>NC_077231.1:261459921-262059921 GCF_027887165.1 Monodelphis domestica
ACATGCCCTAGAATCATCCAAGTGAATGGGCTCATTGAGAAATTTCCTTTCAATGTCTACTTGATTTCCTAACTTAAGAAACCATATTAAATCAGAGACAAGTTTTGTTTTTTGCTCTTAAAAATTTTTAAGATACAATTAACTGTATTATTATATTGTCAATTTTTAAATTGTTGTTCATAAAAGAAATAATATTTTGCTAAACAGGAAGGGTAAACCAAAAAGAAGAAAAGGAGGGAAAATGTGGCTAATTATAATTTTACATTTACCTGCTGAGAAACTGTGGAAAAGTTAAAGCACAAACTTTCTTGATAGAGTGGGTATACATATACCCAACATGCAAATCTAATTGATGATATGAATAATCAGTAAATAAAATTATTTCTTTATATGTAAAACTGAGATAATAATAATTCAGGGGTATTTTCTGTGACCTGCAAGGCATTATATAACTCTTCATTTCATTTGGTCACACAGTAAGTGCCAGAAGTAGAATTCCAAGACAAATTTCTATGGGTCCAGTGCTCCCTCCATTGCACTACTTTCAACTAACAAATAAATAACAATAACTTTAAATAATTGTGTTATATTCAGCTAGATGACTTTGATAGAGTGGCCAAAATAATGGATCTGGAATCAGGAGACCTGACTTCAAATTTGACATCGGTGGTCATCAAGACCAACTTTTTTCATTTTCAATTGGGAACAGAGACCCAGAAAGAGGACCAATCTTGCCAAAATCAGAGAGGTAGTAAGGAGCAGAGTGAGAACCTGAACCCAATCTAGCACCTCTTATCACCCTACAACATTACACAAAATCCTAGTATCCAAAGTTCAGCTCTGAAGCAAATGCTTCTCTCATCAGTATTAGCCAGCTATGCTGTATAGATTCAGGTAGATGGGTACTATTATGATGTTATAGCAATAATGGCAGATTATGCTTACATATATATAATATACATATATTACATGTATATTTTATATAATTCAAATATCACATATATTTGTATGTGTATATATATATATATGCCAAGATATCAAAAATTACAACTCCAGATGAACGAAATTCTTCATTATAGTTATGAGCTGGTTTTGTACTCACTCATCATTACTTAAAATATTCTGAAGTTCCTGTTTTGAAATATTTATTTATAAAATAAAATAATGTTTATTCATAAATGAAATGTGTAAAGACCACTCCAAAACTGGAATCTTTATTTTATTGTCAGGCTTCATACTAAACAAAAAATGCCTTAAAGTGGCACTGTCTGGGTTATTCATTTGTCAGGTTGGGCTCCAAGTGACTTTTAGATTTTTTTGAAGAAAAACCAATAATTGCCCACCCACCTATAAGAATGAAGAACGGTCATTATTGAAGATATTCAAAAGAAAGGTACCCATACAATTCCAAAGGAAGAGGTTCACAGGTTTTTGAGAAAGAAGGTAGTTTGGAATAAGTATCTTCCAAAGTGGATACTTTCAAGAAATGTACCCATTTAGATAAGTAAATTCAGAGAGGTTTATTTGAAAAATATGTACCTTATTCCTTTATAGTCACCTCATATGGGCAAGTACCATGGAAATGCTGGGGTAGTATTCAAGTTTAGATTTTTCTTTTCTTTTTACAGGGTTTTTGGCTTTCACACACATCACATCAAAGAAAGTTGCCCATTTAGGCGGCCCAATTCAGTCGGTTCTCCAGCCGACTGACACTTCCTAAACCATTTGCGGCTGTTTTTGACATTTGCCTTTTACACAGGATTGCAATTCTTGAGGGGATTTTTTTTCCAGCATAAATACATCACCCATCACACTAGGT
Organism: Monodelphis domestica; assembly: GCF_027887165.1. Taxonomy (NCBI): domain Eukaryota; kingdom Metazoa; phylum Chordata; class Mammalia; order Didelphimorphia; family Didelphidae; genus Monodelphis; species Monodelphis domestica. Next base: position 261,461,741 of record NC_077231.1, read on the forward strand.
AAGAAATCATGTCACTATTTCCTTATACACATGCAATAAGTTATTCTAAAGGAATAAAACAAAACAAAACTCTCCCTTAAAATGGAAACTTCTACCTTTGAAATGGAAGGCAATGGGGGAAAATCTCTAGTTGCCAGTTAAATCACACTGCATTTTTTTTTTACTATTTATGGTTTACTTTAATAGAGAGGATCTGACTTCAAATTGTGCTGGCTCTCCCACATGCCTCAAATGCATTCCCTCATCTTCTCTGCTTCTTAGAGTCCCACTCTTCTTAGAAGAAAGAATACATATAAAACCTTTTTTTTTTTGATGTCCAAACTGCTAATGCCCTCCCTCCCAAACTACATTGTGTGGAACTACTTTACAGAATTTCTTTGTATGTATCAATCTCATTTATACAGCTAGAACACACATATCTATACATATAATGCATCTATATCTATGTCAATATTTCTATTTCAATTTCCATGCTTTGTCTTCTCTCTCATTAGAATGTATGCTCCTTGAAAGTAGGGCTATTTCATTCTTTCCCATATTTCCTGGCACGGTGATCACAATGCCCAACACATAGTAGCTCCTTAATGAATACTTGTTGATTGATTAATTTTAATGTGCAGTATTTAATTAGAATGGCATTTTGCTTTTGAAAACTTGACTCTTGAGTCATGTGCCTAGGCAAAGAATACAAAAGATGTCATTTAAGTATCAATATCAAAATTCTTGTTAGTTAGAAATGATTCTTGGCAATGCTACCTCATTAGGGTTTTTGATAGAATAGAAGAGCACAAATGGATTTAGCCTTTTCGACCTTTCCTCTACTGCCCCCGATATTATGTGCACAACATTAACCTGCAGGAGATCATTTCAGAACTGGGTTGAGTTTCTTGGATGGCCTAACTGGGCATATGCTTGACAAGTGAGAAATTCATACACAACTCTGATTGTCTTCATTTACATTCCTGTATAATATTTAACGATGCCAGCAGGGTTCCTTTGTACTGCTTGGCATAAAGCTCCATCATTAGATTACTTCTCCATATAGTAATTCATTTTTTAAAGGGAGCTGCCAAAAAATAATAAATCTGCATTAAATCTCAGCTAGTTAATGAAGTGTTTTTTCAAAGGGATTCTCTCTCCCCACTTTTTTGTTTCTTTTCCTTTCAACCAATTATGCAATGAAAAGAAATTGGGGTGACTATCGCTGCCCTAGGAAAGGCTGTTGAGCACAATTCGGGAGGTGACAGTCATTCTGAGAGACAAGGGGGAAGTATCAGTTATTTATACACACACACTTTCCTGACTTCATTTGATTTTACTACCCCTTTATTAACTAGGGAAAGTTGTTTTCTTCTTCTTTGTTCCCCACCTTTTGACAATAATTGCTTATTTCAGCGACTCTCGCTTGGGAACTTTTATACAAAAAAAAAATGACATGCATGCACACAGATAACTTCTTGAACCCGGAAAGTCCAACTCTTTTAAGATACTCAGGAGTATGCTTAAGCCAGTAAGCGGGAAGCTTCTAGAGAAGGGGGACCAGGGAGACTGGCAGCAAACATTACCTTTGCGCGAAGGAGCCTTGCCGGGAGCAGTCGCGGCTGCCGATTGCACCTGCTGCTGTTTGCCCAGATTGCCTTCACTTCCAGTTTTCAAATTCTTCTCCCCTACACTGTGTTTTTTCTGCCTGCTGTCCTGCTCGTCCCTCCTCGATAATGGCAGCTTAGAGGCTGCATTAGCTGAGAACGGTCTAGCCAAGCGAGAAGGCTTGGACATCGCGAATCAGCCGGAACATTACCTGCTGGGCCAGCAGATTCTCAAAATCCTCTGAGCTTTTTACTTTGCAACGGCCACAAGGAGAGGCTGCTCGATGGAAAGTCCTGGCTTGCCAGTCCAATCGCTCTCTTTTAGACAAAAGGCACGGGGGAGTCACATTAGACAGAGTACCAGACCTGTGGAATGTCGATGTGGGCTCCGGTAAAGCTGCTGACGATTCTGCAATGGTAAACGCTCCAACTCCGAGGGAGGAAAAAAAAAAAACAGATGCTGGGCTAGAAACTGTTCCGAACGCACGCCTCCCAGCATGCACAGACTCGACACTGGGCAGCCTTCAAGGGGGATAAGAATGTCAACGTTGCCCCACCCACTCAGGTGAAAGAAAGAAAAAGAATCCAGATGTGGGGTGGGTGCAATGGCATGAATGATCCTTCCAGGCCTCGGTTCAAGTGTATAGCTCCTCCCCGGAATCAACTTTTGCCATCCACTGTGCGTCTGCCTACCTCGATGGTTATTTCAGTGGTTGTTTATACCCGGCAGGCACGGGGTGCTTATTGTGAGAAGCAAGAGCAGGTCTTTGCCCTACCCAGGTTGGAGGTCACCGTTGACTTCGACCGTAAGTGGAAGGTGGACCGTTGGGTATGGCTAGAAGTAGAGGAGGAGGAGGAAGCATAGAGTCGTTGAAGTTGGAAAGCGCTCAACTCGGGGGCCCAAAAATATGGGCCTGAAGAGCTAAAAGTGCCAAACGAAGGATTCGAATCCCCGATCAGCTGATTCTCAGCGAGAATGGCTGTGTGCCATACTGAACTATCTCTCAAAGAAAAAGCAAATGACAAGAACAGTTTCAAGTCTGCTGAGCATTTATTCCATGCACAGGTTACCTCATTTGAACCTCACAAGAGCATTTCAAAGTCGGCTGTTATTCCCTTTATTTTGATGGTGAAATGACTTGCCGGTGGCCATAGGGCTACGAAGCATTAGATTATAGGTTCATTTTTTTCTACCCTTAGTTCTTTCCATCACATTACACTGCCTCTCAACAAACAGGTGAATGATAGTAATAACTGGCTTGCTTTATACACATAATGATAATAATTGGCATGTAAATGCCTTTCACACATAATCTAACATTATCTTTACAGCAAGCCTATGAGGTAAGTGTTGTTTATCCTAGTTTTCAGATGAAGTCTGGTGACTTGCCTAAGGTCACACACATCTACTAAGTACCAGAGGTGGTCGGTCCCTTAGTACCACACTGCTGTTACCACTCTTCCTTAGAAAAGAGTACTAATGATGCTAATAAAGTGTTTCAAAGGATCGTATATGTCCAATTTCAACACATTCATTTCCTCCATTCATATCAAGAACATAAAAACTCTTTTCTATGAGAGAAAACCACTTTCTATTTTAGCTACTCATAACAGTGATTTTATGATTCGGGGTTAAGCTTTCTCCAACCTCAATTACTTTATATTCCCTTAGGGAGAGTTTCTTTATAAACCATAAAAAGGTTTGGGAAATATGTGATCACCGAATACCATTCCAAATGTAAACATGAGGCTATTTCACATTTATATTGAATAAACAGCGCTGTTTAGCACTTTTCCAGGTGGTATATAATCATCCCTAAGCCTCATAGCCTGGTAATGAGCGAGTCCCTATGGCTCATTCTCCTTAGTTCCCTCCCACTCGAATATGGATGCTGCCCCTGTAATAGGTGAGGTTTGACTTCATCTTGCATTTTGTAGATGACCTGGTGTCATAGAACTAGGCTACCACAATGTATCCCTTTCATTTCTTTTTTCTTTCCTTCAGGCAAAATTGGGGTGAAGTGACTTACCTAGGGTCACAGAGCTAGGAAGTATCTGAGGTCATATTTGAATCCAGGTCCTTCTGATCCCAGGCATTATACTCTACCCACTGTGCCAACCAACTGCTCCCAGTCCCATGTTCAAACCATGTTTCCTAAACTCTGACCATCCCTCCTCTTTGTTACCCTTCCATCACAATTCACCCAATTTTGGTGCTCTTATTTGGGACATTTCACCTTATCTTGCTTAGAACCAGGACACTTTCTTGGTATTTCCAAGTCCTGCCAGGCAGGGCAGGCATACTGCCACCCCACTTTGAGCTCTCCTTTACATCCCATTTTCTCCATTAGAATATAAGCTCCTTGAGGGCAGAGTCTTGCTTGCTTAATTTCTTTTCTCAATGCTTGGTGCAAGTCCTGGCACATGGTGTCTAATTTTTTCATTTTTCTTTTCTCTTTCTCTTTTTTTCTCTTCTTTTTTCTATTCTCTTTATATTTGACTTGGAGATTTTTACAGTCAGCCTCGAAGATAAAGAACTTACATCATGACAGCTGATCACTGTCCACGTAATTTTCTTGACCTTCAGTTCTACAATCAGGACCATGATGGTTCCTTAGAGGTCCTTGCCCACTACTACAATTGTTACTTCAAATTCTGGACATCATCTCTCTGCCTACACAATCAGCCCTCTGCCTATGCTCTCTTGCCCTCTTGGAGCTTCTTGAGACCTTTTTGATTATGCATCCCATCAGTAAAAAAGTAAAATAAAAAAGCATCTCCTTCCAATATAAGTATATGTCTTTTACTGACTCAATTTTCTCCCCACTTCAGTTTATCCTCCACACAGCTGCTAAAGTGATTTTTCTTAAGCTTAGATGTCACCTTATCTTTCCCCTACAAAATAAACTCTAATGGCTACCCATTGCCTACAGAATAAAATAGAAACTCTTCTGTTGAGGAGCTCTTAAAGCCCTTTAGCCAAGTAGGTCTTGATTCATCTTTCCAGCTTCATTGGATGTTATCTGCCCCATACTATGCAATTCAGCTCAACTGGCCTTTTCTTTGTTTCTAACAAATAATACTCCAACTCCCATCTGTGTGCTTTTGTGCTGGCTACCCCTTATGCCTGAAATTTTCTCCTTCTTAACATCTGCCTTACAGGAAAACTTTTGTAAAGATCTAGTACCAGTGACACCTTCTGAAATGAAGCCTTTACTGATCCCCCCAACTCCCAGTACTCTCTCTTCAAAAAACCTTCTTGTATTGAACTGTTTTGTATTTATTTGTAAGAGCAGGTAGGTGGTGCACAGAGGAAAGAAAGAATACTGGGTTTGGTGGAAGGAAGACTCATCTTCCTGAGTTAAAATCTGACCTTTGATATTTATCAGCTGGGTGACCCTGGGCAAGTCACTTAAACCTGTTTGCCTCAGTTCCTCATCTATAAAATGAGCAGGAAAAGGAAATGGCAAGTCACTCCAGTATCTTTGCCAAAAAAATCCCAAATAAAGAGTCAGACAAAGTTGAAATGACTGAACAACAAGAAATTCATTTGTAATTATTCTCTTTATATTTATTCTGTATATGTTTATCTATGTACTTGGTGTCTTTCATTTATCAACTTGACATCTTTTAATTCTTTGTTATCTGTATTACAATTGGCTAGCATAGTGCTTTGGTACATTGGAGCTACTTTAAAAATGTCTGTTGATTTATATGCTTAATTATTTATAAATTAGATACATATACTACTGTAGTAATAATTACATATATTATTAAACATAAAACTTTTTAAAGGATGGAATAAATATCAAATATTTGACCTTATAGTCAATTGAGAGCCACTTAAGTTTATTGCAAAGAAGACTGGCATGATTCAACCTTAACTTTAGGAAATCACATTGATAGCAATGTGTATGATGGGAGTCTTGAGTCAGAGATACCAGTCAGGAGGTTGTTGAAATAGTTAAGGTCAAAGGGGCCGCTGGGTGGCTCAGGGGACAGAGAGCCAGGCATAGAGATAGAAGGTCCTGGATTCAAATTTAGTCTCAGACACTTCCTACCTGTGTGACCCTTGACAAGTCACATCACCCCCATTGTCTATTCTCTTAACATTCTTCTGCCTTGGAACTGACATATAGTATTGATTCTGAGATGGAAGTTAAGGCAAAAGGCATGGAGGCTGTGAAGATTGGATTTGGCTCTCTCTAAAATGTAACAATGAAGGTACTTAGCTCTTCCTTGATTGTGAAGATGAAATTGTAACCCCTTGTCTATTTTTAGAGTTTAATTCCCAAAGTATAAATACAGTACTTAAAGCTGACCTACCCATTTTGGATTTTAATGACAAAAAGATGTGAACACCCATTTCATACATTGAGTGGGAGGTCTGTAACCTTGAAAGAGTAGGCAGTCCTGGAGTGGAGCATCAGCTGTGATTGGTAGACATAAAATTTAGGGGAAGTAACACAAGAGAAAAAGGTCTTAAAAAGTGGAAACAGAGACACACAGAGGATAGACACTCAGAATTGGAGTGAAGAGGGACACTTGGCTGTGCAACTTGACCCTGGAGGAGCTCATGTGGGAGGCCACAGACTGCTTTCCTTTTAGACAGTCACCTTGGTGAGTGTTAAGGCTGACTTCCTTGCCCTTTCTGGAGGCATCAGCCTCTGGGAAAGGCCCATTGTCTTGAGACTCCTTTTCCCTGGCTAGGGCCTTAGAATTGCTCCCTGGGTCAGAGGAAGCTGGAGTGCTCTCTCTCCCTCCCTCCCTCTCTCTTTTTTTCTCTCTCTCCCCTTCTCTCTCCCCCCTTTTCTCTCTTCCTTAATATCTTCCCTCTATTGTAAAATAAATTAGCATAAATTCCATTTGACTTCAGTAATTCAATTTTGGGATTTAGAAATTAAATTCCTGGCAACCAATTAAATATTCAGTCCAACCATAAAATTAACAAGTCCTTGAATAAGAGGGGTACCTGTGTGAGTAGAATATGATTTTGCATGTGAGAGATATTGTGGAGGTAGAAATGATAGGATGGGAGAACCTGGGAGGGGGGAAGACTGAGGAATAGAGCATGATATTGAGGTTATAAGCTGAAAAAATGGTGGTCCCCTCAATAGAAATGGGAAAATTGGATGAGGGGTGGGTTTGGGAAGAAAAATAAGACAATGAAATTTGACCGCATTCCCTATTGGTCCATGTCTGCTTATCCTGTGAGACCTACTCTATCCTGTTCAAAATGAAAAGGGGAAATTTCTCCCCCTAGGCACTACCAAAGAGAACACCAGGTGACATGGCGGACAGTAGATGGCCAACCTGGGGTGAGGTAAGAATTGAAGTCTCCCCATGGTATCTACTCATTTATTGCTCTGGGGACTCAAGTTGTGGCTAAGTTGTAATTGTCGTGAGGGCCAGATTTTTGTGCTCAGAAGGGTGGGATGAGGAGGAGATGGGAACTGTCAATCAGGAAATGGGCATTTATTAACTATTGTTTGTCAGGCAGGAAAGATGAAAAACAGTCCCAGCTCTCAAGGAGTTAATAGTTGAATGAGAACATCAGAGAAAGGAGATAGAAGGAAGGAAGAGGGGGAGGGTGGAGGAAAAGAAGAAAGAGGAGGGGAGAAATGAAGGAAATATGGAAAGAAACAAGCATCCATTATGTAGTAGACACTGTGCTAAATGCTTTACAATGTTACAACTACCCTGGGAAATAGATGATTTATTACTCCCCCTACCCTCCTGCCCTTTGTAGCAGAGGGAAACTAGTAAAGGAGAGATTAAGTGACTTGCCCAGGGTAACATTGATAGTATTTGAAGCCAGATTTCAACTCAGGTCTTCCTGTCTCAAGACCCAGAACTCTAGCTGCCTCGACAGTAGGTGGCATGATGGGGAATGACAGATATGGTTACATTGGAGATAAACGCTTTGATTGGCTATTGCTTAGGAGGATGGGATGCTACTCATCTTCCCACCCTCTGATATGAATGGTCACAAACATCTCAGGGTCAGATTATTGTCCACAGCTCCCCCAGTGGGCACTGGTCCACACTGTACTGCTTTCTAGGACCATGTGTTCAAATATGGAAGAGATAATAAAGAATGGTGTGTTAGAGCCAGCTGGTATTAGATCATGAAAGCCAAATGCTAAATTTTCAGTGTATTTTTAATGGAACAAATGCTGAATATCAGGCTTGATTTATTGATTTGTTAAATTTCTAGACTTAAGAAAGTGATGGGGGAAATGCTAATAATGCAGATTAAATAATGATACATGTAAAACCCAGTTGAATTGCTCATTGGCTATGGGGGGAGGGGGGAGAAGAGAGGAAGGAAAGACTATGAATCATGTAGCCATGGAAAAATATTCTAAATTAATTAATTAATTACAATTTAAAAAATAATGCAGATTAAAAATAAACATGTGCTGTGAATATTTTCCTCCCAATAGTCAGACACAACTGGGCAGTAAAAGAATAATAAATAGGTAGTCAGTGGCAGAGCTAGTATTTGAACCTTAATTCCTTTGACTCCAAATCCAACACTCTTTCCACTGTGTCACAAAACAGTCTATTTTTTTCTTGACAAAATATGTCTGTTCTTTGGAATGATCTGTCATCTTAGCCTCATAATCTAGCACTGCTTTTAGAATTCATGGTACCCAAATTTTATACATGTTCCTATCCTTTACTCTCTGGTCACTAGGAGCTGAAAGCCTATGTGCCAGGCACTGTGCTAAGTACTTTGCAAATATTATCTCATTTGATCTTTATAACAACCCTATGAGGTAGGTGCTATTATTATCCTCATTTTTATAACTGAGGAAAGTAAGGTAGTTGGTGGTCAAATGATTTGCCCAGAGTCACACAGGTAGTAAGTATCTGAGGCTGGATTTGAACTCTGGTCTTCCTGACTGAAAGTCTGGTGATCTCTCTCCACTGAACCAAGCAGTTACCAGTAAAAAGGATGGAAGAGACAGGTAGGTTCATAGACCTGGACAGACTCGATAGTCACCTATATTTGTTGGTTTCATACTCAGATTTCATTTTGTTTTAAAGTTTATAGTATCCTAAAACTTTTTTTTTTCACAAAGGCTTATGAATCAAAAGAGAAATGCAAACTCACTAGAATAAAAGGAAAAATAAAAGGAAAAAAAGACAACTTGGGGATGTGTATATATGTGCATGTGTTTATGGATGTATAAATATATGTGTGTATGTTTACATGTGGACATGTGTGTGTGTGTGTGAGTGTGTGTGTGTGTAGTTATAAGCAGCCCATTTCTTATGGGTTTGGATTTGAGATCGCTTGATCTAGTCTCTCATCTGAGGTTTAAGCCAGATTAATTCAAGTCATTCTACACATGTACAACATCATTAAAAAAAAATTTGGCAAAATGCTTTTTTTGTGACAACCCATTTCACTGATGAGAAGAACAATTTCTCCTTTGCTTTGCTTTTTGGTAGAGAACTATGGTTCCATCGCGGTAGGATTCTCCCGGTGAGGAAACATCTGACACCAACCCACATCAGCACTTGCTCTGGCTCTACACTCATAAAGACTAACCTTGGACACTGAGATGGGCAGGGACTTGCTCAGGATCCCACAACTAGCAGATGCCAGAGACATTCTTTCATCCAGCCCATCTATTCGCCCTCTTTCTGTGGGGCAGCCGTATATCTCCCAGTAGTCTGTAAGCACCCTGAAAGCAAAGACCACCTACTTTGAGCCTTGCCTTTTGCACAAAGTAGGTGTTTTGCTAAAAGTTTGCCTGTTTATTCGAGTTCATTTATTCTAACGTGGAGGTGGGGACCCTACTTTTATTAAGAAGATATCCATAAGGAAGATTTCTGGGACCATTTTGTTTGCCTGTGTGGAGGCAAAAACCTCACATAGGAGCAGGTTCTGGCATGATCTAGTCTGGGTTTAAAAAAAAATTATCTTAAGCTCCCAGATAGCCTTACCGTTCCTGAATATAATATCAATATAACATGAATTTATATAATACTGTAAGGTCTTAAAAGTGCTTTATGTATATTATTTTGTTTGATTCTCATAATCGTCTTGTATCGTAGATGCTAATAGTTATTTCCATTATACAGATAGGAAATTGAAGCTGAAAGAGGTTCATGGAACTACCCAGTGTCAATATAGCTTGCAAAGACCTAAGGAAGAATTTGAATTCAGCTCTTTGTGGCTCCAAGTCCAATACTCTATTCAGTGTGTCAACCAGCTACCTATGATCTTCTTGGTACTGCTTTACCAGCCAGGCTGGCACAGCATGACCTCCTGGTTCGGTGGGAACAAGAAGACAGGTGAATTGCAAGCCCAAATGGACTAACTGGAAACTAAATTGTTGTTCAGTGGTATCCAGCCCATTTGGGGTTTTCTTGACAAAGATACTGGAGTGGTTTCCTATTTCCTTCTCCAGCTCATTTTTTTTTATAGATGAGGAAATTGAGGCAAACAGGGTGTGGCAGATTTATTCCCAGCATCCTTTTGAGTTTTTTCCTCATTTTGTGTTAGGATGCTTGTGAATGTACCTCAGGTGTGGCAAATTTTCCATCTGCACAAGGTTAAATGACTTGTCCAGGGTCTGAGGGTGAATTTGAACGTGGGTCTCCCTGACTCCAGGGCTGGTGCTCTGTCTACTGCAGTAGCTAGCTGCCCCTTCTGAAGCATCTATGAGGAACATGACCATCCTCAAGGGAGGGCTTCCCACATCTTTGTATCAGAAGGATGGCAGAGGTTCTCCTAAATGGTGCCAGCTTTCCTATCCTCCAGATAGTTCCTGGATTGGTTAAATCTGAGCTATTTCATGATGGGGACTGAGCTGGGGAGGAGGCAGGGTACTGATTGAATTTGCTAGCTCGTTTAGGAGCCATAGGGCATGGTCACCAGCAGTTTGTGTCCCAATCCACTCCCGGCTGGTGTGGTGACACAGCATCATCAGTCCCAGTGCTGACGAGGGAGGATTCCCTTCCCCATCTCAAATGTCACATGCTGCTGCTATATTGGCCATGAAAGCCCGTTATGGAGCAACAGCACAGATTGCAAGATTCCCAATATAGTCTGTGCAGATGAACGTATCTGGAGACTGAGTAGCTGTGAGGAAACCAAGCCCCAGGACCTGGAAGCCACACATCCTACAGCAAAACAGCAGATGGTGAGAGAGAGTGGAGGATGTGGGCATAGCAGCTTCCTAAGAGAAGCAAGAAAGCCTATGGAAAAAGGTCACTAAGAAGCTGGGCTTTGGCAGCTCTGTTTATAGGCATACACAGGTGGCCCAAATTCCAGAGCCTGTCTGGCCATCTGCCCTTTCCCTTGGCTCTCCTTTCCTAGTTTGAGTCTTCCTAATTTTGATTTTGTATCAGTAGCAACATGGACTCTGTATGCCTTCTAACTGCAACATGACGTAGCAGAAAGTGTACTGAGGGGGCACCTGGGTGGCACCGAAGATAGAATCAGGCTTGAATAGGGGAGGTCCTGGGTTCAAATATGACTTCAGATACTACCTATGTGACCCTGGGCAAGTCACTTAGCCCCTCCACCCTTGCCAAGCCCTTACACAGTATTAATTCTAGGATAAAAGAGAAGGGTTTTTAAAAACATATAGTGGACTTGGAGTTGGGGAAACTTGAGTTTGAATCCCATCATAACCAATTACCAGCTGCCTGATCCTGAGTAAGCTACTCAACATTTCTGATTAGGAATCTAAGGCAGCTAAGTGGCACAGTGGGTAGATTGCCAGTCCTGAAGTTGGGAAGACTGGGTGATCCTCCATAAATCACATACCCCTGTTTGCCTCAGTTTCCACATTTGTAGAGCTGGAGAAGGAAATGGAAAACCATTCTGGTATTTTTACCTAGAGAACCTCAAATGAGGTCATGAATAACTGAGCACAACTGAAAAATGACTGAACAACAATTATATGGAAATAGGAGCCTTTAACAAAGCATCAGAGTAGGGAAAAGACATGCTTTCACAGATAGAAGGAATTATGGGATGAGGAGCAAGTTGGCACCATCTTTGCAACTTACAGCCTCTTTTTAAACCTTTACCTCCTGACTTGCCATCAGTTCTCAGACAGTAGAATGGCAAAGGCTAGGAAAGTGGGGCTAAATGACTTGCTCAGGATCACACACTAGGAAGTATACAAGGTCACATTTGAACCCAGGTCCTCTGGACTCCAGGCCTGGCGCTGTGTCCATTGTGCCACCTAGTTGTCCTTGAAATTCAAAGTCTTAAAGGTCTGCTTAGAAAACTGAGAAGTTTAATAATTTACCCATGATCACCCAACCAGAATGCACCTGAACCCAGAGGTTGTAGTTGAACCAGGTCTATTTGTTTTCAGACTCTTTAATCCTTCCATCATTTTCATCTTTCTCCTCCTCATTGTAAGGTGGGTGTTTTTTTTTTTCCTATCAAAAGAGCTTGGCTATTTCCTGAAAGACTATCTTTTTTGGTGTTGTGATATGGCATTGAGAGATATAATTATCACAGATGACCTAAAATTGAATATCACACAGAGGGCAAACACATAGTAGGTGGAGGCAGGCTACAATATATGAGGATCTTCAAAGAATAACAGGAATCAAGGATAACATCCTGTTAACTTATGAAAGAAAGGGAGGATGGGTTGGTCATGGCACAAAGAAGAAGAATGAAGGTTGATGGGTAGTGTACTCCCCTGGTGCTCTTGTGATGTCAGGAGCAAGCTAGGAGGTCCTCTGGCACATCAGGTAGACCAACCTCTCTAAATCCTTAGGAAACTTACTGGAAAAAATAGACAAGAATTGAATTGAATGGCAGGCAGTGATTTCTTTTTGGCCTGAATCCCTAAAGGAAACTCCTAAATGGATGCATCTGGGTAGAATTTTTCTAAGCTAACTGCATAAGAGTAGTGGGTAGAAGGGAGGAAATAATAAAGCCCTAATGGGTTTAACACCAACCTTCTTGCATTGTCCTACTAGAAGGATCTATTGCCTGGTACCTAGAACAGTTCCTCATGTAAAGCAGGTGATTGGAAATGTTTGCACTGATGGCTACCCTTGCTTGTTGTCTAGTTTTCCTACAGATCTGAGTCTTTCTTCATCAGCACATCGGTCCTTACTCTGAATTGATATTGATGAATCTTGTCCCTGATGGCTTTAGTCCTGGCTGTGTATATAAACTTTTACCTCATCCTACTCATCTCAGGCTGAGTGCCTTACCTTTAGGCACCTTGGATAAGGTTCCAGGGGTAGACTAAGTAGCCAATGTTGCTTCCAGCTTCAAGACAAAATAGAATGGATTCTTTTTGTATTGCCACTATAAAAGGGGAACAGGAATGGCGTCCACTTCAAAGGTTATGTGATCACATCCTACATATTTTCTATTGTCATTTAACAAAATATAGGGCTGGTTGGGTTTGAGGTCAGGGGTATATGGACACATAATTTTGATGTGTAGAAGATACGATATCTGAGCCTTTGCTCTAAGAAAGCCCTTTTAAATTCAGATACTAGCTTTGAATCAGATATTTCATACTTAATCATTTTTCTTTTTCATGAGGGAGATCCAATCTGGAGAAGGATGGGAAATGACTGCAATGTAAGACAAAAGGCATCAATAAAATATATTAAAATTTTGCCCCTTTAAAACAGTATACTTCTGTGTGACTTTTCATGATTTCAGTACTCACGATAAGGCTTGCAAGCTCAATTTCCTGGCTGAATTTTGAGCAAGATTGATAAATTTAACAATCTTAATTTCTAAGAATCTTTGAAAATGTCTTTCTAATGGAGTGTATAAATTATGCTTTTTTTTTTTTTTCAGAAAGCCACCCATCTGTGCTTTGGTACTGCCTGAGAATCTTAAATATGTTTTAAAATAATGCTTTAGTGCATTAGAAAATATCCAAAGCAGGACAAAAAAATGATTTTTAAAACCAAAAAGCAGTTTAATCCAGGGCTGATGTATAAGTCAATATGAGAGTTGGAAGCAGTTTGGAAAAATGTAACTGAAATGTGTCAGACTCCCAGACTGTGTTGTGGACTAGAATTTCTACAGATAGACATTTTTACCATGGTATTTAAAGTACCATGCAGATTCTAAACAAAAGTTAATGATTCAAAAATTTTTTACATTTTGTATCCTACAGTAAAGACAGATCCCTTTTCATTAAATTAATCTTCTTTATGATACCCAATGCTTTCCAATTAAACTATTATTGTTATTACTATTTATTTACTTATTATATCCATTGATTTCTTTTTTTTTTAAACCCTTACTGTGTATTGGCTCCAAGGCAGAAGAATGGTAAGGGCTAGGCAATGGGGATCAAGTGACTTGCCCAGGGTCACACAGCTGGGAAGTGTCTGAGGCCAGATTTGAATTTAGGACCTCCCATCTCTAGGCCTGGCTCTCAATCCACTGAGCTACCAAGCTGCCCTCATATCCATTGATTTCTGCATTAGTATAAATTCTAAGATAGGAGAGTGGCAAGGGCTAGGCAGTTGAGATTAAGTAACTTGTCCAGGGTCACAGAGCTAGAATGCATCTTGAGGCCAGGTTTGAAGCAATATCCTTTATCCACTGTGCTGTTTATTATTCTTATTTATTAAGACAAGTACAGAGGCAGCTTGGCAGAGGATGGAAAACCAATTTTAGAGTCTGGAATATCCTTGTACAAGTCCTACCTCCCACACATGGATGTGTGACCCTGGACAAGTCAGTGTTTTAGGCTCAATTATCTAAGTTGCAGAGGTGTTGCCTTGCATTGGTAGATGAAGCTTCCTGATAAGTAATTCCCTCTTCCCCACTGAAATCACAAATGCAACCCCTCAAAATCACACAGTGAAACTTTCAGTACTCAGGGCACTACCAGAGATGGTGGTGAAGGAGATGATGATGATGATTATGGCAAACCTGCGGATAGTGCCCTTATACTACTGCAAGCATTACTAAATCATACTGAGTACCATGAAAATGAAACAAAACTAGTGAACAGTAAAGGAATGAATGAAATTACACTTGAATATTTGCCAAAAGGGCAAATGTTTATTAATTCTTTTTCTTTGAGTTGGGCTTCCAAAATTCAAAAGGTTGATGGGGCTTGATTTAGAAATCTTTTCCCTTCACCTCAGCTCAAGTTCTTATTCTGTCTTTTTATAGAGCAACTGATGGAGCCGACTTCCCAGAATTTTTGAAAAAACACCTCAATAAAACAAAATTATAAAAGAATTGGAAACAAGAAACATCATTCAGGAAAAAGAAGATATTATTTTATAACACATGTGGACATGCAGGAATGCATAAAAATACTCATACCACTGGATGATTGCTGAATTTTTCAGGTATACATAGAATTCATTGTTAGTGCCTGTGAGCTGGAAGATATTCTGATTTAATGGGAGAGGAAGAACCGAACAGGCTTTATGAGGAATTATCACGAGAGCAAAGCTGGACAAAAATGAAAGATTTGCTCTATCTTCAATCTGAGACCTTCAGGAAAGTAACTAGTGTTCTGAATGTTTGTTTAATTTATATTTGATAAGGTTGTATGTACAAAAACACAGCCATTAAATATTTTAGGTCATTTGGTCCATCTGTTCTGATTGTCAATATGCATGTTTGTGATTGGGGAAAATTGAGAACTGCCTCTCCTCCTTCCTTTCTCATTCATGCTATGATAAATTTATAAGAAAAACAGGTGTTGATGCATAACCAATGAGAGCTAGGAATCCTAGGGCTTTGTAGCTCCTTTTCTCCTCTCATCTTGAATATGTAGCCTTAAAAGAAAATCAAATGAATTGAAAGACTTTCATTATGCCTTCCATTTCTTCCTGGGGGCCATTGTAAGTCTCCCCCAGCTGCTAGTACCTTCCTTTCTAAAGCTATCTTCCATCCAATTCTGTAGTAATCTTGTAAGATTCAGCTATTTTGTACTTAGCATTAGAACAAGAGATAGAGGGTCACAGTGGAGAGAGCTTTGTTGGAACCAGGAAGGAAATTGCTCAAATCCTGTCTTAGAAATATGGCTGTTATCTGGTCAAGTTAATTAACTGATTAATGTTCTAGGTAACTATATGACACAGGGGGTGCCTATGTGTATTGGTAGAGGGATTTATCTCTTGTAGGTTCAAATCTTAGTTTATTTATTTACTGTTTCTGTAACTTGGGCAGATCAACTCATTTCACTGGGCTTCAGTTGTCTCACCTTTAAAATGATGAGGTTGGATTAAATGGCTTCTCAAGTGTTTTCCAGCTCTAGAACCATGATCATATGATTATGAGAGAAATCAGAATGCAACTGAAAGAACCTTGGATTTGTAGTCCAAAGCCATAGGCTTAAATCAAAGCACCACGGTTGACTGGCTGTGTGGCCTTTGGTAAGTAATTTTATCCATCTAGGACTATGTTTTCTCATAAAAAAATAGCAGGATTGGATTAAAGGACCTATAAGGGGATTTCTTCTGGTTTTAAACTGTAGCACTAATTCATGATTAAATAATTATTAAATCATTTGAATCATTCTGATTTTATAAGACCATGTCTTCTAGTCTCTCTTTTCTCCTTTATATCCATGGGTTATTTTTGTTTGTTTGTTTGTTTGTTTGTTTTTACACAAAGGGGCTTATTTAAAATAGTTTCAGGTACCAAGATTTTATAAGACCATGTCTTCTAGTATTTCTTTTCTCCTTTACAGTTCATGAATTTTTTCTTTTGACATAAAGAGGTTAATTTAAAATATAGTTTCAGGTACCATTTTCTTTATAGATCAAACTATCCATATTACCAACCAGCTTAAAAATATATATACACATACATCTATATATGTACATATACATATAATATGTGCTTCTCATCTATCCATATATTTATTCATGATGTGACCTGCTTAACTTGTCAAGTGAATAAGCATGATTGCCTTCCTTCTTTCCGTTTCTTTGAAACCTGCCAGAGAGGGGCTAAGTTTTGGCCACATTTATTTAGAGGGTCAGAACAAGCCCACACGCCTCTTTTAGAACACGATTTTTTCCCTTGGTGCTAGAAAGTCATAGCAACATTCTTGTGCTGCTCAAATACCATGTTCTAGATGAAGCCTTTGCTGATTTCCCCAACATTTAATGTCATTTCTCCCTGACTACCTTGAATTGAACTAGTTTGTATCCATTTGCATATATATTCTTTCTATTTATTCTGTATAGACCTACACATATATACTATCTCCCCTTTGGGAATGTGAGCCCCTTGAGAGTAGGGACAGATTGCTTCATTCTTTACATGGGTATTCTAGGGTGTTGTGTGATAAATATCTGTTGACTGACTGATTGACTGATGGACTGCTTCAGTCCTTTCTCAAAACATTTAAAACCATGATTCTCTCCTTCCCTCACTCTCCACCCTCCACTTTCTCCCATTGCTTTCCAACAACAATAAAAAAGTAACTAAATATTCTAATCTCCTGAAAAGGCTAAGAAAACACCAATCCAGAATTGATGTCTTTAAGGGCTCTCAGGCCAATTGGGATTTTTTTTTTTAATTGAAGTACATGTTTAATTCATCATAACATCAGTGAAAGTGCTCTTCTTCCTTCTTGGAAAGAGTGGGAGAAGAGTTGTCATGATGAAGAGACTTGGTATTGGATTTGTTCTCTTTAGCCCCTGAGAGGTAGAAATTGTGAGGAAGCAAATTTAGGTTTGAGATCATGAAAGACTGTAACGGAGAAGGCTTTACAAAAATGGCATGGGCTGTCTTGGTTGGTGATGGGTCCCTTCTCCGTAGAGGTTGTCAGAAACCAGAGGTTGGATAGCAACTTGTTCAATATATGATTATGGAAATTCCTTTTAAGGATAGGTTGGATGTCTGATAGCTGAAGTCTCATCCAGCTCTCAAAAACAGATTCTGTAATTCTATACATTTCTAAATGTAGAACTGAAACCTTGAAATCATTTGCTTGACTCTTTGGTCCTTTATCCCCCTAACTTTGAGGTTAGGACTACTGAACTTTGACATGGAGGCTCATGGTTATCTCCTCACACTGATTAGTCCTGTCCTTCGTTAAGGAAAATTTAATTATGATGAAGATAATTGGATATGGAATAGTAAGGATCATCTACTCCAGACACTTCATTTTATAGATCAGGAAGCTGAGGCCCAGAGAGAGATGAACCCTATAGAAGGAGGACCAATTTTTGAACCTAAGTTCTTCAACACTGCTGCTGGTTTCACCCTGACCTTAGGGACTGTGTAACCAGGACCTGAGGTCTTACTTTTTACGCTGTACCTAAGTTTCTTGTCTTCTATTCAAGGTTTTGCATGTGAATCTTGTTCATTGCTATGTGAATACCTGTCTTGGTTTCTTGCATGACTCTTTAATTATTTGAGACTGAACCTTGATACTTCCCTGCTCCAATTAGTCCAAGAACTAATATCCTGAACCCTGAGTCCCCATCTTTGCTGTCTGATTTCTTCTAGGGCTCTGAGGTTCTAGCTTTGGATTTTTAAATTGAGATGTTTGGGCCTCCCTGATGTTGGCTTTTAAGCCTGTCTGGATCTCTAGTGAGCCAGTGGGATCCTCCTTTATCCCTCGCCTCCACCTTGACCATCTATCTGAGTTTCTGGTTCTAGTCACTTTCAGTTTGGCCTCTCTCGACACTAACCAAACCCCAAACCCCACCTATGGAAGTCACTGATCATCTGAAGCCCTAGCCAACACAATTACATTTTCCCAGCAGGGTTGGTCAAGAATCCTGGGTTTCTAACTGTGTTCCTAAAAGTTTCAAAGTGTTCAGATCTTGCTAAACAAATGAATAAGTTAAAATCGACAGAGCACTTTGAACTTATTTGCATGAAGACACAGTAGCACAGTGCAGATTCTGAATATTCTTTAATGCATATAAGATGGAAGGAAGGATCCACGATATGATAAAGAATAGGTTAGATGGCAGCTGGGTGGCTCAGTGGATTGAGAGCCCAGCTTAGAGAGGGGAGGTCCTGGGTTCAAATTTGACCGCAGACACTTCCTAACTGTGTGATCCTGGGCAAGTCACTTAACACCTGTTGCCTATTGCATAGTGCTTTTCTGCCTTAGAACCAATACATGATATTAATTCTATAATAGAAGATAAGGGTTAAAACAATAAAGAAGAATAGGTTATGATTCTTGGTGGACCCAGGGTAAAATGCTGGCTGTGTTGATATCTATGAAATACGAAAGGAGAAACTATCTTGAAGGGATTAGAGTCAAATAGAATTGAAACTAAGATTATAAAATACGCGTGGGGGCAAGAATACAATTCAATTCAATTCAACCAGCTTTTAGAAAGGATCTACTTTATGTGAGTTACCACAAGTGATGCAGGGAAATAAACAAAACAAATGGCAGGAACCTTGTTCTTAAGGAACAGGATCCCATAAGTGGGGTTTCCCATGGGGGGGGGGGTAAAGGAGACATTCCTGCTCTAGGAATATTTGAAGTGTAAGGAGGCACATTCAGCAGGGGAAGAGGCAAGAATGGAAAGTGATCCAAGGAGACTTCCTGGAAGGGGTGGCACCTGAGATCATCCATCCAATTATTCTTTCATTTAATCATTCATTTAGTCAACAAGAATTTACTGTACTACTGTACTTTGTTAGGCAAAGGACATACAAAGACAAACACAAAATAGTCTCTGCCCTCAGGGAAACAAGTTGAGTAAATACAAATTGTACCCAAAATAAACTCAAAGGAATTTTTTTGCAGGGAGGGTATTAGCAACCAGAGGGCTCAGAATAGTGTATTGTCTAGGAGGCAACAGAGTCTTAGGGATTCTAAAATGTGGAGTAAATTTCTGGCATGAGAGAGAGCCTGCTTGAATGCATGGACTTTTATAGCCTCTTTCTATATTAATTTTCTTTTCTTCTTTTGTACCAGACCTATGACTTCATCATTGTCTTCATGAGACAGTCTTCATAAGGGCCCATGACTAGAAGAATTTATCATTTAATGGAAAACATGCCATGAGTGAGCCTCTATTAGCAAAGCTGGTTTTCATATTAAGAGATCAGAGATTTAGAATTGGAAGGGACCTGAAAAGACCAGACCTCTCATAATAATGGTAACTAAGAATTATAACTAGCCTTTATATATCAATTTAGGGTTTGCAAAGCACTTTACAAATATTGCATTTGATTCTAAAAACAACCCTGGAAGGTGAATGCTATTATTATCACTATTTTGCAGTTGAGGAAGTTGAGGCAGGCAGAGGTTAAGTGCTTTGGCCCAGGGTCACACAGCTAGGATGTGTCTGAGACCATATTTAAACTTGGGTCTTCCTGATTCCATCCAGGTCCAGTACTTAACCCAGTATGGCCCACAAAGGTGAGGTGACGAATATTCAGGGTCACAAAGGTGGCAAAAAGGGGGAAAAGACATGATTCAAACCCAGATCCTTTGAGGCCAAATCTAGCACCTTTTTCTGTCATTCTTTCCTGCCTGTCTCAATGACAGATGCCTGACAAGTCCGTCGTCAGATTGTTTTTCCATCTTAGAGGAATGAAACTGAACTTGTACTCTATTTGTTAAAAATGGAAAGAGCCTAAGGTCCAGCTGAAGCACTGATACTGGCCAAGAACTTTGTCTTTCTGAAAGCCTGAAAATCAATTCTGAACTACTAAAAGAATTTTCCCATTAGATTTGGGATTCCTAACTCAGACTAGTTACACATTACAAGGCATATTGACCTAATATGCCATTAAGCAATAAAATGGTCCAATTTGTCATGTTCCCATAGAGGATTATGGGATACTCTCCCTACTGCTGCAGGATGTTCTTGAGTCTTTGTAACTGCTTCACTCAGCAGAAGTAATGGTAAGGGAGCCTGCACTTCATCACCTTGTTTCTAAAACCTTAGATAATAGATATAAATAAATCATTATTTTGGATGAGGTATACTTTTTCTTATGCTATTTATAGGAATGATTTGTACATTTCAATGTGCAAACTATTTCCTTACTATAAAACAAATTATCCAAAGGATAAATCCCTAGTAAAATGTATTACCTAAGTGGGGTAATAACCTCTCCCCAAAAAGGGGTAATATAGTAAATAAATTATAATACTCTATTGAATTAAGTGTGTTTTGGACCCCCTGGCTTGTGACACTCCAATGGGGTTGTCCAAAGTCAAAACTGCCCTCTCTAGATAATCAAGAAACAAATAGAGACTTGGGGCACCTAGGTAGTTCAGTAGATAGAGTGCAAGTCCTGGAGTTTGGGGAACCTGGGTTCAAATCTAGCCTAAAACACACCTTAGTTGGGTGACCCTGGGCAAGTCATTTAAGCCCAATTGCCTAGCCCTTGCAGCCCTTCTGTCTTCAAACTGATACTAAGACTTGCAATCTCATAAGAGGCAAGGGACAAGAAGGAGGACCCAGTTTAAACCTGAATTACATTCTCAAGCTCAACAAGATAACAACTATTAATTCATATATGAATTTGAGAGGCAGCCTGGTGTACTGGATCAGTGTCAGGAAGACCTCAGTTCAAATCCCACTTCTGACATATACTGATTGTGTGATCCTGGGCAAGTCACTTAACCCATTAGGGGCTCCACAAACCCCCTAAAAGTATGATTTGCAGAGCATGGATTTATATGCCCTGGTAGAATGGGTTTCCCAAATCTGGAGTTTCCTCTACTAACCAATAAATATTCATTTGTTGAATACCTATAAAATAGGGTAGGCATTAGGTTAGACAATGGCATTACAAGTACAAAATTCAATCAATCTCTGTTTTCAAGAAATTTATATTCTACTAGAAGAGACATAATGTGCATATCAATGAATAATAAGTTTGGTCATGTAAATGTGCATGGATATATATATATCTTCACATATATATGCTGTGAATCTTGAAATTTCTCAGACTTGTGAATGTTAAAAATTTCCACATTGGGGAATTCTCCATTGGAACAATTCCCTACTGGGAACATTCCCCATTTTGACAGTGAGAACTCTACTTGGATCAGAAATGGGAGGACCTCTGCTCCACCCGTACTTGGGACTGCTTTGGGGGAGAGAACTCCTTGCTAAACAATGAAAGTACTTTAACCCATACTTATAATGAGGCAAAAAGTTCTTTAAGCCATGCCTATTTTTAGAGTTAATACAATGGGGTGCTAAGTACCTATTAAAGGTCAGGGAACTTGTAAACTTTCCAGGAGCAAAGAGGTAAAAACTTATTCAGAAGTTTTCTCTGGTACAAATTTACTAAAGGGATCAGTCAACCCAGCAGTTCTGTTTTTAGAATGGGTTGTCCTTTGGAAAACATCTACTGTGATTGGTAGATGGAAGAACTTAGGGAAGGTGACATAGGAGAAAACCCCCTATATAAGAAAAAGCAGAATCGCTTGAGGATCAATCCTTTTGGAGAATCTCTTGAGAGAGGCTCTGGAGAAGGGAAATTCTTGGAGGACAATCTCTAAGGAGGTCTCGCTGGAGCTCCTCTGAGGGGACTCTGTCCCTCTGGAGGCTCTGGAGAGAGTCCCTTTGGAACAATCTCTGGCTGGAAGGCTCTTTGAGGAGGACTCTGGCTGGAACTCTGAGGAGACTCTGTCACTAGAATCCTTGCTTAGACAGACCTTGTGGTGAGGGATAAAAGACTAACTGATCTCTCTCTCTTAAGACTCAGGTCTAGGCCATGTTGGCTTAAGGCCCTTCATACTTATTTCCTTTTTCTCTCTTTCTCTCTTTTCTTTAATTCCTCATTGTATTATTAATTAAATTCTCTATAAAACCCAGTTGATGGGTATATTCATAATTGGGAATATTTCTCTGGTGACCACCTTATATTTGATTAAAAACCAAGACACTGTAGTGAAACATAATTTCTGAGGTCACAAATTTACTCACCCACTCTTATATCTATCTTCCACTATTTTACTCACTACAGTTTAAGACCTCAACCATTTTAACTCTTACAGTTTATGTCTCCAACTATTTTAAATCTTACAGTGCATATGTGTAGATATGTGGATATTCACACACCTACACTGTATATATCAATTTAAAATTGTCAGAGCACTTATAATCACTTTGTGCATTAACTTCATTTTACAGAAGAAGAAACTGAGGATCAGTGACATCTAAATGACTTGCTTATAATTATAAGTATTTCTATATACCATAAGAAATGATAAACAGGATGATCACACATACACACACATATAAAACCCAACTTGGAAAGACTTAAATGAACTGATACAAAGTGAAGAAGGCAGAACCAGGAGAACACTGTATACAATAAAAGCAACAATATCTGATGATCAAATGTGAATGACAACTATTCTTAGTAATGCAAGGATCTAGGACAGCTCCAAGGAATTCACAAGGAAAAAAGGCTATCCAATATCACAGAAGGAAGTGATCATGTTCAAACGCAGATTGAAGCATACCACTCTTCATTTTATTTCCTTCATGCATTTTTCTCTTGTGTAAGAGATATGTCTTCTTTCCCAAAGTGATGAGCATGGAAATATGAATTGCATGATAACACATATATAACCTATGTCATATTATCTACCATCTCAGGGAGGATTAAAAACATGGATCTCAAAATGTCAGAAAATGATTATTAAAATTGAATTGATATGTAATCTGAAAAATTTAAAACAGGAAAAATGATTGGATAGCTAGTATGAAGCAATTTAGCAAAATACCTTTCATGTGATTGGTATTTAATAAATGTTTATTAAATGCAGTTGAATTGAGTTGGAACTAGAACCCAAGCCTCTTGATTCTAAACACAATATTCTTTGCTTTTTTGTGTATCTCCAGAGTTTAAAATGGTGCTTGGCAAATAGTAGACACTTAATACATGCTTATTGACTGGCTAACTGATCCCCTGATTCTCTTAATATAGGTCATATTTTATATAGTAATTTGTTTGAACTATCATTAAGTGGGAAGAAAAAAGAAAACATTAGGATGACTAGACTTGAGTCTGGCCAAATGGACCTTGAACATCTGATTTTAATTTCTTCTGTTCTGTACCATCCTTTACCTTATATTTATCACTATGCTATCATATCTCCCTAGTAAAATGTAAGCATGGCACTGTTGAAAGAGTACCATGTTTGTAGACAGAGGACCAAGGTTCCAATCTTCCCTCTAACACTTAGAACATATTTTTCATTTCATTGGATCTCAGGTTCCTCACCTGTAAAATTAGGGGTGTTAGGCTCTGTCACTACTGAGGTCCCTAATGAGCACAGGGCATCCCAAGAACAACCCCAGGTTTTGACTTGATACTGCCAGGCAATGTGCCTTCCAAAAAGAAATGTGGTAAGAATTGGAAAGAAATCAATGTCCATCCGATTAGGGAATGGCTAACAAAGTATGGAATGAAAGTGGAATCCAACATCACTGCAGCTTAAGTAAAATGACTCTGGAGGCAGGTAGGTGGCTCAGAAAGAGTTTCAGGCCCAGAGATGGGAGGTCCTGGGTTCAAATCTAGTCTCAGATACTTCCTAGCCATGTGACCCTAGGCAAGTCACTTAACCCACATTGCCTAGCCCTTAGCACTGTTCTGCCTTGGAATCAATGCTCATTATTAATTCTAAGACAAAAGGCAAGTGTCTTAAAAAAAAAAGAAACAGTGACTGAATAATTCAGAGACACATGGAAAGATGTATGGGAAGATACAGAGTGATGTCACCAGAACTCAGGAAACATACACAACATTGTAAATGGAAAAACACCACCAAGAGTAGCAAATGAAACACTGTAATTATAATGATCAAGCCTGGCCCCAGAAATGAGATGAGAAGCGTACCTCTCTCCCTTCCTGGCAGAAAATGGGTACATCTTCACTTCCTGGCTGTGTGACCCTGGGCAAGTCAATTCACCTCTGATTGCCTAATGAAAGGATCTCCTAGATCCATTGGAGAAGGAAATGGCAAACCACTTTGGTATTCTTGCCAAGAAAACACCATGGCTGGCTATGGTCACTGTGCTCATGAAGAGTCATTTATGGCTAAAGAATAAGTGTGGAGCATTGTATGCACTATCAGACTCAGTTGATGTATTGATCCATTTTGCTTTCTTTTTATTCTCTGTTACAGGGAATGACTGACTGAGCAGAAGAGTTAAAGATATTTAG
The DNA here is from genome assembly GCF_027887165.1 of Monodelphis domestica. NCBI lineage: Eukaryota > Metazoa > Chordata > Mammalia > Didelphimorphia > Didelphidae > Monodelphis > Monodelphis domestica. Next base: position 261,486,446 of record NC_077231.1, read on the forward strand.
AAATGAAGGTTTTGTGAAAACATAAGAGATCAAGATATTTAAAATATTTTTAAAAAGGCAATGGTTTAATACATGATGTCTGTTAGGCATCCCTCTTCCTCCACAGAAGCCCAAGGGCTGGGTTTTAGCAGGTAACCCAGAAATGACACCCCCAAAGCAGCCACAGCTAACTTTCCAGCCAGCTTGCATCCTCCCTTTCTTCCTGCTTCTACCCTGGCTGACATCAGGACCAAGATTCACCCTGCTTCTCTCCCAAGGTTCTGTTCTGCTTTATCTCGGATCTGGTCATTGTCAGGCTGACTCAGATACTTCTGACAGTCTTCTACAAGGGAAGAAACCTATCTCCATGATGCATAGTTGTGCAAGTAACCAGATGGCTTGGGATTTTCATTCAAACATCTAAATAATAAAGAAGATATGTGATAGTATGGGCTCTGCAATGAAAAGAGACTTCAGAAGCAACGGGGGGGGGGGGGGGGGGAGGTGATAAAAAGGACTTGGTTTTTGAAAAAGGACTTTTCCTGCTAACTGAAGACTATCAAATCAGTGACAAGCTAATCCTCCAGATGTTTAAGATTGTGCTGAAACTGGATTTGAAAACTGGGGCTCTTCCGATTGTATACAACATCCACTTTAACTACTGCACATTAAATATGACAATGCATAGACTGTGAGAATCTTCCTTAGATTGCTTCTGATAGCTCGATCAAATTGTAAGCTACTTGAAGGCAGGGATTGTCTTTTGCCTCTTTTTTTTTCTTTTTGTATACCCAGTACTTAGCACACTGAGTGCTTAATAAACATTTATTGACTGACTGATGGTTCCATTTTCCCCCTTTTAAAATCATAGACCCTTTAAGCTATAGTGTCAGCATCCAGATTGGAAACTACAGTATTATAATGAAGGAGATGCCTTGTTCTATAGGGGAAAAAAGAGATTTTACTTAGGACTTTACTTTCTTTTCTGATTAGGAATCTAAAGCAGCTAAGTGACACAGTGGATAGACTCCTGGGCTTGTAGTCAAGACAATTTAAGATCAAATCTGGTCTCAGATACACTTACTAGCTGTATGACTGGGCAAATCATTTAACCCTGTTTGCCTCAGTTTCCTCATCCATAAAATGAGCTAAAGAAGGAAATAGCAAACCACTCCAATATCTTTGCCAAGAAAACCCCTAATGGCATAAAGAATTGGATACAACCGAAATGGTTCAACAGCAACAATAATTAGGAATCTAGACTTTGGTATATGGAAAATTCATTTACCATGAAATTTTTGCTTCCGATGCAGACCACTCTCTTTGCTCTGCCAAATATTTCACGCAGAAGAGCATTCAATAAGGCTTTCTCCTCACCTTAGCCAGGGAATTAGAGGAAACTAAAGAGTCAACACATACAAATTTAGGAGTCTCACAGTAGATGAGAGAAATCTGGTAGGGTGAAAAGTCTTTTGACTGTGGAAGTAGAGAGCTTAGGTTCAAATCTTAGTTTATTTATTTACTGTTTCTGTAACTTGGGCAGATCAACTCATTTCACTGGGCTTCAGTTGTCTCACCTTTAAAATGATGAGGTTGGATTAAATGGTCTCTCAAGTGTCTTCCAGCTCTAGAGCCATGATCATATGATTATGAGAGATATCAGAATGCAACTGAAAGAACCTTGGATTTGTAGTCCAAAGACAAAGGCTTAAAATCAAAGCACCACTGTTTACTGGCTGTGTGGCCTTTGGTAAGTAATTTTATCCATCTAGGACTATGTTTTCTCATCTAAAAATAGCAGGATTGGACTAAAGGATATCTAAGGAGATTTCTTCCAGTTTTAAACTATAGCATTGATTCATGATTAAATAATTATTAAATCAATTAAATCATTGAATAGTTATTAAATGCTTTTAAATCCTAACATTGATTGTTGAATAATGGGAAGACCCGCAAGGTTTAGGGTGGGAAAGAGTGGCAATTCTGATTTTATAGCATCAACTACTTCAACGTGTAGTAGCAGAAACCCAGTTAGGCAAACACAGTAGCATATGGTAGGCCTTTAATAGTCACTTACTTAATTGAATGCAAAACTTTAAAGATCACATATTAAATCTTTTATGATGAATCTCTGGCTGCTCCCAAGGAGTCGCTACTCCACTAAATCCCAAGAATTTGAGAACAGAAGTAAAATGAGTCCTGCCTGCCACCAGACCTCTAATTCCCTAAGGTCTATCTTTTCTTTGCTTTTGATCTTATGTGAAAATAAGTTTTCAAAGTGTTTTTCAAAATTATTTTTGATCCTGTTAAAAGAAGAAACTGTTCTGTTGCATTTTTTTGTCATCAAATGAAACGTCTGTCTCTGGCTATTCCTTCTGAGCATGGAGCAGTGCCATTGGAGATTTAAAGAGAAGAAAACCACATTTAAAAAAAAAAGAAAGAAAACTTGCCCAGATGTTGTGGGGGAAAATGTGGGTTTTAAAGAACCCTTTTGCTGTGGTTGAGTGATTCATATTTCTTTATTCTCATCATTTTAAATTGAATAATTTAAGAAGCAAAAAGTGAGGTAGCACATTGGATGGAGGGCCAGATCTGGAGTCAGGAGGACCTAGTTCAAATCTGGTCTCAGACACTTCCTAGCTGGGCAATTCATTTAATCTTGATTGCCTATATCCCTTGATGCTCTTCTGTCTTAGAATTGATACTAAGTCAGAAGGTAAGGGTTAAAAAAAGTAAAAAGCAGACAAGTGGGAATCACTGAACAAAAGTCATGATGTCTTTTCAGTCCCTGGATTTCGAATCAAGAGTAATCTTCAAATACTGACAAGCTATGTGACCTTGGATAAGCCACCTAGCCTCTATATACCTTTGCAAAATGAAGAGATAAGCCTGGATGACCCTCAGAATTATTCATTCAAACTCTAAGTCTATGAATCTATAAGGCAATAGTGAGCCAAGGCTTGGGAAATGGATATGGTTTGCTGACTTAGGGGTTTTATATTCTCTATACCTGATTTTTTTTTTTTAATATATTTTATTTGATCATTTCCAAGCATTATTCGTTAAAGACATAGATCATTTTCTTTTCCTCCCCCCACCCCCCATAGCCGACGCGTAAGTCCACTGGGCATTAGATGTTTTCTTGATTTGAACCCATTGCTTTGTTGTTAGTATTTGCATTAGAGTGTTCATTTAAGGTCTATCCTCTGTCATGTCCCCTCAACCTCTGTATTCAGGCAGTTGCTTTTTCTCGGTGTTTCCACTCCCATAGTTTATCCTTTGCTTATGAATGGTGTTTTTTTTTCTCCTGGATCCCTGAAAGTTGTTCAGGGACATTACACCGCCACTAATGGAGAAGTCCATTACGTTCGATTATACCACAGTGTATTAGTCTCTGTGTACAATGTTCTCCTGGTTCTGCTCCTCTCGCTCTGCATCACTTCCTGGAGGTTGTTCCAGTCTCCATGGAACTTCTCCACTTTATTATTCCTTTGAGCACAATAGTATTCCATCACCAACATATACCACAGTTTGTTCAGCCATTCCCCAATTGATGGGCATCCCCTCGTTTTCCAGTTTTGGGCCACCACAAAGAGCGCAGCTATGAATATTTTTGTACAAGTCTTTGTGTCCATTATCTCTTTGGGGTACAGACCCAGCAGTGCTATGGCTGGGTCAAAGGGTAGATATTCTTTTGTCGCCCTTTGGGCATAGTTCCAAATTGCCCTCCAGAATGGTTGGATCAGTTCACAGCTCCACCAGCAATGAATTAATGTCCCTACTTTGCCACATCCCCTCCAGCATTCATTACTTTCCTTCTCTATACCTGATTTTTAAAAAGAATTTTTATTGTTTTTATGTCATACTCATTTCAGGAAATACCCTCTCTTTCAGTCCTCCCTCTCCCAAACTTGCTCAAGAACTGGACTCTCCTTTGTAACAAAGAAAAAAGTTAAGCAAAAGTCCCAGATACCTCGTTTGCTAATGTAAGTTCCATTCAGCCAGAGTAGCCCGTAGCCTCTCTACCAAGAGAAGAAACATATATTTCATTATTCATGGGTTGCTTTCTACAAGAAGGACAAGGAAAAAAAAAAGACTTTTGGGATCTCCATCTTTAAAAGAGAGGCAACAGGATTGGTGCCCTTTTCATGGCACGGGGCTCAATTGCTCACACGCTTGCACTCTACCATGATGGAGAATATAACAAGGCTTTAAATTGTTTTTATATCTAGAAGTGAGAGGAATAGTCATTCTTTTCCCATTCGATGCATCATAAAACATTTCTCTTTGCTATCATTTGATCCTGTCTTTCTTATAGCAATCCCATTCTAACCTCAGCAGCAGGAGTAAATTGGGAGTCAAAAAAATGTTCTTGGAGAAAAAAGACCTGAATTTGACTCAAAGTCCTGCTCCTTACTGTGTGACCTTGGGCCAATCAAATCACCTCTCTGGGCCCCAATTTTTCATCTTTAAAATGAGAGATTGGGGCCATGTAATCTCCTAAAATACCTTCCTCCACATCTGAGATTCTACTTTTCTTAGCCTTGACACAAACTTGGAATCAAACTTGGGGGTGAAAAAAATGTAAGCAATGCAGTCAAAGCTACCTTTAACTAGTTCAGCCTGCAGCAGTTTTGTTGGCAATGTCTCAAGGGGGATGGATCAATCAATAGGGTTGTAAAATCCAACAAGGGCTTCAAAGAAGAAAAAAAGTCCGAGTCATATAAAGTATCATTATCAAGAATCTACTGATATTAAAGTTTTCATTTCTTCTTAGTAATACTATTTTACTTCTCTTTTACTGTGTGGAGAACAAATTCTCTGAGCAAAAATGTGTTGTATGGTATGCGAGCAATGGCTGAGATTCTTCAGTCACCAACCCTCTTGCAGAAGGTTGACTCAATTTCTGACACTGGGAGTGTGAAACATGTGAAGAAAATGTGGGGAGAAAAAAAATCCACCAAATTTTGATCTGAGTCTTTTTCTGGGTATTTAAAAAAAAAATCAGTCTAAAAGATACATAAGAAAAGTACTGTTCTAATTTTAATGAAGTCTCTCTTCTCTTCCTTTCTCTCTTCCATTTTTCTTTCTTTTCTTCTCTATTCTCTCTCTTCTTCCATCCATCTCTCTCTCCTTCACTTTTTTTCTTTCTGTCTTTCTTCTCTCCTCTCTCTCTTCTTCTTTCCATCTTCTCTTCTCTCCTTTCCTATTTCTATCATTCTTTCTTCTTCCCGTTTTCTCTTTCTTCACCCTCCTTTCTTTCTCTTCTTCCCTCCATTTTTCTTTCCCTCCTTCCCTTTTCCTTCTCCCTTTTCTTTCTCCCTCTCTTCCTCTCCATTGCTCTCTTTACTTCCCTTTCTCTTTTTTCCTCTTTATTTTTTTCTCTCCTCTTTCTCTCTCCTCCACTCTCCTTCCCCCCCGCCCCCACTCTTTCCCCTAGAGATGCTAAAGATCTTATCCAAAGTCACACAGGTAATAAGCATCAGAGCCAGCATTTGAACCCATATTTTTGGATATCAACACCAGAACATGAACACCTACTATTGACTCTTCTTGTGTACTATTATTGCAACACAACACCTACTTCTGTGACTGCTGGGCATTGTAGGGGATATACTTTAGACCCATACTTAATGCTGTTTTATCAGTTGTAATCAGGAGAATGGGAGAGCTCCTTTGTGGGGACAGGACATATATATCCTTGCTGTCCCAGACTGCCTTTCTTCCAATAGTGTGGTAACTCCACTGGCCATATAATAATAAGAATACCTCCTTGTATCTACCCAGGACTACTTTACTTTTCACAGAGCTTTGAAATATATTGTCCTATTTGATCTTCACAAAACCGATTGAATACTAGGACAGGTATTCTCAACCATAAAGTATTATTTTTATTTAAAAAATCCTCCATCTTAGAATCCAAATATTAGTTCCAAGGCAGAAGAGTGGTAAGGGATAGGCAATAGGGATTAGGTGACTTGCCCAGGGTCATACAGCTAATCAGTTTGAACCCAGGACTTCTTTCTGGCACTCAATCCACTGAGCCACCTAGCTTCCCCCTAAAATATTATTTTAAAAAACATACTTTTTGTTATTAATATTAGTTTTCATCATGAAAGAATAGCACAGAGAGATAAGATATCTGCACTGGGACTGAGCTAATTCTAGATAATGAGCCCTATATTAGGAAGTAGCAAGGTGGAATGTGGAGGAAATGAGTTTGCATCTTCCCTCAGATATTTACTAGCTATATATTCCTGGGCAAAACACTTAATTTCTCAGCCTCAGTTTCCTCATCTGTAAATGATGATAATAACAAGACTACTTCACAGGTTATTGTGAGGCTCAAATAATATAATATATATAAAAAGTTTACAAAATCAAATGTTATCATCATCTTCACCATTATTGTTGTACCTGAGCCTGTGGAAAGTCAAAGACCAGAAACAGGGTAGTTGGGGGAACTAAGGGTGCCCTAAAACATAATTTTGAGCCCTAATGCACCTTGTCAACATCAGAAATCATTGCATTATTATAAGCAATCACCCTATTCCTCAAGGCAAAGTCCTGAAGCCACAGGCAATGATGGGCTTTTCTAATGATGGCTCTTGACAATAAGAAGAGAAGAGATTCCACTAGCAAAAAAGGATTTCCAGGGTCAAACAGCCATAAATGCAGCCTCACCCATACCCCTGGACAGCAATAACATCTGCCCTGGGAGCTGACAGTAGCTAACAGATCCCACAGGCAATGAGTGGATACTTAGGGAAGTTGGGAAATAATTATAGACTATTTCAGGCAGTGGACTCCATGTTTGCTACTGTGGTTTAATGGTTCATGTGCTAGGGCTGATTACTCATCCTCAAGCCTGGGCATACTTGCTGCTCACCTGAGCAGAATGACCTCTGAGTAACACAGTGAGAAAGAGAGATGAGGAAGCAGGTCTGAAGGCTGGAGATCAAAGACTAGAAGGCAGAATTAATAAAAAGGGAGTTTAGTTTGCTTCTGTGATCCATGCCTGGCTAAGCCATGGAGCACTATGGTTTTATAAGAGAATGCTGATGCTGTCACAAGATCACAAATTCATGAATTTGGAGCTTGAAGGGATGTTTAAGGCCATTTAATTCAACCCTCTTATTTTAGAGATGAGAAAACTGAGGCCAAAGAAGTTAGGTGACTTGCCCAACACTACACAGGAATAAGTGGAAGAGGCATTATAGTCTGGATAAAAGCTGCAGAATTGGAAGGAACCTTAGAGGTCATCTTATCCAATTTGTTCATTTTAACAGATGAGGAAATGGGAAATCTCATGGCCAAACCAGGATTCAAGTCAAGGTCCTGTGATTCCAAATACAGCATTCTTTTTTTTTTTCATGAACCACGATGTTTCCATAACAAACATCATGAAATCAAGAGAAGTGTTCACCTGAACTACAAGACCATAGTTTCTCTAGTTATCTTTATCCCAGCAGAGATGGTAACCAATTGCATGAGTGGTTTCCTTGTTGGTAGAGAAAGTTAAAAAAGAAAAAAGCTTAAGGAATGATTCTTTATATTTTTGCCTGACTATTCAGAGAGGATGAAGTGTGTTTAGGGAGGATTGAAAAGGTAATCAAAGAAGGGAATTGTTCTAGGGAGGAGGAATTAAATAGGGGGAGGAATTAAAACCTGAGGCAAGGTGTTGATGAGTAGATAAATGTAAAACAAGAAAAGAAACAGTCTCAGATTTGAAAGGCCCTAATAGGTCAGCTAGGACCCAACTTCTCTTTATATTCATAGATGAGAAAACTGAATAATTTAGTCAAGGTTGCACAAGATGCTAGAACAAAGGATTTTTAAGCAAGGATGTCACATGGACTGGAAACAAATGTTTTTGCTGAAAAACTTGCCAATCTGATTATCAGGGCAGTGGCACAAAAGGTTTCCAAAGGAGGGCAACTATGATGGTGAGGAGATGGGACACTTTTAAAGGAATTAGAAGTGTGTATTTTTATGAATTGGGGATTTAGGATTGACAAGAGAGCTAGGTTTAAGTATCTCAAGGGATGCAATATCAAAGAGGAATTAGACATGTTCTGCTTTGTTCTAGAGGGGAGATCCATGAACAATTAGTAAAAACTACAAAGAGTTAACTTTCAGCTCAATAAATGGGGGAAAAAACACATCTTCCTAATAATATGAACCAAGGAAAAGTGAATTATGCATTGTTGGGCGTTAGTGAGTTTCCTGTCATTGGAAGACTTAAAATAGAGGCTGGGAACTTTGAGAAGATTCTTCATAGCTGGACTAGGTAGCCTCTATAGTCCTATAGTCTCTTTCTACACTGGGATTCTGAGATTTAAGTATGTATTATGTAGATACACACACGCACACACACACACACACACACACGCACGCACACAAGCTGTGCAACCCCGGGATTAGTCATTTAACCCTTCTTGCCTCAATTTTTGAGTCCATAAAATGAGATGGAGAAGGAAGAAGGAGATGGCAAATTAATGCAGTATCTTTGCCAAGAAAACCCCAAATGAGGTCATGAAGAGTCTAACACAACTGAAATGACTGATCAACAACACAAATGAAACACTTTTAAATTTAATCTGCACTCACACTTTACCCATAGCTTTCTCATGTCTAAGCAATCAACAAAGAAATTACTCAATCTCTGATTTGTATTGTTTTCCGGTTTTCAAGGTATAAAGTCTCAGACTAAAATGTTAATAATTGGCTCTTGCAAGACAGTCTGAGTTAGCTCTAGCTCCCTCCTGATGCCTTACTTGATATCTGTGCTTCTGCTGATCCTGTACATTTCTGCTGGCAACAGGACCTGGAAGTCCTGATAATGATAAGACAAACAGACACCTTTGTGGAAATGAAGACATTAAGCAAGAGTTTTGGTGAAAATCAAGGGAGAGAGAAATAGAAATCATCTTGGGGGAGTATATGAGAGATCACGAGGTCAGACAAAGGATATGGATGATGAATGCCTGATTCAGATAAAAATTTTGGCACAGAGGCGAAAGATACTAGTCATAAGATACGCCAGTCATCTAGATATCTGATGGCAATTTCATTCCATTATAAAGTCAAAGCATATGGTAAATTTTGTACTTGCCTTGCTGGCAGTTTCATCTTTTAGAAAGATAAAGTGCCATAGAAATAGTTTCTTTGGATGTAATTTAGACGATACAGAATTTCTGTTTGATGAATTATTAAGGACAAGAATATTGGAGGAAGGTGTTAATGTCACTTTAGAATTCATGATGACCAAGACCAGAAACACATTGGAAGGAATACATTCAGGACGAGATTTCTCAAATTTTAAATTTAGTGAAAGGAGTCCTTACCCCCTGCCACCCATTGACCTCAATGATATGTTAAATATGACCAATGGTGTGAGGCTCCAAAAAGACAGATAGTTCAATGGTGACAAGACTATTTTTAAAAATGAAATTTTGATCACACAATTGAAAAAAAAAACCAACTTATCAAGTAAAAATTGGAGGAGACTTGATATAAGAGCTCTAGGTATAAAGAGAAATCTGGATTTTGGTGGACTTTACATTTAATATGAGTTGATAGTGTTATGTGGTCAACAGCCAATACATCTATCAACAAGCAATTAAATATTTTTTTTTTTGCCATTCTTTTTTTTTTTTTTTTTTTTTTTTTGTTTAATTTTAATATTATTTTATTTGGTCGTTTTCATACATTATTCACTGGAAACAAAGATCGTTTTCTTTTCCTCCCCTCCCCCCCCCCCCCCCCCCCCGCCTTTCCCTCTCCCATATCCGACGCATGATTCCACTGGTTATCACATGTGTTCTTGACTCGAACCCATTTCCCTGTTGTTGGAGTTTGCATTATAGTGTTCATTTAGAGTCTCTCCTCAGTCTTATCTCCTCCAACCCTGTGGTCAAGCAGTTGCTTTTCAGCGGTGTTTTTACTCCCACAGTTTATCCTCTGCTTGTGGGTAGTATTTTTTTTTTAGATCCCTGCAGATTGTTCAGGGAAATTGCATTGATACTTATGGAGAAGTCCATCACCTTCGATTGTACCACAATGTATCAGTCTCTGTGTATAATGTTTTCCTGGTTCTGCTCCTTTCGCTCTGCATCACTTCCTGGAGGTTGTTCCAGTTCACATGGAATTCCTCCACTTTATTATTCCTTTTAGCACAATAGTATTCCATCACCAACATATACCACAATTTGTTCAGCCATTCCCCAATTGAAGGGCATCCCCTCATTTTCCAATTTTTGGCCACCACAAAGAGCGCAGCTATGAATATTTTTGTACAAGTCTTTTTGTCCATTATCTCTTTGGGGTACAAGCCCAGCAGTGCTATGGCTGGATCAAAGGGCAGACAGTCTTTTATCGCCCTTTGGGCATAGTTCCAAATTGCCCTCCAGAATGGTTGGATCAATTCACAACTCCACCAGCAATGAATTAATGTCCCCACTTTGCCACATCCCCTCCAGCATTCATTACTTTGCATAGCTGTCATGTTAGCCAATCTGCTAGGTGTGAGATGATACCTCAGAGTTGTTTTGATTTGCATCTCTCTGATTATAAGAGATGTAGAGCACTTTTTCATGTGCTTATTAATAGTTTTGATTTCTTTGGCTGAGAATTGCCTGTTCATGTCCCTTGCCCATTTGTCAATTGGAGAATGGCTTGATTTTTTGTACAATTGATTTAGTTCTTTATAAATTTTAGTAATTAAACCCTTGTCAGAGGTTTTTATGAAGATTGTTTCCCAATTTGTTGCTACCCTTCTGATTTTGGTTACATTGGTTTTGTTTGTACAAAAACTTTTTAATTTGATGTAATCCAGATTATTTATTTTGCATTTTGTAATTCTTTCTAATTCTTGCTTGGTTTTGAAGTATTTCCCTTCCCAAAGGTCTGACATGTATACTATTCTGTGTTCGCCTAATTTTCTTATAGTTTCCTTCTTTATGTTCAAGTCATTCATCCATTTTGAATTTATCTTGGTGTAGGGTGTGAGGTGTTGATCTAAGCCTAATCTTTCCCACACTGTCCTCCAATTTTCCCAACAGTTTTTATGAAATAGTGGATTTTTGTCCCAAAAGCTGGGATCTTTGGGTTTGTCATATACTGTCTTGCTGAGGTTGCTTGCCCCCAGTCTATTCCACTGATCCTCCTTTCTGTCTCTTAGCCAGTACCAAATTGTTTTGATGACCGCTGCTTTATAATATAGTCTGAGATCTGGGACTGCAAGACCCCCTTCCTTTGTATTTTTTTTCATTAATTCCCTGGGTATCCTTGATCTTTTGTTCTTCCAAATGAACTTTGTTATGTTTTTTTCTAAATCAGTAAAAAAAATTTTTGGGAGTTCCATGGGTATGGCACTAAATAGATAGATGAGTTTGGGTAGGATGGTCATTTTTATTATATTGGCTCGTCCTACCCATGAGCAGTTAATGTTCTTCCAATTGTTCAAGTCTAGTTTTAGTTGTGTGGAAAGTGTTTTGTAGTTGTGTTCATATAGATCCTGTGTTTGTCTCGGGAGATAGATTCCTAAGTATTTTATTTTGTCTTGGGTAATTTTGAATGGGATTTCTCTTTCTAGTTCTTGCTGCTGAGCTGTGTTGGAATTATATAGAAATGCTGATGACTTATGTGGGTTTATTTTGTATCCTGCAACTTTGCTAAAGTTGTTGATTATTTCAATTAGCTTTTTGGTTGAATCTCTAGGATTCTTTAAGTAGACCATCATGTCATCTGCAAAGAGTGATAATTTGGTCTCCTCCTTGCCTATTTTGATGCCTTCAATTTCTTTTTCTTCTCTAATTGCTACTGCTAGTGTTTCTAATACAATGTCAAATAATAGAGGTGATAATGGGCATCCTTGTTTCACTCCTGATCTTAATGGGAATGGATTAAGTTTATCCCCATTGCAGATGATATTAGCTGATGGTTTTAGATATATACTGTTTATTATTTTTAGGAATGACCCTTCTATTCCTATGCTTTCTAGTGTTTTTAGTAGGAATGGGTGTTGTATTTTATCAAAGGCTTTTTCTGCATCTATTGAGATAATCATGTGATTCTTGTTGGTTTGCTTGTTGATGTGGTCAATTATGTGGATAGTTTTCCTAATGTTGAACCAGCCCTGCATCCCTGGTATGAATCCTACTTGATCATGGTGGATGACCCTTCTGATCACTTGCTGGAGTCTTTTTGCTAGTATCCTATTTAAGATTTTTGCATCTATATTCATTAGGGAGATTGGCCTATAGTTTTCTTTCTCTGTTTTTGGCCTGCCTGGCTTTGGAATTAGTACCATGCTTGTGTCATAAAAGGAGTTTGGTAGAACTCCCTCTTTGCTTATTATGTCGAATAGTTTGTATAATATTGGGGTTAACTGTTCTCTGAATGTTTGATAGAATTCACTGGTGAATCCATCAGGCCCTGGGGATTTTTTCTTAGGCAGTTCTTTGATGGCTTGATGGATTTCAATTTCTGATATGGGATTATTTAAGAAAACTATTTCTTCTTCTGTTAGTCTAGGCAATTTATATTTTTGTAAATATTCATCCATATCACCTAGATTGGTAAATTTATTGCCATATAGTTGGGCAAAGTAGTTTTTAATGATTGCCTTAATTTCCTCTTCATTTGAGGTGAGATCCCCCTTTTCATCCTTGATGCTATTAATTTGCCTTTCTTCTTTCCTTTTTTTAATTAAATTAACCAGTACTTTGTCTATTTTGTCTGTTTTTTCAAAGTACCAGCTTCTAGTCTTGTTTATTAGCTCAATAGTTCTGTCACTTTCTATTTTATTAATTTCTCCCTTAATTTTTAGGATCTCTAGTATGGTTTTCTTCTGGGGGTTTTTAATTTGTTCATTCTCAAGTTTTTTGATTTGCATTTCCAATTCCTTGGTCTCTGTCCTCCCTAATTTGTTAATATATGCACTCAGGGATATGAATTTTCCTCTAAGTACTGCCTTGGCTGCATCCCATAAGGTTTGAAAGGATGTTTCGCCGTTGTCATTTTCTTCAACGAAATTGTTAATTGTTTCTATGATTTCTTCTCTAACTATCCGATTTTGGAGTATCATGTTATTTAATTTCCAATTAATTTTTGATTTGGGTCTCCATGTACCCTTGCCGATCAATATTTTAATTGCCTTGTGATCTGAAAAGGCTGCAGTTAATATTTCTGCTTTTCTGCATTTAAGTGCCATGTTTCTATGACCTAGTGTATGATCTATTTTTGTGAATGTGCCATGTGGTGCTGAAAAGAAGGTGTATTCTTTTTTGTCCCTATTTATTTTTCTCCATATGTCTATTAATTCTAATTTTTCTAAGATTTCATTCACCTCTTTTACCTCTTTCTTATTTATTTTTTGATTTGATTTATCTAAATTTGATAGTGGTTGGTTCAAGTCTCCCACTAATATGGTTTTACTGTCTATTTCCTCCTTCAATTCTCCTAGTTTCTCTATTAAAAATTTGGATGCTATACCATTTGGTGCATACATGTTGATTAGTGATATTTCCTCATTGTCTATACTTCCTTTTAGCAGAATATATTTACCTTCCCTGTCCCTTTTGATCAGGTCTATTTGTACTTTGGCTTTGTCAGATATCATGATTGCAACTCCTGCCTTCTTTCTATCGGTTGAGGCCCAAAAGGTCTTACTCCAACCTTTAATTCTAACCTTGTGAGTGTCAACCCGTCTCATATGTGTTTCTTGAAGACAACATATGGTAGGGTTTTGTGTTCTAATCCAATCTGCTATTTGTCTGCGTTTTATGGGTGAGTTCATCCCATTCACGTTCAAAGTTATGATTGTTATTTGTGGATTCGCTGGCATTTTGATGTCTTCCCCTAGTTCTGACCTTTCTTCTTTAGCTTTCTCCTTTTGAACCAGTGATTTACTTTAGGTCAGTCCCCCTAGTCCCCTCCCTTGAGATGCTTCCCTTTCTAGCCCCTCCCTTTTTATGCTCCCTTCCCCTCCCCCCTCTCCTTCCCTCCCTTTTTGTACTCCCTCCCCCCTCCCCCTCCTTAATTTTCCTTTCTTTCTTGCCCTAATGGATAAGATAGAATTCAGGATCCCACTGGATCTAGATGTTCTTCCCTCTCAGATTTGATTTCACTGAGAGTAAGGTTTAAGTACTTCCACTTCACGCTCTCTTCCTCTCCTTCTCATATGAGAGTTCTTCCCCTCCCCTTCCCATGTGTATCTTTATATGGGAAAGTTTATTCTATTGATTCCCCCCCTATTTCTTGAAGTTAATCTTAGTATTATCACGGTTCCCCCCTCCCTTTTCCTTTTTTTGCCCCAACTTTCCCCAAATCTTCTTGATTCCCCAATCTTTCCCTATGCATGTTTCTTCTAACTACTCTTATGATGATACAATTTATGAGAGTTACACAAAACATTTTCCCCACATATTAATATATATAATTAGATGTAAATGTAGTCCTTATAGAAGAGAGTTTGACTTAAAGAGAAAGATAAGATTTATCTCCTTTTCCCTTTCTTTCATATTTACCTTTTCATGTTTCTCTTGCTTTCTGTGCTTGGATATCGAACTTTCCACAGAGCTCTGGTCTTTTCTTAGCAAATGCTTGGAAATCTTCTATTTTGTTGAATGCCCATACTTTCCCCTGGAAGTATATAGTCAGTTTTGCTGGGTAGTTGATTCTTGGTTGGAGACCCAGCTCTCTTGCCTTTCTAAATATCGTGTTCCATGCTTTGCGGTCTCTTAGTGTGTTAGCCGCTAAGTCATGTGTGATCCTTATGGGAGCCCCCTTATATCTGAAGCTCTTCTTCTTGGCTTCTTGTAGGATTTTCTCCTTTACTTGGAAGCTCTTGAATTTGGCAATTACATTCCTAGGCGTTGTCTTTTGGGGATTTAGTATAGAAGGTGTTCTATGAATCCTTTCTATTTCTATTTTGCCCCCTTGCTCCAGAACGTGGGGGCAATTTTCTTTTATAATCTCCTCTAGAATAAAATCCAATTTGTTGTTAACCTCTGGTTTTTCTGGGAGACCGATGATACGGAGATTTTCTCGTCTTCCTCTGTTCTCCAGGTCCGTGACCTTCTCAGTGAGATATTTTCTGTTTTCTTCCAATTCATTAATTATTTGGGTTTGCTTTATTGATTCTTGCTGTTTTATCATCTCACTTTCTTCGAGGTCCTTAATTCTGGTCATTAGGGACTGGATTTGCTTTTCAGCCTTGTCTGCCCTTGTATTGGATGCTTCGAGTTCTTTTTCCAATTGAGCAGTCTTATCTGTCAGACAGCTGATCTCTTTCTCCCATTTTTCTTTCCAGAAGGTTTCCATCTTTTGGATAAGTTCCAGTTTGAGATCTTCCAGAGCTTGTTGATAGTTTCCATTTTGGGAGGCGTGTTCTGAATTTTTTTGGATTTCCTCCTCATTCTCTTTTCCTTGGGTACTTCCCCCATAAAAGTTTTCAATAGTCACTTTTTTCCCTTTCTTCCTGGAGGCTTGATTTTGGGCCATGTGAGCCATCCCTTTGGTGGTTTTATTTCCCTTTCCTTTTTGGTCTGGGGTCTGGGTTATAAGAGCGGTTTTTCTGTGAATTTAGGTTGCTTCAGACTAGTTCTTCCCAGCCTCCGAGCCCAGGTATTCAGCTCCGCCCAGATAATCAGCGCGCGTTGTTCAGTGCCGCCCGCACCAAGTCCAGGTCCGCTGGATTCTCCAGTAAAAGCGCCCTGAGACGTTTTTTTCCTGGCAGTCCCCAGATCCCAAGGACCCTGGAGTGCCCCCCCCAGACAGAGACGCTCCCCACTCACTCGCTGTCCCGGTGAGCGCTCAGGTAGCTCACTCTGGTTTAGTGGGGGAGGTGGGGTGGGGGAAGGGCGGCTCAGTTCACTTTTCTGTGCAAGTTTTTCCTTCTTATTTTAGTGTGGAAATGTTCAAGCCCCACGTACCTTTGCCTCTGTGGGGTACTGGGGAGTCCTTCTGTTCCTCCAAAGGTGATTTTATGCTCCTTTGATGTAGTCTATTTCGTTCGGTGCTGGGGAGAGAAAGCGTGCAGCTTCTAGATTGCAGCCATGATTACCCGGAAGTCCCAAGCAATTAAATATTAAAAATTAAGTATTCTTATATTTCAGGCATTGAATTAGATATATAGTAGCCCCTGACTTTAAAAAGCTTACAATCTATAAAAACAAACAAACAAACAAAAATCAAAAAACAGAAATAGTCTATGCCTCATAAATAAATAGTGTTCAGAGGGTGTTAAGAATTTTTCTTGTTTTCTTTTGCACTGTTCAAGACCATATTTGGAATAGCTTTCAGTTCTATGTGACACATTTTAAGAGGGGCATTGACAAACTAGAACATATTTAGAGGGTTATAATCAGGATTGTAATGGGTCTAAAGTCTGTGTTCTCTGAAGAATAGTTGAATGAACTGGTGATTTTTAAAAGGCTGTTGATAAGACAGCTAAGGGTAGAAATGATTGCTGCCTTGAACCATATGCAGTATCATCATATGGAAGAGAGATTTAAAAAAATTATTTTGTTAGACTCCTGAGAATTGATCTAGGACTAGTTATCAGAGCTTAGCTTTTTTGGTTGTTAGTTGTCCTTTATACTAAACCAAAATGACATTGCTAGTGATATCATTTGGCTTGGGCATAAATTGGATTCAAGTGAAGCGGAGTTGCATAAAATCATTGGCTTCTCTCTTTCAGAGCTATCAAAGTCCAGTGGCAATAAAATAGTCAAGCCAACTAGTTATGGCTCAGGATATGGCAGATGACCTTGGCTTCTTCAGTGTTTAAACAACTCTAAGGTCTCCAAGCATCTGCTTTTGATCCCTTTCTGGGTGTTGGAACAGATTATTCTCATTCACCCCTTCTGCCTGGGGTTGACATCTCACTGATGGGTTTGAGGCTAATTGATTATCTTCATCTATATGCACCTATAATTCAAGGTAAAAAACTCCTCAAGCTTTCAAGATGTCCTTTGATGCATTAGGGATACCATGTTAGATAGTGAATTTCTATTTCCTAGAGATAATCAAGAAGAGATTAGATGACTACTTACTGGAGGTGTTAGAATAAGGATTTAGAACTCAGAGAAGAACTAGATAATCTCTTTAGCCCTATTCAAATCCATAATTCTATAATCATCTCATTGGAATTTCCACCTTCTTGATATTCACAATTAAAAACAACAACCCTAATTTATCTGTTTCTATCCCAGTAAGCTCCTAACAGGCAAAGAGGAGTAATTACACTAGGTTAGATAGGGCATAGCTATCTTTGCCTTCAATTGTCCTGCCTTCCCTTGCCCATGGTCCCTGAGGTAAGTGGATCTATTTGTCCACTCTCCATTTATACCTACTTGACCTTTAATTCTTAAAAAATGTTAGCCACGTGTTTAACCTTCATTCAAAAGTCAATTTTATTCTTTATTTTAAAGATCACCTGGACTTCTCACAAGGTCTTCTATGGCTCTTAGCAAATCAAACAAAATCTTGAAGAGGAAAAATTCTTAGTGGCACTTTTGCCAGTGTCCTTTCTTTTTAAGCATGATGAATTTATAATAATCTATATATATTTATGTAACACACACAAATCTACATGCATATATACATATACACAGACATATGTGTGGGCATATTATATATGCATATGTGTGGGTGTATTATACATACTGTTATCTCTTTGGTCCCTTGCTGCCTCCCCAACCCTACAGAGAAAAGATTTTTACAAGATTTTGATAGCACATATCCACATCCAGAGAAAGAACTGTGGGAGTAGAAACATAGGAAAAAAAAAAACCAACCAACTGCTTGATAACACGGGTCAATGGGAATATGACTGGGGATGTAGATTCTAAAAGATCACCCTAGTGCAAATGTTAATAATATGGAAATGGGTCTTGATCAATGGCACAAGTAAAACAGCATGGAGTTGTGCATTGGCTATGGGAGAAGGGTGGGAGGAGGGGAGGAAAAGAACATGAATCACGTAACCATAGAAAAATTCTTAATTAATCAATTAAATAAAATCTTAAAAAATAAAAATAAATAAAAGAGAAAAGAAACATTTTGATAGGAAAAACCATACAAAAGAGAGAAAGGAAGGTTATTTATGATTGTCCCAGTGATTCATAGCTTAGACTGAGATTTGTAAAGGTTCAGTCTACACCTCATCCTGACTGCCAAGCATTGCATTCTCTTTGCCTTTTCCGAGGGAGGTTTTCAGGTCATTAATGATTCATTTTCCAGCCTCTCCCCTAGCTGTATTTGTAGAGATAGCAGGAAATGTAAACCATACACCTAGGAAAAGAATTTAGAAGAAATAATTAGGAATAATATATTCCCCTTCTGCAGTTGCTTTGGGAAGAACCTATCTACTGATTGGAGCAACATTACCTAAGACAAATATATTCAGAGCATCATTGGAGTTAGAAAGGACTTTAGAGATCATCAGATTCTAATTTCATTTTCTCCTCATTTTCCAGATGAGGAAACTGAGGTTTGGAGAAATTATGGAGAAAAAATGGGACTTGCCCATGGTCATGTAACCAGAAAGAGTCAGAGATAGAATTTGAGTCTATATCTTCATGTCTCCGTCTCTCACTCTCCACCTCTACACTGTCCATTACATCAGGTAGAACCCTTCACATAAGCTGTGATGTATGGAATGCAGGGTCTATAACCATTCTTTCACCTGTAATTGTTTTCCTAGAATCTACTGTTTTCCAGACAGAGGAGGAGGAAAGGGTCCTCTGATAGTCTTCACATTGTTTAGCTAAACATATTTTTCTCTTGCACATTAAGGACATAGGATGTAGGTAGGTATGAGAGTGACTAGCAATTCTACTGTCCTTTTCCCATTTAAAATAATGTTGAATTGGAGCAAAAGCTTCACTGAATTAACTCCAATCAATCCCTTTCCAAGATTCTTCCAGATAAAAAATGCAGCTGTCAACTGTTCTACTTTTCAGCATATTGGCGACAGGTTATGAAGAGAAACAAACAGCTCAGATCCAAGTTATGTTTAATTAGTGACTGTAACACATTATTGAACTTCTCAATTCCTGATCAGAATTTGGACTTCCGTGACTTTCTGTATGTGCAAATTTGGATCATTCACTCAATTATTAGGAAGTTCTGAGAATCTTGTTTTATCAGAATGGACCTGATTTGGCACAGGGAAAGAACCCTGCTAAAAGTAGGAGGCTTGATTGGTGCTGTTGAATATTCAGATTTATGCCAACTAATGGATCAAAAGGGAACTTATTCTGTGTGGTTATTGTAAGTAGACACCAACTCTAAGTTTGCTTTATCAGATAAAAATATAATCACCTGTTCTGGCTCATACATAGTTAAAAACAATTCTTCGTGTGTTTCAAAAAGTTAAAAACTTTAATTAAAAAAACTTTAGTACCAAACTTTCTCCCTCCCTCCTTCCCCCTCATTGAGAAGGCAACAAATTCAATACTCATCACAAGTATGTTCATATCTTTTGAACAAGCAATATAGGAAGTGTGCTGATAGGAATTGGTCAGAGCCAAGACAGAAAAATGCATTAATATGAGCTAAAGACTGGCATATAAGTTTGTAGCATGAACAGCAACATCCCCCAAAAAAGTGGCCAGGAAAAGGGAATCAGCTGCCCATTAGGACAGGTGCACCAAGGGAAAAGCTTTAGGACTCAGCTCAGATCTCCAGTTTCATATGAATGTATTAACAGAAGATGAAGGATGGAATTTTTCAATTCATAATTTCTTCACTATCAAAATGATGCATGCACATTTTAAAATTCAACAAAGATGCAGGACTTTACCTATTTAATTAGGAAGAAGTTATTCCCCAGTTAGGCAGTGAATGTAGCCAGCCTGGAATCGGTTACCAGCTCCAAAGCCGGGACATAACAGGAATGTGTCCAAGTTCCTTATGATCTCAAGGCTCGGTTTTTGCCACCACCTATAAAATGGAAATAACAATATTGTACTTGCTACCAGGTATTGCCAGTTGAGCAGCTTGGAATTCAGGCTGTTGAAAGGCACCATATGAACGAATAGTAAAGTTAGAATATATTAGCATAAGATATCCTATAATCACTTGCATGCATACAAATTTTTTTCTGATTTAAAAAAAAAAACTCCTCTTATGTTTTCCAAACATTTCCATAACATACCATGTAGACATTCCAAAGGAAAGTGGCTACATTACAATAGGTCAACCATGAGAATAAATATGGGCTCACATGCCCATAGCCATAAGGAAATCAGGATGGGTCTAATGAGAAACAGACAGGCTGAATGAGAAATGACATTTTTAGTGCTGTCCTTTTCCCCCTCTCCTCCTTTCTTTATTATAGTTTTACCACCTCTCTTAGTGCGTTTACTGGTGGGTATCAGAAATTTATTTAACCTCCATTTAACAAACATACATTAAACACCTATTGAGTGTGACTCATTGTGCTTGATATTGGGGGACATTCAAAGATAAAGTACATTACTCTTTGCTCTCAAGGTGCTTTAGCCATGCTCTCTAGGATGGGTAAAAAGGTAAAGAAATGATACTGAAGGAAACATGGATGGAGCCCACAAAACTTTTGAAGAAATAGATTTTAATGGTCTCAAAAACTTTTGCATAGTTTTATGCACATACATGTGTATAAATGAAAATCTGTTACCCTAAAAAAGAACTACATTTCCTGGGAGCCCATTGACTTCCTGTCATTACAGAATTCCTGTAGACAGGGCGTAAACTCAGTGGGCAGTCTTGCTTGGGGTCTTTTTGGCTTCCTGGCAAGGATGGTGGTGATAAATGGTGGTTTGAACTGGTTGATTAGCCATGGGCACATGGTTTTTATTTTGTATCCATTTTATTCCTTTATTTCCAATGATCATTAATAAATCTCTTAAAATATAATATTTGTATTATTGAGATTAATTTTAATTTGTACATATGTGAATATGGGTATACACACATACACATGTATGTATAAACAGATATAAGTTAACATATATATGAGAGAGGGTGAGAAAAAGAGAGGAGAGAGGGAGAGAGGGAAAAGGAGAGAGAGAGAGAGAGACAGACAGACAGACACACAGCAAGAGAGGGAGAAAGAGAGAGGTGGAAGAGAGGGGGGGGAGATAGGAGGATACTTATTAGTTTTGTGATCCAAGGCAAATCAATTAACTATTCAATTTCCTCATGGGAAAACAATAAGGACCTTCCAGAGTTGTGATGAAGAAAAAATGAGATAATATTTATCAAGTGCTTAAAGTGCTATTTGAATAATAACTATTCCCTTTTATACACACATAGAATTGGTAGATCAAAGAACAGACCATAGAAACAATAGATCATTTAATAAAAATAAAATTATGACAATGAGGCACCAAACCAAAATTTCTAGGATGTTACCAAAGCAATACTTTGGAAAATTATTATATTCCTAAACATTTTCATCAATAACCGAGAGTGAGAGAACATGAATTGTATATACAGTAGGACCCACGTCCATGAGGGATATGTTTAAAGACCTACATGTATGTCTGAAACTATAGATATAAATGAACATCCACTTTGTTAACCATGTATAACTGAATCAGCAAATTGCCCAAATAGTCAATACAGGGATGCAACTGCCTCCCCAGCATCATTACTCTTGAGCTTGTAGGTAAAAAATAAGAGCTTTTTTAAAGTTACTTGAATAACTTTACAACAAACATGATCAGCAAGAACACTAGAGGCAGACTGTAGGAAGGTTTCACACAAAAGTCTGGGTATGGGGACAAAAGGAGATGAGCTATGAACTGTTTGATTTCTGTTTCTGAGATTCAACTGCTCACACTTTCTTTCTTGTTCTATTAATCTAGCTAATTTTTATGATAAATATTCAGTTCAATTTTAAAATTAAAAAATTTAAATTTATTTTTATTTAAATTTATTAATGATCAATTTTGCCAACATGCCTGTACTTTGTATTCAAAGAGGACTAAAATGACATCAATATGTTGGTGTCAGTGTACAGTGTGTCTGTAGCTGATAAGACTAATATAAACTTAGAAGGTATTACTGCAGATCGGGTATAGATAGCCCATATGAACATTTGGGATGGGAATTTTTCTAAATTTTCAGATCTTACATTTCTTTTGAGCTACTGCAATTCTACTTTTCACATGGAGCACATCAACTTCTTTGAAGTGGGCATACCGTTCCAGATGGTCCTGTGCCAGCATCTCCCATAATCAATACCAAAGATCTTCAGAGAGACCTTAAAAGTGTCCTTGTATCATTTCTACTGACCCTTGTGTGAGTTCTCCATAAAACAGTCTTTTAGGCAAACACATTTGGTATTTGACAATAGTCAGCTCAATGGAGATACACTCTTTGCAGTAGAGTCTGAATGCTTGGCAATTTAGCTCAAGAAAGGACCTGTGTTGGGTACCTTATAGTGCCAGATGATCTCCAGTATTTCCCCAAGATAATTCAAATGAAAGTGATTCAATTTCTTGGAAAAATGTTGATATAACATCCAGGTTTCACAAGCATAGAACAATAACATCAATATAATGGCTCTATAGATCTTCAGTTTGGAAGGCAATCTAATACCTCCTCTCCATACTTTCATTTTCAATGTGTGGCTCAATCTCATCATTTATGTGTACATTCCTAGAAAGCATATTGAAAAGGTAAGTGAACTTATCCATAAAATTCAAAATATCTTCATTATCTGTAACCACTTGTTCTACATAAGAATGGTGTGGAGCCGACTGGTTCTGTTTTTGTTGGTGAAAATTGTCAGGCCAAAATTATCACAAGTGGCAGAGAATCTATCCATCTTCTCTTGCATCTCAGTCTCAGAGACTTCACTGAGTGCACAGTCATCTGTGAATCTTTGCTAACATATAGTTGAGCAAAAAATGTTTCTAATAATTTCCTTTATTTCTTCTTAATTTTTTCATTTCTGATTTGGTTTGGTTTCTTTTGAATTTGGTTTCTCCTCCCTCTTTTTAAAAATATGATTAGCTAACATTATTTTTTTGGTTTCTCCTCCCTCTTTTTAAAAATATGATTAGCTAAAATTATTTTTTAATAATGAATTGAGCTGACATAAAAGATTATTATTTAGAAGAGAAAGTTATGTATTTATGTACTTCAATGATACTTATCACTAGAATTGGAAACTTGAATACAAGTATTAGATTAAATCATAAATATATCTTGTTATAACTTGAAATCATGGTTTGTAATACTGTCAAAGAGACTAGTTGAAGAATTTTGAGTTTTAATTGCTAACATTATTTTAATAGGCTTAAAAAAACCTAGCTTCAAGTTTTATTTATACTATTGATTTATTGTTGTTGTTGAGTAGCTTCAGTCAAGTCCAACTTCTGATCCCATTTGGAGTTTTCTTGGCCAAGACTTTGAAGTGCTTTGCCATTTCTTTGTCTGGTTGTCTTCAATCAATATTATATATTGGTTCCAAGGAAGAAGAAAGGTAAGAGCTAGGCAATGGGGGTTAAGCGACTTGCCCAGGGTCACATATGAAGCATCTGAGGCCAAATTCAAACTCAGGACCTAGGTCTGGCTCTCAATCCACTGAGTTATCTAGCTGCCCCCAAGTCAAAGGATTTTTGCTTCTAGTTCTTTGATTTTCAGCATTTCCCTTTGGGCATTTACTTAGATTTTTAAATCCTCTTCTGGACCTCTTTAGTTACTTTTAACTTCTTTAGCCCTGAATCTCTCTACATATCTCTTTATCTTCTCTCCCTTGCCAATCTCATTCAACTTCTAGAGGATTTGGCAATTAACCTACATGAACATGATTACCAAGTTTCTAACAGCCTACAGGTCATCTCCATTTATGTCAACTGTCACCCCAAACCCAGCATATACAAAATTGAAGTCAGGTTTGGGGAACAGAGTAACAGTAGTCTTTTAAACCAAGTCCTCCTTCTAATTTTACTATTTCTGTCCATAGTGTTGCCTTTTATATAATTATTTTAGGTGTGAAAAATAATAGATTTGGCTTTTCTACCTCACATTTATCTCATTTCCCATGAATTAGGGTTCCCTGTCCATTTTACCTCCAGGATATCATTCACAACTAATCCTTTCTCATTTCTATTACCACTCACTAAGTCAATAGTCTTCTTTAAAAAAAAATCATTTTCCCCAATAACATATAAAAACAAATTTTAGGGGCAGCTAGGTGGCTTAGTGGATACAGAGCCAAGCCTAGAGGTGGGAGGTCCTGGATTTAAATCTGGTCTGAGTCACTTATGGCAAGAAATTCCTGTGCCTTCCTTCCATTTTATGTAGACCAACTGCAACTCTAGCTTTGCTTAGGACTGCCCAGGGGGCAGTCAGTGGGTTTTTGATTGCACCCACTATTGCACACATGGGTCACAGACCGCCCCATACTTAAGGATAAGTGGGGGTGTATACGCTTTTGGTGATTGAATCTAAAAATGGACAGAGGAGAATTAATCTCATCTTCACAATGTGTGACCCCAGTCAGTCATTTAAACCCCCATTGCCTAGCCCTTACTGCTCTTCTGCCTTAGAACCAATAATTAATTTTGATTCTAATATGAAGGTTTAAAAAAACAAAAAAAATTAACATTCCTTTTGAATTCCAAATTCTCTCTCCTCATTCCCTGAGAAGGTAAGTATTCTGATTTAGATTTTACAAGTGCAATCATGTAAAATGTGTTTCCATATTAGTCATTTTGAAGAAGAGAACTTGAACAAAAAATGAGGAAAGACAGTGAAATATAGTATGTTTCAGTTTACAGACTCTATAAAATTCTATTTCTGGAGGTGAATGGCATTTTTCATTATGAGTCCTTGGGAATTGTCTTAGATTACTATATTGTTTAGAATAGCTAAGTCATTCATCATCAAATATTGCCATTACTATTTATAATATGCTGCTAGTTCTGCTCATTTTACTTTGCATCTGTTCATGTTTCCACATTTTTCTAAAATCATTCTGCTCATCATTTCTTATAGCACAATAATATTCCAATACAATCATATACCACAACTTGTTCAGCCATTTTCTAATTGATGGACATACCATCAATTTTCAGTTCTTTCCTAACACACACACACACACACACATAAAACTGATAAAAATATTTTTTATAAATAGGTCCTCCTAGGAAAATTAGATGACTCAGTGGATTGAGAGTCAAGCCTCTATATGGGAGATCCTGGGTTCAAATCTGATCTCAGACACTTCCTAGCTATATGACCCTAGGCAAGTCCTTAATACTCATTGCCTAGCCCTTAATGCTATTCTGCCTTGGAACCAATGCACAGTATTGATTCTACAGAAGATAAGGGTTAAAACAAGCAAACAAATAGGTCCTCCCTCCCTCCTTCTCTCCACCCCCCCCCCCACTTTCTCTCTTTCTCTCTCTCTTTCTCTCTCTCAGTTTGGAATACAGAACTAGTATGGCATTATTGGATCAAAGGATGTACATAGTTTTAAAGCCCTTTGGACACAGTTCCAAATTGCTCTCTAGAATGGTTGGATACGATCACAACTCCACCAACAGTGCATTGCTCCAATTTTTCCTACTCTCCCTCCAACATTCCTTTTCTGTCATATTAGTCAATCTCTGTGTGTGGGTATACTTCAGAGTTGTTTTAATTTGCATTTGTCTAATCAAGAGTGATTTAGAGCATTTTCAGGTGATTATAGTCTTGATTTTTCATCTGAAAATTGCCTGATCAAATCCTTTGACCACTAATAGCCTTTTAATAGGTCTCCCTGATTCTATATTTTCATCCTTCCAGTCTATCCTTCATGCATAATGCTGATCACTACAATCCCTCCTATCAAATCACTCCATTTGTTCCCTAGAATGGTTCTGCCATACAAATGCAGTTCAGACTTCTTGGCTTATTATTCAAGACCTTTCACAATGTGATATTTATCTATCCTTTTCAACTCTAGTTTATATTATTATTCCCTTCCCTGTACTCTATGGTACATCTGAAGTAGAAATCTCCCTACCCCATTAGCACGTTCTGTATTTTCCCAGCTCTCTGCTTTAAGGTTATTCCCTATGTTTTCTCACCCCATTCCCAATGAATTCTTACTCTTCAGAAAGCTTTCTTGATCAACCTAGTTGGTACTAATTCTATCCTCATTCAGCTCTCAGGTAGTATTTTGTTTTGAAATTCTCAAATGTATGTTTTATAATAGTCACCTCCTTCTAGATTGTACAATTCATGATGGCAGGGAAAGACTCATATCTAAACTATATATTTCATTTATCCTCCTGTATAATTCTCTTAAAATAATAAATCAGTTCATTTCAATAAGCATTTAGCAGATAATAAATACTTATTTAATCAAACTGAATTTATTATTAAGAGGAAATAACATTTCTTCTACTAAATACCTATCAATTACATATATATTATATACACACACACACAGCAAATCAAAAAGGCTTATATAGACTAGAAAGATTATTTAAAGTTATGGTCTTGCCAAATGTTAAGGAAATCTTCATAAATGAAAAAAAAAACTCATGCTACTGTACTACCATTGAGATGGAAGCATAATGATGCTAAGCTGAGAGTTAAATTCAGATATAATGAGCTATTATTAAGTGAGCTGAAAAGAAAGTGGCATTTTGCTTATTTAGTGCCTATTAAAAGAGCAACACTAGAATGTCCCATTTCTTAGTGATTCCTGGTATAATGTGAATGAATTGCTTGCACAGTAATCACCAGTGGGTTCTTCATTGCTGCTAACAATAGCTTTACAAATTTCAGAACCTTTGAAAGGTACATTTTCTGTTAAAAATTGTTCTCTTCACATTATTCTTATACTTTCATATCAATGCAAATCTCAAGGAGAAAAAGGTTTTCCAATTTTCTTGTTAATAATAGGACCATTATTAAATCACTCTAAAGACCTGCTAAGATTTTGCTAAGACGCCTGCAAAAATCCCAAACCACATAAATAGAAAATCCACATTTACAGAGGCCAAATCTCTAATAAAGTTAACAAACTGTTATATTTGTTCATGTGCAAAATTTATAATCTGGAATCATTTGGGCTCTGCTTGGACCCAGGGAGGTTAAGTGACTTAACTTTGAGTCATACTCAGTATATGTGAAAGACAGGAATTTTTTTTCAGCTTTAAGTCCAGGAGTGATCACTTTTCCCTGCTTGTCTATTCTTTTACTCTCTTACTCCCTTCTGCTTTTGTTTTCCTCTTCTTCCTCTTTCCTTCCTTTTCTCTCATCTCTCTTCTTATATTTCTCTTAATACATATGCATTAAATTATATCTCTATCATGATAATTTAATATTCCTTTATCAAGAGACTTTTCCCAACTGCTCAAAAAATAACCTTAAAGAAAGAACCATGGCTCTAGAGCCTGAGGATCTGGATTAAAATTTTATCTCTGATGCTACCTCTGTTTACTTGAGAAAGTCATTAAATTTCCCTATATCTTAGTTTCCTCATCTGTAAAACAATGAGGTTGAACCAAATGGCTTCTGAGTTCTTTCCCAATCAATCTCTATATGACAGTTTGAAGCCAATTTAGGTTTTTCAGGTGGGAGACAGGCAGAGGTGTATCACAATGACTGTATTGGCCAGTGTAGACCCTCCTTTTTTCCCTATAAAAATTAATCTGTTTAAAATCTGAGTGTGTTCTATAATTGATGGTGGTTTTTTTTTAAGTGTATATCTATAGTCAGGATGACTTATAAGTATAACATGGCAAGTATAGTATAAAATAAATATTACATAATATTCTCTATACATATTCATATATGTGTATATAGGAACATGTATGTTTATTAACTTTATTTTTATACTGCAAATATATTTCTATATACTTGTCTCCCCCATTAGAATGTGAGTTCAATGTAAGTAGGACTCATTTTACTCTTTGTCTTTGTATCCTCAGAGCTTATCACATAGTGGGCACTTTGCAAGAACTTGTTGGCTTCTACAATCATAAATAACTATCTGATCTGGAGAGACTCATGACTTGAGACACTGTTGCAACACCAATTTTATTTGACTAAATTCATTCAACAAACGGATATTGAACATCCACTCTCTTCACCATGGAAGCCATTAATGTTACAGATGCTAACCCCATATACAGATTATTCCTCTGAGATTTGACTTAAAAGTCAATATTAGCAATGATCAGCATTCCACAATGCATGAACGGCCTTCAACACCACATTAACTATGCCTTTGGCAATCTTCTGAACTATATTAATATTTAAAGATTAATCAGTAACGAGTCACATAGGCTTTCTGGGCCAAAGTCTTTGGATTCTTATTTCTCTCCCTAAGGCTAATATATAGCCTTCTCCTAGTTGATAATGAATCTACCTAACTAAATAAACAAACAAAAGAGCTAAAACCATCAACTGAATTTGTAACAATCCAATTTCCTCACTGCCACATTCTCCCTATAAAAAAGAGCTTCTTAATCTGAAGTCCATGAATTTATTCTTTTAACACTTTAATCATTGTATATAAATCTAATTCTTTCCCTTGGTAATTTTATAGATGGGCATTTAGAAAAAAATAAATAATTCTGAGGATTCACCAAGCTGCCAAAGGGATTTAAGATATAAAAAAGATTAGAAACCCTTGCTATAAAACTTGATTTATAAAAAAATATATAGAGATTAAAACCAAAAAAAGTACAGATGAGAAGACAGTAATTTTGTTATTATTTTATGTTTAATCATGTATGTGTATTTCTATGCTTCTTATGTAAGAAAAGTATGTATAACAGAATCTTTTTTATATGTTGAAATGTTTGTGTTTGTTTTGCTATTCACAAAAAATTAAAAAATAAGTTCACTTAAAATCAATTTGTTAACACAATGGTGATCAGACAAGCTAATATGTGTAAAAATGGAGATTTGAACCCTGGACTTCAATTCCCAGAAGTCCTTGGTAGTTCCTAGAATTCCTTGGAATCTCAACAGAGGTCCTCACCTGGGCCGAGAGCAAAAGGGGTATTTTAACTGACTGTAGCACGTACACTCTCCCTCCCTGCTTCCTCTTCCAAGCACATGCATCTCTCAAGATGTAGTAAGTGAAACTGAATGGGCCTTTCGGCCCTCCTAGGCACATGCTTTCTTATTTTGTATTTTCTTTATTTCTTAATCTTTAGTAAACCTCTAAAAATATAATACTTTTAGCAGAGAAACTAATTTTAATTGTTACATATGGTTGGGATAAGTGGGAAAAAAAGGAGAGAAAACATGTAGAGAAATGTTAGTTAAGAATCACGGCTACTAGAAAAGGCTGACTTGAATGGCTCAATTGTCATGTCTTTGATATAAACATCTAAACATGCTGCCTGCTACTATAAGACTGCCAGGTTCTCATGTTCTTTGACAATCTCTTCCAGGAGAAAATCACTATATTCAAAAATTAATTCTAGAAATTGCATTGAGATCTGATTCTGGCTTTAGCCAGCAACCTGACTCAAATGATCATGTTCCCTCTTTTTTTTTCCTTCAAAGGGCAAAAGGATTCTTAAAGTAATGAAGACCTAGCCTACAGTGTGCCTGTCTTCCAGTCTCCATTCTCAGCCCATTGTTCTCATTATCAAAATCCATGTCACTGAAAAGCAAATTTTGTTCCTTTCCTCTATCATCCATTCTCTTCTAAAGTAAGAACTTCAAAATGAAAAAAAAAAGAAAAGATGGAAATATCACTGTTTTCCCTTAGTGTTACCTGCTTTTTAAAGAGGTCTTCAAGGTCACTAAAGATCCAACTTTCCTTTGCTTACATCCTTTATTGCCATGTGAATCATTCAATGGTCTAGCCAAGATGGACTTCTTGTCATTATGGTTATTTTTCAGTCATTTCAGCTATTTCCCACTCTTTGGGACCCTATTTGGAGTTTTCTTGGCAAAGAAACTGGCATGGTTTACCATTTCTTCCTCCAGTTCATTGTATAGAGGAGGAAACTGATAAAAAACAGGGTTAAGTGACTTACTCGGGGTCACAGAGCTACTAAGTGTCTGAGGTCAGATTTAACTCAGGAAAATTAGTCTTCTTGCCTCCAGGCCTGGTGCTCTATACACTATGCTACCTTGCTGCCATCTTGATATTACTGATACTTTATCTGACACAATTGAATCTCTGTATTGTTTGTATTCCATGTTGGAATACATTCCCATATCACCTATCCCTTTTAGAATTCCTTGTTTCTTTCCAAACTTTGCTTAAATGATATCTTCTACATGAAGCCTTTCCTGATCCCCAATGCATGCTATAAAATGAGGGGCTTGGACTAGAAGGGCTTGGACATCCTTTCTCTGATAGTCTAGTGTATGAGACATTCTTGTTCCTTCAGATCCTCTACAATGAGGATATCATATATTCAGTTAACCAGTACAGGGTTGTTGCTTTTTTCTCATCTCTATTATGTTTTCCAAGAATGGAAATATTCTAAAGTTTCTAAACTTTTGACAAGAAAATGGATTTCCCTTCATCTAATCTCAGAATTTTTCTCAGATAACTTCTTTGGTTCTATCTGGACACCTTTCATCCTTCCTAATAAGTCAGAGCATGGAGAAACTGCCCTCCAGACCTTTTGTTTCTCTTACAGTAGGGAGATGAACTGGCATTTACAGTATACACATTGATTGGGAGCCTTACACAGGAAGGCAAATAGACAACGATTCTCAAAGTCCCTAGAACCTTAAGCTCAGTGATTTTATCTCCTAAGCCTCAAGTCTGTTTACAATCCTTTGTGGTTTCCTTTGGAAATTCCTCTTGCTGAAATGCAATACCTCTGCATTTTTGGTGCTAGAGTCCTGGTCATGTGTTAATTCCTGGTGACACTACCTTTAGAAGGGCAATATTCAGAGAACATAGCAGCAAAAAAGCCTGAAGCTTGGGAAAGTCCCTCCCCAACTACCCCAAAATGAGTAGAGACCAAAAGTAAGCATAAAGTTAAAAGTAAAAAAAGAATAGAGAGGAAAAATTAGCAAAAAAAAATTAACAAAAAAATGAACTTGACCATAAAAAGCTATGATGCTGTCAGGGAAGACTAAGATATAAATTTAGATAACCACAAATGAAAACAGTTATAAGCAAAGCTTCAAGGGAAGATGCTAATTGGACCCAAGCCCAACAAGAATTCCTAGAAGAGTTAAAGAAATATAAGAATAGTACAGGGAAAAAATGGGAAAAGAAGTGAGAATGATGCAAGAAAATCATGAAAAGAAAGATAATAGTTTGATAAAAGCACAAAAAATTCTGAAGAAAAAAAGCTTCGTAAAAGTCAGAATTTCCCAAATGTAAAAGTACCAAATTTTAATAACAATAGTTCTGTAAAAATTAAAATTAGACAAATAGAAGCTAAGGACTCTTAGAGTGATATCAAGAAACAATCAAATGAAGTCAAAAGAATTTAAAAATATAATAAAATGTGAAATATCTCATTAGAAAAATAATCCAACATTCAATCATACGATTTAAGGGAAATACAAAAAGGTAAATATGAAACAATAATCATAAAGGACTCAGTAAAATTAAACTGTTTATATTCCTATATGGGAAGATGATACATAAAAATCCTAAGAACTTTATCAATATTAGAGCAGTTGAATAGAAGGAGTCTACATAGACACAGGGCATAAGTGTGATTATATTGAGATGCTTTAAAAAATAAAAACCAGAAGGGTGAGAAAGAGAGTTACATTGGGAGGAGGAAGGAGGAATAGACTGGGAGAAATTATGGTCAGAAACAAAATAGAATTTTGATGAGGAACAGAAAAAAAAGAGAGAAAGATAAACAGAAGAACATAGGATGGAGAGAAATACACAGCTAATAATCATAACTGTAAGTGTGAATGGGATAATCTTACCCATAAAATGGAAGCAGGAAGCAAAATGGTTTAAAAAATAGAATCCAACACTATGCATAAACAAAATGTTGTTTGCAAGAGATACATTTGAAACAGAAAGATACATAGAGTTAAAGGGCTGGAGCAGAATCTAATGCTTCAGCTGAATTTAAAAAGGTTGGGGTAAAGCAATTATGTTCTCAAATGCAACAAAAGCAAAAATACACATAATTAAAAGATACAATCAGGAAAACCATCTTTTGCTAAAAGGTATCATAGACAATGGAGTAATATTTTAAACCATACAGCAAGTTTCTCTGATGAAGTCCTCATTTGTCAAATATATAAGGAAATGAGACAAATTCATAAAAATAAAAACTATTTCACAGTTGGGGTCTGTATTATAAAGGGAGGTTAATTTGTATTAGAGGGGGGTTCAGACTTTCAGTATAGAGAGGGGGAAAGAGTAGAGACCCCCCCTTCTCAAAGCAGGGTACAAAGGAAGACAGCTGATGTTTAGGGTTGGCTCAGAGAGACGAGAGGGGTTTGAAGATTTCCTCCTTCTGCCTTCCCTCCTTAGCTAAAGCTGCTCTCCCATATTCCCTCTTGTCCCCCCTAGACTACTCGACTCCAAAGGGTCTCCCCTTGATCTGTTCACTCACACTTGTTCACTGCTTGGGAAACAGATAACTATTTTAATGTCCACTCAATCAGGATATTACAAAGGAATAACTGGCAGTAAAGAATGGGAAAAGGAAAGTGGGGAAAGGGGGTCCCTGTCTCTATCTAAAACCCTTTTTCCTCCCTCCTTGAGTTTGAGAGGAACTCAGGTCTTGGAAGCCTGAGCCCCCTGAGAGAAAGTCAGGTTGACTCACCCCTGGGCAACAGGAGCTAATGTAAAGTCTGCTCAGGTTTCTCTTCAGAAAGTCCCTTCAATTGGGAAGTGTTGGGGGGGGGAGGGGGAAGATTTCCAGTCACCAGCAGGAAAAGTAGGTAACTTTCAGGAGAAATTCTTTTCTCACCTTCTGTCTTCAGCATCTCAAGACTGAGAGCTACTCCTCTAATAGCCAGTCTTCCTCTCCTCCAGATTCCAATCCCTTGGGGCCTCTCCCCCTGTTGAGGTTATCAGTTACACACACTCTTCAGCCTGTCACTTTTTCTTTAGTGCCAGTCTTTGTCACAAATACAACTTAAACCTCCTCATTAATACAGGTCCAAATTCTTTCCCTCCTTCCCATCTTCTCTACCTCAGTCCTATCCATCCTTCTCAACACCCTGAGATGGTAAGTAATCCTATATAGATTTTACATGTACAATTATGTAAAACATTTTCTCATATTAGTTATTTTGTGAAAGAGAGGAGGAGGAGGAAATATAGTATGCTTCAGTCCATATTCAGACACCATCAGATCTTACTCAGAGAGTAGATGGCATTTTATTATGAATCTCTAGAATTATTTTGGATGACAGCATTGCTGAGAGTAACCAGGACATTCACTGTTGTTCATCAAAAATACTGTTGTCACTGTGTACAATGTTTTTTTGGTTTGCCTCCCTTCACTTTGCATCACTTTATGTGAAGTCTTTCTATATTTTTCTGAAATCTTCCTGCACGTAATTTCTTATAGCACAATAGTATTCCACCACAATTATATATCACAACTTGTTCAGCCATTCCCCAATTGATGGATAACCCCTCAAATTTTATTGTCTTTGCTACTTCAAAAAAGAGCTACAATAAATATTTTTGTTCCAAAAGTCTTGTCTCCTTTCCTTCTGGGATACTGATCTCATATTGGTATTACTGGATTGAGGGATTCACACAATTTTATGGTTCTTTGGGCATAGTTCCAAATTGTTCCCTAGAACAGTTGGATCAGATCACAACTTTACTAACAGTGCATAAGTGCTCCAATTGCCCACACTCCCTCCAACACTTATCATTGTCCTTTTCTGAATATTGACCAGTCTGATAGGTATGAGGTTATATCTCAGAGTTGTTTTAATGTACATTTCTGTAATCAAGAGTGATTTAGAGCATTTTCTCATATGATTATAGATGGCTTTGATTTCTTCATCTGAAACAAAACGTCAATTAAAAGAAGGAAATCAAAGCTATCTATAGTCATATGAAAAATTGGGGAAATGGTCTAAATCACTACTGATTAAACACATGCAAATTTAAACAATTCTGAGGTACCTGCTCACACCTATAAGAAATGACAAATGCTATAGAGTATGAGGGAAAATAGGTATGCTAAACAACTGGATGTGGATAGGATTATTGGATAAAATTGAATTATAGAATTATTGGATAAAAGATATGATTATTTTTGGAACTATTTTACTCTGTTCTGCCAGACTGCTCTCCAAAAAAGATTCTGAAAGCTTCTAATTCTATCAGCCATAGGTAAATGTGCCAAGAGAAAAAAAGTTTTCTAATGCTACTCTTCTCTATTATTACTAGGTTTGTACCCCAAAGAGATCAAGAAAGGAAAAGAAGTTATATGTGCAAAAATATTTATGGTAACTCTTTTTGGGGTGACAAAGGTGTAAATTGAGAGGATTCTCATCACCTGTGAATGGCTGAACAAGTTGAAGCTTATGATCTTGGTAGAATATTATTGTGGTATAAGAAATACCAAGTAATGTGGTTCCAGAAAAACAAAACAACAAAACAAAACAAGGTGAGATTTAAATGAAGTGATGCAAAGTGAAGTGGGAAAAACCAAAAGATCATCATGCACAGTGCCAGCGATGATGATCAGGTGTGAAAGTTTTGGATATTCTGACCAATACAATGATCAAAGACAGTTCCAGAGGAAACATGATACAAGAATGTTAGCAATCCCCAGAGAGAAATGAATTCTGAATCCAGATTAAAGTAATCGCCTCACTCTTTTAACTGATATATTTGTTTTCTGCTTTCTTGGGATATATCTAAGTTGGAAATATGTTTTGCATGATTTCACATGATACTGTTTGCCTTTTCAGTAGGTGGGGGAAGGGTTGGAAGGGAGAAAAAAAGAATTTATAATTGTACATAAAAATAATGTTAAAATAAAGAATACATTTTTTTAAAATAAAGAAAATTTAAAATTATTTTGTTGATTCCCTCTAAATACATATGGAATTCTTTATGATTCATATTTCCTTTTATATAGTAGGCTCTGTTTTCTGGTTTTGATTTTTTTCTTGTTCTGCATTAATTCATTTAGCTATTTCCAGAGAATTTTGCATACCTTATAGCTGTTGGTCTTAATTATATTATAGCATTCCAATATATTAATGTGCCACATTTTATGTGATCATTTCCTTATTGTTGTGCATTTTCATGCCATCCATCTAAGCCAGCAGTTCTCAACTCCGGCGACCCCAGCGGGGGTCAAATGACCAAAACACAGAGGTCACCTAAAGCCATTGGAAAATACATATTTCTGATGGCTTTAGCTGCTGAGCCCAGTAAAGACGGGATCCCAACCGAGGTGTACAAGGCCTTAAATGGAAAGGCGCTCCAGGCATTCTACATAGTGCTGACCAGCATATGGGAAGAGGAAGACATGCCCCCAGAACTCAGAGATGCCTCCATCATAGCCCTATACAAGAACAAAGGCGCACAAGCAGCCTGTGACAACTACAGAGGCATCTCACTACTCTCCACTGCTGGAAAGATCCTCGCCCGTGTTATACTCAACAGACTCCTGTCATCTGTTTCAGAGAAGAACCTCCCTGAATCACAATGTGGCTTCCGACCAGATCGCAGCACCATCGACATGGTCTTCACAGTGAGGCAAATGCAGGAAAAATGCCTTGAGCAGAACCTGAGTCTCTACATTGTCTTCATAGACCTGACGAAGGAGTTCGACACAGTGAACAGGGACGCATTGTGGGTGATCCTCAGCAAGCTCGGCTGTCCAGCAAAATTCGTCAAACTGATCCAGCTCTTTTCATGTAGACATGACAGGGGAAGTCCTATCTGGTGGAGAGACTTCTGATTGCTTCAACATCTCCAATGGCGTGAAACAAGGCTGTGTCCTCGCTCCGGTACTATTCAACCTATCCTTCACCCAAGTATTATGACATGCTGTGATGGATCTAGACCTGGGCGTCTACATCAAATGCCGACTGGATGGCTCACTATTCGACCTTCGCTGCCTGACTGCAAAAACAAAGACAAGAGAGAGACTCATCCTGGAAGCTCTCTTCGCAGATGACTGTGCTCTCATGGCCCACCAAGAAAATCATCTCCAAACCATTGTGGACAGGTTCTCCACCGCAACAAAACTGTTTGGCCTGACTATCAGCCTCAGCAAAACAGAGGTGCTGTTCCAACCTGCACCAGGGAGGCCAACGAACCAGCCGTGCATTACAATCGACAGCACGCAGCTTTCTAATGTCAACACTTTCAAGTACCTGGGCAGCACCATCGCCAACGACGGGTCCCTAGACCACGAGATTAATGCCAGGATCCAAAAGGCCAGCCAGGCACTCGGGCGGCTGCGCTGCAAAGTCCTCCAACACAGCGGTGTAAGCACTGCCACGAAGCTCAAAGTGTACAACGCAGTGGTCCTCAGCTCGCTCCTGTACGGTGGTGAGACATGGACACTGTACCGGAAGCACATGAAACAGTTGGAGCAATTCCACCAATGCTCCCTCCAGTCAATCATGAGGATCCGATGGCAGGACCGAATCACCAACCAGGAAGTCCTCGACAGAGCCAACTCCACCAGCATCGAAGTCCTCCAAACCCAGCTATGATGGTCTGGACACGGCATCCACATGGACCCCCAGCGAATACCAAGACAGGTATTCTATGGTGAATTGCCAGCTGGACTCAGGAAACAAGGCCGACCAAAGAAAAGATACAAGGATCAGCTAAAGTCCAACTTGCAACTAGAACTCGCTGCCTCTGACAGAAGCAGTTGGCGAACCCACATTCACCAGCCGCCACTACCTTTGACGATGAACGACGCCGACGTCTTGCCGCTGCGCGTGAACGCCGACACCAGGCCACAGCTGCCCCTCCCATAACAACTGGCGTCCCAGGCCCCATGTGCCACAAACTCTGCGCCTCAGCCTTTGGACTTCAAAGCCATAGGAGGGTACACCGTAGATGAAAACGCACAAAGACAATTGTCATTCTCAGTCACCGAGAGACTACTACTAGCTGCTGAGAAATTGCGCTACTTTACAGCAAGATCTCGGAAAGAATGGGGACCCTGCTGCCCCCACATTGTACTAATATTAGTTACTTATCAGCAGCCCTCCCCCTATGAGGGGCGATGAATTTACCCAGTTGCCTGGAGACTGGACTAAAACAGAGACCCAGAGAGAACCTGGCACTGGCTCCGGAGGGGTTAAGAACGAGTCCTGGGGCAGATAACTCCTGGAGCGGATAATGGAGCTGAGTAACCCCAGCAAAATGAAGCCTCAGCTCAAGCTGGAGGGAGATGACAGGAAGAAGAAGGCAGTGTCTGCAGACCCCCTCCCCAGGCAGGACTTACCTCCTGCCCCAGCGCTCAGGCTGCCTCCTGCTGGATTAATATTTCTCAACATATAATTAAATATTGTTTTTGTGATTAATCACTATGTTTAAATTATGTTTGATTTGTAGCAATGAGAATACATAATGCATATCAGATATTTACATTCTGAATCATAACTGTAGCAAAATTACAGTTTTGAAGTAGCCACCAAAATAATTTTTTGGTTTGGGGTCACCTCGACATGAGGAACTGTATTGCGGGGTCATGGCATTACAAAGGTTGAGAACCACTGATTTAAGCACTTATCATATTTTCCTTTTCCAATTTTAAGTTTGAGAACAGCAATCAAATCAACATTCTAATTCCTGGAAAGGACAAGTCACTCATTTGTCCTGTGAGTCCAGTTACCATTCTCTTTGACTTTCCTGTCCTAAACATTCCTCCCTATCCACCACTCCCCTATCTACATTATCTACTTCTATAAGACTGTCTTGATTACTTATATATGTATTCCCATACTTAGTACAGTGCCTGGCACAGAAGATATATGTTTAATGACTACCTTTTACTCATTCATTTGTTTAATAGATTAAGTGTTAGGGGAAAAAAATGTGATAATGTTGCAATGAAATCCTTGGCAAAGAAAGTCTCTTTTTTGTTTCTGATGAAAATTTCGGGTATATTCTCAACAATGGAATTACTGGGTAAAATGTATGATTATTTTTGGAACTATTTTACTCTCTTCTGCAAGAATGCTCTCTGAAAAAGATTCTGTAATTTTCTAATTCTGTCAGCAAAAGGAAAATATGTCAACAGATAAGGATTTTCTAATGCTTCTCTCCTCTATTATGTCAAGCCACACTATCTCTATGCTATGCAACCCAGGTAATGAAGTTGCAACACAGAGAGGAGAAATAGTTAAAAAGAGAATCAGGCAACCTTGTAATGATTACTCTACAAGGTAATGTCCTAGTCATCATGGTGGCCTGAGGCTTTGAGCTCCATCCACACATGGTCTACCACAGACCAGTTGGTAGGAGTTTATAGCATTCAGGCCCCATAGACACAGATCCCATCTGAACAGATAAGAATGGAGGAGAAAAATACCCCTTATAATTGAGTTGTCATCACTGAATTCTTCTTGAAATAAGGCAAATTTTCACATCTGGAAGTAAAGTATATATTTTAGTTCCAAAGAACAAAAAGAAGGAATGTCATATAAGAAATATGCACCTAAAGCCTTCCTGCTTGCAATATATCCCATAACTGCCTACTACAAATCATTTTTGTAATAAAATTGAGCTTCTAGTACAAACTAATTACATGGGAGAACAACTTACATTTCACTACAGTTTTAACAATATGTTTTTCATCAAATATTTGTTAGTAAAAGTAATTAGGGAAAATGATTAGCAATGCTTTTTATTGAATAGTAATAATGTAGCAGTCCACCCCTAGCTATGGGCAAGGGGAACAGTTG
The DNA here is from genome assembly GCF_027887165.1 of Monodelphis domestica. Lineage (NCBI taxonomy): Eukaryota > Metazoa > Chordata > Mammalia > Didelphimorphia > Didelphidae > Monodelphis > Monodelphis domestica. The sequence goes on from NC_077231.1 coordinate 261,525,251, forward strand.
GTATGTACAGATTGCTTAGAAGAGAGCATGCTCAGTCTTGAGCATGCTCAGTATTGCACATGGCTGGGAAAGCCTCTGACCTTTGACCCCAGCTTCTCCCAGGTTAGGCAGGAACACAGGTTTCTTTGTGCTCACCTGGTTAAGAGAAACCACACCTATACCTTGTCATTAACCAATGGTAATCATCCCTATGTACTGTGTATATTCGCATATAAATAGGGCCCAGCCAGCTCTGGCCTTGGGCCAGGCTCCATCTTTAATCTTTCTCTATCATCTCTCCGACCTGTGTGGTATTGAATCTGGATCTCTGGACTGGTAAAAGCCTTCGGAAGGGTCCTTTGATCAGAGCTTGGCTGTGGCTCATTGATAATTAATAAAGACTCATTCCTGCCACCTCATATCTCTAATTCGACTCCGTCATCCCCCTCGTGGTATCTAAAACTTCCATCCTTTCTCTATCTTCCTACCTTAAAGCTTCTCTCTCCCCTCTGAGGAAGCTTTAAATAAAATGAGAAAATATGTATTTAAGCCATTGTAAAAATGGAGCATTTATTTTCAAAATGGATTCAATCCTAAATTTTTTTTGAAGAAATAATTTCATTTTTTTGACACTTTTAAAAAGAGGATTTGGCAAATCTTTTAGAAATAACACTTTTAAAGAAAAAATATTCCTTTGTTTGAAAGGTGAAAGCTGTTAACAGAGAACTTTGTCAATGTCCACTTTCTTTTAAGGATAGTATTGTCAGGACATAAGACTAACCTCACATGTAGGTGAAACCAAGAAATCAGACCAAAAAGTGGTCATCAGTTCCACAGAAACTGGGGCAAAGTTTCCCAGTTTTTCCCATAGATCCAGCTATTATTATTTCTCAAACTTTTCTATGGAATCAACTATGAATTAATCAATAAGCATGAATTAAGTTATTTAAGTATGTCACACTTCTTAGTGCTAGAAATGAAAAGAAAGGCAAAGGACAATCCCTGCTCTCAAGAAGTTTGTATCTACACTTCTGGAGGTGGAGCCAAGATGGTAGAGTAATCCAAAGTAGCTCTGTGCCACCACAAGAATCTTCTCTCAACAAGATTAAAATATCATCAGAAAATGAATATAAGAGTGAAAGAAGCAGCAACAAGAAGAGTGAAACAACTTTCAAGAAAAGGAAAACATAAAAGGTAGGCAGAGAACATCTGGGGCACTGGGGTGAGAGGGGAGCAGAGTCAGCAAGAGGCTGTAGCAAGGCAGGAAGATCAAGCCAAGAGCAAGCCACACCCCTCCACTCCACATCTGCTGTCTTAGGTTTGGAATCTAAGTCCAAAACAACATCCAGATGCTGAGATCCTGCTGGGACAAATAGTGGTATAAGCTAACCCACACCCCTTGAAATTTCAAAGCTATGAAGAAGTCTGGAGCCTTAGCCCAGGAAATCCTAATCTGGGCTCATAATGAGCTACAAGACAGGACAATCAAGGGTGTGCCTGACTGGATCAAGTACAAAACGAGACCAAAAACTTGAGCCTAAGCCTGGGGCTAGAATTTCATCAGTCTCTGACCTGATCAAGTTCAGAGTGAGATCAAAAGCCTGCACCTAAGCCTGAGACAAGTCTTTAAGCTATCAGCATCCCAAGGGTCAACTAAATCCACAGGGTGAGGGGGCTCTTGGGGCTCTCTTCCTTTAGCCCATCACACTATACCCCAAGTCTACCTATCATTAGATAGAAAAAATGAGCAAACATCAAAAAAAGTACCTAACTCTAAAGAATTTTTATGGAGACAAAGAGCAAGGTACAGACACAAAAAGGGATGGTGAAAGCAAAGGAAATATCCAAAGTCCAAAAGAAAAATATGGATTTGACACAGATTCTGGAAGAGCTCAAAAAACACTTAAAAAACCAATTAAGAGTGGCAGAGGAAAAGTGGGAAAGAGAAATGAAAGTGATGCAAGAAGAAACAGGCCAATTGAAAAAGGAGAACCAAAAACTAACAGAGTAAAATCAGGTCTTAAAAAATCAGAATTGACTTTCTAGAAACTAATGATTTCATGAGAAACCAAGAAACAACAAAACAGAATCAAAGGAAGGAAAAAATAGGAAAACACAAAATATCTAATTGAAAAAAAAAACTGGCCTAGAAAATAGATCTAGGAAACACAATCTGAGAATTATTGTACTACCTGAAAGCCATGATCAAGAAGTTTATATATAATGATGAAGATGACATGGAAGCAACACTTTTGGGTAGGATTATTTGGAGAAAATCAATAGACAGAAAGCATAGGCATGATAAGGACTTGGCAAAGGTTTTGAGAAGATATAACTTTGGCTAATGACTCTGAAGGATGTCAAGGAAGCTGAGATGTTAAGATGAGGAGGGAATGAGTTCACTCATGGGAGACAGCAAGTGAAAATGCCTCTGATTAGGAGATGAATGGTCTAGTCTGATGAACATCAAGGAAGCCAGTGACAGATCTTAAGAGTATGAGGGAAGAGGTGATGTAATAAGACTGGAAATGTAGGAAGGAGCCAGGTTATAAAGGGCCTTAAAAGCCCAATAGAAGATTTTATATTTGATCCTGGAGATAACAAGGAACCACTGGAATTCATGGAAGGGAAGGTAGTGGTAATTTAGGTATACTAGACACTAGGAAAGTCAAAAACAAGTCCCTACTCTTGGAAAGATTACATTCTATTAAGAGATACAGTATGTAGATAGATAGATTTCCAAGGAAAGATAAATTATATGTACCTAAGTAAGCATATACAAAGCACAAAATAAATATAAAAGTGTGTGTGTGTGTGTATGTGTGTGTGTGTGTGTGTGTGTGTGTGTGTGTGTGTGTGTGTGTGCAGGATTCTGATTTTCAGTGGTTGGAAATCAGAAATGGCTTATTGTGAATTAGCATTCTTAAGGAAAATTCCAATGCTGGTGATTTTTTCCCCTCTAAAATATTAGATGTAAACTTACTTATTTATCAAAAGAATAAGAGTAGGTGAAAACTGCTCTCAAAGTTGAAAGGGGGAAATGAAGGAGTAGAAATTCAGAAAGGTGATTTTTAATGGGATTCTTGAAACAAGTCTGTGATTTTGAGCATTGGGATAAGAATTGCTGGTGGGAAGTAGGACTGAGTTTGCCAGAGAGAGAAGCTCTAGAGCAGGGATTATGTGTGTGTGTGTGTGTGTGTGTGAGAGAGAGAGAGAGAGAGACAGAGACAGAGACAGAGACAGAGACAGACAGACATTGACTGAGAAAGAGGTTCATATGGAAGTCCAGTGAAGGGTATGGATTGCCTGTCAGAATATTAACTAATTAACCTTAAATAGACTAATTAACTTATTTAATTTAATAGTCATTGAAAATAATGATATTATCTTCTCCCTCCCTCATTCAAGTTCATTAACCCTTTGGAAGCTATCTGTAAACTTAAGGGGTTCATTGACACCAGGTTAAGAACCTTTGCTCTAGAATTGTGGTGGCAAAACTTTGGTACACATGCCAGAAGGAGCACTCAGAGCCTTCTCGGTGGGCATTTCCACTGTCGCCCCAGAAGAGTTCACCAGAATTTGTTATTAAAAAGCCAGAGAGATACCAGACCAGGCTGTTCCCCTCATCCTCAATATGTGCTCTTGAGGACATTTCTCACATCACCCACTCCTCTAAAAGATTTGCCATCACAGCTCTAGGGGAATATTTCTGAAGTAACAGATAGGTCCTTTATGGAAGGACACAGATAAAAATCACTTGGGATAAGAAGATATGAATAAGTTAGCAAACCACTCCAGTATCTTTGTCAAGAAAACTCCAAATAGGGTCACAAAGAGTCAGACAAAACTGAAAATGACTGAACAACAACAAATGAGGATAGAACAAAAAGAGAAGAGTATTTAGGGGAGAGTATTAGGGATAGTCACTCACATGCATAAAATCATGACTCTACCAAGGTATCAAACAGGTACACATTTAATCTCAATATTTAATGACAATGATTGAAGATACTATACTTAACAATACTTTTGTTTATTTCTGTAACCTGGTAGAATGGAATTAGAATGGTTAGGTCGTATGTTGTGAGAATTTGTTTTTCATATACCATATCAATTTTTATTTAAGGACCTAGGTTAGAGAGAATTTTATGTATTCCTGTGTCTAGGATGTGGGTCAGTGATTGCTTTTTAAATTTTCTTTGTTCTTAGGAATCCCAATAAATGTCTTCCTTTCAATAAAATTTAGATAATAGGAAAATGAGATAAGAATTCTCTTCCTTTCTAAATCACTTCCATCACATGAGGAGGGATGGATAGTTTGAAGGACCACCTCCTAAATTAGCTATTTGCCAGTTAGAGATGTCATGGCATATTCAATGGAGAAGCTGAGTAATGAGCTCGTAAAACTCTATTTACAGATCTGCCTGAAAGAGTTTTGAGGTCTATGATCATTCAAGAGGGCCTATCATTTTATTGGTTATAATGCTAGTCTAATAAATAAATTGATATTCTTACAAAAAGACAGTCTCTTGAAATAATTTTAATTGTAACAATATTAATATGTGCTCTTAAAAAAAGATGCTCTTTTGTTTCAATTTTAAAATTCTATGTGTGAAGATGGGATTGATTCTCCCCTTGTCTATTTTAAAATTTAATCAATCAAAGCAAAGACACTCCTATTTAGCTATAAACAGGGGAAGTTCACAAACCACTTACTAATATGGTTTACACCTCCAGAAGTGGCTGACTGTCCCCTGGGTAGTGCTAAGCAAAAGACTGCAATTGGTCCCCATAAAGTGGAGGAAGGGAAAGGAAGTGAAGTGGAAAAAGAATTATAAAAGCCCTGAACTTCCTATCCAAAGGAGACTGTCTTCTTTGAACTTCATCTTGGAGGAGCTCCAGCTTGGGACTTTGGCTTAGACTGGAATTCTGACTCTTGGACTGCTTCTGATAAGACTGCTCTTTGATCTTCTCCTTTGGATTATGGATTAGTTGAGTGAAAAAAGCTGACCCTCCTTTCCTGGCTTCTGGAGATATTAGTACTTGGAGAGGCCTCCCTCTCAGATGAGGCCCTGTATGTGAAACCCTTGCTTAATTCACCACTGAGTCCTCCATCTGGGGTTCCTGGAGCCCTGTTGGAGAGGAGCCAGGAGCTGGAGCAAATATTTAGTGTGTTAGGTTAGATATTTTCTCTAACTCCTTTTACATTTCTCTATTTTTACTTTTCCCCTCTTTTGTGTGAATAAAGCTGCTAAAAAGTGATTCTGACTTGAGCTGTATTACTTTTTAAAATCAGCAACCACATTCTCTTATATTTAGTCCAACCATAAATGTAATCTCTACATGCAACTGTGAGTAAATTGGAGTGGTAGAATAGGAAAGAGCCCTGCCTTGGGAGTGGGAACTACGTTATAGTCCTTGTTCTGGCCAAGCTTGCTGGTTGACCATCAACAAGTCACTGAACTTCTCTTAGCTCCATGTTTGTAAAATGAAGATGCTGGTCTAGAACAGATTTCTTCCATCTCCAAAATATGAGACTAAATGCCTCTGTGGTCCCTTTCCACTGCAATGCTGATATTCTGGCTCTGATTCTAGGTCTAGGACCATCTCTTCCATGTATGATACCCAAGACTCTCTCCTAAACCCTCTTCTCTCTTTGTTCTATCCTGATTTGTTATCATTCAGTCATTTTCAGTCTTGTCTGACTCTTTGTGACCCCATTTGGAGTTTTCTTGGCAAACATATTGGAGTGGTTTGCCATTTTCTTCTCTAGCTCATTTTACAGATGAGGAAACTGAGGCAACCAGGGTTAAGTGACTTGTCCAGGGTCACAAAGCTAGAATATGAGGCCAGATTTTAACTGAAGAAGATGAATCTTCCTGACTCCAGAGTGAGAGAGATATATATTCTCTTCATCTCTTAGTTACTGTATTAGCTACTATAGATCCCATGACCATTTCTATCAACGGAAAACCAGATTGATATATCCAGCCCTTATCTCTCTACTGTGCTATAACCTTACTCCAACAACAATCTGCTAGAGTTATCCATTTGGAGGTCCCATAGACCACTCAACTACAATTTTCAAAAAGAAGTTATAATCTTCCTTCGCTACCCCTAAAGCCCCACTTCACATATTCTTATTCCTAAATACCTTATTTCTTTTGAAATAAAGAATCTTTTTTTTTTCAAACCCTTACCTTCCGTCTTGGAGTCAATACTGTGTATTGGCTTGGAGTTATCTTCAATATTTCCTTCTTCCTCAACTTATAGATATATATAATCATTTTCCAGAAGTCTAGTCACTCTATCCCCCCAAAATGTCCTACATGTCTTCCTTATCTCCATTCATTCAGCTACCACCCTAGCCCTGGTCTACCTCCTTTCTTGTCCAGACAATTGCAATAGCATCTTAATGACTCTTCTTGTTTCTAAAGTCTGTCCCTTCTCAAATTTAGCCTTCAAAAAGTAGTAAAACGGACATTACTAAAGCATAGGTTTATCTGGGTCACTTTCCCACTCAAGAAGATCCATTGGATTCCTATTACCTCCATAATAAAATGTAAATCCTCTGCCTGGCATTTAGAGCTCTTCACAATTTGGCTCCCACTAATCTTTCCAGACTGGTTTCATATTATTCCTCACGTACTAGTATGTTACAGTCAAATTGGCTTCCTTCCTGATTTTATTATATGCCATTCAACTATGCCTGGAATACTCTCCCCATCCTTATCTCCTGTTGGAACCCTTATACCACTTTGAGATTCAGCTCAAATACCACCTCCTACATTAGCCCTATGTTGATCCATTTCATTTTTAATACATATCCTGAAATTGCTTTAAATTCTCTTTGACTATCTACGTATTTAACCTTGCAATCACTCTCCCCATTCCCTTCTAGATACAAGTCCCTTGAGGGCAGAAATGGCTTAGTTTTTGCTTTAGTGTTTCCCAGGGCTTAGCAGTGTAGGACACAGCAGAGTTGTTTAATAAACGTAGATTTCCTTAGCTGACATTCTTCTCTTCTCCCCTCAGCTTTATCCCCAAAGTTCAAGGTTTTCTCCCTCCCCTCCACATATCTTCACACCTTCTGTTAACTACCACAATCTGGTAAACTGGCCAATCCAACTGCCAACTGAGCCAAGGAAGGGGAGTTGCCATTAGCAGCCACTACTTCTCCCAGCCTTTCAGGTAAAAAAAAAATGATCCTACAAATAACTATAGAGCAGTTAACAAGGAATACAGAAGCAGGTTATCAGGTACATGCCAAGGCTCTGAGCACACTTTAAGTTACAAAAAAATGTCACTCTCTCTTTTAAGACAGCTTGCCAGAAATATTATTGCTTCCTCCAGAAGAGAAATGTTACTTACTTGAAAATATCTATCTCTCTAAAGAAAGAAAGAATGGCTAGGGGGCGGTTAGGTGGCTCAGTAAATTGAGAGTCAGGCTTAAAAAGAGTAGATCCTAGGTTCAAATCTGGTCTCAGACCCTTCCTAGCTGTGTGACCCTGGGCAAGTCATTTAACCCTCATTGTCTAGCCTTTACCACTCTTCTGTTTTAGAACCAATACACAGTTTTGATTCTAAGATGGAAGGTAAGGATTTAAAAAGAAAAAGAAAGGATAGTTTTACAAAGATAACCTAGAATTCTTTCTCCCTGTTGTTTGAATAGCTCCGCATTTCCAGCTAGATCTGTTACTGATTCTGGCTGTGCCACTGACTTACCTTATAGCATAGGCAATTATTTATCTCCCTGGGCTATAGTTTCCTATTAGTAAAATGATGGAGTTGGGTCAGATCAGGGGTTCTTAACCTTTTCTGTGTTCTGGACCCCTCAGGCTGATGAAATCTATGAATACTTGCTCAGAAAAGTATTTTTAAATGCATAAAATAAAATACAGAGGATTTGAAGGATATTTATTCTACTGAAATATAGTTATAAAATATTACCAAAAGCTAGCATTTATATAGCACCTACTATGTGCTAAGCATTTTAAAAATATCACATTTGATCTCTATAATAACTCTGCAAAGTTGGTGCTATAATAACAGCACCTCATTTTACAATTAAGGAAACTGAGGCAAATAGGTGAAAGTGACTTGTCAGGGTCATAGAGCTAGAAAGTACTTGAGGCTAGATTTGAATTCAGGTCTTCCTGACTCCAAACCTAGTACTTTCTCTGCTGCACCACCTTACTGACTAAAAATATCTCCTTTGATCCTTACAACAACCCTGGTGGGTAGGTGGTAGTCTTCAGGTGAAAAATTCTTAGGATAAATGATTGTTAGAATTTTTTCCATTTCAAATATCTCTGACTGCATTTTAAAACCAAATTAGGTTGGACAGTTCTATATTAAGACTCAGCAATTGCTCAGTGTGCTTTGATTTTGTTTTATTGTTTCTTGATGTCTCATGAAGTCATTAGCTTCTATTTCCCCAATTCTAATTTTTAAAAGCTGAATTTCTTCTATGACCTTTTGATCCTCCTATTCCATTTTGTCCATTCTGCTTTTCATGGAACTCTTTTCTTCATTGGATTTTTGTACCTCTTGTTCCAGTTGACCAATTTTTCTTTTTAAGTTATTTTCTGTTTGTATTACTTTCATTTCTTTTCCCCAATTTTCTTTGATTTGTCTTATTGGATTTTAGAATTCCTTTTTGAGTTCTTCCAGTATTTTGGATCAATTTCCATTGGTTTTTCTTTGAAGTTTTGAATGTAGTTGCTTAAATCCCACCATCCCTTGTTAACTCTGTGATTTGCTTTTGGTGCCATATAAATTTTTGAGAATTAGGAGTTTCTTTTGCTGTTATCCATGCCTTTTTTTTTTACCTGTGACTGGGCATTCTGAAAGGTGATGATTCTGTACCCTCTGCAGCTGGCTCACAGGGCTAGGCATTGTAAGCCATTTTGCCCTTGGGCTAGGTCTTCACCACAACAGTGCATGTTTGAAAGGACCAGTGCTACAGACTTCCAGCCCACATTGCAGGGTGGTGCCAGGGCCTAGGACTTTAAGGGATGGGTCTGAGGTGCTCTTTTATTGGTGTGGCCTGCGTCCTAGGACTCTGAAATTGGCCTATATCTAGGTTCAGAATCAGGCCCAGGAGGTGGGAGAGTGGTTGGACAGCACTCCTCTGTGTGCAGTTTTCTTCTGGTTCCCCCTCATCCCATGAAAATCAGATCTTTCTGCTTACTTTTCAAGTTGTGTTCAGCAGGAGAGCCCCCATCACTCCATCTTGCTGTTCATTTTTGATTCTTGTCATTTTCAGGTGCTTTTAAAAGATTTATTTGGAAGGGTTGTCAGAGTGGTTTCAGCTTTTGCTGTTACTAAGTCACCATCTTCCAAATTGCTCGGTGTGCTCTGAGTTCTATTTTTTTTTTGTCTTTCCAGTTTTAAAATATTTTATTTTATTTTTTAACAGAAAATTGGAAATTTTCTTTCTTAGTAACAACTCTGAAACAGAAGGGCAAGAGCTAAGTAAATAGTTAAGTCACTTGCCTAGGTTCACATGGCTAAGAAGTGTTTGAAGCCATATTTGAAGCCAGGTTCTCCCCACTCTGGGCCTGGCACCCCTTCCACTGTGCTACCTCATTGCCCCCAGGTTGAAAATATTTTAAACCAAACAGGAACAAATCATCAACTCTCAAAAATAGCATTTTCCATATATTACAAAGAGATTTATTTGGAAATTCTATAATTTTAAATGATTAGTCTTCAGTCTTTGTCTGCATTTCCCAAAATGTTCCCTCCTCTCCCTCCCAGAGACATTTTTGTGACAAAGAATAAGATGAAAAAAGTTAAAAACACTAACAAATGATCAACCTTATCTGACATTATATGTAGTATCCCACACCCATAGTTCTTCACCCCCGCCAAGAAAATGTCAATCAGTCAACAAGTAATTTTTAATCATTTACAATCTTCTTTAGGGCCATTCTTAGTGATCACCATTTTGCAGAATTTAGTTTTATTTCTTGGACCATTGTTCCTTCCATTTACACGTTTATTGTCATTGTGTGTTTTGATTTCCTCCTTCTATTTATTTTGCTCTGTATCATTTCCTTACTTCCTGGTCTCCCCTAATTGGTGGTTTAGTGGAAAGAGTGCTGGACTTGCAGTCATAAAGAGCTCAGTTCAAATCTGAGCTCTGACACTCATTAGCTGTGTGACCCTGGGCAAATCACTTAATCTTTCTTTGCCTGCTTCAGTTTTCTCATTTGTTAAATTGGGATAATACTATCACCTACTTCCAAGGGATTTTCATGAGGATTAAATGAGAAGATATTTGTAAAACAATTTGCAAACCTTAAAGCACTATATCTTATTTATAACTATCTCCCAGAGTTGTTGTGAGGTTCTAAATAGATAATGCTTAGCATTTTCTAAGTAGGTTTCATAGTTCTTCCATTTATCAGAGTTAAGGAAACTGAGGCAAATTAAGGTTAAGTGACTTGCCCAAGATCACACAGTAAGGCTGGATTTGAATTCAGGTCTTCTTAATTCCAATATCACGGTTGAGGTTGATGGATGCCTTGAATCACGAAGTTCTGAGTTTTAGGAAGGCTGAAGCTCATTGGTTATCCATGCTAAATCCAGTTGGAGGGAGCCTAAGGTTGCCTAAGGAAGGCTGAAACAGTCCAGGTTGGAAAAAATGAATGAGGTTAGAAGCTTCTGTACTGATCTAAATTGGGATCAGATCCATGAATGGCCACTAAGCTTTCAGCCTATGAAAGAGGGAGACTGAGTTCCAAAGGAAAAACCAACCAAAAAAACTTAAAGAGTCGATTCTTTATTCCAATGGAATGAAGGTGTTCAGAATTGCAGAAACCCTGATAATATAAAACAAGTTAAGAAGTCAGAAGCCAACTGTTTCAAAGACTTCTATTTAATGTTGAAAACATTATAAGGTTAGTTTAATTATATTGAGATTATAACACAATACTATAATTACATATTATTTTGCCATGTCTTCCCAGATCCTCTTTTCCTCTTCTGATCTTAGAAGGTGAAGCAGCCTTTCTCCTTACAGCAACTCATTTTAAAATGTTTCAAGGGGGAGCTAAGAAGCACAGTAGATAGAGCACAAGACCTGGAGTCGGGAAGACCTGGGTTCAAATATGGCCAGACACACTTCCTAGTTGTATGACCCTGGACAAATCACTTAACCTCAATTGCTTAGCCCTTGGATGCTCTTCTATCTTATGAGTGACACTAAGACAGAAAAAAAGGGCTTAAAAAAAGTTGGAAGAGTTTGCCTGCCTAGGGATAGGATGGAAGAGAGCAAGAGAAAGGCACTTAACCACAATGACAACGTAGAGGGCATGCCCAGGAGGGGACACAAATTTGCTATCGGGAAGGTTTAGCATTGCTTGAACTTTGAATTTACGAGGGTATTTTCATCACTTGTGACTTATTAATCATAACAACCTTGTGAGGTGGACCATTTTATTATCTTCATTTTACACAGGAGAAATCTTAAAAAGCAGGAGGTTAAATAACTTGCCCAAAGTAAAAAATGGAGCTGGGACTTGAATTCAGAGTTCTCAATCCCCATCCTGTGCTTAGCTCACTGAGCCATAGGCTTAACCTTGCCAGAAAACAAGGGCTATGGATTCCTAATGAAAGAGAACTGAGATGTGTCAGGCAAGAGTATACACAGTACCTGCCCCCAAACAGGGAACTGGACTGTTGTCCTAAGCATAAAAGGAAAATGTTCTTCCTAAATCTATGACAATGGTTTTGTGGCAGCCCCTGGCCATCATTCACTTCTAATGTGGGGAATAGCATAGAAGATAAACCATAAAGATTGCTGTGCAGAATCCAGTACAAAGAAAAATGATTCCTTAATGATGAAGACACTTTTGGAAAAACAACAACAACAACAACACTATAATATGGTGGTGGGATAGCAGAGCACTGGATTTATTATTAAATGAAAATCTGGTTTGAATCATTTTGGCTATGTGACATAGGATAAGCCGGGAAACTTCCCTGGATTCAGTTGCTAAATCTGTAAAATAAAGGTCTTGGAATAGATGAAATCTAAATTCATTTCTAACTCCATCTCTTATAATTCTCCCTATTCTACTAAACCTTTACAAATATTATTTTTTGTTTGTTATAAAAATATGCAAGATTGGCTATAATGATGGTGGGGGGGTGTTGATTCCCATTTTCAAAATATTTGCCATTATGAAACTATCAAATCTTTTTCATTATTAACTTTCAGAAATGTGTTGATTTCTGACTAAATGAATTTTTGACTAAATGATGAATTGTACCTTTGATTCTCTTTCCTTTCCATCACATCTTATCAGTTTGTGTATTTTTAAGAGCCAGCAACACTCACAAAAGTGTTAGGAAACCAGGTCTCTGCTCATGACAGAAGCCAATCAAAAACAGATTTTGATCCCCAGTACAGCCCCTTTTCAGATAACCTTTTAGGATCATATTTAAAATACCTCTATAAAGCCCCATTGGCAACACATAAACTTTAGTAACTATGGTTATAGGTAAATCTGTAAATGACCTTTGAAAGGAAATTTAATTTGAAGACATTTAAGACCATTACATTATATGACTGCACATGAAGCATTATTATTTGGTATTTCATGATAAATGAATAATGACATATCCTAGGGCTGGGAGAACTGAATCCACTGCATCAACTGTGTGGATCTGCCTCTTTAGCTTTTTTTTTTAAACAGATGGTTTCTCTAAAAACTACAATGAATTTTTAAATGTAAAAGGCAAATAACTTCAGAAGATCTTATGAAGCTTGAACAAAGGAGACCATGTTGTAAAAGGTGATCTTTCTTTGAAAGAAGTTAGTTGAAACAGGATGGGAAATAGCTCTACACTGCCCTCTGGTGGCATTTTGTTCCACCCTCTTTCATCCTCCCTACACAGAACTAAAGGTAAGAATGAATGTTTATCGCCATGTTTCCCTTGCCAATTTTAGCTTTGACAGCGGAACCTGATCTACAGATGTTATGCAGTATTCATTTCATACATTTAGGCTTTCATTCATTCATTCATTCATTTATTTGTTTTTCCTTTTACAAAATGGATTTTTTAAAATTATACATAGAAACAGTTTTTGACAATTGTTATCTGACATTTTATAATTCAGATTTTCTCTCCCTGAGTCAGTAAGTAGTCTGATAGAGTTTATTATTAGTGCTTTCATGCAATGCATATTTCCATATTCTCCATGTTATGACTGAAGACACATATTACATATAGAATAATAAACTCATGAAGAAAATGTTGTGAAGGATGATATGCTTTGATCTGCAATCAGATTCCAATAGTTCCTTCTTTGGCTATGAATAGATTTTTTTTTTTACCACAAGTTCTTTGGAGTTATATTGGAATCTTGTTTTTCTGAAAATAGCTTAATCCTTCATAGTTGATCATAGTAAGATATTTCTGGTACTATATACTCTTTCTTCCTGGTTCTGCTCACTTCACTTTTCATCAGTTCATATAAGTCTTTCCAGATTTTTAATGAACTCATCATGTTCATCATTTCTTATGATACAATAGTTTTCCATTACAATAATATATCAAAGATTGTTTGGTAATTCACCAATTGATGGGCATCCCTTCAATTTCTAATTCTTTGCCACTACAAAAAGAACTGCTAACAATATTTTTGTATTATGCAGTTCCTTTTCTCTTATCTCACATCTTGTTTGGGCTACAGACCTAGTAGTAGTATTGTGTTAAATTTAATTGTGATTGGACTGAATATTTAATTAGGTGGTCACCAAGGATTTAATTTCTAAATACCAAAAAGAATTATTAAAGTAAAATGTAAATTTATGGTAGCTTATTTACAATAGAGGGAAGATATTAAGTAATGAGAGAGAGAGACAACTCCAGCTTCCTCTGATCCAGGTAGAAATTCTAAGGCCCTAACCAGGGAAAAAAAGTCTCAAGACTATGGGCCTTTCTCGGAGGCTTACACCTCCAAGAAAGGTAGGGTTACTAAGTCAGCCTTTCACTCACCAACGGTGACAGTCTAAAAGGAAAGCAGACTGGGGTCTCCTGTAAGAGCTCCTCCAGGGGTGCAGTTCCACAGCCAAGTCTGAGTGTCTGTCTTCCAGTCTCTCCTCTGAGAGTTCTTCGATCTAACTCGAATCAAATTTTGAATATATCTTCTTCTGGCCTCTGGTCCTCTTTTTAAAGATCCTTTTCTCTTGTGTCACCCCCTAAATTTCATGTCTACCAATCACAATAGACACTCCTCTCCAGAACTGCCCAGTCTTTAGTTCAAACCTTCTTTGGTTAGATTATACCGCTTTTTGGTTAATTAACACCTTTTTTTGTTAGTTCACCTTTTGTAGTTAGTTAACACTTTTTGTAGTTAAAATGGTAGATATACTTCAAATACTGAGTTATCACCTTTTGGGGATTAAAATCTAAAAATGGACTGTAGATTACAATTCAATCTTCCCAATAAAGGAAGAGCTAAGTACCTTCATTGATACAATCAAGGGATTACAATTTAATCTTCACAAAAAAGGAAGAACTAAGTATTTTCATTGTTACAATGGGGGAGAGCTAAATCCAATCTTCACAATTGCTAGGTCAAAGGGAATGCATAGTCTTATATACTGTTCTCCAGAATGGTTGTATCCATTCACAATTCCACCAATAGTGTTTGCTTTTTCCCACATCTTCTAATATTTGTCATTTTCCTTTTTGTTATTAGCTACTCTGATAGGTGTGAGGTGGTATCTAAGGGTTGTTTTAATTTATATTTCTTTAATCAATAGTGAATTGGAGCATTATCTCATATGAATATAGACAGTTTTAATTTCTTCATCTGAGAACTGTCTTTGATATCTTTGACCATTTATTAATTGGTGAATGCTTTGTATTCTTATAGATATGGCTCAGTTATCTATATATTTGAGAAATGAGGCCTTTGTAGGAGACATTTGCTATAAATACTCCCACCCAATTTGTTCTTTCTCTTCTAATCTTGGCTGTATTGGTTTTATTTGTATAGAAATCTTTTAAGTTAATGTAATCAAAATTATCCATTTCATTTTTTGCAATGTTCTCTATACTTGTTTGGTCATGAATTATCCCTTGTTCATAAGAATAATAGGCAAAGTTTTCCATGTTTTCCTAATTTGTTTATGATTTTCCTTTCATTTCTAGATCAAGTATCCATTTTGACTTAGTTTGTACCTTCCTCCTATGGATAGAATCCATTCTCGAGAAACAACTTATTTTTGTTCCTGCATCTTGGTGAATAGTGTGAGTTATTGGTCTATATCTAATTCCTATTAGGCTTCATTTATTTATTTATTTGTTAATTTATTGTCCACTATTTTTCTATTGGTTTGATAATTTATCTCTCCACTTATTTATGCTCTAGCTACCTGTCAATGCCATTAGAAGGATTTGCTAGGAAAAAAAAAAGTTCAAGATGTTTCTTCCTCCAGAGTCACTTGTTTTTAAATATGGAAGTTTTAATTTCTAAATAACTGAATCTCCAATAGGAGAATGCAGTTCTATTTCAACTTCTCATCATGGAGAGCTGGAAGCTTCTTAACCTGACTCTTCCTAGTACAGCCCTGCTCCTGACATCCCTGGGGCTAAAATAAACTCAAATTTCTCATGAAATGATCAAAGTAATTTCTAACCTCAAGAGTAATGGGTGAGTGTATGAGGCTTAAATAAAGACAAATGGATTATAATAACTAAAATTCTCTTAGACTTGGTTAAGCCCTTTTGGATCCATCAATATAGAATAGTCAATGCTGATTATACCTTATTCTCTCCTCTGGTATCCCAATACTAAGCTGCAAGAAGAAAGAGACTAGAGAGCATTGCCATGCATTGCATTCAAGTATTTCCACAATCTCCCTACTTTTCCAGGCTTATCTTATTCCAGGTCTCCATCTAGTATTCTATTTTTTAAATTTTTATTTATTTATTTATTTTTTTGAGTTACTCAGTTATCCTTTTTTTGGTCTATTTTTTTTCCATCTAGTATTCTAGAACTTCCAACAAATCCTACACTGCCTTTCTGCCTTAATCATACTTTTTCTTGTGGACCTTTCTCTTCCCCTTTTCTACTTGACAATTTGATTTGCTAAAAAACACAAGAAAAACAAACTGCTTTTCCATGAGTCAATCAACATATTATTAAATCATCAAGGGCAGATGTTAGCTGTCCATTTAGCTTGATGAAATTCATAAAGATTTGTTTTTTCTTTGTGGTTTTAATTGAACAAATATTGACAAAACCCCTATTATTTGTGAACAAGACTCTACATTAACTGTTGAATCCAGAAAGTAAAAAAAGGCATTATATTCTAAGGCTCATAGTCCAGTGGCCAATGGGAGGCTCAAAGTTAAAATGAGATGCTTAGCTTCAGGACTAGAGAGAGTAAGATGCATGAAGGAGAGATTCAGTCAAAGTACCATGAGAAAGTTGAACAGGAAGAATATCTTCTGTTCTCAGCTATTTACATCCTTTTACCTGATAGTGGTAGTGGGTCAGAGAAGGTTTCCTGGAGGTTGCTATCTCATCTAGATCTTGAAGAAAGGAGGGATTGTGTCAGACAGACTGACTATAGGAGGGAGAATCCACTGCAGGAACAAATGACATTGTGAACAAAGGAAGGATGAAAGGGTCAAACATTAGTGATTATGTAGCTGTATATCCTCATTATATTGTTGAGGAAAATGAAGTCACAGAATTGAAGGTACTTGCCCAAGACCATACAGGTGGCAAAACAGAGCAAATTAAACAAAGGAAAAGGGAGGACAATGATCAGGATAAAAACCAATTTATATTATGCTCTAAATATTGCAAAGTGATTTCTTCACAATCACTTAGGAAGTAGGTATTATTTTTATTAATTCTATTTTATGGATGAAGAAACTGAGGCCCAGAGATTTGCCCAAGGTCACCCAAATGATAAATATCTGACTCAACTGAACATTCTTTCCACTGACAATAGAGGATAGAGGATAGTGCTGTTTCCTTGGATTATAAAATATGAATTACAATATCAGGCTCATAGTAGATTGTGAAGGTCCTTGAATATCATTGTAAAGATTTCATATTTTATGCATAAGGCAATGTGGTAATGATATTTGGTTGGAGGAATGATGTGATCATCAGAGCAGTGTCTTATGAAGTCTACTTGGTCAGCATAGGCTAGAATGAAGGCAAGAAGACTAGTTAGGAGTCTATTAAAGCTACTTAAACAAAGAGATAATGGTCTAAATTACAGAGAAAGCTGTGGTGATAAAGGAGAGAAGTCATGTGCAAGACATGTTACAAAGATAAAAAAGCAAGTGATTGGATATAAGGCATAAGGAGAAATCCTGAGTCAAAGCTAATTCCAATAAAAAAGTTGGGAAAATCCCTAGATTTAGTGGGGGAAATGCTGAGTTTAAGGGAAAAAAGAATCATTTAAAATTGTCCAATTTAATGACTTTCCTCATCTGATCTTACTGCATTTTCCATTTTAATTTGTATCATATTTTTCTGTTGTTGTTTATCCTTCCTTTTCAAAAAGATCCAGTGACAACACAGGTGATATCTTGAGCTGCACAATCATCAGCCTCATTCTCTTTCTGAGTCATCAAAGTACAGGGTCAAGACAAAAGTCAGGACAAATGGTGATGACCTGGAATGAAGTGCGTGATTGTGGCATGGATGATTTATGACCCAAATCTAAGCACTCCATAATGCCTGCTCTATCACCTCATAGCCACTGGCACAAACTGTTCTCATATGCCAATTCCCATCAGAGGAATTCTTCACATGCTTGAGGTAGCCATCCTCTAGCTCACTGTTGACTTTAAGGCCTGTTGGTTACTCTTAACTTGGTTTAGTCTGTCTGCCAAGATGGTTTTCCTGGAGTGTGGCCACTGGAGATAATCCACCTTCTTAGAGTCACAGGTGAGAGTTGGGTGAAATGTAAATGCCAAAAGTGAATGAGCAGCTCTGAAAAAGGCTCAGTAAACCCTTACAACAGAGTTGTCTTCCAGGCACAACCAAAACATCTCACATTTGAGACTTCTTCCTTGACTTCAAGCTTCTAGAAAACAGGAAGCAGGTCTTATGAATTTTAGCTCCTCCAGCATCAAATGCAGTGCAATACACATTACAGAATCTTAATCAATGATGGATTAATGAATGCATCAATCAACAAGTATTGATTAAATGCTTTCCATGAGCCACGAAAATGAAGAATATATGGGACATGAAAAGATATGAATGAGATGTTCTCTTCCCTCAAGAAGCTTATAGTTTGCTGGGGGTGGAGGGGAATGGCATGTATTCAGACAAATAAATATAAGATAATGCAAAATAAATACTAAGTGGTTTGGGGGATGGATGGTACCCAGCTGGGCAAACTGGAAAAGTCTACTTCATGCAGATATAGTGTTTCAACTGAGCCTTGAAGGAAGCTAATGGTTCTAAGAAGCAGAGGCAAAGATGGAAAGAAGAGAAAATCATGCACAGGAAATACATGAATGAATGAACTTTATGGAAAGAAGCTTTTTTACTCTAAAACCAGTTCACCAGACAAAACACCAGACAAAGGTCCAAGAAACTCTCTCCAATCTAACATTTTCTCAGAAAGGTTGACTGGCAGACCAGCTAGAGATCTAGAAAATATTGTGTTATTATGTAACTGGAGCCCTTAAGGTTAAGAATGTTAGCATATTGATACCCCATGGTCTTAGCTGCTCTACTTAAGGATACAGAAGCAAGGCAAAGAGCTTAGCTCTTTAGGCTATGGGCATTCAACTCAAGGCAAAAAGCCACAGTTCAGAGAAGTATGCTAAGAGGGTGCCACTACTTATTAGCTTACCCAAGCAAAGATGAAGATGAAAACCATCCAGAGAGAAGTATAGCAAGGGGGTAACTGGAGGAGATTTTTGTCATAGAAATTAATCATTGATTCATTGTATTATTTATCAATAATAACATAATATCAATAATAATCAATAATAATATTGATTAAAGTCATTATTGAAGCATTATAAATGGCTAAAACTCCTACCTAAATGGTAGAACCACCTTTAAAGCCTTTGGCTTGGTTAGGTTGTGAGGATTCATGTTCATATTCCAATCACCTTGTTATTTTTTCTCCCCCATTAGCTAAGTAACCTTCTTGTCATAAATAACAAACTGTGCTCCATTCTTTTTTTGTCATCAGTCAAATAACCTGAACTCAAGTGACCATCTCTCCAATCCCTTAGTCTCTGTTCCCATGCAACTTCTCTCTATATCATGCAACTACCTCTCCATATCAGATGATCCAAAATGATTCCTTTGAGCAGGGTTTTTTTGCATTGATCTCTTTGGCAATCTGGTGAAACCTTGGATTCTTCCTCAGAATAAGGCTTAAAAAAAACCCTTACCTTCTGTCTTGGAGTCAATACTGTGTATTGGCTCTAAGGCAGAAGAGTGGTAAGAGCTAGGCAATGGGGGTCAAGTGACTTGCCCAGGGTCACATGGCTGAGAAGTGTCTGAATTCAGATTTGAAACCCAGGACCTCCCATCTCTAGGCCTGGCTCTCAATCCACTGAAGCACTCAGCTGCTCCCTATTCTATGCTTTTAAAAGCTTTATTCTGAGGGCAGCTGGGTGGCTCAGTGGGTTGAGAGCCAGACCTAGAGACAGGAGGTCCTGGGTTCAAATTTGACCTGAGATACTTCCTAGCTATGTGACCCTGGGCAAGTCACTTAACCTCCATTGCCTAGCCTTTACCACTCTTCAGCCTTGGAATCAATACAGAGTATTGACTCTAAGATGGAAAGTAAGGCTTTTTTTTTAAAGCATAAAATAAATGCATGGGATTTCAAAGGAAACAATTATGCAAAAATAGTTATAAAAAATACGAAAAAATTTTTTTTGAAGTTCACAGACTTCAGGTTAAGAACTTCTTTTTTAAATGTTCCTAATCCTTACTCTCAGTTTCATATTGTGATGGAAACCATTGCTAGGTTCTTGATCTGTTTTCACTCTTTCCACTTAGGACCCCAAAGTGTGGAAGGAAGGTGTTTCCCTATTCTTTTTTTTTACCTAAAATTTTTAATTTAATTAATTTAGAATATTTTCTCATGGTTACATAATTCATGTTCTTTCCCTCTCCTCCTCACACTCCCCCATAGCCAACAAGGAACTCCACTGGGTTTTACATGTGTGATTAAGATCTATTTCCATAGTAATAATGTTTATATTAGTGAGTGATCATTTAGAGTCTAGAGCCTGAATCATATCCCCATCAAACCATGTGATCAAACAAATGTTTTTCTTCTGTGTTTCTACTCCCACAGTTCCTTCTCTGGATGTGGATAGAGTTCTTTCTTATAAATCCCTCAATTGTCCTGAGTCATTGCATTGCTACTAGTAGAGAAGTTCATTACATTCGATCGTGCCACAGTGTATCTGTCTCTGTGTACAATGTTCTCCTGGTTCTGCTCTTTTTACTCTGCATCAATTCCTGGAGGTTATGGAATTCTTCCAATTTATTATTCCTTTGAGCACAATAGTATTTCATCACGAACATATAGCACAATTTGTTCAGCCATTCCCCAATTGAAGGACATCCCCTCATTTTCCATTTTTTTGCCACTACAAAGAGCGCAGCTATGAATATTCTTGTACAAGTCTTTTCCCTTATTATCTCTTTGAGATATAAATCCAGCAATGGTATGGCTGGATCAAAGGGCAGGCAGTCTTTTAGTACACTTTGGGCATAGTTCCAAATTGTCTTCCAGAATGGTTGCATCAATTCACAACTCCACCAGCAATGCATTAATATCCCAACTTTGGCCACATTCCCTCCAACATTTACTATTTTCCTTTGCTGTCATGTTAGCTAATCTGCAAGGTGTGAGGTGGTACCTCAGAGCTGTTTTGATTTCTATTTCTCTAATTAAAAGAGATTTAGAACACTTTTTCATGTGCTTATTGATAGTTGTTCCTTATTCTCAGTCAGGAAATAAACCAACAACCTTACTGGAAGTTCAGCATAACAAATTACATCCCTCTATTCTTTTGCATAATTAATTACCTTTCAGTTCCATCAATTAGTGATGCTTCACTTTATAAACCTGCCTCTCAATAAATATTTGCCAAAATGTTCCAACAAAGTGCCATTCAAACCCAGTAAAGGAGAGACATGAGACTTTCAAGTCCTTTTGAGGAATAGAAAAATGATGCAGCATTGACATTGTTTTCCTATTGTGGTTTGTTCAATATTCTTTAATCTTGCTGCAAAGCAGGAAAAATCATTCTACCAGAGGAGCAATTCATGAAATGATGAGGTTTGTGGTTCTATAAAAAACCTTCAAGTTTTGCTTCATTATTTTAATGGCATGCAAGATCATTTGTCTTCTCAATTTCTCTACCAAGAGTATGATTCCTTATGTAATTTGTAATTCTCTTGCTATTTCTCCACTCATTTCTTTTTCTGCTATGCAGACACTCTAAACAACTGTAGAATTGCTTTAGCCAGAGTTTAAATTGGGAAAGATCTTATGAACCTGTCTGATCTGGTATGCCTACTTTGTTCTTTTTTATGTGCTTCTTAAAAGCCAGAATATAGATTTGAGGTAAAAGGAATTTTACTCTAAAAAGGAATGGAACCAATTAGTAAATATTTATTAAGTACCTACTATGTGTCAGGCACTGTGTTAAGTGCTTGGGATACATAAATAGGTAAATGACAGTCCCTGTCCTCAAGAAGTTATGATCTAATGGAAGAGGTGGGGAACTCCATTAATTTTTAAAATATAAGACAAAACTCAAATAACTGTTGTTGTTAAAGACTTATAAAGGACAATATTTATTTAGGATCCAGTTTGATATTTCCTAATATCTACAAAATATTTCATATATAAATCATTTCAGCTATATGAAATTAAAGCAAAGCTCTACCAAAATCCAACTCTGATTCCTTAGTGTGCTAGGAAAGTAACTTTTGGGTATTTTTGTCTGTTTGCTTAAATTAAATTTAAAAAAATGTGCCCAGATAGATCACTTCATCTCTCCCTTCCTCACTCCTGTAAAAATAAATTTATATCTCTAATAATAAAAATATTACATTTTATGAGGTTTATTAAGGATCATTAGAAATCAAGGAATAAAAAGGATACAAAATAAAAACCACGTGCCCATGGCTGGTTAGCCATTTAAGCCATCCCACCCTTACCACCTTCACTGCTGATGCTACATCATCATGCAAGAAGAGAGGATGTGGGAGGTGTTAAATATCAATAATGTGATTTCGCCAATATGGAGACACAGGAGAGATTGATTATAGGGAATTCTGGGAAATATCAAGGACTTCTGGGGAATGAAATCTAAGGTTCCAAATCTCCATTTATACATCCCCCCCCCCCCTGAGATCCTTGGAAGATTAGTCTTTCCAGTGGGTCTTGTAAACATAACCAACTATGAAATTACAATAATTTGAGGATAAGAGGAAAAGAGAACAAAACCAATAATTGCTAGGCGCATTGACAAAAAGCCAGTTAGGGAGCAGTCCCTTTCGGCATACAAGTATACATACAAAACAAATGCATTCAACCTCCCCGCCACCCCCAAGTTCAAATTTGCCATATCTCAAAGTTCACTCTGGATTTTCTGATACAGCGTGTGGTCTCTACAGGCATCTTCATGGCACCTTCTAGATTCTGGGAGGTAGTCTCTTGTTCTAAATTTGGCTCAAATTCAAGTAAAAGTTCACAACAATAACATAGTCCCCCCTGAGAAAAATAATAATACTCCCCTGCCCCAGGAGGATACATGGATGCATGTAGAAATTACATGGGCATACATGATCAAGTCATAAGGCATATGAATCAAGTATCAAAAAACATCAAGGAATCAAAGAAATTAAAATAAAAAATAATTTCTGAGTCAGATAAAAAATATAAAAAGAAAATGAAAAAATTTCTGGGAAGAAGGAAAGAAAAAAAAAGAAAAAAGGAAAAAAAATCACAACTCACAAAAGGTTCTTGTACTGATCCATGTCCCATAAGTGTACAACAACAATTGTTGTCACTAACCCAGGTTAGCAGTCTGGAGTCTATATAGTTATATAAGTTGTCTCATCATGAGAGAAAATAGAAAAAGAGACTAGATCTCGAGACAAATGGGAAATATAATTTTCTGGTTCAACCCTTTGCTTTGTTTTCTCAGGATACAGGAACCAGAGCAAACGATGTCATATGCTTGATATAGAGTATGGTACAAGGAAGTCCTGCATTTAACACATGTTAAATAGCCATAACATTGAGTCTCACACATGATCAAGTCATTGTGCTTTTTGTGCAGAATGTCATCAATCCCCATAGGATTGGTTTGCTTTCTTTTACCTTTTTATGCTTGTTTGGCATTTTGCAAGTCAAGTTCTGTGCTCCTTTGTGGTTTGTTTGTCCTTGGATTAGACATAGTCATTGAGCAAAAGTCTCATAATAGTTAAATAACTAGTGGTAGATTACATAATCCAAAATTTTGGGGGTATTTTTTTTAATATGATAGTTAAGTGGACATCTTAGGTTATGCTATTGCAAAAAGTAAAAATAGTTTAAAATTTTTCAATACCAGTGATGTGTTTCAAAGGCAAAAAATGAGAAAAGAAGGAAAAAATAAAAATAGGTAAGTGAAATATTACTGCATTCTGTCCTACAGACTTGTGGGATTAGAAATTACTTAATTGGATCCTAATACAAGGGCCTATGAGAAATTTATTCTTGCTTACTCAAAATTTTGTATACACCTGCAGTTAGAAATTTTTGGGGTGCAGGATGCTTATGTTTAGTGATCAACTGGGGAGACTAGTCCTCCAATCATCATTAGAGGGATTGTGATTTTTAAATTCTCTCCATCTTGCTTGGTCTAACACACAGTAATGTGCACACCCATACTACATGGGCATGTGCTAGCTAATGACAAATCAGAAACAACTAACTGCCTCCCTGGGCTGTCCGAAACCAAGCTTGAGCCACAATTGGCACATGTGAGATTCAGGAAGTGAGGTAGAAAAGAGCCTCTGGAGTTCTCATCACTTCCTGTGGAGAGGGCTGAGTGCCAGTTCAATCCTGGAACTCGAGCTTGGAGGAGCCCCACAGACAGTTTTCCTTCAATCGGTCACATGAGTGAGTGATAAGGACTGACTTCCCTTCTCAGGGGAAGGTTGCTTTTGGCCAAAACCCTTGAACTCCTGCCTCCAGGCTCAACCTGAGCTGAGGCAGTTGAGTTACTCTCTCTCTCTCTCTCTTTCTTAATTTCTTCCTTCTGCTGTAATTAAATCACCATAAAACTCCATTCAGACTCGAGTGTTTCATTTAGGATTTTATAGATAAAATTCTTGGTGACCAATAATTATTATATTCAGTCCCAACCCCTAAATTTAACCCTCACAGTATGACACATGTAGGAAGAAAACAAGATGTTAAAATTGTGTATATTTCACAATTACAGAGGTAAAATATAGGGACTAGTTTAAAAAAAAATACGATTCATTTCCTCTTTGACTTACCATGATCCACAGTGAATGCAAATAAGGCAGATAAAACAAGTGAGTGCAAATGAGGTAGACAAAGGAATAATACATTAAAAAAATACAAAAACAATTAGTAAAGGCACAAAATGTTACAAAAGGCACACTGGGTTAATATAGGTCACTAATACAGATTTTCTTTTATGAGGTAGTACATGTGTTGCCCTACAAGGCAATTTGTGCAAATACAATGATCAATCAAATAAAGTACAACAAAATACTACAAATCCAGCAATAAAGGAGTTCAAACACAATCAATAGTCAAATACAATCAGTGCAATCAATTATTCACCACCAATAGAAGGCACTCATTTTACATATCTACAATGAATCCATGAGTCCCTCTCTCCAATTTTTATGGCTGTTGGTGTAGTTAATAGGACCTGGAATGGTCCGTCATAAGTAGGTTCAGTTGACCCAGTACGTTTGAAATTCTTTACATACACACTATCACCTGGGTTTAAATCATGAAGTGAGAAATCAATGGGGCCTGCTTGAACAGCAATTCCAGAGTTGTAGAGTTCTTTAAGTTTTGTTTGTAATAGTCTGATATATTTGAACATGGTTGTATCCCCTCCAAACAGTGAGGTACAGGCAGAAGCAAATGGTTGTGCCTGAATAGGTAGATGCCCAAATAGCATCTCAAATGGTGAGATGTATAAATCACCTCTGGGTCTGCTTCTGAGATAAAATAGGGCCAGAGGTAGAATTTCAGGCCACTTTAAATGAGCCTCTGTGCATAATTTGCCAATCATGGTTTTAAGTTCTTTATTCATTTGTTCAACTTGGCCAGAGCTCTGGGGATGATATGATGTATGAAATTTAGGAGTTATCCCAGACATGAATAAATTTAAGATAACACCAAATCAATAAAATGAGTTCCTTTATCCAAATCAATACATGCTGGCAGGCCAAAACAAGGAATAATTTCTTTCAAAAGAATTTTAGCAACAAAAGACACCGTGGCATGAGCAGTAGGAAATGCCTCAGGTCACCTGGTCAGTTGATCAACTATGACCAGACAAAATTTATACTGCCCAGTTTTTGGAATAGAGATAAAGTCAATTTGTAGGTGCTCAAATGATATGTAAGCAAGAGGACATCCACCAAAAGCTTTTCCTTTCAAGATTCTAAATTAATACATCCCATAGAAATTACCTGACAGGAAAAATATGTATATATAAATTATGCCTTTGTATTTCTATTTTTCAATTATTTCTCTGGAAGTGGGCATTCACCAGATATTTTTCCAGTATTAATTCTGTAACTGTATTCTCTTACTTTTATTAATTTCACTCTTCATTATTTCATATAGATCTTTCTGAGTTTTTTAATTAACCTGCTTTACATTTCTTATATCAAAATACTATTCCATCAAAATTATAAGCAACAACTTGTTCAGACATTCCTCAGTTGATGGACATTTCTTTTCCTTTTCAATTTCTAGTTCTTTTCCTTCACAAAGAGAACTATTATAAATATTTTGGAATATAAAGGCACTTTTTCTTTTCCCCTGATATCCTTTGGAAATAGACCCAACAGTGGTATTGATAGGCCTAAGGTTATGCATAGTTTTATAATTCTCTGGTCATAATTCCCAATAGCTTTCTAAAATGGTTGAATCAGTTTACAATTCCATCAACATTGTATTAGTGCCCTCAATTTTTCCATGTCCCCTCTAATATTTATTATTTTGCCCTTTTATCATTTTAGCCAATCTGATAGGTATGAGATAGTATCTCAGAATTGTTTTGATTTGCATTTCTCTAATCAATAGTGATTTAAAGCATTTTTTAAAATCTCTTCATCCAAAAACTGTCTGTTTGTATCTTTTTACAATTTATCATTTGGGGGTGGCTCTTATTCTTCGAAGTTTAACAAAGTTCTCAATATATTTTAGATGACCTTTGATTTTCTAAGTCTATGCCAATGGAGCACCAAAGCTAGCAGAGTCTACCATTCTGAAAAGACTACAAATGGGAAAAAAATATTGAGTTTGGAGTCAAAAGACTTACATTCAAATTCTGATTCTGCCACTTATTACAGGTACTTTGTCTAGGCCAGTCATCTGACTAGACCTCAATGATCTCATTTGTTTAATAAAGAAGTTGGACTAAATGATGCTGAGGTTCCTTTCAGCTTTAAATCTATGGTCCTATGATTCTATGTGTCATCCAAATGGCAGACTGTTTCTGGTCTTTTAGGATCGATTTAAGTAAGTAGGGATACACTGTTTCCCAGTAAGCTGGCCACTTGGTAATGAATTGTTGTTTGAGTCATTCCTTTCCCTTCCAAAAAAGGAAAAACTTAAAAGTCCTTCACTCTTGTGCAATCTCTTTCCATTTCTGTAGTAATGTCAATAAGATAGCAGAAAGATCAAAGGTACTAAGAATCATATAGTTTTTAGATCACTTAGAAATACTCTTTTAACTGTTAGTACTCTAATTGTGAAAGCTCTAGACTAGTGACCAATAACTGGACATTCTGGTGGAAGAAAGAGATCATATTAATTTTTACATTTTCACCATAAGTTAAACAAAAGACAAAAAAGAAACTACAGCAAAAAGGAAGAATAACTCACAGGTGGATAAGAAAATAGAAAAAAATAACAAAAAGATGATAAAAATCTCTGTAAATTAAATCAACAGAAATCTTATTATTCAGTAACTTAAATGCAGATGTGAACAAAAGAGAAGATGGTGAAAAATACATAAGAAAAATTTCAGGGGGAAAATGAGAGTGCCTAATACGTTTTTTATATTTTATAAAATGCTTTTTATACTTTATAAAAGCCTCATGCCTAAATACCTTGAATTCTTCCTTCAAGAAAAATGCTTTGAATAACAAAGAAAATTAAGTTCCATTGCATTTTCATAGCTAGGAAAAATGGAATTGCAATATGGAAGTCAATTTTAGAACTGGCTTTCTACATAAATAGACCATTAACTTGTTATAGAAAAAGTTGAAATTGATATCAATTAGAAGATACAGATGTATTTTGTGTAACATCAACCTTATATATTTAAGCAATTTGTTAACTAAAAATTTAGAAATGGACAAAAGAATAGACACTGAACTATCACTATTCCATAAGAAAAATATCCAAGAAAAATCAATTATCAAAACAAAGGGACCAAAAGAATTTCAAAACTGTTTAGTCTACAAACAGTACTCACCAAGCAGAGATTCAGAGCAATTAAGGGAAATATCAAGTTATAGTATAAAGCAGGTTGTATAATGTTATAAAGATGATTATGCAAGATTATGAGCAGCCTTGCCTCAAGAACCAGAGGATATTTAAATGAGTTTATAGAACAGTTAGTGAGAAAACCAATTAAATTAGATACTTTGGGGAGATTATAGGCATAAAACTGGAAGTGTAAGAGACAAATGCAAAATGAAGAAAAAAACAACCTTTCCCCCTACATTAATGACAAGGAAGCTACCACATTTTAATTCTTGACATAGTTCCTGAGGAGGAAAACATGAACAGAAAGAACACATAAAAAAAAAGAAAAGGTAAGGACAGTTTGACTAATCAAGTATACATAAAGGAGATCTGTGCTAGACTGGCCATAATTTTCAGATTGTTGAAGGATCAATACTCAAGATACTTTAAGGGGAAAGGACAAAAATTATTGTTTAAAACCATGCCCTTCACCATAGAGATAATTTTATTTTCATTCTGATTAGGCTAACACTATCTTTCATTCATTCAAATTCACAATGTTGGTGTTGTCCTTTGCTACTACATGTCTCTCACCCATCAAAACATCAGTTATCAAATCATGTTATTTCTCTATCCATATTTGTCTTACCCACTTCTTTCTCTATACCTCACCTAATTATCTTTAACCCACACTATTGCCCAAACCTCCTAATTGGTCTTCCTGCCTTAACTCTTAACTGCCTTAACTCATCTTCAATCCAGCTTCCAACAGTTCATAAGTTTCCTCTAATGGTTCTTTTTTGCCTGCATGATTAAATATAAATCACTCTTTCTGGATCTGAAAGTCTTTAACAGCCTTTACTCTATCAACATTTTCAAACTGTTATCTAATTTTCCTTCTCACACATTGTGGTCCAGACTTTTTTCCTATAGTCTATTTCTCATCTCCATGCCTTTGAAATGGCCCCAGTCATGGGACAGACTACCTATTTGGCATTCAATTTTTTTCCTTTAAAACTCAGATCAAAGGACATCTTTTACATAAATTCTCTCCTGATTTTTCTAGCTGTTTCTATCTTTCCTTCCAAAATGACCTTATGTTCATTTTATAGATAATTTATGTGTACTTATATAGGTACAAGGCATTCCACCTCCAGCAGAATTTAAATTCCTGTTTTCATTTTTATCTTTGCTTTCTCAGCACCTATTTCAGTGCCAGGCACATAGTAGGTGCTTAAGAAAAATGTTTATAAGTTGTCTCTAAAATTAAAAAAAAAAAAGGTGATGAAAACATCGATAACCTATGAGCCTTTCTTAACACTGCAGAATCTTTGAGAATTATCCACTAAAGTTGGAGGGCATTTCAGTAACTTTTTATTAAGCACCTATTATGCTCAAAGCCTGTGTTAGGTGTCAGAAATATTAAAATCAAATTTATATCCTCCATGGTAGATATCTTTAATGAAATAATTAGAAAATAAGTGAGCCTTTTCAAAGGAAATTCTAGTGCAGGTTGAAGATAGATTTAGAAGTGAGGTCATTAAAATTAGTAAATGAAATGCTTTTGCAAACCTATTTATTTACTAATCTCAATTACCTCACTTCTAAATCTACTACTACAAGGTCACCACTTTACAATAAGATGATAGGCTAAAATGTAGAGAATACAAGGAATTATTGGATTTAGTTCTTGTTGACATTTTTAAAAAAGTAATTGATTTGGTAGAGTAAAATGTTTTCTTAAAGGCTCTTCTACAAGGTACTTCTCATGCATAAATTAAACATATACAGTCTTTTCTGTTTTACTCTTTACTTGAATTGGGTCACTGGAAAGGCAATAAGTTGGCTAGATGATACTTCCAATGAAGAACTGCACCAGAGAAGTAACAAAATATGTCAACAGTGAGATATATAATTAGACAAAGAGGTGGGCTTGTCCCATTTCAAGAGGGAAGGATAACTGATGGACAACCCATATGCTCCAATGATATCTCCACAATGTCAAAAGAATTAAAGGCTTCTGTGTGAGATATAGCATTGAATAGAAAATATGGAGCAAGATTTTGCATCAGGAAGATCTTGGTTTGAATTTTTCCTCAGATACTTACTATGTGATTCTAGGTAAGTCACTTAACTGGGACCAAATTTCCACATCTATAAAATAACTAGATGGAATTCTAATTTCCTTTTAAGTTCTAAATCGATGAGCCTATGTTGGTGAACCTCTCCAAAACCTTGAAGAAGATTTATGGGAAGGTAGTCATAATGTCCTCACAGAAGATGGGTCAGGATGGACAGAATGTATTCTGTCCTACCAGAAGGCATACCCACAATAACAACACCGAAAGACATGCAAGGTTTTGTCCTCAAATTTTGGGCTATAAACATGAAAACAGACAATAACAAAGACAACAGTGTTCTTGGTATGGAAGAGTTGGTAGCCTATTCGGTTCTCCAAGCATTAGCACTTGCTGTATTCATTGGGCATGTTGGTTAATTCTACTCTGCTTTCTATTATTACTTAACTCTTTCCTATCAATATATCTAGTGGCTCCTAACTAGATTAAAAGTTCTCAGAGATAATGCTTAACATGGTGTCATGCATGTCACAAGTGTTTGTAAAAAACAAAACAGACAATACCCAGTTTCAAAGCATTTTCCCAAGTGTACATAAGCATTCATAGACCTCAGAAACGAAGAAGGAATGAAATTTTTAAAAGTTTTTTATATAGGGGGCAGTTGGGTAGCTCAGTGGATTGAGAGCCAGGGCTAGAGATGGTAGGTCCTGGGTTCAAATTTGGCCTCAGACACTTCCTAGCTGTGTGACCCTGAGCAAGCCACTTAACCCCCATTGCCTAGCCCTTACCACTCTCCTGCCTTGGAATCAAGACAAAGTCTTGATTCCAAGACAAAAGGTAAGGGTTTACATTTTTTTTTTCATGTAGTATCATTATAGCACACATCATCACTTCCCAAATTATATTCTTTAGAACCCTTGGGTTTTACAAATAGATGCCAGTATGAGTGATATTTTCCCTTTAAGATACTAAACACAAAATTATATTCAGGAATATGATCAGAAAATTTTCAGTATGAATTCAAATATGCTTATCTTCATTTTATTCTAAACCCTCTTAATTCTCAGGACTAGCATGTAGGTGTTCCATTACTGTATGTGTAATCCAAAGTATTCTGTGGTCAAATTATTCTGTAAAAAACTAGTAAGGTAGTTTTTGAGAGTGGATATTGGACAACTACCCTGTTAATCAGATCAGTGTAGACAGTCCAACCAGATGACTCTGGCCTCGATGTGAATCTGAACATGGTCTCTTTATGATGTTTACATAAAGGGAGAGTCACATGGACACATTGTGCTTTTCCAATGACCGGTTTCCACATCCTTGACTTTTCCTCCTCTTCTGCTTTCCTTCTGGCTAACATTTTATTGCTCACCAGTAGGTAAGGGAACCAGGCAATTTATTGCTCCTTAGCATTACTTGTAAAAAAAAAAATCTTATGGGTTTGGAAGTTTGCAAGTAATTAAAAACAAGGTTCTCCTTTTCCTCCACTGTTCAGTTGAGTTTAATTCTGCATTTTTTCCATTAGTCTGGATACTTCAGAGCTGGTGGTACTTTAAACAGATCAGTACTTTTTGAAAAAGCACCCAGCATGAGAATAGTCCCCTGGCTTTTCCTTAGCTATACTTTTAGCTATATTTTTGAGGACAGGAAGATTTAAGCAGTCAGGTAAAGAGAAGGAAGTTAGTTACCCAGGGAAACTAGATGAGAGTGAAAAAAATCAGTTTTGTTTGAATATGAATACATAGGGAGATCCCCTTTTTCTAAAAGATTATCATTTAATGGAGGAAGATTTTGTATTAATGCTTATTGGAACATATACAATGATTTTTACTATAATTTCAATAAAATATTTCTGGGAGAGGGAAAGATTTTGTAGAAGGACCCACAGTAACACAGGTAACCTCTGCAAATTTCCATTATTTCGGAGTTACTTTCCCCAGAGCCTGCTGAGTTAATGATCTCCTATTTATCTTATATGTCGCTTGTTTGCACATAGTTATTTGCACACTGTCTCGCCCACTGGACTGAGCTCTTTGAGAGCAAGAACTGTCTTTTGTCTTGCTTTGTATCTCTAGTACTTAACAGAGTGTCTAATATGTAGTAAGTGCTTAATAAATGTTTATTGACTGACTCACAGAGTTGGAAAACAAATAGTTCCAAAACTACTGTAAGGAATAAATAAAACAAACCAAAAAGAATTTTCCTCATCCATGAGGTCATCAACTACATCTAAATTCATTCAGAAGAGAACAATGGAGGTAGCCTTCAGTATACAGGATATCCTACAAGTAAATAAAGTCATAATAAAGGAAAAAAAAGTAGAGGCATCCTTCAGAGTAATCCAATAACCAGAATTCTGGACTTGAAGGTAAAAAATGTGATTCAGTAGACTGAAGAATTTTACACAGAAAAAGTGAGATATTTTCTCTGTACTAATCACAATCAGTCAACACAATCAGACAAACATTTATTAAGCACCTACTATGTGGTAGGAGTTGGGGATATGAGTGCAAAAAAATAAGCAATCCAGCCTTGCAAGGAATTTACATTCTTATAGGGAAAAAATCAGAACACAGAGTGAATAAATAGGAAATGGTTGCATCTAAGGTAGTTTGAGAGGATGGGCACCACAGCTGGAGAGAATCAGGAATGACTTCACGTAGAAGATGGTGCTTGAGCTATACCTTGAAAGAAATCTGGAGTCCTGTGAGGTAAAAGCGAGGAAGGAGTTCATTCTAGGCATGGGGACAGCCAAGGCAAAGGCAAAAGATGGGGCAGAGAGTGACAAGTGTGAGGAATAGTCATTTAATCAATACGAATTTCTTTTTTATGTTTAGGGCATTTTTGATGAAAAACGAAAAGACAATGGGGAAGGCATTTACAGATGATTGTCAACTTTATATCACATCTTGAGGATCATATATTTGACTGAGTATACAGAATCCTGCTGTGTATGCTGCTTTATTACCACAATTTTTTTTTCACCTTTTTTTTACCTTATCTTTTAAAATTGCCTTCTATAGCTATGTGACCTTGGGTATGTCATTGAGCCCTATTGCCTAGCCCTTACCACTCTTCTGCCTTGGAATCAATATGGAGAAAGGTAAGGGTTTAAAAAAATAAAATAAATAAATCTGCCTTCTAAAAAGGAGTTGTGTTCACATTTTATTTTTTTCTGGGTTTTGCATGAATTATCATTAAGCAAGCATTTAAAAAAACTTTACTTTCTGTCTTAGTAACAACTCAAAGATTGAAGGGTAAGGGCTAGGCAAGTAGGGTTAAATGACTTGCCCAGCGTCACATAGCCAGGAAGTGTCTAATGCCAGATCCTCCCCACTCCAGGCTTGGTGCTCTATCCATTGAGCTACCTAGCTACCCGCAAGCAAGTATTTATTAAACCCTCCATATTATGTGTCAGGTCCCGTGCTAAGGGCTAGAGATAGAAAGTTAAAAGCATGACGCCTGACCTCAAGGAGTTCACATCCTAATGGGGGGACAACAGGCAAACCATTATAATTATATGTGCATCTATGTATATAGATATTAAATGAAAGATAATCTCAGAGGGAAGGCACTAGTAAGGAGCTGAGGTTGCTCTGGGAAGAGGATAACGATATGGTAAAAGTATTTTGTAGAGGTTGGGATTTGAACTGCCAGGGAAGGTAGAGGCAGAAGCTATGAGAGACAGATTCAAACGTGACCTCAGATATTTCCTAGCTGTGTGACCCTAGGAAAGTCATTTAACTCCCATTGCCTAGCCCTTGATGCTCTTCTGTCTTAGAACTGATACTAAGCCAGATAGCAAGGATTGGTAAAACATAACAAAACAAAACAAAACAAAAAAAAACTTATAGTATCAAAGACCTGGAGCAAATTCAAATGTACTGAAATCACTCATTGACTTATCTAAAAATAATTTTAAAAAATTAAACCAATAGCATCTTACATTTCCTCTTTATCATTCTCTCAAAAAGCTTTTTTCTTTATCTGCAAAATGAAAGGGGTAGACAGACTATGGCTGACATTTTAGATTCCATGACCACAGAAAAGTGGCCCAAGGGACATATCGGCCAGGGTTGAGAGACTACAAAAAAGATGACTATCAGCAGTGTAAACTGCTCTGATTCTAAACACGGAATTTTATGGAGCTTCCTGGATCTTGGCATGCATGGAGCAGGATCCAGAGAAAGAAAACAGATTTTTTAATGGTCTAGTAAAGGTTAAAAGCTTTACTGGCCTTTATTTTCCAGTTTTTTTTTCCCCTTTATTATGTTGGGTAGTTATGACCTGTTGATGAGGAAGACTATACCATTATGTTCCTCCTGGATGTAACTAAATTCTCTTTCCTCTAATATAGTCAGGGAAATATATGAATCCAGCCAATTTAATCTAGGAAAGGAAAAAGGGAGGAAAAACACATTTATTAAGTACCTACTATATGCCAGACATCATGGACAAATATTATTTCATTTGATAAGATTTGATTGCTGGCTTAAGCAAAGAAAAGGAGGAATTTTAGAAGAAGGGGAAAGGTATAAAGAAATAAAAAAAAAAGAATGTCCCTGACATCTAGAGTAATTGCCTTGACCACTGTCATTTCATTACTCTGGATACTCTAGATCAATAGTACAAAATCATAGATCAGCACTGGAAGGAATGATAGAGACTATCTACTCCAGTCAGAGCACTAACTAGTTGTTTTTGTGCTGGGGAAGACAGAATAAAAGGTACCCTCAGAACTACTTGGTGAGAAAAGTGGCAGAGAGGGAGAAAGGGAAAGAGAGAGAGCTTTGACATCACTATTGGGAAAGTAATCAGAAAGGAAAAGAGCTGGGAAGGGAGAAATTCACTTGGGGTATAGCTTGGAGTGGTGATGGGGAAGTGGGGGAAGAGAATCTTGTCACTTGGTAGCTTCCTATTTGAAATCAGCATTCTTGGTAACAAGTGCTTTACTCATTGGTTCTGTGCTCCTGAAGCAGTATGAGTGCTGTCAATGTCCCTGGATGACATCCTAGTTGCCCCAGCCTAATTACATCTCTGAGTCTAATTTTCTCATTATCCACATGAGAAAACTAAGGTGGGGAAAGGGGAAGTGGTTTGCCCAAGGAGGAATCATGCAAGACATAGGATCATAGGGTTAGAGCTAAAAGGGTGCTTAGAGATCACTTACTGAAAATATCTCATTTTACACATGAGGAAACTAAGATCTAAAGAGGTCCAGTGGTTTTCCCAGTTCAATGAGTAGCAAAGCTCAGATTAACATTCTCTCTCTCTCTCTCTCTCTCTCTCTCTCTCTCCTTCTCTCTCTCCTTCTCTCTCCCTCTTCCTCTTTTTCCTCTCTCCTGTCCACTCCCTCCCCCCTCCACTCATTTTATAGGAGGCTAACATCATTCCTCTTTTTGGAATCTAAAAATAGAGGAATGAGTTTCTTCTAATAGCAAACAATTCATTTGCTAGTTTATTGTCTATATCATGATTTCTTATTGTGCATGTACTCCCAATGTTCTATCCTGCATCCTTTTATCATTTCTTTCTACAATTTATCCCCCTTGTTGACATAATTAGATCTCATAGATTTAATATTTTTTCTATGCAGATAATTTCCAGATCTATCTATCTATCTATCTATCTATCTATCTATCTATCTATCTATCTATATCAATCTATCTCCCCATCCACCCATCCATCTATCCAAAGAGGTCAAACTTAAAGCATCCCAAATAGTACTTTAACTTCTCCCCCATCCCCATATATATCAAACCCAAATCACTTCCAAACTTCCCTATTTTTTTCAAGAGAACTAATCAGGCTACCACATTTGTAACCCCACAGTGGCATCTTTGACCCTGCACTATCCCTAGACCTATATATTCACTTCATTGCCACATATTGTTGTTTAACTTCTCTAATGTCTATTGTATTCAAAGTCTTCTCTCTACTTATACAGCTATGCTCTGAGTTCATTCTCTTTGATCACTTCCTCATCTGGACTACTTTAATAGCCTCCTAATTGGTTACACTGCTTCAGGATTTTTCTTTTCCAATGCATTCTTTATTTGTCTGCTAAAGTGACTTTTCTAAAGCACAAGTCTAACTATGTCACTCAACACACTTCAGCAGCTCTCTATTGCCTCTAGGATAAAAGAGGAACACCTTTGTTTGGTGTTCAAAGCCCTTCATAGCCTGGCTGCCAACTTTCTAGTCTTATTGTACTATTATTGTACTCTATGATCTTGGCACACTGTCGTTTCAGCTATTCCTCATATATGATACACTCCCTTCCTTCCCTCTGCCTTTGATTTGTATGTCCTCCATTCCTGGAATGTAGTCTCTTTTCTCGACTCTTTCTCTTGGCATCCCCTGGCTCCTTAAAGAGGCAGTACAAAAACCTCTTTTATATGATGCCCTTCCTTGTCTCCCAAACTTGTCTGTCCACCCCTAACTCCAAAGTTTTCTTTATTTCTTTTGTATATAGTTTACATTTGCTTATTTGTGTATAAACAGAAAACTGTACTTCAGTCATGTTATTTCCTCAGGTACTGAGTCACCTTTGACTTCTTTTTTTTTAGTTGAAGAAATAGCATCGCTGAATTATGCTTTTCTATCTACAAACAAATAAGCATAGGCAGAATATATACAAGATATTGCCTAGCCTTTACATCTAGTCAATATGTTCTGTTCAGTCTCACTTCTTATCTTTAGCCTGTCTTACTGCTACTTACTAAATTATTGTGATTTTGTTTAAGCAGATCTGTGCTTTCAGTAATTCTCTCTTCCACTCTGTCCTACATACCATTACCAGATTAAAGTTCCTAAAGCTTAGTTCTAATCACATCTATTCTCTCAAGATGAACCTTCAGGAGTTCCCCATTGCCTACTAAATCAAATGTAAATTCTAAGCCAAGCATTCAATACATTTTGCAATATAGCTTTAACTTACCTTTCCAATCCTGGTAAAAACAAAACAAAACAAAACACTGGTTTTGGAGTCAGAAAGCCTGGATATAATTCAATAAGTATTTGTTAAATACAATGTGCACAGCAAAATGCTAACACAAAAAATACAAAGACAAATAAAGGAAAATCAACCATTCATGAATGTATATTTGACAGGAGAATACAATATGTACATAGATAAAGAAATAAAGAAAGTCAATGAGGAAAAGAGTACCAACAACTAGGTAGGAATGGAGAGAGATCAGATAAGGCTCTGCAGAAAAGCTTCTTAGGATGATAAGGATTCTAGGAAGCAGAGGTAATGGGAAGAGGTAAAGTATTTGAATTTTTTAAATGGGTAATAGTACATTTTGGTTGGTTTTAAAGTACACAATAGGGAACAGATAAAATTAAATGAAAAAGGTGGGATTGGAATCAAAGTATTTGTTATTATTCAGTCTTTAAGTCATGTCTGACTCTTTGTGATTCTATGAATTTGTCTGTTGGGGTTTCTTGGTAAAGACACTGGAGTGGTTTGCCATTTCTTTCTCCAGTGTGTCCTATAGAGGATGAACTGAGGCAAATAAGGGCTAAGTCACTGTAGCACCTGGCTGCCCTAGTCTAATTACAGTGAAGCTTAAATAGCAGACTGAGGAGTTTGTAGTAACCAAATAAGAAAGCATTGCAATTTTTAAGCAGGTAAGCAAAATGGTCTGCAGCTATGCACAAAATGAACTAGAAAAGAGAAAGAATGGAAGTAGGGACACCATTTAAGAGATTATTTTAAAAGTATAGGTGAGAAATCCTCTTGGGCTTGAATGAGGATTATGGCAATGTGAATTGGGAAAAGAGGATGCCTTCAAGAGATGTTGTTGAGGAAAAGTCTAACCCTTTTAGAAGAAATTCTAAAGAAGTAGACACTCTGAAAAATAGATTAACAGACTTGTA
Source organism: Monodelphis domestica (assembly GCF_027887165.1). Lineage (NCBI taxonomy): Eukaryota > Metazoa > Chordata > Mammalia > Didelphimorphia > Didelphidae > Monodelphis > Monodelphis domestica. Next base: position 261,562,926 of record NC_077231.1, read on the forward strand.
AAAAGTCAGAGATGGAGTCAACAAACACTTATTTATTAAATGACTACTATCTGTCAGGTATTGTGCTAAGTGCTGGGAATGCAAAGAAAGACAAAAGACAGTCCTTGCTCTCAAGGAGTTAACAGTCTAACACTGGAGACAGCATTCAAATAATTGCATGAACAAGATATATTCAGGACAAAATGGAGATAATCAATATAGGGGAGAAATGAGCATTAAGGAAGTTGAAAAAGGCTTTTTATATAAAATGAAGTTTATTTGATACTTGAAGGAAAGTTAGAAAAGTGGACATGAAGGAGGAGAGGATTATAAGCATGGGGAGATAGAAGAAAATATCAGAATAAAATAAAAAGAGAAAAATTGGAAGAATATTTAAGCTCATTAAAAGAAAAATAACTTTCACTTGAAGAAAGAACAAAGAAAAACCAATCATGCGTCTCACATAAAAACATGTTGAAGCAAATATTCTGAATACCTTCATGTCCAGGATATTAAAAACACAGCGAGTATAAATTGCTATGAACCACAGGACTCTGTCAGAAAGAAACTCTAATTTCAACTTATCTAGAAAAGTAGTTGATAAGATTAAAAAAGTAAAAAAAAAAAACCTTGCAAGCAGCTATGAAAAGGATTTAACCATACCACATTCAATCCAAATTAAAAAAGACTATCACTAAGCTACAATAAAAGCTAGAATACTATATTCTGAAAGCCTGTTTATTCTTCTTCACAAGTTGACTACTGTGGTAAAGCAAGCATTTGCCAATCTTTGATGTTTTCCTATAGAATGTAGCTAATCCAGGTTATATAAAGTCATATTTCTTTTTACCCATATAGTATTTCCTTGCCTTTTCTTGATTGTGGTGATATCCCTTCATCTCATACATTTAAGACAATTAATAACTTTAAAATGTAGCATATTAGTTAACAACAAATATGTTTTCATTGTGATGTCTTTCTGATACAAATCGTTCTTCTCTCTGAATCATCTACCCACTACTGCCAACAATGCCATCTTAATGAACATGTCCAATAGTGTCACTGACCCATTTAAAAACACTCAGTGACTTCTTACTGATTTTAGGAGAAAATACAATTTCAGTCTGACATTGAAGGGCCCCTCCACAATCTAGTTCCAACTTACTTGTCTAGCTTTCATACCACTTCCTTACACATATTTTGCATTCCAGGCAAAGTTTATTGATCACTTCCATAGTCTCAGCCTTCCATTTTCTGCCTTGGCACTATCCTCTATGCCTGTAATAAATTTCTTCCTCATCTTTAGTTCTTGAATTCCTTTTCTTCCTTCAATGACCAATCCAAGTGCTACCTCTTCCAAAAGCATTCTCTAACCCTTCCTGATGGAAGTATTCTCTCCCCTGACCAAGTTTTACTAGAGCACTTTATCCAGATTGCTCCTTTTATCCTATCACACTAGTGTTTTGCACATAGTCATTAATGTGATATATTTATTGAATGAAATCTTTCCTTTTAGACTATAAGCTTTCACAAGTCATTCTGTACTTTGTGTCTGTCACATAATTATCATGTAATAGATCTTTATTGGCTGCCTGAGAATCCTCCTCAATGTCTAGCACAGCCTTTTGCACATAGTAGACTTCAAATAAATGTTCGTTGAATGAATGGAGGAAAGGATAAAAATTTCTTGGGACAGTGGGTAAAAAGTCTCCTCCAACCAAAATGAATAATCAGAAATGTCACACAAATTAAATGTCTAGAGTATTCATCCTAACCCTAATGAAAAAAATCCAACAGGACACTCTGGGATGTGCATTTTTTAGGAATATCTATTTAGTCAATCAATCAACAAGCCACAAACTTTATGTAAAGTGTTGGGCTAGGTTCTAGGGAGATGAAGATAAAAAATGAGAAAATTCCTATACACATAGAGATAGGGACAGAGGGAAAGGGAGAGACAGACAGAAAGATAGAAAGAGGCTATTGTGAGGGTAGGGACTTGTGTTAAAGGAAATGAAAGATAAAAGATAAAAGAAAAGAAGAGAGGCGATGGGAGAGGGGCATAAAAACAAACAGATGAAAAGAGGCAAATCTATTTATATTTATTCATATACATGAAATACATAAAAGAAGTGAAGAAAGGTGGAGACATTGCAAAAGGCATTGAATTTTGATACTAGTTCTATTCCATTTTCTCTTACACTATTTAAGTTTTAAAATGTTGACAATAACTCATAATGTCAGATTCATGGCTTACTATAATATAAATATAGACATATTTCATGTTAAGTTCATCTTCCTCCTCCCAAACACTAACTACATAACAAAAGGCTTGATAGAACATACTTATAATGCAGTATTACACAAATCATCCCATATTACTTAAAAAGCAAATTTAGAGGGTGGAAGAGAGACTGGGAACATGTGCAGTGCTGTCATGAATTTAAACATAAAATATTCAATACATTTAAGGGATTCTGCTCTAATTCATTTGAATATATCAAAGCAACAGCAAAAGGGTGTCAGGAAAAGACACCCACATGCTTCCTTTGTTTCTCTTTTCACAGACATAATTATGTTTCTGATTTGAAAAGAAGAAATAAACCTTGGAACCGTTGGAGCTCAATTTCCTAGAGAGAGGTAGGATAAAAGAGGGTGAGGTTCAAGCTTTAGTTCTCCAGGTTAACAGTCATAGCCTATATAAAATGGTCTGAACCTATTTGGTCATGTGAGAATATAATTTATCTATGACAAATAAATTACTCCACAAAGTCATAATACTTTGCTATAACAGTTCTTCTAATAATTCACTTCTATTATTGTTCCTGTGCAACTAACTGCTCCCAGTTATGTTATTTCTCCTATATTTTCATAGAATTGGGGAACTGCATTTGGCAGGACATGCCAATGTATAAAAAGGCAGAGACTATCAAGGTTTGGAAAATGTATCAACTCCATGAATGCCTTTTTTTTTATCTCTGTTTTCCTCATTTCTTCATGGCCCAGTAAAAAAAAAAAAGGGCTCAAGGCTTAGAAATCTATTCTTCATTTGGAAGCTACTAGAGGACTATGATTGTTATTACCTACTCATGAGCAGGATGTGATATCCAACTCCCATATCAATGCTGTAGAGAGCAGTCATATTTAAGGACAATGTTGAAAAAATGGAGGATAGAAAAGAACCCTCAGTGGGAGTGTTTTGATAATGGGATTCTATCCTTTTGTTATTATGAGCCCACAAGTTGTTACAGAGGATTAAGAAATAGGGAATGTTATTCCTAAGGAGTAACTTGTGTGCATCTAACAACCCTCAAAGAAATCCCACTGGTAGTAACAGTTCATGATGATCTCTCTCTTCAAATTAGGGCACTGCTGAGTGAGCAATTGGGGATTCCACTCCTGGTTTATTTGGTCTCTTCCAAATTACCCCCACATCTACCCTAATTTAAAAGGAAACATCATTGGGAGCAGCTATTAATATAGAAAATAACATTAACTTCAAAGATGGCAGCCCCAGGGAGCTGGGAAATGAAGTCTGTTACATGTGTTCATTATTTTTTCTTTCGATACACAACCAATGAGGGTCTTAAAACACTCTTAACTAGATCCCTTAACCCCACCTATATCTTTGCATTTCTTTGAAACCTATTTCTCTAAATGACCTCCTAACTCTTACTTGTTGTCTCTATTCTCTTTTCAGATGTTTCAAGCTAAAATTCATCTCATTTCAAGGAAAGTGTTTTCCAGCACGTCTGTGGTAAAATTTTCAATCATTCAACATCTGCATTTCCTTTGACAAAATAAATCACAAATTAATTTAAAATCACAGAGTACAAAATCATTTTCACAGAACTAGGGCATTTTAATCTAGGGACATCATCTTTTTTCAGAACCTTCACGGTTCCATTCAGATAATAAAACATAAAGGGAAAAAAATTCAAGTAGAAAAGTCTCACAGAATAAAAGTCATAATACTTTGGGATCTATTATTCTCCCTAGAAAGAAAATGTGTGGGGTACAAAATGTAATACAGGGGAAAACCAATGACTCTGAGCTCAGAGGTCTTGGATTCAAAACCTAGCTTTCTGATGCTTACTGCTTCTGTGATATTGGGCATATCATTTAACTACCCCTTGCCTCAGTTTCCTTCCCTGTAAAATGAGAGGATTAGATTAGATGGCTTTAGATGTGCCTTCCATCTCTACATCTCTACGTCAGTGATCCAATGGCTCTGTTAATAACCTGTCTGTGAATAACTTTGCTGCTCACTCCCTTTATTTCAGATTAACCTCATATGTGGGATATTTTGTTTAAAGAGTGCCATGCATTTATTTTTGAGGTTTGGTGAATTTTTGACTGGCCTGGTCATCTCAACATAACCTTTTCCTAAGCAAGGCATTTTGGGGGTATTATTTCAACTCTATCAGATATCTTCAGTTCCATTATGACTCAGCACAGTGTCAATAATCTTCTTGAATTCTTTGCCACTGAGATCCTTTCTTTTTAGTTATGACTGTTTCCTCCTTGCACAGCTAGTTAACTTGAAAAACTAAAGTAGAATCTCTGAGGCCAAGGTCTCAGGTTCAATTACTCCATATGGCCTGGTTAGATTTCACAGACTTCATTCAACAGGACCTCTTGACTTACAAATGTGTACTTCTGGTCGAAAAGAGAACCAAGCAAGGGAATGGTGTATATGAATGCAAAATCTCCAGAGGAAGTAGAACTACATCTCATAACAGATATAGCACTGTTCACTGTTCAGGGGTCAATAATAACATCCTCACAATTGCAGGCCAAGTTGATGGAAATAGAAATTATTGACACTAGGTACCTAGAATGAATTACCGATCAATTGCTTCTCTACTGACAAGTGACATGTAATCAACCTTGACATGCTACTCTCCATTTGATTCAGGGCAGGTAAATAACTATGTGGTCCAGGCATTTTAATCAGACTGAAAGATTATTTAATTTTTATCCTTCTTTCAAAGGGAACTTTCAGTGTTTCTAATTTAGTTTCTGAGGAGAAAGAAAAAGCTAGCTGGGTTTGCCAGAAAAGCAGGTTGAAATCTTAATTCCAGAAACTTGGCTCTTTAGAAAATGCATTCTTTCTGCCAGCCAGGCATTATCCTGAAATTTCAGATCCTGCTTTCAGGAAGAAAGCTGTTATAAGAGCCAGACAAGAAGTCAGAGATTTGGGTGAAGTCATTTATACAAGGAAAGGAGGTTGGTGGGGAAGGGAGGGAGAGCTAAATACTTTAGATAAAAAATATCTGTCTTTGGGAATAGGGGTCAAGGCAAAGACTTCCAGAGTGTAAATCAAAATTACTTTTTCTGTTAGCAGAAAGAGCTGATCAGCCAGGCTTTTCCTCCTTCTATGGATGACTGCTGTAAGAATCAATGACTTGCTATATGTATGGAATAATTATCCTGCACTCTGAATATATGTTTCAGATCAAGATTCCTCTCCTAGGGTGAATGGACTCTAAAGTGGTCCATGAATAGATTTCAGGAGATCTATGAAAGGAAAAAAAGTATTTTTATTTCATTAACCTCTAAATTAAACAGCATTTCCTTCAATTATGAACGTGGACATCAAAGACTATTCTAAGGAGTTCACAGGTTTCATTATACCACCAAAAGAGCCCATGCTACCAAAAAATGGTTAACAATCTCCAGTTTAAATATATAAAAAAGAGATAGCTTTACCGCCTTCTTGTCCATTCTACTTGCTTCAATTTTTTTTCTTCTCTTATTGCTGTTTTTCTAAACCCTTACCTTCTGCCTTAGAATCAATAATGTGGATTGGTTCCAAGACAGAAGAGTGGTAAGCACCAGGCAATGGGGGTTAAGTGACTTGCCCAGGTCACACAGCTAGGAAAGATCTGAGGTCGGATTTGAACCTAGGATATCCTGTCTCTAGGTCTAACTCTCAATTCACTGAGCCACTAGCTGTCTGCTCTTAATGCGATTGCTGGCATTTCTTATTCAATATTAAATAGTATTTAGTGATAATACACATCCTTGTTTCACTCCTGGCCCTAAGAGAACAGTTTTGGAAATGAACTAGAAGGATTGGGGACAGTAGAGAGGAAAATTGGACCTCCTAGTTCAATTAAAGGAGATAGAAGTTCCTCTCTATGTGAATAAAATTGACTCTCTACATTATGGCTCAAGATATATTTTCAAAGTAACACTTCAAGTGAGTTGATGAGTTATTCTGGGTAAGTGAGACTTCCATATAAATGATGAAAAACTTTTTGAGTTTACTTAAACCTTCATAATATAGAAATTAAAGTGTTCATCATGAAGTCAGGAAAACCTGGATTCAAATCCAACCCTTACTACTGGTTATGTGGTCCTCAGTATGTCACTTAGTCTCTATGAGTATCAATTTCCTCATCTCTTAAAAAAAAAAGAGGTTGGACAAATAGCTTCTAAGGTCCCTGTTGATAGATGGTATAGTGGATAGAGCACTAGGTATAGACTCAGGAAGGTCTGAGCAGAAAGCTTTTCTTATGACCCTGTATAAGTCAGTTAATCTCACTTAACCTCAATCTCTTTAACTGTAAAAAAATGGGATAATAATCACACCTACCTCCCAGGATTGTTATAAGGCTAAAATGAAATATTATTTGTGAAGTGTTTAGCACAGTGCCTGGCACATAATAGATATTTAATAAGTGCTTGTTCCCTTCCACTTTTCTGATGCTGTTTTTTTAACCACTGTTATAACAATATCTTAAAAAGGTATCCTTTCTTATCTGAATTATCTGTGTGTGTGTGTGTGTGTGTGTGATTGCAGTATTTATATAGGGTTAATAAGGCACTTTCCTCAAAACTGCCATATGGCAGGCAATACAGGTATTAATGTCTCCATTGTGTTGATGAAGAAACTGAAGCCTGGAGAATCAAAATCTTTTCTCAGGAAAACACAATTAGTAAGAGATAAAATGACAACTCAAGTCTAGCTCTCTGGATTCCAAGACCAAAGCCTTACAAAATGTATTACATACTCTCCTGATGAACAAAATTTAATTTCTTCTTCATGTCTTGGGGCCATTTATATGATTGCCATCAAGATTTCTCTAATATATCCAATGTGCTATGATAATAACTGATTTCATATACAACATTAATATTTACAAAGCATTTTACAGAGGAATTCCATGGGATCTGGAATGCCCTCCAGGAACTGATGCAAAGCGAAAGGAGCAGAACCAGGGGAACATTATATACAGAGATTGATACACTGTGGTACAATCAAATGTAATGGACTTCTCCATTAGTGGCAGTGCAGTGATCCTGAACAACTTGGAGGAATCTACGAGAAAAAACATTATCCACGTTCAGAGGAAAAAAGTGTGGGAGTAGAAACACAGAAGAAAAACAACTGCTTGAATACATGGGTTGAGGGGGATATGGCTAAGGATGTAGACTCCAAATGAACATCCTAATGCAAACACCAACAACATGGAAATAGGTTCTGATCAAATACACATGTAATACCCAATGTAATACCCACATCAGCTGTGGGAAGGGTGAGGGAAGGGGAGGGAGAGAAATAATGTGATTATTGTAACCAAGGAATAATGTTCTAAATTTACTAAATAAATTAATTAAAAAATACAAAACACTTTACATGCATTACAGTTGAGTCTCATTAAAATCCTATGAGATAGGTGCCACAGGAAATTATTGTTGTTATTTTCATGAACCCAGGATTTACTTAGTAAAAAAGCTTTATCTTGCTGTTGGGAAGCTTCATCTAGCAATGCAAAAGCAACTGATAGTTTTAGAAAACTGCTATAGATATTAACAGATGAGAAGAATGAGACTCAGTGATGTTAAAAGAATTACCCATGATCACCTAACAAGTATTAAAGGTAAGATTTGAATTCAGAACTTCCAGACTTTCATTCTCATAGAGTTCTATCTGCTATGGCATGGAAGAATAAGGTAAGGAAAAGAAATATGTCATAACCTTTGTCCTTAGTCCACAGAGAGCAAAAGGATGTGCCATTTGCTATATGATGTTATAATTAATGCAATAATGTCTCCTGGGATTGTTAAAGTGTATGCAAGCGTTTATTCCTGTAACGAACAGCTCTAGACTGCTGACCTAGTCTAGGTTGTATTTCTTCTCTCTTGAGACTATTTCCATTTTATAATTTCATCTCTAGCAGTGTTCAGTTCACAGGCCTTCCTCTCATTATTTCCATTGATTCTTATAATGCCCATCATTTCTGTCTTTTGTCACCCTCTTCTTCCATTTCTTTAGGTTCCTTTTTTTCCTTATCTTTTCTTTATTTTTACCTTATTATTATTCTAGTACTTCTTGGTTCAAGATTCATCCTTGGCTTTTGCTCTTCATTTCTGATCAGTTTCCCTAACAATGACATGACATTTTCTGTAATTAATGAATCTTTACCTCTCCTTCATTGATCTTCATTGTTCCTCTCACTTGGAGGCTTTTCTTTTTTCTTCTAGGTTTGGATAGATCCAAAGATGAAAAAGTAAAACTGGCTAAATAAAATTGATTGATTTCATTGAAGAAAATAAATTCTTAAAAATCAGAATTGGGCAAATGGAAGTTAATGACTCCAGGGGACATCAACAAAAGGTAGAAGAAAATATGAAGTACATCATTGGAAAGACAACTGACATGGGAAATAGATCAAAGGGAGATAATTTAAGAATTATTGGACTACCTAAGTGTTATGATCAAAGAGTCTACACATCATATTTCAAGAAACAATAAAGGAAAACAACCCCTAATATGTTAAATTCAGAAGACAAAATAGAAATTGAAAGAATCCACTGATTACCTCCTGAAAGAGAACCCAAAGTAAAAACTCCTAGGAATATTATAGCCAAATTTGAGAGTCCTCAGATCCAGGAAAATATTTCAAGCAGCTAGAAAGAAATAGTTCAAATGCAGTGGAGTCATAATCAAGATTACATAATGAGAATCAGATTTAGCATTTTCCCTGTTAAAGGAATGGAGGACTTGGAATGTGATTCTCTGGAAGGCAAAGGAGTTAGGATTACAACCAATAATTTACCCAGCAAAATTAAACATAATCCTTCAGAGAGAAAATTGATATTTCATGAAAATGAGAACTTTCAAGCATTTCTCATGAAAAGATTGGAGCTAGATAGAAAATTTGACATTCAAACACAAGACTCAAGAGAAGCATAAAAAATAATCATAAAGGACTCAATAAAGTTAAACTGTTGACATTCTGATATGGGGGAAAGATACATGTAACTCCCAAGAGCTTTATCAGTATTAGAGTAGTTAGGTAGGAAAAAATCTACATGACAGAAAGCATGAGTGTGAGTTAATTATGTTTGGGAATATATTTTTAAAAAGAAGGGATGAGAAAGAGAAGAAGGAAGGGAGAGGTAGAATGGGGAAATTTTTCTCATTAAAGAGGCACATAAGGAAGAACTTTTATATTGGAGGGGAAAACAGAGAGTAGTGGCCAATTCTTGGACCTCATTCTCATCAGAATTGGTTCAAAGATGGAAGGATATATATATATGTATGTATGTATATATATAATCCGTTGGGTATAGAAATCTACCTTAATAAGAAACCAGGAAGGAAAGGACATAAGAGAAAAAGGAGGGGGTGGAAATTATAAAATGGAATGTGTATCAAAAGAGGTAGTGTTCAAAAGCAAAATACTTATGAGGAGGGATAAAATAAATAGAGGGAATTAGGTGATGCAGTAGATAGGGTATGGGACCTGGAGTAGGAAATACATGAGTTCAAATCTGGATTTAGACACTTACTAGTTTTGTGACTAGTTTTGTAAGTCAACTTAACCCTGTTTGCCTCAGTTCCTTATCTGTAAAATGAGCTGGGGGAGCAAATGGCAAAACACTTCTATATTCCAAATGGGATCACACAGAATCAAACATGACTGAAAATGAGTGAATGAGAATAAAAAGAGAGTAGGATAAAAAGAAAAAAAAATAGGATGGAGAGAAATGCACAGTAATCAAAACTGTGAATGTGAATGGGATGAGCTTACCAATAAAATGAAAGCAGATGGTAAAGTCGATTAGAAACCAACAATATGCTGTTTACAAGAGATACATTTGAAACAAAGACACACAGAGTTTAAAAAAGGGGCTAGAGCAGAATCTATTATGTTTCAGTTGAAGTAAAAGAGGCAGGAGTATAGCAATCAGGATCTCAGAAGAAACAAAAGCAAAAATGCACTTAGTTAAAAGACATAATTGGAAAAACTACCTTTTGCTAAAAGACAATGAAATAATATTTTAAAATTATAGCGAGTTTCTCTGTTAAAACCTTATTTCTCAAATATTTAAGGAAATGAATCAGATTTATAAAAAAATAAGAGCCAGACCCCAATTGATAAATGCTTGAAGGGAATGAATAGTCAGGTTTCAAAAGGAAAAATCTAAGATATCAATAGTCATAAGAAAATTTGCTGTTGATTAAAGAAATGCAAATTAAAACAGCTCTGAGGTGTCACCTCATACCTATGGGAAACGACAGATGTTGGAAGGGAAGAGGGAAAATAGGTATACTAATAAACTGCTGGTGAAGTTGTAAACTGATTCAATCACTCTGGAAAATAATTTGGAATTAGACCCAAAAGGCTGTAAAGCTGTGCATGCCCTTTGCCCCAGAAATACCACTACTAGGTATTATAATAGAAATGTAAATCTGTGTACCACTATTTCTTGTTGCAATGACTGATGTACTCTGGCTAGAGACTAGAGAGAGCCGCTACTAGTATGGGGACACACCTGGGGGTACCTAGTTACAGTGGTGGAGAGAAGTACTTTGATAGATACTGAGAGATACTGCCACAGGGATAGGGGGATGCTGCTACGGGGGAATGCACTGGGATTTGCCTATTGATCCCCATATGAAGGCTAATGGATCAATCTATTTCCTACCCTCTTCCTCCCTCCCTCCCTTAACCACCCACTTTTGGAAGCCCTTTGGCTTCTTCCCTCTCCCCTGAGTGGACTATAAAGATACTCTTTTTCCTTTCTCAGGTAAGAGATTTATTGGAAACAAACAGGATGGGTATTGAGATAGGAGGGATGAAGATTTTCCTAATCTATAATAAGAATTTGAGGGTTTGGGAAATCAGTCCAGTAACAACTGTGACAGAGGGACAGTTAGAGAGATAGAGGACAACTGTTTAAAATCTTCTTTCTTCTTCACAAAGCCACCAAGGTCTCTCAGCCTAATTTCAGAAGCCCCCCTCAAGGGTCCTTCAGTCTGAGACAGAAGCTAAATAATAATAGTTCTCAGCTTCTTCCCTCCTCAGCCAGCCACCAAGAAAAATCTCTCCTTCAGCCTGGCTTTCCTCCAACTCTTGGTCAGCCAGATCCCAGAGGGAGAGCCAGAATCAGTTCATCCCTTGGTCAGATAGCCCAAAGCCAAGCCAGCCCCACAAGGGTCCCTCAGCCTGGTTCAATTGCCTCTCCTCCTGGGAACATTCCATTTGGAACCTTCTTCTTGATTGACAGTCCCCAGCCTTGTTTCTTGCATCTTGGCTTGTCCTGCAAAACCTCTCTCTCTTCAAGTCTCTATCACAGTATGTACACCAAAGAATAGCCTATATGTAGGAAAATACTTAGACCAGCTCTTTTTGTGATGGCAAAGAATTAGAAATCCTGTTTATCCTTTGGGGAATGATTGGACAAGATGTGGCACATGATTGTGATGGAGTACTATTGTGGTAGAAGAAATGAAATGGGGAGTGGTTTCAGAAATATCTGAGAAGACATATAAGAAATGATGCAAAGGGAAGTGGGAAGAACTAAGAGAACACTGTAAACAATAAGAGCAACGTGGTAATGATGATCAACTGGGAAAGACTTGACTACTCTGATCAATACAATGATCCAATGCAATTCCAAAGGACTTATGATAAAAAATGCTATCTACTTCCAGAGAACTGATGAAGTCTGAGTACAAACTGAAGTATAATTTTCTTACTCTTTTTTTTTTTGCAATATGGCTAATGTGGAAATATATTTTGCATTATTTTACATGTATAATTGCTATCATATTGTTTGCTTTCTTAATAGGGATAGGGAGGGAGAGATTTTGAATTCAATATTTAAAAAGAAAAAAATGTTAAAAATAAATAAAAATTTGAAGACAATTAGTACTATCTTTGGTATTTGAGGGACATTTCAGTAGATTTTAGTTAGAGATTGGTTTCACCCTTCTAGGCCTCTTGAAACTCCTAAGTTTGCCCCTTAGAAATTTGAACAATATTTCACTTACCTATGCATAATGCATATCAATCAATGAAGACCTTTAGGGAGTAGTGATAGCAAAAGGGAAATTTTATGTGTATGTATATTTGCATGTGCAAATACATATATACATACATGTGATATGTATATTATATTCTATCTAATATAGAGATATGCACACAGAAGTAAATTGAAATATTTTAATTCAAGTGTATTCAATACCGACATATGGTTTAAAAAACTGGAGTTCTATAAAAATGTTGCGTAGGAAAGGTGTTTAAAAATAAATGCTTATGGAAAGTCCTTAACAGTGGTAGGAATTATTTTGTAAAAAAACCATGAAAGAAATCACTAATCCACAGCTCTTTGAAAAAAAAAAGATGGCATTGTATTTTTCATACTTTAGATAGTATGTTACATGAAACTATTATAATGGAAACTAAAAGTGGGAAGGCCACCCCACATTATCTCTCTCCCTCCTATGAGAAGACAAACCAGTGTGACATATTAAAAGATGTTTGGCTCAACAATGAATTGTATTAGAGAAGGTCCCTATTTTGAATATCCTCTTCCACTTCTTCTATTCAAGACAGTAAAAGAAACCAACTTTCTCTTAGATTTTCATAGTAACAAAATTCAAGTCCAATCTTTACATTTAATCTTAGAAAGCCTGTAATAATTAAATTTATGAGGCTGATAGTAGCTTAATAACTTTATTAAGTCAAAGTAATAGTAGTAGTAAAGAGAGAGAAAGGTAGGAAAGAGGTAGAGAGATACTTAGCTTTCTAAACTATTGGCCACCATGATGCACCTATAGCTAAGCTCCGACAAGTGTTCCTTCCAGTCTCCATGCTCCAGTCAAAAGACCCAGACAGGCTCATGGTTTGAGCTCTTTTCCCCACCCACTAACTCTCACATGTCACATCTCAGGAACCAACATAGTTTCTTAATTTGCCTAAGCTGCCCAGGAAGGCAGTTACTATGGAATCAGTTTCCTGTCTCATTGGTTCATGGGTTCTTTAATTTTCTTTCTCTGAGGGTTTATCTATATCTTAATTTACTCAATGGTCTTTGACTTCCAGGTCACTAAGAGATGATGTTTAAAAAAAGTGACATAATGGAGAGAAAAATTTGCTTCTGACAATCCTCCCTGTGATTCTATTGGGAGACAACCAAGTTAAAATCTCCCTTGGATCTTAGGGTCTTGAGAGATTAACATGCCTAATCTCTCCAATGAATCAGTTCACATAACCAACTTATACTTCTAAAGATTTTCTTACTAGAGGTGTATAGAATATTGTACTTTCCCTAGAGGGAATTATAACAATTCAGGGATAAGAGGGAAAGAAAAGAGAAAGAAAACAAAAAATGACTGATAGATGCATTGACAAAAAAAAGCTAACCCTTTGGCATAAGAGATTCATGTTCAACCCCCTTCAGTTCAGTTCATTATATCCCAAAGTTCACTCTGGATCTTTTGACATAGTGTGTGGTTTTTCTGTAGGCATTTTTATGACACCTTCTCCAAGAAATCTGCTTTATTGATTTGGGGTGTTGGTCATTTTCTTTTCCTAAAATTTCTTTTAAAAAATTTAAATCTTGTATTTTAGGATAATTTTACAACCCTCAAAATTCATATACATAGCTCTATAAGGATATAGCAAATTATATATGACAAATGCATTAATTCCAGTGCCAGGAAATAAAAATCTAATTTCATCTGGGCTGAGGTTTGTTTAGGTTTGTAGGATCTCCTTAAAAAATGTGTGTGTGTGTGTGTGTGTGTGTGTGTGTGTGTGTGTGTGTGTGTGTGTATTAGGGAGAATATGAGGCAAATGAATGTGGCTATGTAAACAGGACTGTAAATGGAAAAAAGAGTCAGCCTACTTAAGGAATAAATGATTCCCAGGCATTTTAATATTACCCATCATCATCTACATGGTAGAAGTGTTAATTGTGTGAATCTTATTTCCTCATGAAAACAAGCCTAGCAGGACCCCTCCTTAAAAACACTTTCATTGCTAATAAAGTGTTTTCTGAATGAACTTAAAAGCAATAGTGTTGAATTTCCTTAAAAAGATCTAGTTCAAACTTTACAATGATTCAGACTAGCCTTCCCTCTAATTAGTCTTAATTACTAAGCTTTCTACTGTTTTAGTGTATTTCTGTGTAAGAACCCTTATTCACACTTCCTACGGATTTATATTATTCTACCATTAGAGTGTTGAAAACAAATACCATTCCTATTTTCTGTGCTTGTCTTTAAGGTACTGAGTATGGTTACAATTGTCATTCTCGGTCACCGAGAGACTACCACTAGATGGTTACAATCCACTATAATGAACTCAGACCTAAATTTTACATTCTGTTATTACATTGGAATTTGGTTGTTAACAGAGAAGAATTAAATGGGTCTACAACTATGGTTTGAGAATCCATTTGTTATACAGAGATGTTTAACTCCAATAAGAATTGGTCAACATCCAGGAAGAGTTCAATTAGGATATAAGAAGTTGTGAGTTTTAAATACAACAAAAACTCTCCTTAATTTATACTCCAGGAAAGCAACATTTCTGATCATCCCACTGAGCTGAGATTTAGTTTGCATCTCCTCTTTTAAAAAGGTGTGTGGAGGACCTCAAACACATTAGTACTGTAAACAAAAAGCCTTAAGAAAATATTTTATATTAAATAGTACAATGAAAGCAACAGAAATGTTGCGAGTATCTTTGTTTATAGTTCTGTTCCTTGCTTTTACATGGTTGATGGATTTCTGCACGTTTGTGTGCAAATCAATTTTTTGGGTACACTGAATCAATCATATTTTACTATAAATCTGTAATTTCAGACAGGTTCTTCAGAGGAAAAAAATAAAAACAACAACTAACATTTGGTCATTCACACTGCCATCAGTCTTTTAAAAAAAACAGTAAGCATTCAGGCACAACAATGAGTATTTCCCCATGAATGGAACTTCAGTTAGAGGAAAAAATGTGAGAATCTTTCTTGGTTTTCTGTTCTAAAATGGACCAGCAGAGTCCCACTTCTAAGGTTTCTCGCTAGGATAACTGCCAAGCTCATGATAGCAAGTAAGGACTATAATAAAGACAGGCAAAGTTGGAAGCAAGAAGACCTAATAAAGCTACCTGTCATCTACCAACCTTAACAGATAGAAAGGACATATGGTAATGAATCAAAATCAGCATGCGGTATAGGGCTTATAATGGAAGGACTTACGTTCAAGTCCTCTGGGAGCAAATATATATATATAACTTTTCAGGATTTGCAAAGGAACTTGCTTACGTTAACTTACTTGATCCTTGAAATAATTCGGGTAGGTAGTTGCTATTATTATCTATATTTTGCTAATGAGGAAACTGAGACTTAGGGATAGAAAGTAACTTGACCAGTATCACATAACTTGTAGGTGTTTCTGGCAGAATTTGAATTTAGATCTTACCAACTCCAGGTCCAGCATTTGATCCACGATGTCACTTCAGGGTCCAATTATGTCACTTATCATCTATGTGACTTTGGGTAAATTACTTAACTTCCCTGATCCTAGGCTTTCTCATCTGTAAAGGGAAAATACCACTTGCCTAGCTTAACTTACTGGGAGCTGTATAGGAGGGTAGAGTTAGGGATATTTTTGTTTAAACTGATTTATGGGTCTCTTCCCCAAAAGGGTTTATTTCGGTCAGCCAACACATTTGATGGGACACACACTGGGATGGGGTTCTACTGAAGCATATTTTCCAATTTTCTTTCACTATATAAGCAAAGGGAAAAAAAGTGACTATTTTATACAGGATATCATGAAAGCAGTATTTTGCCTAATAAATTTTTTAAGATGGTACAAGCTGCAGTGGTCCTTTAAAAAAATTAAAAGGCTCAATTTTGATTTATGACTTTCTTATTGAGATACTTGAATGTCTCCATTTCATCCTACTCCATGAAACAGGGCATGACTGACTGAAAAAACTTCAGAGAAATATTTATCTGTGCCAGTTAAAATATTATTTTTGGTTAACTGGGCCCTGAAAAGGCCACATGAGATATAATGAATGTATAGATTTACATCTGGATATAACCATAAGTAAGTAACATAAAAAGTGAGAGATGGCATGATTGTGAGGTTACAGCTGGTGGAAAGACACAAAGATAAATAGACTGAAAAATAGAACAACATGATATTTTATGGAAATTGCATTTTTATGGGGCTCTGCTGAATTCCATAGTGACCCATGAAAATTCTTACCTTTAAAGTATTTTATGGAATTTCACACAACGGCTTCCCATGCACACTCTAAAATTCTCTAGAGGCTTTGCCAAAGAAAATCTTACACTTTATATTCAATAAAGAGCATAGTTTGGACATTTAAAATTCTGTGTAATGTCACAAATGTCTACATCTTAATTTTTATATTAGACATCTCTTTTAAATAAAACAGAAAAAATATTGTAATTGTTAATAGACAGTTAATTGACCCAATTGTCCTTGGGGATACGTTGACCCAAATTCTGCATCTTCCTAAATCCCACTGATACCTGTGACCTTATTTCACTACTACAACATAAGAAGTATATGACTTCTTGAAAAATAAAGGGGGCCATGAAGGAGTTGGCCTGTACTCATGTGTTGGTTTGACTCTTTTAGTGACCTACTTTGAACTTGGAAATGGGGGGGGGGGAATCCTATTGGATATACAAGCATATATTAAATGACTGTATTCCTTCTGCTCTATTTTTACAGAAAACACGTATTAGGGATTTAACAAATATTTGCTAAATATCTACTATGTGCCGGAAATTGTGATGGCTACTTTAGGTGTGCATAACCTAACAACCATAAAATTGTTTACCTTTTTTATATTGTGAAAATTGCACATCAGTATAATTAGTTTCTTTTGTAATCCTCTATATCTTATTTTATCCATTTCAAAACATTTTTTTTTCCTGAGGTATCTATATGTTTCATCAGAATGCCAAAATGGTCCATGACACAAAGGATCCTCATCCTAGTGATGCAGACTCAATCCTTGCTTGTTTATGACAGTTGTGGGAAAAGGGGTAGTCCACTGAGAACTAGACAGTAGATGCAGCAATACTGGCTATTTACTTGTTTCCATAGTATAGAACTAATCTCATTCTAGGATGGAAGTCTTCTTTCTCTCTCTTTAAAAGCATCAAGTGAATGTTCCAGATGTGAGATTCTGACCAAAAATATAGCTCAATGACATTTTCCTGTTGGGTATTCTTTAGAATGGAACATAAATGGAAAAAGCCTATAACTATGGTTTTGAGTGAATTACACATTCCTCAAGAACAGTGGATACCTGACTCTTACGAATGTTGGAAAACAACACACTGATTTTTCTATCAAAAAATGACATCAGATGATACCAAGAGATTTTGAAATTGTATATAAAAGTTTTTTTTTTTAATTTGTGTTAGGAAAGTTGCATGTGACTTTGAGTAAATTACTTAATTTTTCAGTGCTCTTGGCAGGAGTTTCTTTACCAAGGAGCTCCCTGTACCAATTTAATCATAAGTTCAGTCCCCTATTCTTATCCTGAGGCAAAATTCATATTTCATGTCACTCTTCTTGCTAAATTTCCATTTGTTTCTTAATCAAATTTCATTCTAACAAAATCCTGTACCTCCACTGAGGGAACTAGAGTTCTTCTGTTTAACTCTAAAAGACAGAATAAGGAACATTTTTGCAAAGAAGCAAATTTAGGCTTAATGTAAGTAAATTCTTCTCAGCTACTTCTTCATTCCCCATCAGTTGTACTCCTTCAGACTGAACTACATCATGCCCTGAGGACCCTCATCATCAGGAAATACATTAGCCTTGGTATTCACACCTCATCAGTTTCCTCTGCCCCTCTAATTGGAAGAAAGGACTTCTCCCAAAGACTCTATATAAAGAGGACTCCCAAGCCAACTATCTCTTCATTTCCCAGCCTGCTGTTCTCCTTGGTACTTTCCCTCCTTCCTTGTCCTACTTGTCAGTTTCTTTTTGTGTGCTGTCTTCCCCAGTAGTTTGTGAGCTCCTTGGGGATGGAGATTTTATTTTTTGTTGTATTTTATCTCTAGTGCTTAGCACAGTGCCTGATGCATAGCAATTGCTAAATAAAAGTTTACTGACTGACTAATAATAAAAGTTATAAAAAATGGTATGTGGAAACTTGGGAGGTAAGGGGCCCCTCCTAGTGGAAATCTTGGAGTAGAGGCTAGAGGACTATTTTCTCTCTGTGTTATAGAGGGTAATTCTATTTTCCTTCAAGTGTTTAAATACATATTTACTTGCTGGACTAGATCAAGGGTCTTAGACTTTTATGTGTGTGTTTGTGTCTGTGTGTCTTGAACCCCTCTGGCAGTCTGACAAAGCCAGTAGATTCCTTTTCAGAATAATATTTTCATATATATATCAAATAAAATATATAAGAAAACAAAGGAAACTGATAATATAAAGAGTTTTTTTCCTTTTCCAAGCCCATAGATGCTCCCAGAATCTATCAATGGTAATAGGTTAAAAACTTCTGGACTAGAAGGCTAGAGTAGACTCTTGGGATTATGACAAAGACTTGCTCTAGAATTGTAATTACTTTCCACATGAAGAGAAACTTACACAGTTCTGGGTACATAGGAAATATGGACAAATTCTCAAATAAACTTCAATGTAAATTCAGGGGGGTGTTAGGTAAATAGGAAATATTATGGCAAAAGCCAATTTGTCTAGAATAGTTAGGAAATGGAATATTCTTTTTTTTTTTGGAGAATTTGATTTAATTAGTCAATTTAGAATATTTTTTCTTGGTTACAAGAATCTTGTTCTTTCCTTCCCATAGGCAACATGCAATTTCACTGGGTTTTTCATGTGTCCTTGATCAAAACCTATTTCCATATTATTGATATTTGCACTAGGGTGATCATTTAGAGTCTACATCCCCAATCATATCCCCATTGACCCATGTGATCAAGCAGTTATTTTTCTTCTGTGTTTCTACTCCCACAGTTCTTTCTTTGGATGTGGATAGCATTCTTTCTCATAAATCCCTCTGAATTGTTCTGGATCTTTGCATTACTACTAATAGAGAAGTCCATTACATTCAATTGTACCACAGTGTATCAGTCTATGTGTATATGGTTCTCCTGATTCTGCTCCTTTCACTCTGCATCAATTCCTAGAGGTCATTCCAGTTCACATGGAATTCCCCCATTCATTATTTCTTTGAGCACAATAGTATTCCATCACTAACATATAGCACAATTTGTTTAGCCATTCCTGAATTAAAGGGCATCCAATCATTATCCAATTTTTTGCCACTACAAAGAGCGCAGCTATGAATATTCTTGTATAAGTCTTTTTCTTATTATCTCTTTGGGGGTACAAACCCAGCAGTGATATGGCTAGATCAAAGGGCAGACAGTCTTTTATCTCCCATTGGGCATAGTTCCAAATTGCCCTCCGGAATGGTTGGATCAATTCACAACTCCACCAGCAATGAATTAATGTCTCTACTTTGCCACATCCCCTCCAGCATTCATTACTTTCCTTTGCTGTCATGTTAGTCAATCTGCTAGGTATGAGGTGGTACCTAAGAGTTGTTTTGATTTGCCAAGAAATGGAATATTCTAATTAAAAGAACATTCTTGTTAAAATATAGCAAAGGAATTGGAATATAATAAGGAATTCTGAGATCATTTCACACAGCACTGATGTTCTACCAAATATACTTGAGTCTTTCATAATTCAAAAAGCACTTTGGGATTTTGCTTCACAATCATCCTTATAAACAGTGATTATTTTATTGTATTGCTTGAGGAAGGAGATGATAGTGAATATGTACTAATGCTATGAAATACCCTTGATAGAACATTTTCTTCAGGAAGAAGAAAAGAGAAATCTTAGTCTCTATTTAGTTTTTTGGAATTTATTTTTCCTATAAAAGTATAACATGGGAAATATATAATTAGTTGAGATTTCTAGTTGTGCTTTTATTGAGTATTGATATTGATGATTATATTAAAAACAATAATTAGGATCAATAAGATTTATTATTTTTCCCCAAAATTTATTTAAGTCACATAGGAGTCAGCATTAGAAATGTGAATGCTAAGGCCATAGGTGAGAAAAAAAAATAGCTTAGTATAAATATGTACTTATTAGGCCTGAATAAAATTCAGAGTGACAATCTGTCAAGAACATACAAGGTTACATGAAAGGTATTTTCACCATTTCTAGGCTTCTAACTCCCTCCATACACTGTAAAATCCAGTGACAATGGCTTTCTTGCTACTCTTCCCAAGATAAACCATCTCCCCACTCTGTTTATTTTCCTTTTTTCTATTGTTATTTTTTCCAGATTACATGTTGACACAATTTTTAATATTCATTTTTTGACATTTGGCAGTCCATGTTCTCTCCCAGGTAATATGATATAGATTATACATATATTATATAATAAATATTTCCATTTTGTCATGTTGTTAAACAGCACATATTACTTAAAGTAGAGAAAAATTCATGGCGGAAATAAAGTGAAGAATGGTACGTTTCCCTTTACAGTTAAAGTCTGTCTGTTCTTTCTGTGGTTTTCATCATGAGTGCCTTGGACTTGTCCTGGATCCTTGACTTGTTGATAATATTGAAGTCATTCATAGTTGATCTTCATATAGTGTAGTTACTGTGTACAACGTTCTCTTGGTTATGCTCACTTCATTTTGCATCACTTCAATTAAGTTTTTCAGGATTTTTTATTTTTTGTGTGATCATCTTGTTTGTCATTTCTTATGGCACAGTAATTATGATCATTTATTACAACTTGTTCGGCCATTCCCCAATCAATGGACATTTCCTAAGTTTCCAATTCTTTGCCACTACACAAAGAGCTGCTATAAATATTTTTACACATGTACACCCTTTCTCTCTATCTTTAATCTCCTTGAGGTGCAGACCTAGTAGTGATATCGCTGAATCAAAGGGTATGCACAGTGTTATGGCCCTTTGGACTTGGTTCCATATGGCTCTCCAAAATGGTTGTATCTACCAGTCACTGCATATTTTCAATATTTGTCTTCTATGCATGGAACTCTCACCCTCTTCATCTCAACCTCCTGTCTTCCCTGGCATCCTTCACATCTCTGTCAGAGGCTCACATTCTGCAAAAAGTCTTTCCCGGGGCTCCTTAATCTTAGTGCCTTCCTTCTGAGACAACTCTCCATTTTCCCTGTGTAGATCTTGTTTATACATACATGCCTACATTTTGTCTCCCCCTTCGGACTGTGAGATCCTTGAGAACAAGTCCTGCTTTTTTCACCTTTCTACATACCCCCTATATTTCAGTGCAGTATCTGGCACATAGTAGGTGCTTAATAAATGCCTACTGATTGATCAAGATGACTTTTTTTCTCTTCATCTAAGCAAGGGAGCTGTTTAAAACAGAACCATTAAGCAACATCCATAAACTGTTCTCCCTGATGTATTTGTCTAATAACACTGGAGGTTATTTGTCTTCCCTGAGCCTATGCATTTGCCTGCAGGTCTTGAAAATGTTTCCCTACTTTTTCTTGGTGAATGTGATTCATCACCTTTCTTTTCAGCCAATGGCCCCTCTTTTATTCTCTCCTTCAGGATTCATCGGGTAGCTTACCTGCATTCGATGACATTTGCTATCTGTTAACCTCAGGTCTTAAAAAGCTCAAGCCTTCCACATTTGTCTCTACACCTCCAAACTTATTCTTCCTGCCAAATTCTATTGCTCCTTGGAAATGGGTAAAGCATATTGATTTTACATATATTTCTTATATGTCTATGACAATATGTGAAAAGAGGAAACAAATCTAAATAGCCAGGACAATCTGGCCTGCCACTATTAGATAAGGATTATTCCTTATATATTATATTACTACCAGTAATAATTAATACTATTACTAATAACATTTAAGGATGGCACAGTACTTTTACAAATATCTTATTTTCTCCTCACTATAACCTTCTGAGTTAAGTGCTCTTATGATTCCCATTTTACAGACGAGCAAACTGAGGCAGAGTATGCTTTCCTGACTTGCCCAGGATCACATAAGTAGTTAGTGTCTGATGATGATTTTGAACACAGGTATTCCTGACTCCAGATCCAGTGTTCTGTCTACTGTATCACTTCACTGTTTAAATTACTTAAGTAACTAGCTTACATAAACATTGAATCAGTTTAAAAATTACTTCATCTGAGCTCTCCGTGTTTCCCCTAAGTAAAAACTAGGCATGTGACAAAAGCACTGTATAAATGGAGATGTTGAACCTTTGACTTCATTCCCAAGAAGTCCTTAGTATTTCCCCAAATTCCCTATA
The DNA here is from genome assembly GCF_027887165.1 of Monodelphis domestica. NCBI lineage: Eukaryota > Metazoa > Chordata > Mammalia > Didelphimorphia > Didelphidae > Monodelphis > Monodelphis domestica. The sequence goes on from NC_077231.1 coordinate 261,585,526, forward strand.
ATCTCTCCTGTGTTTCCACATTGGTGAGATAACATTATTGGTATTTAACTGGATGTAACTCCTCCCATGCTCTTCCTTTGGCATATAGCCAGTGGTGATGGTGGTGAGTGGGGATTTTGAAAATGGCTTACCAGCCATGGGCACGTGGTCTTTATTTTGTATTCTCTTTATTCCTTGATTTCTAATGATCATTTAACAAATCCCTTGAAATATAATATTTTTATTAAGATATAATTTTAATTTTTACAGTACCCAGGAAACAGATTTAACTGCCAATCGAATGGATGGCTGAATCAAATTGCAAAAACATGGTGTTGACAAAATCTCTTCCTGCTCCATCATTCCCAAGACTCTGTGGTCCATATCAGTGACCTACCTGCAAGAGGTAAAACATGTGGGAAAGAAAATCTAGCAAAGTGATATGATCTTCATCCCTTATTTGATGAATTGAAAATAAGAAAGATTCAAGTTTATGTTATGTTAAGGATTGGGAGGGATCAGGAAAAGTCTCTATGCTTGGACACCACCATGCTAGATAAGCAGGGAAAGAATACACAGAGGGTGTCCAAAGTGGAGGGGAATAGCTATATCAAAGATAAAAATATCTTAAGAGATATCTATGTGAGAGCCACTTGGAAGGGAAAAAGGGGAAGAAGAGTTAGCTAGGAAGCTGAAACAGTGTAATGAAAATTGAAAGCAATGACTTGTATTCCATAGGCTGTCACACTTAGCTAGAAGGAATAGAGAAAGTTGTCACTTTCTTCAATCACACACTATATTTACTAACACGGATTTTTGTTTCACTTCTAATATAAGCTTTGTACTCTGAGGAGACCACACAATTGAAGTTCACCATTTAGTGTTCTATGACATTTTCCAGTTATTATTTAATCATTCCATTTTTGTGACCCTGTTTGGGGTTTTCTTGGCAAATATACTGGAATTGTTTGCCATTTTCTTCTCCAGCTCATTTTACAGATGAGGAAATTGAGCTAAACACTTTTAAGTGACTTGCCTAGGGTCACTAAGCCTGGAAGTGTTGGAAGACAGATTTTAGCTCAGGAAGATGAGTCTTCTTGACTCCAAGCCCACATTCTCTCCACTCTGCCACCTAGCTGCCTACTCTAATAGATAATCTTGGAGGGTATATTTGATGGATACTAGATAGCTAATGGATTATCTATTGTATATACTACATGGTAGGAAAGTGAACTGATATTAATCCAACAAACATTTTATAAAGCTGTGGGTAGGTTTGAATATGCAATGTTATCTATGTGTTTGCAAAGCCTCCTAGATAATGTAGGGGAGTTAATCATGGGTTATAAATATAAAGAAGGCTGTACCTGGAAATATGTACCACAATTTCATCTCGGGTACCTAAATGGGATGTAGACAATGATGAATCTAGGAGGTTTGCTAAATGTTACGGACCTTATATCCTAGCACAGTGATGAATTTTTAGCTCATTTTTCACAGTAAAAGGACAGAAAAAAGATCAGACTGCTTGCCAAGGACTAGCAGAACTACATCTGGAGATAATAAATGCATTGTCTTTATGAAGTTGTTTCAAAATTTGTTAGTTTGGAAGGGTACTGGAGATAAGAAATATGCAATGTTACAATTAATAACCCACTATTTAGATCAACATCCCCCAAGTGGATTCCCCAATGTCTCTTCCATCACATAAGAGGTTACTGGAAGAAGTAAGTTACTCAAAAATTACCTGATTATTTGGTTTTTCTTTTCAATTTTTGGCCAAGATTAGACCAATTCCTAGTGCTTCCTTTCTCCTCATATTACTTTGTATTTACTTAACTATGAACTCAGATCAATAAGGCATTAACTGCCTGGATAAAGAATTTATCAAATATTTACTACATGCAAAGCACTGTGCTAAGCACTGAGGACACAAATAGAAGAGGGAGATAGTCCTTGATCTCAATGAGCTCACATGCTAACGGGGAGACAATATGAATGGGAAGTTTCAGTTCCAAGTCATATGGAAAGGTCTTGTGGTCCTTAGAGTGAGCCACAAAGCAGAAGGTTTTTTTAATGTCATTTCCATGGACAAAATCATATCAGTCGCTGATTTTGAATCATTTGGCAATGACTACAATAGAAATGAGTAAGTTACTAAAAGTAATCCAAACTGGGTAACTGAAAAAAAATTATAATGGTTTTAGAGGTGCCAGGTAGCATCTGTTGGCTGATTGATATCTCAAACTTGACTGTATTTACATGGTGTTATTTTAATATATGGAAATGGTCTAGTCTTGGACTTGGGAAGACCTGGGCTCAATATGCTCACTTACCCTATGTATGACACACCTAACACTGGCTTGGTATCCTGGAAAATCTAAGTTGCAAATGTGTCTTTGGTATTAACTACCTGTACAAATTTGGCCAAGTCCTTTAACCTTCTTAAGCTTTCATTCCCTCATTTGTAAACAAGGGCTTTAAACTAGATGGCTTCTGAGCTCCCTTTCAGTATTACTATGGGTCACAAACTCTACCCTAATGCCCCAGGTAACTCTCTATGACTCCAAAAGAAAAAGGATGCCCCAAATTATCAAGAACAAAAACAGACATTACAAGAGAAATAGTAAAATGAAGCAATCTTCAGAAGTCAACAGCTTTGCATATAGAATCTAGTTTCATAACCCTAAGTTAATGCCATTTAAATTATGCTCATCCGATCCAAATTGGTGGTTTTATCTATGGTTTTCATTGCATTCTGCAACTGGTAATGGCTTAGCAAACAAGGCAGAAGATTTTTAATTAAATAGAAGTTACAGTTCATTCATTTTGATTTTTCTGGGTCACTTTATGTGAGTGGAAATGGAATGTTTCCAGATTTTGTAAAAAATGTCATCTGTGCTATTTACATTATCACAAAATAAATGACTTTTAAGAAAAATTACTATTTTTAAAAGACTAAATAATCTTTTCTTCAATACCAGAAAGATCAAGGCTACCCAGAGCAAAAAAGGGTGGATGTCTACTTTTCAAGTAAGTGAAATTTATGACTGCAATTTCCTTTCAGTATCTAGATTTAATGCATCTGTGATGTTGTTCCATATAAATATAAGTAATCACTGTCAAGGAAACAAATTTTCCCTGTGCATGTGTCATGCAATCCAGTGTATTTTCCCAAATTAAATACATAAATATCTCAGAGGAATATGAAACAACCAGAAGTTTAAAGCAATTAGAAGCTAGTTCAGAAATTAAAACAGTGCAACAAGTCTCCAACAAGGTGTGCAGTGTCAGACTAGGTAGAAGAAATAATTATCTTTTCCATCCATCATGATCATCCCTTATTGTTTGGTCTCATCTCTATTACACCAAATGAACACTACTGGTTTGCCACCATTTTTCTTCCATACAGGGGATCAGAGTTGCATATTACTGGGGATGTCCTACAAAGTACCTCCCAATTTCAATAAATCTTTATTTAATGCCCAGGATTATGCTGATTTTCCTCAATATCTCTCAGAAGTAGTTATAAAATCAGCATTCTCTATCTATCCCATTTTATAGATAGGTAATAAGGTCCAAAGAGGATAAGATACTAACCAGATGACGAGGGGGACAAATCTCTGATTAACTTGGCTTCTCAAAAAGCTCATCAGCTCTCTCTTTTTTGTCCTTGATGACTTCCTGCTTAGCATGTATTCAGTGTTCTATTCATTATCTTTATCTAGTTAGAAGGTTCAGCATCCATACTTTTTTCCAAGTATTATATGCTGACATGTTATTTCTAAGTTACTCCATAAGGATGTGGAAAATTAGTATTTGAAGAAAAAAAACAACAACCCCAAACTGAATGCTCTTCCCTGCTTAAGTTTAAAGTAGACCTGAACAAGGAAATAATTCTTTTTAAAAAATTAAATGAATAATTTGCACAATGATGTGTTGTTGTTTTTTTAAGATGGCATGAGCAGTCTAATAAGGACTCAAGCTAAACAACAAATAGACCTTAAACAAAATGTATATCCAAGATGTATTCATAAAAAAAATGTCTAGATAAAGCTTTTATCAAGTGCTTACTACATGCGTTGTGTTAAGTACTAGAGACAACCTAGATAAGGTTACAGATGGAAAATCTCTTCCTCTGCAGTCAAGGACAGATAGTTTTTATTTTTTTAAGGAATAAAATTGGAGGATTTTAAGTTATTGAATCTAACTAGTATTTATATAAGTGAAGAAAGGTTTTTCTTCTGAATGTTAAGCTACTGAGAATGGAAAGGTTCTATGGGCATTTACTCAAATGTCTGAATTCCCATTCTTTTAGCTGCTAATTCTGTTCTTATATTGTCTTGAATTTACTTTTTATCTTTTATGTATTTACATGTTGTCGTAGACCCCTGGTGAACCAGGGCTTTGCTCACCCAGCATGTGAAGACTGCTTTGGTGGAACAGGCAGAAGAAACCAATAAGAAGGTTCAACGGCTGAGATGGCGACACAGCAAAGCACTGTGGAGTGCTCAGGGAATGTTGGAGCACAAAAGACAACACGGCCATCCAATGCAGCTGAGGAAGTCTCCAGACATAACAATTTTTCGTGCCACTGGACCCAGGCTTCCAATGCCGAGAGAGTGGGACTGTCTCTGTGCATCGACTTTTCCTCTTAAATCTCTTTCATGCACAAGTATCTTTGTGCACACTCATCTATCCTAACCCCGTCCACCCTCTTCAAGACCTGCAGCGATGGGGGAGTGGCGACGCAACAGGTAGAGGTGACCACTGGCAGTTGTAGTCATGATCTTGCACGTAGGCGACCACGGACCAGTGGTCACTCAGCTCTGTAGGGCAGCAGAGACGTTCGGCAGCATCCTGGGCAACTGAGCAGCCCTCTCTAGGACAGCACTGCTTACCCTAATCAAGGGAAGGGACTAGAAAAGGTGTCCCAAAATTGCCTGCCCTACAAACACCCTGTCAGCACACCATGGCTGGCGGCTCATCCCTTTAAGCAGTCGAAACCAAATAAAACATAATACAAAGAACCTCCTATTAGGAGCATGGAACACCAGAACATTACTTGAGAGAGAGAATACCCCAAGACCTGAGAGAAGAACAGCTCTAATCGGTAAAGAACTGGCACAATATAACATTGACATCGCAGCCTTAAGTGAAACACGCCTACCAGAAGAGGGATCACTCAGCGAACCCACCACTGGATACACCTTCTTCTGGAAAGGTAGAGCCTCAAATGAAGACAGAATCCACAGTGTTGGCCTGGCTATCAAGACCAGCTTGCTCAAACAGCTGCCAGACATGCCTGTGGGCATCAGCGAGAGGCTCATGAAGATCCGTTTGCCTCTCAGCAAAGACCCATATGCCACAATCATCAGCGCATATGCCCCAACACTGACCAGCACAGAGGAGACCATCGAGCAGTTCTACTCTGACCTGAGTGCCGTCCTGCACTCAGTGCCCACCAATGACAAGCTGATACTACTGGGAGACTTCAATGCCCGCATTGGCCAGGACCATGAAAGATGGAAAGGAGTGCTCGGCAAACACGGCGTGGGCAAAATGAACAACAATGGCCTAATGCTACTCAGCAAATGTTCAGAGTTTGAACTCACCATCACAAACGCTGTGTTCAGAATGGTGAACAAATATAAAACAACGTGGATGCACCCAAGATCAAAACAGTGGCATCTCATTGACTACATCATTGTACGCCGGCAAGACATCCAGGATGTAAAGATCACCAGAGCCATGAGAGGAGCTGAATGCTGAACAGACCACTGATTGGTTAGAGCGACTCTTCAAATGCGCATTGTGCCTCACCATCCAAAACACGCCCAGACAGTTTGCGCATTTTACAATGTGATGGATCTTAGAGATCCATCTTATTTGCAAACATTCCAGTCCTGCCTGGACAACAAGCTGTCTGCCAAGGGACCACTCACTGGAAGCTCAACATAGAAATGGAACCAGTTCAGAGACACAGTGAAGGAAACATCAAAGGCAGTCTTAGGCCCAAAACAACGCAACCACCAGGACTGGTTTGACGAGAACAACACTGCTATTGAAGACCTATTGAGCAAGAAGAACAAAGCCTTTATGGAGTGACAAAATAACCCAAACTCTGCTTCTAAAAAGGACAGATTCAAGTCTCAATAAACCATGGCACAGTGTGAGATCAGGAAGATGCAAGACCGAAGGTGGGAAAAAAAGGCAGAAGAAATCCAGCGGTTTGCTGATATGAAAAACTACAAACAATTTTTCAGTGCCTTCAAGACTGTCTATGGGCCATTAAAACCCACCACCACTCCCTTACTATCCTCTGACGGTGACACTCTCATAAAAGATAAAAAAGGCATCAGCAACAGGTGGAAAGAACACTTCAGTCAGCTTCTCAACTGACCCTCTTCAGTTGACCAAAGTGCCCTTGACCAGATCCCCCAAAACCGCTCCATTTGAACAACTTGACATCCCTCCTTCAATAGAGGAAGTCCAAAAAGCCATTAAACAAATGAGTGCAGGCAAGACACCCGGTAAAGACGGGATCCCAACAGAGGTGTACAAGGCCTTAAATGGAAAGGCACTCCAAGAATTCCACATAGTGCTGACCAGCATATGGGAAGAGGAAGACATGCCCCCAGAACTCAGAGATGCCTCCATCATAGCCCTATACGAGAACAAAGGCTCACGAGCAGCCTGTGACAACTACAAAGGCATCTCACTACTCTCCACTGCTGGAAAGATCCTCGCCTGTGTTATACTCAACAGACTCCTGTCATCTGTTTCAGAGCAGAACCTGCCTGCCTGAATCACAATGTGGCTTCCGACCAGATCGCAGCACCATCGACATGGTCTTCATGGTGAGGCAAATGCAGGAAAAATTCCTTGAGCAGAACCTGAGTCTCTACATTGTCTTCATAGACCTGACAAAGGCGTTTGACACAGTGAACAGGGATGCATTGTGGGTGATCCTCAGCAAGCTCGGTTGCCCAGCAAAATTCGTCAAACTGATCCAGCCCTTTCATGTCGACATGACAGGGGAAGTCCTATCTGGTGGAGAAACTTCTGATCGCTTCAACATCTCCAATGGCGTGAAACAAGGCTGTGTCCTCACTCTGGTACTATTCAACCTATCCTTCACCCAAGTATTACGACATGCTGTGATGGATCTAGACCTGGGCGTCTACATCAAATACCGACTGGATGGCTCACTATTCGACCTTCGCCGCCTGACTGCAAAAACAAAGACAACAGAGAGACTCATCCTGGAAGCTCTCTTCGCAGATGACTGTGCTCTCATGGCCCACCAAGAAAATCATCTCCAAACCATTGTGGACAGGTTCTCCACCGCAAAAAAACTGTTTGGCCTGACTATCAGCCTCAGGAGGCCAACGAACCAGCCGTGCATTACAATCGACAGCACGCAGCTTTCTAACGTCAACACTTTCAAGTACCTGGGCAGCACCATCGCCAACGACGGGTCCCTAGACCACGAGATCAATGCCAGGATCCAAAAGGCCAGCCAGGCACTCGGGCGGCTGCGCTCCAAAGTCCTCCAACACAGTAGTGTAAGCACTGTGACGAAGCTCAAAGTGTACAACGCAGTGGTCCTCAGCTCGCTCCTGTACGGTTGTGAGACATGGACACTGTACCGGAGCACATGAAACAGCTGGAGCAATTCCACCAACGCTCCCTCCGGTCAATCATGAGGATCCAATGGCAGGACCAAATCACCAATCAGGAAGTCCTCGACAGAGCCAACTCCACCAGCATCGAAGTCCTGGTCCTCAAAACCCAGCTACGATGGTTTGGACATGTTGTCCGCATGGGCCCACAGAGCATACCAAGACAGGTATTCTATGGTGAACTGTCAGCTGGACTCAGGAAACAAGGCCGACCAAAGAAAAGATTCAAGGATCAGCTAAAGTCCAACTTGAAGTGGGCTGGCATTACACCAAAGCAACTAGAACTCGCTGCCTCTGACAGAAGCAGCTGGCGAGCCCACATTCACCATGCCGCCGCCACCTTTGAAGATGAGCGACGTCGACGTCTTGCCGCTGCGCGTGAACACCGACACCAGGCCACAACCGCACCTCCCGTAACAACTGGAGTCCCAGGCCCCACGTGCCACAAACTCTGCGCCTCAACCTTTGGATTCCAAAGCCACATGAGGGTATATCAATAGATGATAATGCACAAGGACAATCATTGGTCACCGAGAGACTACCACTACTTCCCCTTTAAAATGTAAACTCCTTGAGGGTATGGTTTGCTTTTTTCCTTTCTTTGTATCTCTTGTGTTTGGAATATAATATATGCTTTGTGGATTTTAGAATTTCCCCCCTCTAATTGAATAAACAAGTTATCTGGTTACCCTAGTCAAGTTATCGCTCAAGGTATATACAAGGAATTAAAAATTGGTTCCTGACTTCCAGGGCTTATTCATTCTTCCTCTTAATCCTGCTACTTCTTAAATATGGACCAGGCCCCCTTTCCTGTTAGAAACTAACTCAATAACCTTGGGGGAATCATAATATCTCTGGGCTGAAATTTCCTCATTTTAGATTAAATGTTAAGTTCTCCATCTTTAGATGGAATTTTTAAATAGATCTTTAGAAAAATAAAGACTGTGGTTCTAATTTTATCTCTGTTATGAGCTACTTGTGTTGACTTTGGGCAATTCACTTACTCTCTCTAAGTCTAGGTTTCTTCATCTACAAAATGAATTGATTGGCTCAGGTGATCTCTAAGATCCCTTCAAGTTCCAAAATTCTGGGATTATTCTGTTAGAGTAAATTTTTATTAATTTATATGGTTTGTCTCTCAAGCTCTTATTTTGAGGTTGGCTATGAACATTCAGAAAGGAAAAAAGATTTTTTCTTCCCCTCTCAGACCCCAATGGATCTGGAATAGTGTATTATCAAATCATTTCAATTGACAAAAAGACAAGTTTCTACTGACTGTTGATAGGTGGATGGTTACGTGGCTACAATTTTGCCCTACAGCTAAACAGCAATGTAATCAACAATGGGGAGAAAAAAGAAAACTACTTTAATGCTGCTGCTGGTAGTTTGTACATTCTTATTTTGCTGACGGGTGACTAAATCAATTGTGTTTGATGTCAAATTTTCATGGTAGAAATAAATGAATATAAATTGGGCATGCATGTGTATGTATCTATGAAACATTAATACACAGGTTCATATAGATAAACACATATACTTGTGAACTCACATGAATGTTCTTGGGGGCTAAAAGAAATTAGAATGTTCTTAATGAGTTAATACAATTCATGATAGCTTTCTTTTTTTTTTTCTTCTTTTGAATACTAATTAGAATTTTCTGCTGAAGGGGAGCTCCAAGACTATATTTACTGCAATAAGAGCTATAAAAGAAAAAAATTTCTTCTTTTGGTTTTGTCTGCATGGTAAGGCATGAATAGTTTGCCTTCTGAGAACTAATGACCATATAAATGAGGCAACAGAACCTCTTGTATATTGGGAGTCTGCCTATCATCTTTTGTTCACGTGGTCACCTGTTTTGGGAAGCTGACTTGGTATATCTTCTGCAGGCTAAAATATCCTCTATCTTGTTGACAGCTAGGTGATACAATGGATAGAGTGCCAGGTCTGGAGTCAGAAAGACCTGAATTCAAATCTAGTCATAGATACTTGTTAGCTGTGTGAGCAAGTCACTTAATGTTGTTTGCCTCAGTTTCTCATTCTTAAAATGAGCTGGAGAAGGAAATGGCAAACCACTCCACTATCTTTGCCAAGAAAACCCCAAATGGGGTCATGAAGAGTAAGGTATGAATGAAAATGAATGAACAACACTTTGTAGAGTATGGGAAAAGAGTAAAAGCTATGGAAAAGAAGAGTCATAGCTCTCAACCAAATAAGCTCTACTCCAAGATCTCTGAGGTCTCATCCATGTCTAACATTGTATTACTCCACAAGTTATTTGGGACGATAATGATAGTGGAAACCATGGACAGTGTTAAGACAGATATTCTGTCCTACTTTTGTTTGCTTTGTTTGTTTTTTTGTTTTTTGGTGCTAATGGTTTGCAAATTACTCTAAATTTGGGGTTTCGATTCTCATTCTCTTTAAAATCATTTTCAATTTGGCTTCAAATATAATCATTCAACATAAACTCCTTTCCAAATTAATTTTCTTAGCTTTCAAGTCAAATGGTCCTTCTTAATCATTATCTTTCATGACTTTTATGTAGTGTTTGAAACTCCTAATTACCATCTCCTGAATATTCACATTTCTCTGAATCCTTATTGCACTGTTATCAGGTTTCAGTTAATCAAGAAAGAAATATCAAGTGCCCACGGTGTACCAGGCAAGGCAAAATATAGGTCCTGCTCTCAAGAAGCTTACATTCAGATGGTAGAGACAACATATAAATAGTTAGGTACATAGAAGATATATACAGAGTGGGTGCAAGAAAATTTGAGAGGGGAAGATATAGAGAAGAGGCACAAAAAAAAGTCTCCTGGAGAACATGAGATTTAAGCTAAATCTTGAGAGAAGCTAAGAATTCAAAGTGGTGGAGTTTAGGGGGCATCACACTCCAGGAACTGGAGAACGACTGTTCCAAAGGAATGGAGGACAAAGATGGAATGTCAAATTGGAGTAATTCTTCAGGCTCCTTTTCTGGATTTTCATGACATTATGCTCACTAAATTTGAATTTACTCCAAACATCTCATCTGGCCATTTTTCATTTTACTCTCTATATGATTTATTTGGTGATCCCATCAGCATCCACTGATTTAATTGTCATTTCTAAGGCGATGATTCCCAGATAAATATATGCCGTCTTAGTGTTTGTTTGTTTTTTCCTGCGATCTAGTCCCATATCACCAAATGCCTAGTATGTCCATCTACTTAGATGCCCTGTTGGCAACTCTGCTTCAAAAAATCAAGACAGAATTTATTATTTTCACATTCCACCCCCCCCAAAAAAAAACCCAACTCCAATCCTCTTCCAAAGTTGTCCTTTACTGTCAAAGCACCACCATCCCTCCAGGCACCCTTACTCTAGTTTGTAACTGTGGTGTCATCCTCAATTCCTTACTCTTACTAACCCCCATTATCTACTCAGTGGTCAAATTTTGGCATTTTTATTACTGTCTTTTATCATGGTCCTCTTCTCTTCATTCATATAGTCACTATCATAGTTCAAGTCTTTATTTACTCTTCCTGGAATTGTTACAATAGTCTTCCAAATAGTCTCTTTGACTCAAGTCTCTCCCTCTCTCCAAACTATCATCCACAAGCTGCCCAACTGGCTTTCTTAAAGTACAGGTCTGAAGTCACTGTCCTCCTCAAAACTCCATTGATTCTCAATTACTTTTGGGATCAAATATATAGCAGGATCTTGTTTTACGTGATCACTATGTTCTAAAACCCTTTGTGTAAGCTGAGAATTGCACATAATAGTGAACCCCACTGTTTAATAAGTAATTCTCATATGAATATACCTACACATTTTATGACTTTACTTAGACTTTTGAGAGCTACCGACATCACTATTCTTGCTCTTTGGGGCCATTATTAATAGCTAAATAGCATTAATGAAACAAAGAAAAGTTCTGCTCTGACAACGACAGAATTTGTTACAAGCAAGAACTCTGGAAAGAAACTGATTTGGGAGTTAATGTTTGGTGCAAAAAAGAATGTAATGACATGTTTCTCAGAGTGAGAAGGAGTATTTTGGGGGGAACTGCTATGAAACTTTATATCACTTGAGAAAATGGTGCAGATTTAGTGTATATTAATTACAATTTTTTATTTTATTCATTTTTCTGCCTTTATTTTTTATTGCCAGTTGAGTATACTTGAATTTTAAGTTTCAGAAAAATGGGATCGTACTGTATATTTTGTTTGGAATTTCAAGCTTTTAACCACCTGACCCCTTCTTTCTTTTCAGTCATCTAGTACTTTATTTTTCTTTCACACAGTTTATAGTCTGACCTATTGGTCTATTTGCTACACCTCACATTCTGCATCTGAGATCCATGTCTTTGAATTAACTGTCCCTCCAGTGTCTGAAAAGCCCTACCTCCTCATTTCTGCCTCTTGAAATTCATGGCTTTTTTCTCAATATTCAGCTTGTGTGCTTTAAAAAGCTATAGGCAGGGAGACTACATCCCCCCAGCATTCCCTGCTCTTCCTACAGTTCCCTTCTCTTTATGTCCTGGAGTGGGATTTGAATTTTTCTTTTTACTTTCTCCCATTTTTTGTACTTGAAGCACATGTCAGCAATATTAAAAAACTTTTTGGATTCTGCGCTAGGGTAGGTTTAGAATGCCCAGCGCCTTAGATTGTGGAAACTGCCACTGGTTGTTTAAATATTATGGGACTTTGCTTCATGAATGTGTCTGATTCCAGGAAAAGGGATCAAAAAGGAGTACAGACTTCACCTGGGTAGTGCCAAAGAATCACAGACTTAACCTGCATAAAGCCAAATGAGCACACAGGTCAAAGAGACAAACCAATCCTGGTAGGATGAATGAGATTCTGCACCACTTCAAAAGGATTTGAACCTTGTGTGAGATTTGAGACTGTGGCTGTTTGACAGAGTCCCCCAGAATTCCCCATTCTTCCCAGGGTTCCCTTCTCTTTATGTTCTGGCCTGGGATTGGCTTATAAATGGACCAATCCCATGCTGGGTGGGGGAGGGCTTTTTGTCTGGGCCTTTGGTGGGAGCCCAGGAGGCTGCCAGAGCTCAGACTATTTTTCCTTTGTAAAAGCAGCTTTATTTTTTCCCTTACAAGCTAAAGCATGAGGCTCTGGAATCAGCCTTTCATAATCTTTCTAACTGATAGTGCCATTCCCACTAAGGTTAATTTGTAACAAAGTTGTAGGTATCTCGTGCATACTTATGTATGGACATGCCACCTCTCCCATTAGAATGTAAGCTCTTAGAGAACAGGAAAGGGTTTTGTCGGTGTGTGTTGTAACCCCTGTACTTAGTACAGTTCCAGACATATACTAAATACTTAATAAATGATTGTTAATTGATTAACTGTCTTAACTTAACTTAACTTAAATAACTGGAAGTTATTTTTCCTCCTGACTAGAAGATGGATAGGGATATTCTTTACCTTTCTAGAGATAGAGAGGTGTTTAGAAAACAAAGATGCTGAAGAACTCTAAGAAGGTTAGAAACTTACAGAGTCCTCTTGGGGAAAATTTCCTGGAAGATTTCTTGGAAGACAAGGACATGGGTATGCATACACACACACACACACACACACACACACACACAGTTTTATCAAAATCACAAGTAAAAAAAAGATTACATATATATATATATATATATATATATATATATATATATATATATATATATATATATATATATATATATGGATGGATTTCAAGAGGGCTGTTAACCCCTGAAAAAGGACTAAGGAGAGAGGTTTTGCAATGGACACCAATACAACCTAAGACAAAGGAAATCACATGGCTCATCACTCATGAAACTTACAAGTTTAGAAACTTGAGGCAGAAATGGACCTTAGGAATTGGGGAATCATAAAAACACTTGTCAAAGTCAGAAGTTCTGATCTTGGGTACAAATTTTACCACTTACTGTTTGACCTTAGGTATGCCATAACTTTGAGAACTTCAGTCTCCCACAAAGTTGGGTTACAGTACTGGAATTAGTTACCTCACTTAGTTGTTATAAGGGAAGTACTTTGTACATTAGATAGTTCCGGGTTAATTTCAACTCTTTATCATAAGGATATCACCTCATTTTCCTAGTCCTGTATTTCTTCCCTCTCTCATACTGCCTCCATTGAATTATACAGGTAAAAAAAAGTACAGGAAAAGTACAGGTAAATTCCAGCAAACAGAGAGTTAGACTAAGGGACTCCCTTCTATCCCTCTGATTCTGTGGCATATAACTTGATTCTGAGGACTTTAATCTCTTAAAAGAAGAATGAATCAGGGGATATCAGACAAACAGTATGTTGTTCCTGGCAGAGAAGGAACAAAGAAACTTTAGAAATATCTCATTTATCTGGGCATCTTTCAACTGTGGACTATATATATAGTAAATTACTGAGAAAAATAGGTTATATTCATTCTGTAAGTGTCAAAATTATTTTAAACACCCTAATGTAAGTCTTTGAAACATATTATGCCATTCTTCCTTGAACAGAGGCTACAGATCAAAATTAATGGAATGTATAACAATATTGTTTCATAGCTGATTTTTGTTGCTATTTTTTTCTAGTGACTCCTTCAATGTTGGGCAGTTAAACCATCCAGGAATACCTTTATATGGCCCAATGCTTTCTTATAAAGCTTTGAGGTCCTTTGTCTCATAAGGTATTGACACATTTTCCTTTGTCTTGAAATATTTATTCATAGATGCCTTTACTCTTTAATCTGATCCCGAAATCCTCATGTTATTGATATCTTTCCTTTTGGTTTATCTGTTCTTATTCAAGATATTTGAATTTTCTTCATCCTGAGAACTTTGATAATTTCAGGTTTCCCCCACTATTATTTACTTTTTGACTCTCTCCCTTTTATGATGTTTTCCTAGGTTGCTGAACTTCTCAACCTCTTCCACACTGGGAAATTTATATTTCACAAGTCTCCATCTCTGTCAAGTGATTCTGGAGGGGCATAAGTAGTCATAGCTGAAAGTTGAATCCTCTCCCTTAGGTTTAGTGGCATGCCATAGCATTATACTTCCTGATATAGTTTCCTCTGCTGTTCAGTTCTCTGATTGAACTATGCTGCAGCTCAGAGTACTGTTAATTTCATTCAGAGCAATCTCCTTCCATTTGGGTTTCTTAGGCACTGGGGGAAAAGTGAGTGTAGAAATGAGTTCTGCAGTCAGCCTATAGGTTGGCTCATGTGTCCCTGCTTTTGGCACAATGACAATGGGTACTGAGTGATCATATTAAATATTAGTGAATAGCTTTCTCTGCTGTTTACTGTATTATGACTTCAACTGAAATTGTTAATTTGGGTTCTTAGTGTCTAAGACCATGAAGTGTAAATCTTGAAATTTCTCAGACTTGTGAATGTTAAACATTTCCACATTGGGGAATTCTCCATTGGAACAATTCCCTACTGGAAACATTCCCCATCTAAAATGTGAGAACTCTACTTGGATCAGAAATAGGAGGACCACTACTCCACCCATACTTAAGACTGCTTTAGGGGAGAAAACTCCTTGCTAAACAATGAAAGTACTTAAACCCATACTTATAATGAGGCAAAAAGTTCTTTAAGCCATGCCTATTTTTAGAATTAATACAATGGGGTGCTAAGTACCTATTAAAGGTCAGGCAACTTGTAAACTTGCCAGGAGCAAAGAGGTGAAAACTTATTCAGAAGTTTTTCTGGTTCAAACTTACTAAAGGGATTAGTCGACCCAGCAGTGAATTCAGAATGGGCTGTCCCTTGGAAAACGTCTATTGTGATTGGTAGATGGAAGAACTTAGGGGAGGTGACATAGGAGAAAACCCCCTATATAAGAAAAAGCAGAATCTCTTATGAAAGAATCCTTTTGAAATCCTTTTGGAGAATCTTTTGAAGATCTCTGGAGAAGGGAAGCTCTTGGAGGACAATCTCTAAGAAGTTCTCGCTGGAGCTCCTCTGAGGGGACTCTGTCCCTCTGGAGGCTCTTGAGAGAGGCCCTTTGAAACAGTCTCTGGCTGGAAGGCTCTTTGAGGAGGACTCTGGCTGGAACTCTCTCTGAGGAGACTCTGTCACTAGAATCCTTGCTTAGACAGACCTTGTGGTGAGTGATAAAAGACTGACTGATTGATCTCTCTCTCTTAAGATTCAGGTCTAGGCCATGTTGGCTTAAGGCTCTTCAAACTTATTCCTTTCTTACTTTTTCTCTCTTTTCTTTAATTCCTCATTGTATTATTAATTAAATTATCTATAAAACCCAGTTGACTTGGATATATTCATAATTGGGAATATTTCCCTGGCGACCACCTCATATTTGATTTAAAGCCAAGACACTGTAGTGAAACATATTTTCTGTGGTCACAATTTTACTCATCCACTCTTATATCTACTATAATTTATGTCTTCCACTATTTTACTCACTACATTTTACAACCTCAACTATTTTAAATGTAATAGTTTATGGCTTTACTAATTTAATTGTTACAGAAGGTAATTGAAAGTACTTTCTTTCTTGTGTCTAATACCCATTCTAGAGACATTTGAGAGGTCATGAGGATTAGAAAAAAAAAGTCTATTCTTCCATCTTGTTGGTCATAGAACTTGTAAGCCTACTTTCAACTGCCATTTCTTTACTTTAAATATCTTTAAAACTATGATCCTCTGATCTTAGGAAAAGTTTCCTATACTCATTTCTATTTGCTGAATATTATCATAAGATCTTGCCTAATACTCTGGGTGTAGACAGCTATATGGCAAGTGGACAAAGTGCCCAGCTAAGAATCAGGAAACTCATCTGCCTGAGTTCAAATGTGGCCTTAAATACTACTCATGTGCCCCTGGGCAAGTCCTTTAACCCTATTTGCCTCAGTTTCCTCATCTGTAAAGTGAGCTAAAGAAGGAAATGACAAACCACTCCAATATCTGCCAAGAAAGTCCCAAATGGGGTTAGACATAGTTAGACATAACTGAAAAATGTCTGAATAACAACATCAAATCCTATAGGTGGGATATTTGTGAGTATGTTGATACTGGTCTATGTATACATGATTCTTTTACTGTAACAAGACACAGAGAAAAGTAGAAAGACCCAGTTTCAGAATTAGGAAAGTAGCTGAATTTCTAGCAAAGGAAAAAAGAAGCTAGTTCATTTCCATTGGTAATAAGTGACATCCCCCTATTTAGCTGAGCTAATAGTAGGGAACTAATGGTGGGCCAACTATAAGCTCAAATTTAAAACTGGCTACCAAACCGATTTGAGATAAGCAGCTGTGGACTGAAGTCTTAGACAATTAGGATCCAGGGGGTCTTTCATGGTCCTAGACCACATGACTTACATGGCATGACCCAAAATTACAATTTTACTATCAAGAACAGAACTGATCCAAAAGATCTGAGTGGCAAGAAATGTTTTACAGGATCAACCATTTTGGGGGTGTGTATGTATTTTTGTGTAGAGCAAGATATATATGGGGGGGGAAGAGAGAGAGACAGAGAGAGAGGGGGGGGAGAGAGAGGGAGAGAGAGAGAGAAAGAGAGAGAGAGAGAGAGAGTGAGGGAGAGAGAGAGAGAGAAGGGGGAGGGAGAGAGAGAGAGAGGAGAGAGAGAGAGAGAGAGAAGAGAGAGAGAGAGAGAGAGAGAGAGAGAGAGAGAGAGAGAGAGAGAGAGAGAGAGAGAGAGAGAGAGAGAGAGAGAGAGAGAGAGAGAGAGAGAGAGAGAGAGAGAGAGAGAGAGAGAGAGAGAGAGAGAGAGAGAGAGAGAGAGAGGGAGAGAGAAAGAGAGAGAGAGAGGAGAGAGAGAGAGAGAGAGAGAGGGGAAGGGGCAAGGGACAGAATGTCAGAAGATCTTACCATAAACTTAAGGAGTGAGGGAGGCACCAAGAACTGAAACCCATGAGGAAGGTAGTTTGGGGATGCAGCAAGGAAGAGGTCCTTTTTTGGAGAAATTTGTGGATGATGGCAAGAAATTTGTGGACGATTTGTACCTTCCTAGTGATCAGGATGATAGAAAAAAAGATTGAGACCATTTGGGGAGAGGCAGCAGCAGGACATAATATCCCTTGGCATTCCATTACACTACTTCTAATTAACTAAGGGCTGCTAAATCAGATTATCAAGCTCATTAAGAATTATATATTAAATAAGAGAACAAAGCTTTTAGTAAAGTTCAAGAGAAAAAGGTGCATGATCCTGGCTTCAATGCAGGAATATTGTGCTATCTAGAGGGACTATTTATTCAAAGAATTTCACTTGCTTCTATATACTCTCTAAGTTTGAGGTTACCAGCAATTGTTATACTGGACAAATGAGTATTCCTATTCATTGTAGAAGTCTCATTTCAGGGATCATCAATAATTCTGAATTCTGTTTTTAAGAGGCCTGTCTCTTACTTATGACTTTCTCTGATCTCCTAGCCACCCCAGATTAAGTGTAAACAGGCAAGTAAAATAGTGGACCTGCTAATACTGAACCTTCACAATAGTCCCATTATTTTCTCTGAATACTCTTCTATGATTTAACAAAAAATAATCTTGATTTTAACAAGACATGCCATCAGCTTTCTATTTAAATATCATCACTCCTTCAGGCAATTATGTTCTGGCTCCTGAGTTACAATCAAACATCTTCTTATTTATATTTGCAGCAGAGCTCATCCCAGGAGTCTAGTTCTAGATGTTCTTTGACCTCATATGGATGGAACATCTGGCCCAGCATCCCTAAACAACCCCCCTATGTGGACAGAAGTATTTAATGGAAACTTATTGGAAGTCATGAAACATAAAATTCGCAGAAGAGCTAAAATGACAAACAACTCAACCCTTAATAAAAAATGTACACTGGGAGAAGGCAAGCCTTAGCACATTATTAACAATGACTCGCATAAGAGAAATGGAACATTTATAGTTATATAGTAGTAGTCTCTCGGTAACAGAGGATGACGATTGTCTTTGTGCTATTAAAAGACAAGATGTCCAAGACTAGGGATGATAATCTCACTGCTTGCTCTATTTAGACCTCATTTGTAGCACTGTGTTCAGTTCTGATTGCTATAATTTCAAAAGAATATTGATAAACTTCAAGGGAAAGTGATCAGACTGGTTAGGGTCTTTATATCATGCAATGTGATTAAAGTCTTAAGAGACTGGGGCTATTTAACTTAGAAGAGAAATCTCAGTTGAGGCATAATAGCTTTTCAAAATATTTGAAAGATTGTCCTCTGGAAAAAGGAAGAGACTGATTTTGTTTAACCACTGAGAGCAAAGGTAAAGAGTTTTGACCAGAGAAAAGTTGCTAGCTAATGAGCGGTCTATTGAACGATCAACATAGAGATCTTTCCACTAAATTATTCTCACAAGTCTTTATAGGAAGTGAAGCTTTACAAATATGACATTGTGATTAGTGCCTGATTCTGCTGAACAAATTACAAATCAAACACTCAGACCCATCTTTCATATATCTCCCTATCCCTCATCCCAAGGGCTAGAGATATTACCATCTGGGTCTATCACCAAGCTCCCTGTGCCATTCTCCAGAATTTGGAAGAGCTTGGAATCCCCAGCTCCTCATACTCTGGCTGTGTGTGTGTGTGTGTGTGTGTGTGTGTGTGTGTGTGTGTATGGTGTTGAAGTTCTTGTCTATCCAGGGCAGGTTTCTTTATCTTTTTATGTATTATGGATCTCTTTGTTAAATCAGGTGAAGCCCCATGGATAACCCCCTTTTCAAAATTAAAAAAATATTTTAAATAAATGGTTTTAAATACACAGATTATAAAGGAAACATTTTACATAAGGAAAAAATACTTACATATGATTATAAATGTATTTTATTAAAAGTTTCCCAACCTTGGGTTAAGAACCCTCCATCTAGGGGATAGGTTAATACTTCCACTCATTAGATTTGGGGCTTGGGTCCTCATTCTCCTTGCTCTTCCTAATCTTTACATTACTGGATGTTGTGCTTCATTGGTACATCAAAGATATACTAGAATAAGCATTTAATTGAATTAGGGAAATGATAATAAAAGCAGAAGAATTAATCAGCATGTAACAGAGAGAGACAACACATTTCCTTCTATTTCTATTCCCAGTCTCTCCCAAAGGTAGAAACTCTTTTTTTTTCAGCTAAGTCTCTCTTTTTTTCTCCCTCAGCCTTGGGATTAGAAAATTAACTGAGCAATTCATTCTCTATTTAACTTCCAGCAGAAGCTAAGAAAAATATAATTTTTTTACACAGTTTAGACTACATAAATTGGATTTTTTCTTTTTTTGTCACTATAAGGAAGGCAAGTTCTGAGGTTTAGTGAGGTCCTGTTGATATAGTAGTAGGAGTCTTGTATTTAGAGTTGATGGTTCAGAAGTCAAATCCCCTTTTTTATGCTTTTTACCTGCTATGACCTTGGCCAAATTCTTCTTTGGACCTCAATTTCCTCATCTGTCAAAAGAGATTTGATGACATATATGATATTAGAAAGACTCATCTTCTTGAGTTCAAATCTGTCCTCAGACACTTGCCAGGTGTGTGACCCTGGGCAAGTCACTTAATTCTATTTGTCACATTTTCCTCATCTGTAAAATGATCTGGAGAAAGAAATGCCAAAGCCACTCCAGAATATTTGGCAAGAAAATCCCAAATAGGGTCACAAAGAATCAAACATGCCTAAAACCCAACAACAAAAGTTCCTTTTTAGCTTTAGAACTAAGACTCCTTGAAACCTCATTTCTACACCATAATTTCTCTTCAACCTGATGACCTGCTCACTACAGTGAACTGTGTAGATGCACCACTTTCACTCATCTTGTCCTAGCCAGTCTCTACCAACATCAGCATCAAAACATCATTTAGGTAGCATCCTCCCAATGGCGTGCCATGTAGCAGCTTGTAACAAATGGAGGGGCCAGAATTCTGGTTTGGGGAATTTTCAAGTCTCTTCTCCTTCTACTATCAAACTTTACTATTCACTGTCCTAGATCACCTGTATGCTTTCAGCCCAAGTGAGCAGATCACTGCTGGGAAATCCATCCTCATCATCTCTCCCAGCAGGGAAAACTATTCCATGAATAATGTATTTCACCCCGAAAATAATTTTGTTCTTCATTTTATGTCAAAAAGTTTAAGTTTGATGAAAACTGTTAAGTGGACAATGAAAAATGAAAAAATTTCAATCCTAGCTCTATACCTTCAACTAGCTCTCCCACTAATATGCAGGTCGGGCTGAAGGGGAAAGAAAGAAAATTGAATACTATTTCGTTCCACAGAGCTCAGCAGTGGAAAAACAGCTGTGTTGCACAGAGTGAAGAAACCATAATATCGGTAATAAGCCATGGAAAAAATTCTAGGTGAAATGCTACCATACTAGATATAACATAATAGCCTCTGTTCTGGCCAATATACTAACTAATTGATTGTAGATTCCTTGGGTATTTAATTCTGTCAAGAAATAATTTAAAAACAAAGCCATTAATAAAAGAGATAGTTGGGACTAGATTTCACTTCCAAATTCAGAAATTTCCAAATAACTATATATATATATATATATAGGCCTCATCAAGTATCTCAAATATTCATTTAGTCTAGCTTTCTCCAAAGAAACCAAGCTTCAATATATGAATTAAGCCATTCTATTCAACTGGCCAGAAAGCAAGTTAGAAGCAATCTCTTCAGTTTCTTTGAAGACAGATAAGAGCTAATGACCTGAAAACACATCTGTTTTCATGCCTCGAACACTTTTTAGTGTGTAAAAATAACACCATCCAAGAAATTAGGCAAGTTTTCCATTAGGATGGAGTGTGACTGGCTCTGAGAATGTTTCATGTTTTTCCACAAAGTTTTTCTAGCAATTTGACAGACTTTCAGTCCATGTGAAGAATATGAGAATGTGATCTATAAAAATTCCTGAAGTCAGTTTTATATGTTAAATGAGATTTCTCCCTGTGTGTAAATTTCTCCCTGCTAGGTTTGGTCTCCAGGATCAGTTAACATACTATATATTGCAAGATTACTGTGGAAGAGTTGAATGCCATTTTCAAAAATGACTGAAAATGGTGGCTTATATACAAGCAGAATTGGGCTCAATATTGGTGTGTTGTATAAATTAGAGAGGTGTGGAGGTTCTTGTAGATTATAAGAGTTTGGACTCAACTTTCTCATTGTTCATTTGCTATCTCATTTAATATACTACAGAATTTTGAGGATGTTCTTTTGGTCAAATGAAAATCATCATTAATGTGTCTATAGGTCAATAATATTCTTTGTTTAGTGGAAATCAATAGTTGATGGAATTAAACCAAAAATCCAAAGATACTCACTCAGAAAAAATTAATCTTTTGTGCTTGAGCTGAGACCTGAAAACCATTCATTGTAACTTAACTTACTATGAAAAGTTGGATATTACTTTTGAGAGTCAGGAAAGTAGTGTTCAACAATAAACTTCCTGGGATAGGGTGTTTAACAAATTCTTGTTGATTGAAGATTCCTGATATACATATGTAGCACAAAAAACATATATATCCAAAAGTCCAAAAAGCCATTAAACAAATGAGTGCAGGCAAGGCACCCAGTAAAGACGGGATCCCAACCGAGGTATACAAGGCCTTAAATGGAAAGGCACTCCAGGCATTCCACATAGTACTGAACAGCATATGGGAAGAGGAAGACATGCCCCCAGAACTCAGAGATGCCTCCATCGTAGCCCTATACAAGAACAAAGGCGCAGGAGCAGCCTGTGACAACTACAGAGGCATCTCACTACTCTCCACTGCTGGAAAGATCCTCGCCTGTGTTATACTCAACAGACTCCTGTCATCTGTTTCAGAGCAGAACCTGCCTGAATCACAATGTGGCTTCCGACCAGATCGCAGCACCATCGACATGGTCTTCATGGTGAGGCAAATGCAGGAAAAATGCCTTGAGCAGAACCTGAGTCTCTACATTGTCTTCATAGACCTGACAAAGGAGTTCGACACAGTGAACAGGGACGCGTTGTGGGTGATCCTTAGCAAGCTCGGTTGCCCAGCAAAATTCGTCAAACTGATCCAGCTCTTTCATGTCGACATGACAGGGGAAGTCCTATCTGGTGGAGAGACTTCCAATTGCTTCAACATCTCCAATGGTGTGAAACAAGGCTGTGTCCTCGCTCCGGTACTATTCAACCTATTTTTCACCCAAGTATTATGACATGCTATGATGGATCTAGACCTGGGCATCTACATCAAATACCGACTGGATGGCTCACTATTTGACCTTTGCCGCCTGACTGCAAAAACAAAGACAACAGAGAGACTCATCCTGGAAGCTCTCTTCGCAGATGACTGTGCTCTCATGGCCCACCAAGAAAATCATCTCCAAACCATTGTGGACAGGTTCTCCATCGCAACAAAACTGTTTGGTCTGACTATCAGCCTCAGCAAAACAGAGGTGCTGTTCCAACCTGCACCGGGGAGGCCAACGAACCAGCCGTGCATTTCAATCAATGGCACGCAGCTTTCTAACGTCAACACTTTCAAGTACCTGGGCAGCACCATCGCCAACGACGGGTCCCTAGACCACGAGATTAATGCCAGGATCCAAAAGGCCAGCCAGGCACTCGGGCGGCTGTGCTGCAAAGTCCTCCAACACAGAGGTGTAAGCACTGCAACTAAGCTCACTCCTGTATGGGTGTGAGACATGGACACTGTACCGGAAGCACATGAAACAGCTGGAGCAATTCTACCAACACTCCCTCCGGTCAATCATGAGGATCCGATGGCAGGACCAAATCACCAACCAGGAAGTCCTCGACAGAGCCAACTCCACCAGCATCGAAGTCATGGTCCTCCAAACCCAGCTACGATGGTCTGGACACGTCATCCGCATGGACCCACAGCGAATACCAAGACAGGTATTCTATGGTGAGCTGCCAGCTGGACTCAGGAAACAAGGCCGACCAAAGAGAAGATTCAAGGATCAGCTAAAGTCCAACGTGAAGTGGGCTGGCATGACACCAAAGCAACTAGAACTCGCTGCCTCTGACAGAAGCAGCTGGCGAACCCACATTAAACATGCCGCCGCCACCTTTGAAGATGAGCGACGTCGACGTCTGGTCACTGCACGTGAACGCCAATACCAGGCCACAACTGCACCTCCCATAACAACTGGCGTCCCAGGCTCCATGTGCCACAAACTGTGCGCCTCAGCCTTTGGACTCCAAAGCCACATGAGGGTACACCATAGATGATAATGCACAAAGACAATAGTCATTCTCGGTCACCGAGAGACTACCACTATCGTTTGTAGAACCTACCATATTTATTGCTCCAATGGCATACCTTTGGAGAATGTAGGCAGTGGTTTTAGAGCCAGACAGTTCAAGTTCCAATTCTGGTTTCTGTGTGGGATCAAGTTCTAATTCCTCTTTGTACTGTCTGTATGACCTTTGGCTACTCTCAACTTTCTTTGGCCCTCAGTTTCCTCATCTGTGAAATGAGTTGGTTGCATCAGCTCTCATACTAAGTCCTCCATTCTATGTAATGATTCATCTGGATTAGACAACAGAGAAAGTTATCTGGAATTCATAGCAATAATATATAACTAAAAGGCATCAGTCTTTGGTACCTAATCCTACCAATGAGAAAAGAAAAATACTTAGCTGCTCTTTTTAGTTTTAGAGATGAACTAACTTTTGGGACTGTCCATTACCATTTCAGACACTAGAATTTTAGTTCTACAAACATCAGGAACTTATTACAAAGGTAAGGCATTATGCTAGGTACTAGAAGCATAAATACATAAATATGAATGATATAGGACCTTCTGAAAGAACTAGTAATATACTGATGTGGATGTGATCTGTCCATAAATATAAAATAGAGAGTGATATGCAAAAGAGTGAGTCAGCCAGTGTGCTCTAGAAAAAATTGAATAGTCTTGTATAAATACTTTCAACCAGGCTAGGGAACAGAGGATTATGGAATGAATCAATAAATGAATGAGAGATATTATTTATCAAGTACTTGCTCAGTGTAAAGCACTGTGCTAAGCACTGGGGGTACAAAGAGAAAAAGAATAGTCCCTGCTCTCAAGAAACTCACATTTTATTAGAGGAGATAAATACATATGGGAGGTTTCAACTGCCATTCAGATGGAAGATCCCATGGTCCCTAGGAAGCAGTAGCAAAATACATAATAATGCCTATTCTTTAATGTCATTTCCACTGATAAAATCATATGATTTTCTGCTGTTTGACAGAACCATCTGACAAGGCCAAGGCCACTGCTGATAAGAACATTGTTTTTTGGGTTTTCAGTAGCTGTGGCCATAGAACCAGCAGGAGGAGTTGCCAGGCTGTTTCTTCCTAGAAAGATGTCTGAGGGCACTGGGCTGGAAGAACTACTATTCCCAAGACTCTTGTGTTTAGGCTCCTGGAGGGACCACTTAGCTTCGGTGGGTCTCGGTTTCCTTAGCCGAACATATTTGAATAGAGGAGTGATATGGTTATATTTGTGCATTAGGAAAAGTATTTTGGCAGATGTACGAATGATGGGTTAGAAAAGCAATGAGAGACAGTAAGACTAGTTTGTAGCCCATTACAATATTCCAGGTGAGAGATGATGAGGGACTGAGCCAGTGGGGTAAAAATGTGAATAATGAGAAGCTACAAAAAAATATTGTAGATGTGGAAAAGAATTTGCCTCTAATTGTGTGAGAAGGTATGGACAAAGAAAAGTAATGAGATGACGCTGGTGATGGGGAAGATGATAGCGCCAACAACAATAATGGGAAACTTGGAAGGGGCAGGAAAAGGTTTATGAAAGACAACAAAAAATTTAGTTTGGGACACTTTGAATCTGGGGCACCAGTAGAACAATCAGGGGCAGATTTCCTGGAAGTAGCTGTAGACCACGTTGTATTTGGAGTCAAAGGACCTATGTGCTAGTCTCAGCTCTTTTATTTATTCTGTGTGCGACCTTAGGCAAGGCACTTAACCTTCATAGCTTCATTTTCCTCACGTGTACAATGAAAGAATTTGGTCATTTTCCCACTTAAAATCTAGTATGAGGTGTAGTCATTCATATTACTTTGAGAGTCATAGAGAGCTAAATAAATTCTAGTTATTCTTTTTCTTATTATTAGGCATATCCTATAAACCAAAAACTGGCTGGTGTTGTGGTGGGCATCCAAGAAATATAAGATGGGATTTTTGCCTTCCATGAACTAATAATATCCTTGAGAAGATGAGACCAACACATATGGAATGATAGTTTATAATAAAAAACTATTTAAACGGGTATGTAGATGGTTCTTGTGATTTCATTGGTGTGAATATCCATTCCACTAGTCCAGACCACAACACTTTCACAGCTTGAGGGGAGCTTTTAAAAATGCACTTCGCTTCATGAAGTCAAATGATCTTTGAAAATCAACGAACCAAAACAATAGCAGGATTTTTGATTTTCTATATTCTTCCATGAAATGTTGGACTATAAAGATACAGTTTGCTGTGAAAAAACATCTGCAAAAGTTTGTTTCTTTATATTTTCTTTAAGGTTACCCTTAATACATACACAATCCTTTCTCATAAAAAATGTTATGGGTTTGAGAAAGTCAGAGCATGGACTAATAGTTGCTGATGATTTTTTTAAAGTACTGTCCATAGTCTTTTCCATTTTTTTGGACTACTTCTTTCACTGAAGTCTCTTGAAAATAGATTCTTGGATGCCTTTAAAATTCTCATTTCCATATTTTTACATGTTAGTGGGAAAAATACTAAATTAAAAAATAAAATAAATTGTCATTTCCAGCTATGCTTCCTGAGTTCACCTGAATGCTATTGCTATTTCCTCATGTGGCATACAGGACACTAAAAGGGTTGAATCTAAATGTGGTAGTTCCATTCTCATGACTGATTGGAATAGATTACTGTAGGAACACTGGTAAATCTGATCCATTTGACTTCTGTTTCTTGTCCTGCTACCTTTTACAAATGTCTTTGATGTTATCTAACTCATTAGGACCTCATGTAAAATTCTACACTCTTATTATTTATCTCAACTTATTTTGGAAATTTCATGAGACAATACCAGTCATGATATTTGTCATTCTCTTCTTTGAAGTTTCACAAATGACCTTGTACTCTACACTTGTGGGGCTCTTGGTTACCATGATTTTCTTACTAAGAGATTAAATACTTGTTAGCATGGTTTGGGGGTTCTTTGATCCCCTTAACTGCACTAGCTGCTTTGTATCAGTTAGATAAAGTCATTTCTCAACTCTGGAATTAGCAGATTCTTTATTGCAGGTTGGATTGGAGCTACTATGGTCACAAGTAGTATATTATTTACTTGCTTATTTATCTCAATATGGTACTGACTGCAACAATCACTCAATAGTCTGTCTGCAGACAGACAGCTGGTTCTACCCTGACATCAGCTATAACCAGCAGTTTTCTCTCCATGAAGACAGAGATGATTTCATGTTTTTTTAGTAGTTACCATAGCTAGTGCCTTCCATTTATTTTCTTAAGGAAAATAATTTTGCTATAAAGGTATGATGCTTCAGAATAACCTGAAAGTATGTTGGACTTTTTTCATTTCTTGAACCCAAATCATATTTCCCAAAATAGTTTTCACCAGTATCTGTCTTTTCATTGAAAAACAAAACAAAACAAAACAAGTTCAAAGGTATATTCTAATTTAATTTGGTGAAATTTGTCAAGTTCTCTATGGGTTTCTCTAAGTCTTTATCTCAGCATTAGATAGTGGATGTACTGCACTGACTTTCATAGTAGTCTATTTCTTAATGCTTATGATCAAGATAAGATGAAAATATTCCTTGCAATTTTGAGATGTGAGATGAAATCAACTCATATTCAATAAGGAAGAACCTATAAGTCATTGCTCCAGTTTGTCGCAACTTGATTATGCCTTCTTATGTCATTTATAGCAAGAAGGTCAATAAGGTGGTGGACCAACTCAGGATATGCTATTTGGTCACTGGACAAAGATTGAAAATTTAAGGGCAATAATTTAGTTAGTATTTATAGATTGTCTAAGACCTATATTATTCTGCCCTCTTCTCCCATTTCCCCACTCTGCCATTATCATTGTTGATGTCTGTTGTTCTCTTGCTTTGACCCCATTTCATGGGGTTGTCATAGTGAAAAAAGATCCATCACCTAATGGTCCACCCTTGAGTGATGAACCTTTCTGTATTTAGCTAGACTGGTCCTCAAACAGGAGGTACATAATCTGTAAATGTGCCCATGTTCTAAGCATGTCTAGTTTGGTAAAATTTGACAAAGGTTATACTCCACTATCATAGTTTTGGAAAACCCATTGCCACCTCCACCAACATACATTGCATGATAAACAAGGCAATTTGTATAGCACCAAACTTCCCTGTGAGGATGGACACTGTCATATTCTTTAATAATTTCATGTAGACTGGTATTTCAAGCCATTAACACATTGACTTTTATAGATTAAGATGATGTTTGACATCAGAATTTTGACTTTAAAATTTTGATTAAATACTCTCATAGTGATAAGATTTAAAATCAATTACCCATATCCTTTTTTTTTAAACCTTTACCTTCCATCTTGGAGTCAATACTATATACTGGTTCCAAGACAGAAGAGCAGTAAGGGCTAGACAATGGGGGTTAAGTGACTTGCCCAGGGTCACACAGTTGGGAAGTCTGAAGCCAGATTTGAGCCTAGGACCTCCCATCTCTAAGCCTGGCTCTCAATCCACTGAGCCACCCAGCTGCCCCATACCCATATCCTTTTGTTAAGTCCTTCTTGTGATCATATAACACATATCTGAAACAATGACAAAGTTAGAGGTGTTGTCTGTGGCCGTGAAGATCAGCATCAACATGGGGACCAATGCCATGACACTGGCTGGCTTATTGGCATCAAGTTCTAATAAGCTGAGATAACTCTATCCTTTGAATGCCATCCATTGTGACCTGAAAAAGGGATGAAATTTCTCCTAAACCTTATTATCATTTTGTGTATTATAAGTATTATAACATCAATTTCCACATAGGCAAGGCTGGTCTTTACTTAAAATCATGAAATTGTCCTCAAGGCTTACTTGGTCCAAGGGATTAAAGATCAAACAGTTTTGTATACCTTTCAGGTCACGTAGGCACAAAGGCCAGTCCATGAAAAGTCAAAGGCTACTTGGGCTTTGCACATGTTCCTTACCAGGCACTCCCTCTTGGCAACTGGTACCCAAGGGTGATGCCCCTAACTGAATCAATGCTGTATCCTTACAGAATATCTTTTAATGTACTAGAGCAAACTACCCTTTGCCAACTTATAGACTGGTTATGAGAAATCTCATTTTGTTCCAGTTTTATGCTTAAATCATAAGACTAGCCTGAGTCAGACTATAACAAGAACACAGAGGAATTATACCTGTCTGTTGCAGGATAAATCTGTCTAAAAAGGAGTCTATTCAAAATGCAAACCATCCAAGAGCTCAGTTGTCTCATTGGGATGAGGAAATAAGTAAAACAAATTATCTTGAATCACTCATCAATATTGTTATGCTCCTGCTACAAATTACTGTCATTGCCCCAGAAACGTCATCGTACACTGGATTATCTAAATACCAGGCAGTTTAGCTGCATCTTGCAAGACAAGAAGGGAGAAAAGAGATGTGAGAGTAAAAATTGACATTCACAAATTTTCAACCCCTAGGGAGCTGCCCTTCAAGGAAGCTGGTATTAAAAGCAATGCTTTTTAACTCACAAGCACTATTTGCCTTCCTTCCAAAGGGAAGAGCTGTGAACAATCTTTCCTTTGCTGGTAGATCGTGACTATGGCTCTGCCATGCCTAAACTACTCTCAGGAGACAGTGTTGCTAGGCAAAAGCTTCCAAATGTAGTTTGCATGTAAAATACAAGCACACAGTACCTCAAAGAGAGGCACCTTACATCTACTTTTACTTGTCTGCAAAAGCAAATCACAACCAAGGGTATTCTATGATGCTCAAAAGCAGGCAATTTTAATCTGGAGTGAAAGGAACCCCAAGGAATCTGTGAATAGATTTCCGTGGGTACGTGAACTTCAATGGGTTAAAAGTAGCATCTTAATTTTTAATAATCTCTAACTGAAATTCAGCATTTCCTTCAGGTATCAAAAAATATTCCAAGGAGTCCGTATGCTTCACCAGAGTATCAAAGTGGACCAAGAAACCCAAAAGAAAAACTAAGAAGTCATACTTTGAAGCATTTATGTTCAATGTTGATTTGAGAACGAAAGAACAATCCCACAAGCCCAGCAACTGGTGTTTTATGATGTACAAGCTCCCTGCATCATCTGAATGAGATTTTCATTGTATCAACATCTCTGTGACTAGGTAGGTTGATCGTTGACTCATCCTTTATTTAATTAGCTGATTTTCAGAACTATTCATTTTTCTAATTGGGACCCTAGGGCACCAGGATCATTATGACATTTGCCTCATCACATAAGCTCTTCAGACCAGGAATGTCACAGCCAAAAACATCCTCGTTCTCTCTGGAGGGATGAATATCACATCTGTTCATGCTGTGTATTTGCGTTACAGAAATTCGCTGACACCAAAATCTTATCACACATCCAGGTCGGGTCAAAGCAAGAGAACCCTGTTTCCTGTGTAACCCACCAGTTTCCACCCCCAAAGCAACAGCAGGCTCTACAAACTCCATGCTGAAAATAAGACTCTCTAAAGCCCCTCCATCTCTCTCCAGGTTTTCTTTTTCACTCATTTGTTGATGCTTTGACTCACATAGTCATTCCCCCTTTCCCTTCTAAAAAGAGGAAAAATTAGGATGTTTTAAACATACAAATACCAGGATTAACAGAATAGTACTGTGTCATTGAAGTCCCTTATCTCAGTTCCCGCTTCTCTAAAATGAATTGGAGAAGGACATGGAAATCCACTCCAGTATCTTTGCCAAGAAAACCTCAAAAGGAAACATGAAAAGTCAGACACAACTGAAAAGTACTAAACAACAAAAGCAGTGGGAAAAGTGTCATATTTGGAATCAGGGGACCTGGGTTCAAATCCTGCCTTTGTCACTACCTGTGACACTTTGGAAAAGTCACTTCATTTCTTCAGTCATCAGTTCCCCATCTGTAAAATAAGGACATTGGACTTGATAGCAATGAAGGTCTCTTCCATCTCTCAGTCTATGAGTTTTTCGATCCTTATATGAAACATTAATGAAAATCACTGGAGATGAGTCCAGTGTATTTTTTTAAAGAAGAGAAAGGCCAATCTATTAAGAACTGCTTGTGAACAAATTAAATATATTTTCTCTAAATCCTTTTTAATTCTCTGATGTCAGGAGTGAGGATTTGGTACATTTAGTCAGTAGCCTTTATTAAGTGTTTATTATCTGTGAAAAACTGTGCTAAGCACTGGGAATATCAATATAATCAAGAAGAAAGATCACCCCTGACCTAAAGGAGCTTATATTCACATGGGGAAGGTAACGCATAAAAGGAAGTGGGGAGAGGAGAGAGGAAGAAGGCTGCGGGCAAGAGGGTATTAAGGACACAAGTGAAAGAGTACAGCATGGAGAGAAATGAAGAGTGACAGGGTAGACCTCTCCTTATGGAGGATCTGGGAGGAGCTATCCAATCAGTAACAGGAGCAACTGAAAGTGGAGGTACTTCCAAAGTATGAATTCCAGGGCTGAAGAGGTCTTTCAGGATAAAGATGGTGGAGAAAGTCTGGAGGAACAGAGCAGGAAAGGTTGAAAGGAAAGCAAGCAGGATCTGGAATCAGAGGACATGGGGCTTATGTGACCATGGGCAGGCAGGCTCTTAATTTCCTTGTCTTATCTTAAAATGAAGGTCTTGGATTAGATAATCTCTAGGGTAACTTCTAGCTCTAAATCTATGATGATCAATGGACAGATCTAAGGGGGATAAGCAAGATGGATAAGGATACAAGTTCTGTAACAAAAATCTCATTAAAGATACCTGGAGAAACTTTGCCCATGAACATAAAAGGTGGATCACCTCATGAAAAGCTAATTTAGCTAAAGCTTTTTATTCATTAAAGAGCTAAAACTCATATAAAACAAAATGGAAATTACTATAAAGGAATTGATACAAGTGATCTTCTTGTCTCCACTTTCAAAGGAAAAAGAACACTGACATGGTAAAATGTATGAGGTGAGATGAGACAGAATAATTTTCCTTCTTGAAAATCTTTAAGTGTGAAATATGGGTTAGATGTTGTCCTATTTGGAGTGAACGGGACAGACTAAATGTCCTTCAGAGATTCATTTAGATTCTATAGACCTAAGCTACAAAGAAGATACTCAATAAACACTTATCAATTTCTTGTTTATTATGAAGAAAAATCGACCCATTTCAATAACTTGTGCTTCACAAGAACACGGGATGTTTATAGGCTTGACAGTGCCTTGCACAGAGCAGGTGCTCAATAAATGCTCATTGAAATTGAACCAGACCTATCCTTCAATGTGGAAATGTAGGTGATTCACATAAATTCTACAGAATGACCAAGGGAAAAATATAGGATTAAAGCTGATTTTCACTATTACTACAACTAGCCATGTGAATTAATGCTAATACAAAGCTGTAAATATTAGAGTAACCACAGGACAGCTAACAAAAAAAACAGAAGCCGCAACTCTTAACAACCACCACCAACTCTCTATCTTATTATTAACTATTGTTTTTATTATTACTATTATTATACAACCATAGAAACTGGTTCTGAAATGCAAAAATTAAGTTTAGGACTGGTTCTCTGACACAGTTGGAAAAAATATTTGGTTAATCTTTGATGTTTTTTATAGGATCTTTTTTTTAGTATGTTTTCTCTACATCTTTTTATAATAAAAAGTCCTTTAAGGATATTAAGCCCTCTCTTATAACATGAAGGAAAAACAATTAAGCAAAATGCTGCCTTGTTTTCTGCTTTTAGGAGCTCTTTTGTAAAATGTGCGTTGTATTAGTTTTTTTAAAGCTCAATTTTATGAGCATATCTACATATTTGTTTTTCTGAGAAGGGATGGGTTGCAGTAGATATAGTAAGTAGCTAACCTCAAAGTAAGAAATATCTGGATTCCAGTTTTTTCTCGGACAAATGCTAGCTGTCGTGACTCTGGATAAGTCAAGTTACTTCTTAATGCTACAGAAAAACGCCTTAAGGCAACCATCAGATGATCTGAATTGGTAAAGTTTCCTCACTAGGAATGTCGTATGTCATTTTTCCACCTTAGTAAGGCATTAGGCAATAAGCATTTCTGTAATTAATAGAATAAGTGGAATGGGATAATATAATATCCTGGTTTCCAAATGTCCCCTCAATATTTTTTTCTGATCATGACAAATAGTATCACTCCTTCTAAAATAGAGCATTGCCTAATCATCCAATTCTTAATACTGAATATGATATAAAACAGGGGTTGGAAAACTCCAGCTGAGGGCCAAATGTAGTTTATTGTGGATTTCTGTACTACCCACAAGGTAGGAAAGAATGATTTTTACATTTCTGAGTACAATAACATTTTATTTAAAAACATAAAAACCATTCTTAGCTTCTGGTGGTACAAACACAGAACTGGTGGTAGTTTACCAACTTCTAGCATAAAGCATAAAGTAAATGTAACAGCTATAAAAACCTACATTAATAAATGTAAGACTATAATACAATGACATCATAATACCAGTGATGGGAACACTTTTAGCAGAATTCCAGAATTGAAAGTAACTTTAAGAATAATATAGGCTAATCTGGCCCTAAACAGGAAGCTGTTCTATAATATCACGAGCAAATGGTCACCTTCTGATTAAAGACTAATAAATGGGGAAACCCATTAATTATACCCCTTCAAAAACCTGAAGACAACTACCATGTCTTCATGAAGAAGAGGAGTCCAATAATGTCTCCTCAAGCCACGGATGCAAAATTTTGTTTCAAGACACATTTTTAAGCTACCAAACTTCTGACTACTACGAATGCCAGCAGTAAAATGTAATCTATACCTGGGATATCACACAAGATCAGTAACTAACTGAATACGTTTTTTTTTTTTTTGTCAAAATAATAATCATAAGATGCATATTGGGTGTGGGGAGGAGAATGGGAAGAAGAAAAGAGAAAGGGGAAGTAAGAGAACAAAAGGGGTTATCACCCTTATCTTGGATTTGATTGATTCTGGGCAGTTTAAAATATGTTCTCTTAAAGTCAAGTCAAAGCACTAAAAAGGTCAGATGTGGTGGCACATCCCTATTGTCCAAAACTATGCTGCCTAAGAAGGTGTGGTGCAACCCAGGTCAGAATAAGGGCAGATCAAAACTTCCATGCCAGACAGTGGTGGGGTTGGGTCTCTGAGTGGCCATTATACTTCCAGCCTGGATGAGATAGAGAATCAATTTCAAAAACAAGCAAACCCCCCAAAACCCAAGATTTGCTATGCACTCTCACATTTAAGACCTCTCCTTTTCGGTGTTTTCTTATTAAGGTTTTTCATGACCAAGGAATATGCTTTGGACATTTTTCTTCCACATATATTTGATTACGTTTTCTCCCATATGAATGTGACTTTTCAAATTATCCAGTCTAGTTTCTAACCTGAGACTTATTTTTCCAATACTGCTGACCTCATACCCTAATTTTGTAGCACCTTCAAATTTCATTAGTGTCCTTATGTTGTTCCCTGGTGCAGAAATCAGGTTTCACAGCAATTCTTCGACTTTTTATTTCATCTATGCCTCCCCTTAATTATTAGGTTCTTATTCTATTTTTTCACTGAAAATACCTGTTTTAATCTACCTCACACAGCTGTGAGGAGTTACATAAATTTAAAGCATCTTATGTAAGATTATATTATGTATTATAAGTTAATAATCTTCCTTTCTTGTTGCTTTTTCCTCCAAAACCATTTTTCTCTCTTTCTTCCAATATATGGAAATGAGGTAATCTTTGGCTTACTTATTCTCATAGTAGCGAGACAACAACCAATTTAATACTCTCTTCTGAAGCAGAATCTTAAAAAGAAATCTTCCCTGGCCTCAGTTTCCCAATACATCAAACGAAGAAGCTAGACTACATGACCTTTGAAGACAAGCCAACAGACTTCCTTATGGATCAACCCATCATCCTTGTGACTTTTCACATGCTCCCTTTGCTGGTCATCACTTCCAAATACATGTATGGACACACAAACACAT
Organism: Monodelphis domestica; assembly: GCF_027887165.1. Lineage (NCBI taxonomy): Eukaryota > Metazoa > Chordata > Mammalia > Didelphimorphia > Didelphidae > Monodelphis > Monodelphis domestica. The sequence continues at coordinate 261,620,362 of NC_077231.1, forward strand.
ACACACACGCCCATCTGTGTTCCCCATTAGAATACAAGCACTTTGAGGTTAGGTCACAGAAAATTATTTCATTTCTGTATCTGTATTATCTAAGCGCAATGCCCAATACATAGTAAACATTTAATATTTAATTTTTTTCATTCACCAACCATTTCAGCTTTTCATGTATGATCCAGAGATCCCAGTTGCATAGATTAAAATGTGTTGGTCTGCAGTAATTCTTCAGGTCTCTCTGGACTGTAAGCTTTACAAATTCAGATTGAAGCATGTCTTGTTTTTAGATTCATCTGTAATTTGCAGATAGCTAACATTTCTGTTATGTTTCAAAATTTACAAAGGATATACTACATGACACATGCTCTCTGACATATGTTGTCTTTTTGATTCTCGCAACAACTCTGTGAGGTAGGTGCTATTATTATCGCAATTTTACAAATAAAGAATGACATTTAGCAACTTACATTTTCTTTCTAAGTCACTCAACTAGTAAATGTCTGAGTCGAATTTCTCTGCCTGCCCCAGTTCTAGGGACCTCCTGTTGAATAAATTTTAAAGATATTCATCAACTTTCCTTTCTTTACAAAACAAACAAAAAATATCCAGTCATGTCTTTGTTGTCACAAGCATGGAACTATTTCCACCTTTTAAAAATTCCTGTTTTCCTTTGTCTTCTGCATTAAAATCAAGATTTATCCACCTCACCTTACAGCTCTTTTTATTAACCATTCCTTGCTATTTGTACTTCCATTAATCTGGTCCAAATTTTTCTTTACCAATTCTCACAGCCTTGTTTTCTTTAGCACTCCATTCTTCAATTAAAAAAGACTCCTTTCGCTGTATCTTAAAGCCCCTGGGACTCAAATGTCCTCTATAAACTATTCGACCTCAGCATGCCATTAGTATTTAGGAAATAATGACATTTAGCTAATTATAAGAAAAGGCAGTGTCGTAACCACAGTACACTGGGCTTAGCTTCCTAAAAAACAGTCAGCACTTACCCATCACCCAGCAGTCAAGCAGGACCAGCTGCATCATACCCAAATCCCCTTGGTGAGAACTGCTGGATAGCTCAGATAACAAGTAAGGAGACCACCTCGAGACATTTCACATTGTAGGCATAGGATGTCTGATCACACTGGTGGCTGGCATCCTGACTCCCCTGACAAAGTCTGCAAAATGTTCCCCAAAAATACTGCCATGGAGCAGGGAAAATCTGCCTATGAGCAGACACTAGGATAAACCTGGATGAGGAAATCGAGCAGAGACCCATTTGAAGCCTGAACTAAATCTTTGAGCAGATGGAGCTAGGAAAAACCAAAGGGCACTCCAGTGACTAAATCTTTAGTCCTCCTGAGTCAGAATAAAGTCGAATTGAGAGGGATCTCAAGGTCATCTGGCTAAAACTCTTGTCCCAGTGAAAGGATTTTAATTACCTAAGCCAAACTTTTTGGGAAATGAATTTGCCCATGAATGCACTTAGCCAAACATAGTAATTGAGGTTGCCCTAGTAGGTGAGGCTTATGTGGAAGGTTTATTACTCCCTTAAAGGATGGCAGTAGTTCAGCCCAGAGCATGCCCAAGGTATGTGTTCAAGTCAAAAAAGTCTAGTTCTAAATTACCTGTTGAAACAACCTCTGAGGTAGTTCCATGGCCATCGCGGTTGGCTCTTTTCATTACTTTCTTTAAAAAACAAAACAAAACCCCAATGAGATAATAAGGAAAAAGACTTGTACGGGAATATTCATAGCTGCGCTCTTTGTGGTGGCCAAAAGCCTAGAAAACGAGGGGATGCCCATCAATTGGGGAATGGCTGAGCAAATTGTGGTATATGTTGGTGATGGAATACTATTGTGCTAAAAGGATAATAAAGTGGAGGAATTCCACGGAGACTGGAACAACCTCCAGGAAGTGATGCAGAGTGAGAGGAGCAGAACCAGGAAAACATTGTACACAGAGACTGATACACTGTGGTACAATTGAACGTAATAGACTTCTCCATTAGTGCTAATGCAATGATCCTGAACAACTGGGAGGGATCTATGAGAAAGAACACTATCCACATTCAGAGGAAAAACTGTGGGAGTAGAAACACAGAAGAAAAGCAACTGCTTGATTATATGGGTCGAGGGAATATGGTTGGGGATGTAGACTCTAAATGAACATCCTAATGCAAACACCAACAACATGGAAATAGGATTTAATCAAGGACACATGTAATACCCAGTGGAATTGCGCATCAGCTATGGAAAGGGGTGGGGGGAGAGGAGGGAAAGAATGTGATTCTTGTAACCAAGGAAAAATGTTCTAAATTGACTAATTAAATAAAAATTTCAAAACAAAACAAATAAACAAAAGATAATCCTTAGCTTCTGGCTTTGAATATACATTCCAAGGCAGAAGAGTGGTAAGGGTTAAACAATTGGGATTAAGTGACATGCCCAGGGTCATACATCTAGGAAGTGTCTGAGGATAGATTTGAACCCAGGTTCTCCCAACTCCAGGCCTGATGCTCTATCTGGGTCCATTCTTTTCCATGACTGCCCATCATAAACCTAAAGATAGAATGAGATTAGACCTACCCAGCCCCTAAGAGATATACCCTTCAGTCTTGCAGTTGATAACTCAGTCAGACTTCTAGAGCTGAGAACCTTAGGTGCTGGTGCTCATTTCACTTTAGCCATTTCCATTAGTTTTGTCCTATGTGTTTAAAAAAAAAGAAAAAAGAAAAGAAAACAACTTCTCTTTTTCTCGCTCTTGAATTTACTGTCCAAATTCAGCTGGCCCCATTTGGTGCTGTGTCAGCTCAGGGACTGAAGACAACATCTCTCAAATCATCGTTCTGGTCGGAGAAACTTTAATTATTCACTTCCTTATCATGTTCTTTGGCTAAGCTGATTCCTAATTAGTCCCTGGTTTCATTTATAAGTAAAACAGGAGAAAAAAGACACTTGTTTCCATCACCCCTGAAAATGTCATTTTCCAGTTCATCTCTCTGTAGGTGTAGATGATAAGGTACAACCTGGTGCATTGGGGAGAGGGTTGACCTTGGAGCCAAAGAGATCTGGGATTGAAGCTCTTTTTCTGACACATCCAAACTGTGTGGCCCTGGGAAAGTCACTTAGCCTCAGTGCCCTAGGCAATTCAGCAAGACTGTAAGTACTGATGAAATTACAGGTCTGGACCTCCCCACACACACACACTTCCTCTTCAGTCTGAAAAAAACAATCCAATCTCTTCTACACCTTTGTTTGTTTCAACAAATGTTGACTTAAACAGAGAATAGTCCAGGCATGATTTCTTCTCAAAGAATCTGCCTCTTGCAAAGGATCATTTATGTGAGCATCTTTCTGTTCTCCCTATTAACCATTCTGGATTTATTTTTCAGCTTTTGTTACTGTGTGGTGGGAGAACTTAATTTTTTCTTCTTCCTCAACTTGCCAACAGTGACCATAAACCTGCCACACAGTGTGAGATGTGAGGTTTAAAGAGGAACAATATGTTGTATCCTCTGTGAGATTCAGCAAAGGCACGTCCATAATCAAATGCAAGGCTTGGGAGTAGACAGAAGGGAAGGTAGGGAGGTAATGAAGGGGGGAGAGCATCTCACATAGGCAAACATTGAATTAATATAGCAGCTTCCTGAAAAATTGGGACAAGATACATAATTTTAAATTTACTCATGATGTTTTTTAGCTGAGTTGATAATCCCTCATTTGCTTCTGGTTTCATGAATAAAAATTAAGAATTATTAGGTAGTTGCTGCCATCTTTTAAATGGGGCCTCCAATGAGTTAGTCCAAACTATGAAGGAACTAGGTATCTTAGTTCATAAAGCTTGGGACTTGGAGGTAGGAAGACGTGAGTTCAAATACTTAGAGATTTACTAGTCATATGACCCTGCATAAATTCCTTAAACCCTCCCAGGCTCAGTTTCCTTATGTGTAAAATGGGGTTAATAATTGCATCCCCCTCACAGACTTGTTGTAAGGATCAAAAAGACAACATACCATAAAGCATGTGTCATGTAGTGTAATCTTTATAAATTTTGAAGCATAACAGAAATGTTAGCTATCTGTATGTTACAGATAAATCTAAAAATAAGACATATTTAAATCTGAATTTTAAAATAAATTATTAAATGCATTTCAGTGAAAAATTAAGCAATTAAGACATGCAATATAGGGTCCAAATACTATTCTGAAAGTAAGAAAGTGCTTTTCAAAAATTCAGATTACATCCAGGAAAGGGAAGTGGACTCCCTCTTCCTAACATTTTTTGTTTGGGATAGTGTCGAATGACAAGCTGAGGGAGCCAGGGGCCAGACACCATTTGTCAGTGACAGCTGTTTAGACAGTTGGGGAGAGCAGAGCCTTGCCTCCTTCTAACTCTCTTGCTGGTCTTTGGAGCTGACCTTTTCTATTGCCTGTGACTGGCAGACTTAGAAAATGACCTCCAAAGTTAGACATTTCAGAGTCATTTTTGACTCATCATCATTCCAGTCCTCCAGACTTCTAGGCCATTGCTTAAATCCAAAGGTTCTCACTTCTCAACACAACTTAAACCCACCCTACATCCCCCCTCTTACAGCCAAATCAATGAGGAATCATTTTCACTTCTCTTTTAGCCCTATTCTCAAGGATGTCAAGAGGAAACGTTTTTTTTGTATTTGTGCCTAGTATATAGTAGGTACTTTAAAAGTGTTGAGTGATTGTTTGCAGGCAAATAATCATAAACAATTCTAGAATATCAGAACTTATGGGGACTTTAGAATTCATCTAGTCCAAGACTTTCCTAAGGTCAAACAGCTAGTTAGTAACTGATCTAGATCAGAACCCAAATTTCCTGTCTTATACTTTGTCTATTTATACTGTGCTATCACTGACTTGTCCCTGTCTTCAAGGTATTATCATGGTTTGGGACTTTTATGACACTAAATATCAAGATTCTCTCACTACCTGTTGAAAATCTTCCCCGAGGGTCCAATAGACATTCATTTTCCTTGTTTCCTCCTTCTTGGTAGATCCATTGAATCTTCTTTTAATCCTACTTTGGGGCAAAGGATTTAAATACTATAGTTAGAAAGAACTATCTAGATAGAATTATCTGGTTGAATTATTCCTTCCTTCCATTTTAAAGATGAGAAAACTGAGGCCCAGAGATATTAAATGCCCAAGGTCTGTAATCATCAGAGTAAGGATTTGAATCTTCTAAATCCAAAGTAACCCCCTTTCCATTTTCCTATTCTGCCTATATCTCAATGAATTTTAAATCAAAGCTAGCTTTCCATTAACACTCACCATCGTTCCCATTATTCATATTGTTCTTGAAGTCCTAGGACATCCTCTCTAAATAACTGGAATAGTGGAAGTACTTTCCCCACCAAAATGGAAGTCTCCTTTAACTCTCTGCCCTTCCAAAGGCACTTATCTCTTTTCTTGTTGTGACTACATAGTGATTACAGTGTGGAGTGGTCTGGAAAATAATGAATTAAGAGTCAGGAGACCTGCATCCTAACCTTGGCTTTTTTGCTCCCTCCCTATATGAGCTTCAGGCAAATAACAGCCTGTAGACCAGTTTTCTTATCTACGAAATGGGGCTAATGATATCTGCCAGACTATAGATTCTTGGGAAGATCTAATGAGATAATGTAATATATCTATTAAGATAATCTATACTTTGAAAAAAAAGTGCCACATGGCTAGAAAATATTACAGTCAACATTATTATAATAATATCTGTGTATAATTGTGCAAATTAATGGAAGGAAGCAGGGGCGATGGTCTTCTAAAAAATTAGATGCTAGTTTCTAGCTTCTGAAGAGCCTTGTCTTGAAGTATGGTCATATATTGGACTTAACTCCAGAGATTACCTTCTAGGGACAGCTAAGTGCCTCAGTGGATATAAAGTCAGACCTAGAGATACTTTTTAATTCTGTGACCCCAGGCAAGTCACTCCCTCCTCCACCCCCATTGTTTAGCCTTTATTGCTCTTCTGTCTTAGAATCAATATAGTATGCAGTCTTAATTCTATGATGGAAGGTAAGGGCTTTCAATTAAAAAAAATACCTTCGACTGCCTCCAACTCCCTTGGGTGATATTTGTTCAACAAACATTTGCCATGTGTCTATTATGGATCAAGCACTCTTCTTGGAACTGGAAACAAACAAGAAATGAAACAGTTCCTCACCTCAAGGAGTTTACAATCTATAGTGGCACTGGTGGTGGTGTGAACATAGCTACATAGAGGATTAAATTCAAAACAGTTGCAAAGCACTTTGAGGGAGAGAGACTTGCAGTTCTGGAGATCCACAATCCATGAATGAACATTTATTAAGTGCCTGCTATATTCCAGGCATCAGGCAGGCTTAGTGTGAGTATAGACTAGATAATCTTGAAGGTCTTACTCATTCTAAATCCAGTAACCAAAAAGACCAGGTCAGGATCTTCACACTCATAATATTACAAGACATTTAGCTAAGAGGTCACATATTAGACAAGCTATGGGTCCATTTTGATTCAAGTAACCTGCTGAGTAGATAGGTATACCAAGAATAGACATAAAAAATTACTAAAAATAGTCATTAAAATTCTTGATTGCCCATTCTGGGATCATTTGGAGCACATTTGTCAAACTCCCCTACTGCTAAAAGGTGGAGGAGTTCCTTTACCCCCTGCCTCCTGTCTTGGGCTCAGGAACTGAAGACTTGTTTTAATAGATTAAGCAAAACAGAATGGGGAGGTAATTATGCTATTGCTACAGCAACAAAAGTCAGAAAATGTCTCATAAAGCCAAATATAAACAACTTTTGGGTTATTCACATCAATACCTTTTATTTCTGTGTATGTAGAATAAATAATAATATTCTATATCTGCACAATATTTTGTTTTTGAGGTAATTTCATATCTGTCATCTCATTAATTACACACACACACACACACACACACACACACACACACAGACACAGACACAGACACACACACACAACCTCTACCCCTGAAAATCAGGTTATAGAATTTTCCAGACCACTGAAAGGAATAACTTGCCCAAGGACAACTTAGCCAGTGTGTATGTGTTAGAGGTGAGACTTGAACCTAGATCTTCCCAGCTTTGAGGTCAGCTCTCTATTTCTCAAACATTTCCACATATAGCAGAAACTCCTTCATTTTAGAAATGAAGGAATTGAGTGTCTAAGAGATTAAATGACTTGCCCGGAGCCACAGAGCTGGTTTGTGAGAAAAGACTGCAGAAATTATCATATTCAACTCCCTCATTTTACACATGGCGACACCAAATTTGAAAGACCCAGGGCCATAGCATTTGATAGTACATCAAGAAGTCCTTGGTGCATATTCAGGTCTCCCCTCAAAAAGAAAAAGGCTTTATGTATAGAGGTGATAACTAAAAATAAGACTAGTTACTTCATTCTCCTGACCCCCAAAGCTGTATAACTTTATCATTATGCATATATGGGGGGATGTGTATATATGTATATTTGGTATGTGGCTAAGTAGGAGGAGAGGGTCTTCTGTTGGCAAAAATCAGGTCTCAGGTGCTTAATGTTATAACAGTAATCCCATTGATTTATGGCTTGAAGGATTTCAAAGTGATTTACACACACATCCTGATATGCTCAATGACCTCTCCAGACCCTTCCTCCCATCCTGACCCCAACTGCCAATCTGTATTGGCTTCTGGATCCTTCCTTTATTCAATTAACCATTTCAATTCTTGTTTTCCCTAGCAAACCTCTTCTCCCTTCTTTCCCCCAAATCTTTCTTTCCCTAATTTAGGGCCAACTGTCTGAATGGCACTTCAACTCTTTGTTCCCCCAAACCCCACTGCTCTTCATTTCTCAGTGCACATTTAGACACATTTAGGGCTCCCCCTTTCATATACCTATTGAGCAGCATATTGAAGAAGGTGGGACGGGAGAGTTCCCAGAAAACAACCCAGTGTCACAGCAGAACTGAGCTTGCAAATCAAAATCCCCATAAATTATTTCTGCTCTCTAGACTTGATTCAGTATGACAACTCCTATTACTGTTGACCCAAAGAATCACAGAAGCCCTCCTGTGCCCTGCTGTCAGGGACGGTAATCCACATGCTTCCATGGAAATCCCTTCTCTGTAGGAAAAATGCCTCTGCTAAGCCCCTTGCTGCCTGGGAGACTGTGATCACTAAGCCCAGTGAACCCACCCATAGGCAATCTCAATAAGAGTCAGTTACCACTGGGTGGCCCATTTCCTCGAATGAGAACAGTATCTATCCCTCAATTTCTAGCCCGTCCAGAGTGTTCTGCTAGAAACTACACAGACTGAATCAGGAAGGAAATGGATCATCTTAGAAAAACACTGGTGACAGCTCACACAGGTATGCCTATTCAACCATGGGATACTATTGAGAGCAGAACTGTTCTTCTCCCCCACTCTGAATCCCTTATCTAAACAGGGTGCAATGAAATAGAAACAAAACAAAGAATTTGCAAGCCTCGCTTTTTCCTGCTGCCTGCATGTTTCACGGCCACACAGCCACTCTGTCACTGTACATCTTATCTGAGATCCCTCCCCTTAACTAAGAATAGCTATTTATATATTTTTTCTGGAATGCTTTACAGTTTGCAAAGCACTTTCCATATTAATGCATTCGATCCTCATAACAGCCCTGTGAGACAGGTGCTGTTTTTATCTTCCTTTTACAGAAGTTAAGTAAACTAAGGAACAGCCACATTAAATGACTTGTCCATAGTCACAGAGCTGAGAAGCATCTGAGGCTGGATTCAAACTTAGGACCTCCAGATTCCAAGTCCTGTACTCTGGTCATTAGCCATTTAGCTGCTCTATCATCAGGAAAATTTGACTTGGGCTTCGGACCTTCTTTCCTATTGGAATAGAATTAGTTTTCCCCACAACAGCCTTGAAGAGAACACCTAACTTGTTTTTTAACCTTTATCTTCTGTCTCAATATCAGCCCCAAGACAGAAGAGCAGAAAGGGCTTGGCAATAAGGGTTAAGGGATCTGCCCTGGGTCACATAGCTAGGCACTGTTTGAGGCCACATTTGAACCCAGGTTATCCTATCTCCACATGTGGTATTCAATCCACTGTGCTACCTAGCTGCCTTGAACCTAGGCTTAGTATTTATTCAAGGGTCCTATGATAGTTTTGTATCTCTTTTTATTGGGGGAAACATGTTCATCTTAGGTGTTGTGGAAAGGGAATTTCCCTCCCATTATGTTGCTTTGTTTGACATAATCAATAAGTGACCCAGAGATCATTTACCACTGAGATTTGCAGATATAGACAAACCCTCAGAGAAAGGAAGTTGAAACCAATGAGACAGGAAACTGATCCCACATAGACAAATTAAGGAACTATGATTGGTTCCTGAGATGTGACATGGAAGAGCTAGTGGGTGGAGAAAACTAAGGCGAGACCAGAAGTTTGCTTGCTCTCTCTTCTAGCTGGAGCTTGGAAGCTGAAGAAACCCCTGTTGGTGGTGAGCTTCAATCCATCAAATGGCAAATAGGGTAGTAAACTAATCAACTTTCTACCACTTTCCTATATTTCTCTCTCTTTACTATCACTACTTTGACTAAAGCTACAATCAGCCTCGTGCTTTAATTTTAATATTACAGAGTAGGAGTATACCTACTACCCCTCTGGGTACCAGGACTATTGCTAACCAGTCTCAGCACCACTATTAAGAAGACAGCGGTGGAGGCAAAAATGATGAGCACCACAATGATGTGGTTATTAATACCACTAATCCTTCTTCTGGAGAATAAGGGCTGTATTTTGATTTCATTAGTGCAGGGAATCCCCTCTACTAATATAGATGAGTCAGCTGGTTCCCTGAAGCTTAAAGTCCTGAAGCCCTTTCTGAACCACTGAGAGGTTAAGAAATTTGCTCATGGGCATACAGCCAGCATCAATTGGCTACTTCTATACTTGTTATTATTCCTCGGTAGAATGTGAACTTCTTAAGGATAAACAGTTAGGAGAAGTAGCACAATGGCTAGATCACTGAGCTTGGAATTAGAAAGACCTGAGTTCAAATCCATCCTGTTGACTTAGTAGCTGTGGGGCTCTGGACAAGTCACTTAAACCCTGTCTGCCTGTTTCTTCCACAGTAAAATGGGAATCACAATAGCAACCTACCTCAAGAGTTGTTTTGAGGGCAGGATGAGTTAATATTTGTAAAGTGCTTACTTAGCACCATGCCTGGCACATAGCGAGTGACTGATGTTTCCTGACTGACTGAAGTATCTGGCAAAGTTAGACCTTGAAGTCAGCATTCCTGATTCCATGTCCAATACACTCACTCTGTCTCTGTCTGTCTATCTCTCTGTCTCAACCCTTACCTTCTATTTTAGCATCAATTCTAAGACAGAAGGGCAACAAGGGCTAGGCAATTGGGGTTAAGTGACTTACTCAGGGTCACCTTGCTAGGAAGAATCTGAATCCATATTTGAACCCAGGTTGTCCCCACTCCAGACCTGGCACTCTCTCCACTGCCCTCATGCCCAGGACTCTTGCCACTACCCTATGTTACTTCATCTCAATGTGAGCTCCTGGAAGGCAGGCACTTTCTTTGCATCCCTAGGGCTTGGCTCAGTGCTGGTACACAGTAAGTGCTTCATAGGTGGTTTCTAAAGCTCCCATGACAGGCTCAGCAAGACTCAAAAATCACAGTGATGTATATCAGTGCCAGTCTGAGAAGGAAAGGGAGACATGGAAATGACACCCTCTTAGCTAATGCCAGTACATGAAACATGCAACACATGCAAGTTGTTAATGTGGTGTGAGATAATAGTACACATATATTAAATGATTTAAGATTTCCAAAGCACTTTTCATCCATTATCACATTTGATGCTGACAACAATTCTGTAAGGTAGGTGGTGTTGTTATCCCCATTTTACAGATGAGGAAACTGAGGCTGACAGAGGTCAAGTGATTTGTTTAAAGTCACTCAGCTTTAAGTGTGGGAAATAGGATTCCAGCTCAGGTCTTCTGCTCTATCCACTTAATAGCTAAGTGCAAGGATAAGAGCCAAACCTATACATTCAAACCCTATTCTATGTGATCCACCATTCAGCATGTTTCTGGATATAAGTATACATACACATACACATACATTTACGTGTGTAATTAGAAATCTTGTGTCTTTGAACTACATTTCCCAGAGGCCCACTGACTTCCTGTCATTATATACTGACATAGACAGGGGGATAAATAAGGTGGTCTTCCATAACTGGCTCTCTTTGTTTTCTGGGTTGTGACTTTGGTGAAGCGGGCTATTTAAACAGGTAGATTAGGCATAGGCACGTGGTTTTATTTTGTTACCTTTTTATTTTATTACTTCTAGTGATTATTAACCAATCTTATAAAATGTAATATTTGAAATTATTGTAAGTTAATTTTAATTTTTACATGTCAGCATATACACATAAATACACAGATAAACACACCCACCCATACCTAGGGGACAGCTAGTTGGTGCGATAGTGGATAGAGTACCTGACCTGCTGTCAGGAAGACTCCTCTTCCCCAATTCAAATCTGGTCTGATACTTACTAGCTGTGTGATCCTGGGCAAGTCACTTAACCCTGTTGGTCTCAGTTCTCTCATCTGTAAAATGAGCTGGAGTCAGAAATGATAAACTGCTCCAGTGTCTTTGCCAAGAAAATTCCAAAATGAGGACACAGAAAATTGGACATGATTGAAATGACTGAACAACAACATATAAGCCCATGCTAATAAATATGTGGGGATTTTGAGATCTTATTGGTCTCAGTTTCCTTGTATGTAAAATGAGCTGGAGAAGCAAATGGCAAAGCAGTCCAGGATTTTTGCCAAGAAAAACCCAAATGGGGTCACAAAGAGTCAGAGAGGACTAAAAACCCACTAAATAAAAAGGCCACAGAAATGCACATACATTATACGCACACATATGAACACAACAAACACACATGTGTTCATATACACTGTGCACATATAACATTTGTAATACACATGTATGCAATATGGAAATGTGTGCATACACATTTGCACAAACCAATACATACATGCAAACACATACTAGGCATGGTGTGCATGCATGCACATATATAGTGCATGCACACATACATCATATCTACAAACATGAACACACATAGACACACATCCATCTCACACTTAAAAATCAAATTGGACAGGAAGCTAATGTTCCCCACAAGGAAGAATTATTCCATTGAAGAAACAAAGATCACCTTATGCTCTGCCTTCTCTTGTTGGTGTATTTGAATGTTCAGCCTTTTCTCCCTGTTAATGGAAGTTCAAGCATCAGTCAGAAGGTGAGTGGGATGTTTTCTGCAAGTCAGAGAAGGCTGTGCAACACACATGGCATCACATTGCACAGGGGGCCATGACTATGCGTCTATGGAAAGGCCAACCTGGTCAAGAGCCTCTCTGTGTCATTCATCCCTCTGAGTATTTTTCAATCTGTCCCTTTATTCACCATCGCATATGGCAGCCGAGGTCAGAAACAGGATTTCTCATTACATATGTCTGGGAGACAGTTAGCAGCTGCCAGTCAGACAAGACTTAAGCTGCTTACCAATGGCAAAGCCCACCGAATACAAATTGGGGAGGAGGAGAAGGGAGCCCATGCCAACAGCAAGTTATCTCAGTTGTCTTAACTGGGCATTAAATAATCATTTGGCCTGGAACACATTTTTGCTATGGCAGGGTAAATCGGTATGTAGAGATTCTTTGTAAAACATTCAGTTGGGTCAATCCAATTTTGTAGTGGATATAAACACCAACACACACACATTTTCCTTCTCCAAAGCCTCATTTTTGGGGAATTGGTGATAGATATAGCGTAAAACTTCCATATCAAACAAAGAAATAAACATATTTACAAAAAAAAAGAATTCTTCCGACATATCAATGGACAGTGTAGATGAAAATGCGCCATTACTGAAAATAGTCATATAGGAGACCAGTGATTTTGTCAGGCAGAAAAGCATAGCAAAGGTAGCACAATTAGAACAATGGACGAAGGGAGACATCGCCAGCACTCAGCCTTCCCACTCACTTTGGTACCCTTTGTATCTTGACCCAGGCTCATGTACCTGAAAACGAGAGCATTGTGGGAGCTGAAAAGAAAGTTCTCGCCCTAACTTCACCTAGTCCTTTTGCTTTTTTGCTAGGTCGAGTTCCCAAGCTGTTTAGAAGGATCTTAGTGTACCAGGTGGGTATTTGAAGAGTTTGAAAGAAATTTCTAGCCCCAAATCAGCTGGGAAATGAAGATCATGAATCTGAGCTCGACAAGAGAAAACAAAGTTCAAAGAAGGAATTCACTTTAGGCTAACCCTTGTGCTGGGTGGGGATGTGTATCCCCTGGCCTTCGCTCACTGAACTGAACCCTCTTTTAGGCTTGTAGGGCATGGCACCCTAACAGCTACGCTCCAGCAGGTGGGAGCAGAGAGCAATGCAGTAGAGATACCCAACAGGAGAACTACTTAGCAGCAAAGGCATCCATCAGTGCAGGAGCATGCTGAAAGCCAGAGAGAACCCCAGTTCAGCCGAGAAAGCCACTCACCTGAGTGCCTTTGTTGAGTTGCTTTAGCCACAGGGATATGCCTGTGTCCTCGCCATATGTGCTCCTACCCATATGCCTTGCAGTGCGTGTTCCCTAGTCAAATGTGTTCAACTCTTGCAGCAGTGGGAGATGACACTCCTGTGTGCATGGGGGGAATATCTCTTGTCACTGATCTTGCTGTGCTGTTTAATGAAATAGCTTTTATTTTGAACTACTGTGCCCTTTCATTGGTTGGTAAATGATAAATGTCAGGGGGGGCTCATGAGCCATGGTTTGGAGGGGGGGCTAATCCACCCCCACTCCAAGCCCCAAATGTAGGGCAACGTTCAAGGGACAAGATCTGGGTGTAAACTTAAATTTGAAAATTTGATCCTATGAGTTATAAATTTCCCAGGAGGCTGAGAAAACCATAAAGCAGGATAGTTAGGCATACTGTCATCATCAAACAGTGCTAAGACATATAGTGCTCTCTGGGAATATATAGCGACAGTGTAGAAAATCCAATGCACAGTCATGAGAAATTAATTTTCCCTCAATCCCCATGCTGGTGAGACTTATGATGTGTTACCTTGGGCCACTCACACACATACTCATATGCCTTCCCTTTAGATCCTACATAAACTGGTGCGTTTGTAGATTGTTACTCTCCTGGGAGATTTGTAACCTCTTGAGTAAGAAGATGTACTAAATGTAAGTCCTGGCCTGACTGGGGCCAAAAGAAGCTAAATGTAATTGCTATATATTTGCTCATTTAATGCTTACATTTGACTGCAGAAGAATCAATTCCCTAAGGGGGCAGAAGTATGAAGAAAATGGATGCTTCTGGAGACACGGCAGGTACAGAAGGCAGGAGGACACAGAATGAAACTCTTTCATCAAGCTGACAACCCTTTAAAGCTGAGAAAGCTTTGGAGAAGTAACTTGAGTGGGGCTGAGTGCCCAGGAAAGATGGTCAATATAAGGAAATTCCATGGAAAGCATTAGATTAGATGTTTTTCTTTCTTTTCAAAAATATTATCTACATCCCATCATAACTTTTATTTTGCTAAATATTTCCCAATTACATTTTCATCTTCTATTTTTCCAAATTAAATGTAAATACAATTTTAATAATTTTTGACAGTTTGTGATCCATGTTTTCTCCCTCTATCTCCCACTCCATTCCCCTAAGATTGCAGGTAAAATAATACAGGTTGTACACGTGCTCTCATCAGATTTGATCTTGCTGCAGAGAGAAAAGTTCTGGTTTCCTAAATGACCGTGGAGGATTGTTCCTTCCTCAGATGTTTACAAGGATTTTAAAGATTAGGAATGGGGAAAATAAAGCTGATGGAGAAAAAGTGCAAAAGAGTTTTGGGGGACTGTTTAGGGGTGAGCTGTCTGTAATAACCTATACACTAAATGCATTGCTCCTATGCCTCCTGGATGGTGAAGATGTAGAATGATGTGGTTATTCTCAGAGTGATCATGTGTTTGAGCAGCTGGCCATAGCAATGACAAGTAAAGTCTTTCCTTGCCAGTTGGCTGAGAATGTGGTGCTAATTGTAACCCTACCAATAAGTGGGGTTAGGCAAATTGAAATGGACAGAGCCAAAAGCTCTCACAGTGCCATGGGAAAAAGAAGGAATCTGACTTGAGGCTTGGAAGGGAAGAGATACAGATGGCATTTCACCCAGCCAAAGGTAGTGGTTTAGCTTGATGGAGACCAGGCTTAGCTTGGACCATGGACAGGTTAAAGCTCATTTAGATATCTCCCTAGTGGCTTTCTTAGTCAATTAACTATTTGATTATAATTTTCTTTATTTTAAAAATTATATACATACATTTTCTCAATAAGCAAGCATTTATTCCTTACCCCTCCCTTTGAAAAAAGAGAAAAACAAAAGCAAAACCCTTGTGAGATATAATAATAATCAAGCAAAACCAATTATCATATTGGTTATGTCCAAAAATATGTTTCTCATTCTGCTTATTAGCTCATCAGCTTCTCTGTCAGGAGGTAGGTATCATTCTTTATCATTAGCTCCATGGAATCACCATTGATCAATGCATTGATTAGAGTTCTTAAATCTTTCAAAATTGTTCAATTTTACAATGTTGATATTATAGTCCAAATTGTTCTCTACACTCCACTCATGTTGCCTGTATCAATCCATACAAGTCTTCCTGGTTTTCTCTGAATCCATGTTTCCTTATTTTTTATTGTACAATAGAATTATATTACTAATCATTTTATTGTTGAACATGCTGATTTCTCGTACCATGTTATATATAGTATAAATTTTACTCTTCTCCTTGTAAGCATACCTCCTAATAAACTCAATTATAAGTTTGAAAAAGGTTGTTGTTATTTGTCCTTTGCTTTCAGAGAACCAGTGACATCACATGGAGATATCTTGACTTGCCTGTGACTTAGATTTAAGTAGGGCAATTTTACAAAGTCACCAGCCTCACTATCTTCCAGTATCATTGCAGTCCAGTGGCAAGACAAAAATCAGGATGTTTAGCGATGGCCCAGGATGCAGTGGATGGCCTTGGCATCTTTGATGTTTGACCAAACTCTAAGAGCTCCACAGCACCTGCTTCAGCTACCTCCACGGCACAGATTGGAACTAATTGTCCTCATCTGCCCATTTGACTAAGGCAAGTTTTCACATGCTTGGGGTAAATATTTCCCTTACTTACCAATAGGTTTAATACTAATCTGTTATTCTCAACCTGGTTTAGTCAGATTGCCAGGGTTTTCTAGGGTATAGCCATTAGACATTCTACAGCTCCTTGGAACTACAGGTAAGTGTTGGGAGACAAGTGGGCACCAAAAGTAGATGGGCAAGCCTAAAAATGGCTCACTCAGAAAAACTGTACATCAGAGAAGCTAGTCCTTCCTGAAAACTAGAATGGTGACTAGCCAAGGTGATAACTTAAAGAAATATGAATGCTGTGAAGCATTAAGCTACTAGGGTTGGTCAGATTGGCAGAATTAAAGAAGACATGAATGGGTTAAGGACTCAAGGCTATCATCTGGCAGACATGGGCTTTGTCAGGGTCTCCAATTTTCTTAGAGCAGAACCAAGAGTCATCTTCTTGGATGCCAGTCCATTCATACCACTGCCATAGTCATGCTGTCATCATCAGTACTTGACCAGTTTGGATCACTCCTGCTACCTACAGACACAGGCTATGCCCAAGAGTTGTTCCCATTATTCCAACATAAACGAAGGTTCTGACTTACCAGAAAGACAGAGACAGAGAAAGACAAAGACAAAGAGACAGAAAGACATCAAGAAAGATTCAGTTGGAAGATGAAATTCAGTAGAATGAAAGACAATGCATAATGACCTAAGAGCACCAGATACTATATGAGGCTCTCATGCTTCAGTGACTTCCTAGCAAGTTGGGATGAGAATAACCAACTCATAAGAGTGAGGCTAATGTAGCCTTATATGATATTTAAAAGGCAGAAAGGATTATGTGGGGCAGATCCACTGTTAAAACTTCTTTCCTGATTTCTGTGGGTTTCATCCAGCCCCTCTAAAATACCTCTGTAATAGAGTGTTCAAAAGTCACAGTTGCCAACACTAAGTGACTAGATCTTTCATTAACTCTTTCCTTTATTTGACATTCTTTCTCACCGATGTTTGCCTCTGCCCAGGTTGTGTCCTATTCTTGTGGATGCTTTCCCCATCACTTCTCTTCTGTCTCTTGGAATCCCTAGCATCAGACTTAGCCCAAGTGCCACCTCAATGTGAGGTCTTTCCTGATCCCTTTCTCTGTAATCAAACTTCCCTGAAATTCTTTTGACTTTATTTTAAATATTTTTCTTTTTACTCATCTTTGTGCATTTTGATTCTTTAAGTAGAAAGTAAGTTCCTTGGGGGCAAGAATTGTTTTGATTTTGTTTTTGTTTGTCTGATATGGCAAGGAGTGGTTACTCAACAGACATTTGCTGAATTGAGTAAATGAAAAATGAACTTGGGGAATTACCAATTATATGGTAAAACAAATAAAGTGCTGGATTTGGAGTCAGAAAGATGTGAGATCAAATCCTGCCTCAGACACTTACTAGCTGTGTGACCCTCTCAATCTCAGTTTTCTCTTCTGTAAATGAGAAGGGTATCTCTTCTAGCTCTCAAACTAGGATCCTATTTGCCAAGCAGATTGTAGAACTGAAACTAAGAGAAGTTAAACAATCATCAGTATTTGAATTCTACACCTCTCTCACTTATTTCTTATGATACTTACTAAAATAAGATGCTCTTTTACTATAGCAAAATCATTTGTGTTTTTTCAATCGGTGCCTAGGTGCACTTTGCTAGAGCCTATGTGGGGGGTAAAATGTGGATCCTTCAGGAGGACTACAAAGAAGGAGGGGACTGTGGACCTAGGAATATGTTCTCCAGAGGGAAGCAGTGAAAACTTAGCCAAGAGGCAGAACAACCAGCTTTTCTGAAACTGCCCTGGGCTATGTTTCTTGACAGTCGATCAGTTTTAGGACAAGAAGGGGCTGTACAATAAGCTAGCAGTAATGACAATCCCAAGAGCCTCTGGATCTGTGGGGCTCTTAAATCTTTTCTAATAGTACCGAGCCACCAGCAAGTTCCTCCCTTCCATTTTCCTGAGTCACCCTGTACAGGACCAAGATTCCCACCCATTCCTGTACTATCTAAAGCATTTCCTGAACATCTATTGTGAGTCTTTCTTTAAGCTTTCCCCTGAGCACAGCTAAATGGAAAGCAGTGAATCCAGTCAAGGGAGGAGGAAGAGGCAAGGAAAAAAAAATCATCTGGGAGTCCTTAACATTCTCAGTGGACTGAAGGAATCCACCTTTTGACCCCCTTAGAGTTGGAGCTGTGCTACATTACAAAAAACAGCAAATCATAGAACAAAAGGTTGGCAGTGCTTTTCCCCATGGACTCATCACGCAAGCTTTTTGGAGCTCCTGAGTTGGATTACTGTATTTTCTCTTGTGGGAGCAAAGCATCGTAGATTTAATCATAGCTTGCATTTATATAGGGCTTTAAGGTTTGCAAAGTACTTTAAAAATACGACCTCATTTTATCCTCACAACAATCTTGGGAGGTAGGTGATATTATTATCCCACTTTACAGCTGAGGAAACTGAGGCAAACAAAGGTTAAATGTCTTGCCCAGGGTCACAAAGCTAATAAGTGGCTAAGGTTGAATTTGAACTCATGTTCTGACTCCAGGCCCAGTGTTCTATCCATTCCAACACCTAACTGCAATCATAATAATAACTACTAACATATATAAACATACATACATATATATATATATAATGATTTAAGATTTGCAAAGCACTTTACATGCATTTACTTATTTTCTCCTGACAGCTATCCTATAATCCCCATTTTACAAATGAGTAAATTGAGTCAGGTAGGAGTTAAGGGATTTTCCCAGGGCCATACAACTTTTAAATATGTAAAACAGGATTTGAACTCAGGTCTTCTTGACTCTATGTATAGTGCTATCTCTACTATACTTCTTAGCTGCCAAAAAATGATAGCAAGAATTTATATGGTGCTTTAAAGTTGGCAGAACTCATATATGTGATATCATTTGATCCTTACAATAATCCTGGAAGTTAGGTATTCCCACTTTTATAGATAAGGAAACTGAGGGAAAGAGAAGTGATGTATCCAGGTTCTTATAGCCTATAAGTACCTGAGGCACAATTTAAACTCAGATATCCTTGACTTCTAAGTCCAGCATTCTATTCACTATACTACCTAACTGTTTGAATTTGAAGTCTCCTGATTTTACAAATGAGGAAAATGAGGCAGAGAGGACATATAATTATATAATAATAATAGGTAATAAGCATATGAGCTGTGATTTGGACCTAGATCCTTAGACTCAAGGAGCAGCTAGGTGGGTGCAATGGATAGATTTCAGGGATGGAATCAGGAAGACATCTTCCTCAGTTTAAATCTGATCTCAGACACTTTCCAGCTGTGTGACTCTGGGCAAGTTACTTCACCCTATTGACCTCAGTTTCATTATCTGTGAAATGAGCTTGAGATGGAAACAGCAAACTACTCCAGTATCTTTGCCAAGAAAAACCCAAATCGAGTCATGAGAGTCAGATAAAACTGAACAACAACAATCTCAGATTAAAAATCCAGCCAGTTTCCACTGTACCATGATGTCGCTGAAGAGCTTCCTCTTGAGAGTAACCTTGAATCATCTCCACTAGGATTCTGAGAATTTCAAGGGTTACATTAATGCTTCTGAATTGCTGTTTTAAGATATCTGACCTATTAACCACCTTGCTCTTTGATTAGAACTCCACCTTACTGAAGTCGAGATCCTGGGTTTGATTTCTCTCTGGGGCTCCAAAGGCATCCATAGCAGCTGTCAACGAAGAACCTGAGCATGAATGGGTCAATTCAAAACCAACAGCACTTTCAAAAAATAACTCTTCCTCTAGGTTGTGCTGAAACTGAATAGATTCAACCTTGCATGACAAGACTGGACCAATTCACCATTCATCCTCTTTCTTCACATAGACATTATTTCTAACCTCTTGTTTTCTAACCTGGGACTCTTATCAGGTACATAGAACTGGGGGAACCCATTCTCCTTGCTCCTAGAAGTGCCATGGTATTTGCAAACAGCCAGTTGTACTTTCCTCTCATTCTCTCCTTGCGCTCTTCTCCTTCTCCCCTAAAATAATATACGCTCCTTAAGGGCGTTTATCATTTCATACTTGTTCTTTCATCCTCAGTCCCAAGCACATATTAGTGTCCCAATAAATTCTTGATGCAAAACATAGTATGTAGGATTTGGAGTCAATAATACCTGGGTTCAAATCCCAACTCAGACACTTAATAGCTGGGTGCCCTGGGAAATTCAATTTTTACCTCTCTTGGCTTGTTTCCTGTTCTCATCAGATCTAGAGTGATGATATAGTCCTTTAGTGCTGAAAGCTTGTGTGAAGCTCCTAGGCTTGAATTAAAGTCTATCAAAAGCTAGAGATAAAGTGGATGATTATGGTATCCCAAACTCAGTTAATATGGTGCTGCCTAGAAAAGTTCTCTAAACAACTAAGAAAATTATTTTACTATTATAAAGATATGTGAATTACTTTAAATTAGCATACAAATTATATGTAGAAAAGTAATTTAAGACAGAGTTGTCAAGCTGGAAAGATACATGCAAAGCTCTCTTAAACCAGATTAAAATGTAGCTGAGAAATGCTTAACAAAATAAATAAAATACAATACAGCATATTCAGTTCTGCCTGGCTCTCAGGATCCCATTTGGGGTTTTCTTGGCAAAGATTCTGGAGTAGTTTGCTATTTCCTTTTCCAGTTCATTTTACAGAGGAGGAAACTGAGGCCAACAGGATGAAGTTACTTCTCCAGGGTCATACAACTAGTACGTGTCTGAGACCAGATTTAAATTGGGGAAGATCAACTCTCTAAGACAGTAATTTGCAGAGAAGGGGCCAACCTGCATTGATAGATTTTTCCTCACTCAGGAGTTCTCTATATTGATAAAATCCAGTTCTGTATCCATCTATATCTCTTTCTCTTTATAACTTATTTGTACTATCAACTTTCAACTCTCTTATACCTGAAAGTCAACTTTTATGTCATAGACCACTTTGGCAGTCTGGTCTAGCCTCTAGACTCTTTCTAAGAATAATGCCTTTAAATACATAAAATAAAATACATTCAGTTACAAAAGGAATAAATTCTATTGAGATATTTATCAAAATACTTTTTGTAAGTTCATGAAACCAAGGTTAGGAACCTTCAGACCAAAACATTTACAAAATCCAGACCCAGGACAACACTTGGACAACATTAAAATATTCTGCTTAAGGGCTTTGGTTTTTTTTAATTTTAATGATACATCACAAGATGGACTACTATTATGCTATAAGAAATGATAAGTGGGGTGCTTTCAGAAAAACTTGCAAAGACTTACATGAACTGATACAAAGTGAAATGAGCTGAACCAGGAGAACACCATACACAGTCACAGAAATATTCTATGATGATCTGATGATCATCTGTGAATGACTTATCTATTCTTAATAATACAAAATATTAATATTAATATTCTTAATAATACAAATAGTACATATTTGCACAATAGATTGTGCAAAATCTACCCTTTGTTCATTTCAACCCAATATTCCCTCATAATGCACTATATAAGATAAAATTTGTAAAAGTGCTTAGCCTAATGGGCTGGCACATAGTAGGCATTATACAAATACTTATTATCTTCCTGTCCCTTTCCTTTCATTCAGGTTCTCAACTTCCCCCCTTCTGAGTCAGACATTAGCCTTCAAGGCAATTAACTATAACCTAACCCCAAAAGCAACACCTGCAAAGGTAACACTGGGGAGATAATCTCTCAGTAGGGGTAAAATATGAAAATAACAACAAAAAATTTAAAAATGTAAAAATTAAAAAAATTAAGATGATGGCATGAAACAAATACTAAAAAAACTGGCTCAATTTAGAGTCAAAAGACACAAGTCGAAGGCTTTGCTGGGGAGCTTACTATATGAAAGATAATGGAACTCTCTAAGGCTAAGCTTCCTCATCTGAAAAACAGAAATAATACTTGCACTACTCTTATTCCAAGATAATTATGATGAAAGCACTTTAAAAGGCATAATATATGACACAAAGTTGAGCTGATAAGATTAAAATATAATTCAATTATGTAGATTAGTCTAGTGATACAGTAGATAGAATACTGGACCTGAATGCAAATCCTGTATCAGGTACTTATTTAGCTGTATTAGATTCAAATCAATATCCAATAACTCCAAGTATTATATTTTATAAGATTTATTAATAATCACTTGAAGTAGAAGAAATAAAAGAACAAAAGTATGAAAGCCTAAGAAAAGTCGCATTAGTAAAATTCCCCTGCCTGGTAATCACCCAACCTTCGCAGCTGTGTTCCTGGGAAAAGAGAGTGAGAGTGGAGCTACACAAAACTTATATCCTCCCTACATTAACATGTAACATGAGAAGGCACATGGGAAGCTGAGATTTACAGTCCTGGGGAGCAAATTCTAATTATACAGCTGAATCACCATGACTGAGTTATGGACATGAAAAAATAAACTTTATTCTTAACTCTAGTGATAAAAAATTTTTTACAATTGTGTTAAGAATATTGCACTGACTGTTCAAGAAAATCCTGGCTTCTGTGGAATACCTGCTTCCTAGTTAAATTTCCCTCCCTTTCCTAACCCAAAATATTTTGTAGGAAAATTCAATTGTGAGGTCTTCAAGGCAAAGAATCTTGCCAAGATAAGAATGTGACAAAAGCACATTCAGGCTCTCCTGAAATTCTGGCTAATGGATGGATTTGGGTGCATTTTTAGTTCAAAATTCCTGTGCTTGATGAAGTAGAAGATTACCATTTAGTAGAGAATAATGCATTCTTCTATGAATTTCTAAAGAAGAAATTCCAATAAATAAAAAAAGAGTACTATTGTTCATAGTAATTGGCCCTCTTCTTGTTCCTCACACACAGTCTTCCATCTTCAGTCTCCATACCTTTCCAATGACTGTCCTCCATTTCTGGAAGGCTATCTCCTCTCATTTGTCTCTTAGCATTCCTGGATTCCTTCGAGACAGCTAAAGTGACACATTCTGCAGTATGCCTTCTCTTTTTATCTCCAGAGCTGCTAATTTATTCTCTGTAAAGTTACCTTCCCTATACTCTATATAAATTTGTATGGATGTTTTTCCAAACATGTTCTCTCCCTCCGTTAGAATGTTAGCTCCTTGAGGACAGGAACTACTTTCAGCACTTAGGACAGTGCCTGGGATATAATTTAGAATAAATACTTTATCAATTTTTTGATTGATCTTTCCTCTCCCCCTACTATCTCCAGCTTGGGCAAATCATTATTATACAGTTGCCAGTAGAAACCTAAAGCATGCTTGTAGATTCAGACCAGAAAGCTATGGCTATATTTTAGAACTAAGACAAATCTGCAGCAGTGCATGGAAACCAGTTGCAGGCAGAGGGAAACAAACCCAATCTGCAATAAACTGAAGGATCCTGTGTCTCCATCTGGAATTTATGTGCTCTCTGGTCCATAAAATATGAGTAGCCACTGTTTCCTCACACTCTCTTAGCAACTGCTAGGAGCTGGCACAGAAGCAAATGGCTACAGTACAGATGCTCCAGGCACTGGTTTCTTAATATGGTATCTACCCTTCTCACCCAAAATAGAGCCCTACTTTCAGTAAAAAGGAGAGTTAGAGGTGGGGAGGGAGAAGAAAAATTGGTTCTTGATTAGGTGCTGTAGGGAACTGGGTCAGATCACATCAAGATGTTCTCTTGGCTGTAATAGTTTTAAGAGTTACTGAGATCTGTCCTCCTCCTCCCCAAGTCCTTTAGCATCTGGTAGCCAACTTTCTGGTGAAAGGAGAGCTAGATATGGGAAGGAGAAGAAAAATGGGTTCTTCATTAGATGTCATTATGTCAGCTTATTTCAAGCCATTCTCTCTTCTTATAGTTTCTTCAACTATTTCAAAAGATCAATGACTTCATCAATGAATTCAAAGAGTATTCGCTCTTGGTAGTAATGGTTTCATGAATTACTATGCTCTCTCTCTCTCTCTCACATACATACATACACACACACACACACACACACACAAACAAACAAACAAAAAACCAATGTCCTTTAGCATCTAGTAGCCTACTTTCTGGTGACATGCTATAGAAAGTCAAAAGCTGTAATCTACAATAAAAAGATTCTCAACTGGCCCTAGCCAGTATGAATCAGAGGCAGGACTGGAAACCAAGACTTCCAGACTACGGGGATGATTTTTCTATCCATTGCATGCTGCCTCAACTTTATTCCTTTCAGTAGGATCTTTAAACATACATTCTAGACACCAACAAATAATTAACTAACCTCTTGTCCTTTAGGCAACTAGTTGGCACAATAGATAGAACTTGGGCTCCAGAATCAGGAAGACAAGTTCAAATGTGATTTCAGACATTTATCAACTGTGTGACCCTGGGTAAGTCACTTTCTCTGCTCTATAATGGAGGGATAATAATAGTACCTATCTCCCATGGTTATTGTGAGAATTAAATGTTATAATACTTGTAAAGAACTTTGCAAACCTCAGAGAAAGTCACTATTCAAATGTTGGCTATAATTATTGATGTTAATAAACAGAAACATCTTTACAATAGAAGAGAATGTCATCCTTAAATCACATAGTGTTCAGATACCTTCTTTAATCTTTTGGCAGAAGCAGATATCTGCTGGGCACACCCAAGTCCAAGCCCTTAACTTTAAACCTTCTCTCAATCAGAAGAGCTGATGAACTGAACCCCAGGATTCACACATGAAATCTTCTCTATTGTTATGTGAATCTAAGTAATCACAGCAGACACACAATGCAGAAACCTTTCTAGCTAGGCTCAGCTGGATCTAAGTAAGTTTCTTGTCCTCTGAGCCAAAGGAAAAAGAAATTGGGCCACCAGAAAGTCCCAGATTCTGAAATTTCTAGTTTAACAGTTAGGAAATTTCATTTGTCATCCGATGACTTTAGGAAAATGTTAAAGGAGCAGTATGACCCTGTTTTTGTATTAAAGGAGTCCTAGAACTAAAGTCAGGAAGACCTGGGTTAAATCCCACCCTTGACATTTACTGGTTAGGACACCCTTTGAAAGTAAGAACATCCTTCAGTAATTCATTTCTTTATCTGTGAAATGGGAATAATTAAAGGATTTGCCTCACAGGACTATTTGATCACTGGAAACCTGAAAACCTTAAATAAATACACTATAATTATGCCACAAGTGAAGAAGCAATAGTGAGAATCAAAGGAATGGAAAATAACCATAAGAATCTAAATTTGCAGACTCTGGGATCCATAAAGTATGACACCCAACACTAGACATGTTACCTCAAGGCAATGGTTGACCATATCCCAATAAGATAATATGAGTCTAAACACAATTGAGCCAAAAATATCAGAAATCCAAATCTCCAAATCTGCATTTGGTGTTACTAAATAGAGGCTTCAGTATAAGCAGCCAATTTTCAGGTGGTTCAACTTTGTAAAATATGAGAATATTCAAATGCTGTAAACGTGGAAGAACATTACCAGGGCTAGGAGAAAATCTTGGTTTAGAGACTTTTGCAGGGAAGACAAGAATAACTGTGGTGATTGGGGTTTGCTGTCCATGTCCTTGGCTAATGGATTATGTCAAGAAGATGGAAGCTGGCCTATTAAATTCCCCAGGAGCCTGCTGTGTGCATTTACAGAAACTCAAAAGCATCCCCAAACTATGACCCACATCTTGATTAATTCTCAGAGGACACTGAAATGTTTATAAGTCAGTGCAATATTAGAAAGACCAAAAGGAAGGTTAGCTGTGATCCTGCTACTTTAAGAGAGAAGTACCATGACTAGGTATTTATTAAAAGGCACTGGGCAATTACCAAGGCTTGCAAAAAGTCACTACACTCACCTCAGTTGGTTACTCCCTATATTATCTTAGGCAAGGTGCTTAAACACCCTGGTCTGGAGTGCTGGGTGGCTCTGAAACCAGGGAGACCCTGAGTTCAAGTCCAGCCTCAATCACTTATGAGGTATGGGACCTAGGCAAGTCAATTAATCTCTGTATACCTCAGTTTTCCTAATTGTAAAATGAGAATATTCATAGCATGCCTCACCAGGTTGTCATAAGGATCAAATGAGGCAATATTTCTAAAGTGCCTGGCACATAGTAAGTACCTATTATGGATTTATACCCTTTCCTTTCCCTATAAAATGAGGGGGGGGTAGAATTAAGTGGTCACTACCTACTTGAAGCAGGCAGTGAAAATATTAGTATCTATGAAAAAATGAAGAAAATATGATTGAGAGGTTATAGATTTGGCTGAGGTAAAGAATAAGGAACACTGAATATGGAGTCAGAGGACCTGATTTCAACTATTAAAGACTTTTTCTCCTAATATTAACTAAAATTAAGCTCACTTGGTAAAGCTATAAGTACAAGCTATGGATATATGAATAAGCTATACAAGCAACAGGCTATACTGGATTTGAAATTGGAGTAACTGGGTTTTGATTTCCGTTCCACAACTCAGTATCAGGGCAGATTGGTTACATTACTTCAAGTCTTTGGGTCTCAGTGTCTTCATATTATAAAATGAGGGGACTGAACAAGAGTATATTTGCCTCTCCTGTCAACTCTGAAGGTATGATCTCAAGTGCTGGAAGTGGGATTTGAGTCTTAGATTTCTTGACTCCAAATCAAACCTTCTTCCCACTATGACATTTTAGGTGTTGGGACAGTTTTCATGAAATTTTAAAATTTTAAGTAAAAATTCATGTTTTACTTGTTGAAATGAAATCTGTACTAAGGACATGAGCCTAAATTTCTGGGCTTTAGTAGACTTCATTGAAAACCATGAAACTTAATACATTAAATTGGAAAGAGGATGAATAAACATTTTTAGGTAGAATAGGGAAACATGAAAATGGTTCCCTTTCGTTATTCTTTTAATTGTAAAGAAATGGCAGTGGAAAATTGTATTCTCTTTAGTGTAAATCAACCAGAGGAAATGTCTTCATCATATAGTGATACTTTTACTTATCATTGAGTAGGTTTTTGTGTTTTCCCCCCTCAAGATACCTAATTGAAACCTTCTGGGTTTTTGCTTCTTTTTTCTATTGGGTATAAAAGATGCCTCTTTCTAATTTGTAAACCTTGACCCTTCCCAAAGAATGTTCCAAAGCTATTAAGAGATCCTTAATATAATAAGCAAATTGCATCACATACTGTTCCTGAATTTTCTTCTCCCTGGAGGAATTAAAAGTTGATGCTTAATACAGGTCATTAATAAATCTTAATTCTAAGACTTGTTTGTTATATTCTTCATATGTGAGAGGGCAAGGTTCATTTGTAGATTCCTTGTCCCTAGACAGATACTGAGAACATCACGAATGATGTTTGTCTTTCCAGATGTACTGAAGAACTCAATAGAGCTTTGGAAGTGTTCCCTTGGGGTAGCTAGATTCTGTGCTTGCTGAAATGATGGTGTTATTACTGCTAGTTAGAAGAGATATTGTAGCAAACCAGATGAAAACAAAAATTCCCCCAAAGATACTGCTTATCCATGAATGACCTAAGTTGCATAACAGAAGCTGATACATACTTTTACATAAACAAACCCCATTAAAATGGGATCTTCAACATGAAAAGACATTTAATCATTTAATAACAAATCTTTTCTCTTCAAGGTATTTGTTGGAATGACATTAATTTGACCAATACCTAATGGCAAAGAGATAGGTAGGTAGCATACTTTACAAAAAAAATGCTTGGATTGGGATTTGTTTTATCCTTGTTAGACATGTGTAGTTGTGTGTGTGTGATGTGTTGGCTCTCACATGAGATTACATTTGCTTTAGATATTAATATCAAGGGAAGTAAAGACAAATAATTTGATGTCCACATTTTGAGTCACTTCCTCTATTTATGCTGCCATAAGGAAATGAAGAACTGAATGCCCTCAGAACCACAAACAACCAATGTACCATAATCTATGTGATTAGACATTTAATTTTTCCTTTTCCTATGGTTTTCTATTATTGAATCAGATACGTATAAAAGAAAAAAGGAAGAGAAAAATAAATGTTTCTCAAGAAGAAAATGAGGGAGAGAGGATTCTGGGAACAAGAAAATGCATTGAAGGAAAAGCTGAGGAAATTAACACTTGGGAGGGGTCTGGCAAAATAGAGAGGTAAAGCAGGCTAATGAGTTGTGCTGTGTGTTTACTTATTTCTTCCTTTATGATTCCCTAGAGAAAGGCTAGGCTGCTATTAAATGTGAAATATGGGACTCACTGTAATCCCCAAGTCTCTAAAATGATATTGTTATATAATCAGAAATATATCCAAAGGCCAAAATGGGTCATAATTTGTAATCCTTAAAATGTTCTGGACATGTCAGTTATTACCGTAGGTAAGTTAGACATAACCTTTTGATGCAGAGGAAGGACCCCCAAAAGAATGGTAGTATTAGAAGAGTAAGGTAAAAGGGATCACAAGTAAAATTTCTCCTCCAAACTTCCTCAGTACCAGTGGCTATTTCTTTTTTTTTTGTTGTTACAATACTCACTTTATTTACACCCACCCTTCTCGCAGCCAAGGAGCAATTTAATTGGGTATTACTTGTGTCCTTGATCAGAGCCTATTTCAATGATGTTGTTTGCACTAGGATGTTAATTTAGAGTCTACATCCCCAACCATATCCCTCTGTCCCATGTATTCAAGCAGTTGTGTTTCTTTGGTGTTTTTACTCCCACAATGTTTTCTCTGAATGTGGATAGTGTTTTTTTCTGGTAGATTCCTCCAAGTTGTTCAGGATCACTGCATTGCCACCAATGGAGAAGTCCATTGCATTCAGTTGTACAACAGTGTATCAGTCTCTGTGTGCAATGTTTTCCTGGTTCTGCTACTGTCAGTCTGCATCAATTCCTGGAGGTTGTTCCAGTCCCTATGGAATCCCTCCACTTTATTATTCCTTTGAGCGCAATAGTATTCCATCACCAACACATACCAGTTTGTTCAGCCATTCCCCAATTGAAGGGCATCCCCTCATTTTTCAATTTTTTGCTACCACAAAGAGTGCTGCTATGAATATTCTTGTATATGTCTTTTTCCTTATTATCTCTTTGGGGTACAAACCCAGCAGTGCTATGGTAGACAGTCTTTTATCGCCCTTTGGGCATAGTTCCAAATTGCCCTCCAGAATGGTTGGATCAATTCACAGCTCCACCAGCAATGCATGAATGTCCCAACTTTGCCACATCCCCTCCAGCATTCATTACTTTCCATTGCTGTAATGTTAGCCAATCTGCTAGGTATGAGGTGATACCTCAGAGTTGTTTTGATTTGCATCTCTCTGACTATAACAGATTAAGAACACTTTTTCATGTGCTTATTAATAGTTTTTATTTCTTTAACTGAAAATTGCCTATTCATGTCCCTTGCCCATTTATCAATTACTAATGGCTAGATTTTTTTGCACAATTAGTTTACTTCTTTATAAATTTAAGTAATTAGACCTTTGTCAGAGGTTTTTGTAATGAAGATTGTTTCCCAATTTATTGCTTTCCTTCTAATTTTGGATGTATTCGTTTTGTTTGCACAAAAACTTTTTAATTTGATGTAATCAAAATTATCGATTTTACATTTTGTGATTTTTTCTAGTTCTTGCTTGGTTTTAAAGTCTTTCTTTTCCCAAAGATCTGACAAGTATACTATACTGTGTTTGCCTAATTTGCTTATAGTTTCCTTCTTTATATTCAGGTCATTCACCCATTCTGAGTTTATCTTGGTGTAGAGTGTGAGATGTTGATCCAAACCTAATTTCTCCCATACCATCTTCCAATTTTCCCAGCAGTTTTTATCAAATAGTGGCTTTTGGTCCCCAAAACTGGAATCTTTGGGCTTATCACAGACTGCCTTGCTGAGGTCATTTACCTCTAGTCTATTCCACTGATCCTTCTTTCTGTCTCTTAGCCAGTATCAAATTATTTTGATGACCACTGCTTTACAGTATAGTTTGAGATCTGGAACTGCAAGTACTCCTTCCTTTGCATTTTTTTTTCATTATTTCCCTGAATATCCTTGATCTTTTGTTCTTCCAAATGAACTTTGTTATGTTTTTTTTCTAATTCAGTAAAAAAGTTTTTTGGTAGTTCAATGGGTATGGCACTAAATAAGTAAATTAATTTGGGCAGGATTGTCATTTTTTATGTTAGCTCCTCCTACCCATGAGCAATCAATGTTTCTCCAATTGTTTAGATCTAGTTTTAATTGTGTGGAGAGTGTTTTGTAGTTATTTTCATATAGTTCCTGGGTTTGTCTCAGCAGATAGATTCCTAAATATTTTATATTGTCTAGGGTTATTTTAAATGGAATTTCTCTAATTCTTGCTTCTGAAATGGGTTGGAGATATATAGAAATGCTGATGACTTAGGAGGGTTTATTTTGTATCCTGCAACTTTGCTAAAGTTGTTGATTATTTTGACTAGCTTTTTGGTTGATTCTCTAGGATTCTTTAAGTAGACCATCATATTATCCACAAAGAGTGATAGCTTGTTCTCTTCATTGCCTATTTTAATACCTTCAATATCTTTTTCTTCTCTAATTGCTACTGCTAGTGTTTCTACTACAATGTTAAAAAATAGAGGTGATAATGGGTATCCTTGTTTCACTCCTGATCTTATTGGGAAGGCTTCTAATTTATCCCCATTGTAGATGGTATTTGCTGATTGTTTTAGATATATACTGTTTATTATTTTTAGGAAAGGCCCTTCTATTCCTATACTTTCTACTG
The DNA here is from genome assembly GCF_027887165.1 of Monodelphis domestica. Taxonomy (NCBI): domain Eukaryota; kingdom Metazoa; phylum Chordata; class Mammalia; order Didelphimorphia; family Didelphidae; genus Monodelphis; species Monodelphis domestica. The sequence goes on from NC_077231.1 coordinate 261,651,332, forward strand.
TTTTCAATAGGCATGGGTGTTGTCTTTTATCAAAGGCTTTTTCTGCATCTATTGAGATAATCATGTGATTTTTGTCGGTTTGCTTGTTACTATTGTCAATTTTGTGGATGGTTTTCCTAATATTGAACCTTCCTTGCATTCCTGGTATGAATCCTACCTCATCATATTGAATAACCCTTGTGATGACTTACTGGAGTCTTTTTGCTAGTATCCTATTTAAGATTTTTGCATCTATATTCATTAGGGAGATTGGTCTATAGTTTTCTTTCTCTGTTTTTGACCTGCCTGGTTTTGGAATCAGTACCATATTTGTGTCATAAAATGAATTTGGCAGAACTCCTTCTTGGCTTATTCTGTCAAATAGTTTGTATAATATTGGGATTAGTTGTTCTTTGAATGTTTGATAGAAATCATTTGTAAATCAATCTGGACCTACGAATTTTTTTCTTAGGGAGTTATTTGATGGCTTGTTCAATTTCTTTTTCTAATATGGGGTTGTTTAGGTAATCTATTTCTTCCTCTGCTAGTCTAGGCAATTTATATTTTTGTAAATATTCATCCATATCACCTAGATTGCCATGTTTGTTGCCATATAATTAGGCATAATAGTTTTTAATGATTGCCTTAATTTCCTCTTCATTAGAGATGAGGTTTCCCTTTTCATCTTGGATACCATCAATTTGGTTTTCTTCTTTCCTTTTTTAATTAGACTGACCAGTACTTTGTCTATTTTATTTGTTTTTTCAAAGTACCAGCCTCTAGTTTTATTTATTCAATCAATAGTTCTTTTACTTTCAATTTTATTAATTTCTCCTTTGATTTTAAGTATCTCTAATTTAGTCTTCATCTGAGGATTTTTAATTTGTTCACCTTCTAGTTGTTTAATTTGCATGCCCAATTCATTGACCTCTGCTCTCCCTAATTTGTTAGTATATGAAGTCAAGGATATAAATTTCCCTGAGTACTGCTTTGGCTGCATCCCATAGGTTTTGAAAGGATGTCTCATCATTGTCATTTTCTTCAATGAAATTATTGTTTCTTTGACTAACCAGTTTTGGAGAATTGTATTGTTTAATTTCCAATTAATTTTTGATTTACCTCTCTATGTATCTTTTCTATTATTATTTTCATTGCACTGTGATCTGAGAAGTTTGCATTTATTATTTCCGCTCTTTTGCACTTGTTTGCAATGTTTTTATGTCCTAGTAAATGGGAAATATTTGTGAATGTACCATGTGCTGCTGAAAAGAAGTTGTATTTCTTTTTGTCCCTATTTATTTTTCTCCACATGTCTACTAACTCTAATTTTTCTAAGATTTAATTCACTTCTCTTACCTCTTTCTTATTTATTTTTTGGTTTGATTTATCTAGTTTGGATAGAGGAAGGTTGAGATCTCCCACTAGTATAGTTTTTCTATCTATTTAATCCTTGAGCTCCACTAGTTTCTCCTTTAGAAATTTGGATGCTATGCCATTTGGTGCATACATGTTGAATACTGATATTTCCTCATTGTCTATACTGCCTTTTATCAGGATGTAGTAGTGGCCATTTCTGAGGCTTCAGAGAGAGACTGGGACTAAAGTCATGTATTCTTAGGTTTATACATGGTTTCGTTAGATGTGAAGGGCTTTTTTTTAACAGTTAAAAACAGGGGGCATTTTTATTTTATTTATTTTCTGATTTATTTCTATTCTTAAATGTAACAGGATTTATTACCAAGTATCTCAATCCCTTCTCCACCCTCCTCCACTCCATTACCTATGGTAATACTATAGAAGGTATTACCCAACAAAAAGATACATAGATAGATAGATAGATAGATAGATAGATAGATAGATAGATTGTATCTTTCATGTTCCAATTTTTCAGTTCATTCTCTGGAAGTGGACATTTACAAGTGATTCTTCAAATATTAATTCCATAGCTGTATTTAATGTTCTCTTACTTCTACTCATGTCACTATTACTTCATGTAGATCTTTCAAAGTTTAAAAAAAATTAAACTGCTCATTGTTTCTTTTGGCACAGTAAAATTCCAACACAACCACATAACACAATTTATCCAGCTATTCCCCAATTGATGGCCAGCTCCTCAGTTTTCAGTTCTTTGTCATCACAAAAGAGAGATACTATACATATCTTGGAATATATTGGTTCTTTTCCTTTTTCTCTGATTTTCTTGGGAAACAGACCCTTGTTGGGTCTAAGGGTATATACAATTTTATAACTCTCTGGGAAAAAATCCCATTCGCTCTCCAAAATGGTTGGATTAATTTGCAATTCCACAAAGAGTATATTAGTATTTTTCTCATTTTCCATATCCTCTCCAACATTTGTCATTTTGCCCTTTTAGCATTTTAGAAAATCTGATAGGTGTAAGATAGTATCTCAGAATTGTTTTGATTCACATTTTTCCAATCAGTAGAGACTTAGAACTTTTTTTTTTTATAAACCTATATATGGTTTTGATTTCTTCATCCAAAAACTTTCTGTTCATACCTTTTGCCTATGTATCAATTGGGATATGTCTCTTATTCTTATAAGTTTGATATATTTTCAATATATTTTAGATTAGACCTCTATCTAAGAAATTGCCCACAAAAATTTCCCCCCAGTTTTTTGCTTTCCTTCTGATTTTGGCTATATCTGTTTTACTTGTACATAAACTTTTAAATTTAATCAAAATTATCCATCTTATATCTTCCAATGCCCTTCATCTCTTATTTACTCATAAAATTTTTTAAGCCATAATTCTGATAGGTATACGTTTACTTCCTGTTCTTCTAATTTTCTTAGGATATCTCCTTTTATGTCTAGGTTGTGTATCCATTTTTATCTTATCTTAATAAATGCTGTGAGATATTGGTCAATGGATACCTACTCAAACTACTCTCCAACTGACCCAGAAATTTTTACCAAATACTAAGTTCTTATGCCTATAACTTGGATCTAAATTTACTAAATACAATATTACCATAATCTTTTATTACTGTTTGTTGTGTTTAGTCTTTACTACTGATCTATCTTTATATTTTTTAGCCAGTATCAGATAACTTTGATGATCACTATTTAATAATAAAGATTAAAGTCTAGTACTACTAGATCTCCTTCCTTTACATTTTTTCATTAATTTACTTGATATTCTTGATATTTTGTTCTTCCAAATAAATTTTATCATTTTTTTCTTGCTAAGTACATTGTTTTTGTTTTTTAATTTAAGTTGGATGGCATTAAATAAACAGATTAGGGAAGATTGTCATTTTAATTATGTTGGCTTTTTCAACCCATGAACAATTAATATTCCTCTAATTATTTAAATTTGACTTTATTTGTGTAAAGAGTGTTTTATAATTATGTTTGTGTAGTTCATGGGTTTGTTTTGGCAGTTATATTCTCAGATTTTTTATTCTGTCTGGAGTTATTTTAAATGGGATATCTCTTCTTGAAGGACTTTGTTAGTGATCTATAAAAATACTGATGAATGGATATATTTTATATTCTACTAGTTTGCTAAAATTATTGATAGTTTTGACTAATTTTAGTTGAATCCCTAGAATTTTCCACATATGCCATTATATCTTCTGAAAAAAGAGTTTTATCATATCTTTGCCCATTCTGATTCCATTTCTTTTCCTTCTCAATTGCTATTGTCAGCATTTTTAATACTATGTTAAATGATATTGGTGGTAATGGGCATCCTTGTATCACTCCTAATATTACTGGGAAGGCTTCTTCTAGCTTATCCCCATTACAAATAATACTGGCTGATGCTTTTAGGTAGATGATCCAGATCATTTTAAGAAACAATCCATTTATACCTATGCTTTCCAATGTTTTTAATAGGAATGAGTGTTGCATTTCATATAATCATATGTTTTTTGTTACTTTTATTATTAATACATTCAATTATGGTGATAGTTTTCCTTGTATTAAATCATCCTTGCATTCCTGTAATAAATACTATTTGGTCAATGCCTTAGGTCTTGACCCTAGACTTCAAGTCTAGACTTTAAGTCTCATGTGGAGCAGGTGACACATGAATATGACTTTTTAGTCTAGCAGAGTAAGAGAGACAACTGAGACAGATGAGTCATTATGTCCTTTCTATGCTATTTCTCAAGCTCTCGCCTTTATGCCATCAGGTACAAGAGAGGTGGAAAACTTTGGGAAACATTATAAAAATAGCCAAAACTATTTTTCTTGCCTTTGCAAATAGAAAAAAATGCAGTCCTACTTTTATAAAAGGAAAGTTAATAAATATTGACTGGCAAGGACATACAACATTTTTCAATGTTCTCCAAAGAAATAGGTTAAAATATCTGCAAGGTTTCATGGATTTTTCCCCCTTCAATTTCTTTTACCCATATTTATTTTATAAGATGAACCATCCTGGATCTATAAAAGGCCAACAGAGTAGATTTCCACTGAAGAGAAACCAAAACAAGGTGATCTATGAGATTTATTAAAAATCAAACATTATGTACTATAATAACCTGATTACTTTCTTTAAAAAATATTATGACTGATGACTTTTTAACATCATAGTTGTTTCTTGATATGCCTTCAACCATTAAACCCTCCCATATAATAAAGCCAAACCATTCTTCAAAATCAAGATATGAAGAAATCTCAGTTCACATCTAATACAGCATTCTGCTGCTGTAGTTCCCCACCTACCAAAAGAGTGTTTCATTATCTGGGAACATGATTATTTTCAAGACAACCTATTTATTTCAAGGTTGTGTTCATACAAATAAGAACACTCTCATTTTGGTAACTGTGTATATTGATCCCCCGGGAAAGAGAAGTAAAAAAAAAACTGCCTGATTTTTAAAAAAATGTGTAATTCTTTTCAAGTTACTTTAATACTGATTCATATCTATGTTTCTCACAATTTTATGTCTTTCAACGGAGCCCTAAGCTACCAATCACAGCAAACCTTCTAAAGAATCCCAAGATAAAGAATCAATAACACATTGCATTTAAACAGTTTGACTCTTTTCTTTGTGACTTCTTGTTTTTATTATGAATTCCTGCTTAGAAAATTTCTATGCTGTAGCTTAAATTAGGAAGAATCTCAAAGCCAGGGGTCAGGATCTTATTTCAGGTAAATTCAGAAAAACAACTACATTTATAGAGTAGTTTGAGGTATGCAAATGCTTGATATACATTATCTCATATCCTCCCAACACAAGAGTGTGAAGTAGGCACTACTGGTATTTTTATAGAATCTTTCTTTTCTTTTTCCTTCCTTCCTTCCTTCCTTCCTTCCTTCCTTCCTTCCTTCCTTCCTTCCTTCCTTCCTTCCTTCCTTCCTTCCTTTCCAATAAGGACATCAGGCAACAGAAAATTTAAATAACTGTCTGCAGTAGTATGGCTAAGAACTCCCAGAGTCAGGATTCAATTCCAGTAGCCAAATCTGTCTTGACTTCTCATTTCTGAGCTCCGCCCATACATTGCACTGTCTCTCAATAAACTAAAAAATCCAAGTTAATTCTAAAATAGAACCGGATGTCTAGGTCAGTCCCCAAACCAACCAGATTTGAATGTCATAAGAGGAATGAAAATCAAATTTATCTTTTGGGATAAAGGATGACAGGGTGAAGGCGTGCAATATTGATGCCTTGCTGCTTTCCAAAAAAGTAATCTTTTGTTTAATAGAACTAAAGGATAATGTATGATCTGGACACTAGGAAAGCTGGTACCACATTTTTAATAAGCTACTGATTTACAGGTGGCTTAGAAAGACATGAGACCTAATATTATGCAGGCTCTCAATATCATAGGTGCCTGTAATTTGCTACTAAATCCCGTCTCTGGGATAAAAATGTTTTAAAGGAACTATACTAAAAACTTCCCAGCTGTGTGACCCTGGGCAAGTTACTTAACCTCCATTGTCCAGCCATTACCATTCTTCTGCCTTGGAACCAATACACAGTATTGATTCTAAGATGGAAGGGTAGAGTTTATAAAAGAAAAAAAAGATCACATATAATATTCCAGCCTACAACAGGACTTTTTATTAGAAAAGTTTGTGGTTTGAGATAATACATCCTGAAATGGCCTTCATCTGACTGGTATATATTCCTTGCCTCCAGAAGGACAAAGCATTCCCTATTCCCATATGAGTTCAAGCTAGTAGTCTGACTTCCTGTTGTAATTATGCTAAGCACAGGGAATATGGAGACTCTCTCTCTCTCTCTCTCTCTCTCTCTCTCTCACTCCCTCTCTCTCTCTCTCTCTCTCTCTCTCTGCTGCACTCTAGTGAGCAAGCTGAATATGAATGAAGACATGGAAATTGCAAAGGCCACAGGGCTAGTGACCAGGATTACTTTAGCCTGACTAACAGGAAGACTGGAAAAATGTGGCTGGCATTGAATGATTATTAATATATTTGTGATTTATCCCCTTTCACGTTCTCTAATGTAATGAAGAGTCCCTTTTTCTTCATTGAAAAGGCCTTTTTACTAAAGGGCAATAAGCATCATGACACACAGTAAATTCAGATCTCAGTGAAGACCTTTAAATTAGCATGAGGGGTCAGTTGTCCAAAAAGACATAGTTATGAAAAATCCCAATTTCACTTTCAAATATGAAGATACTGTTTGGGGATACAGCAATGTTGAGAGAAGCAGACAAATTAGAGAACTAGCTTTGGAGACAAGAAGTCTTGGGTTCAAACCTTGACTCTGACACATGACATCTATATGACCACAGTTAAGTCACTAATACCATAAGGTATAGATGAGTTACCAGTCTACAGTGGTAGAGGGAGTTTCCATGCTGGGAACTGCCAACACCTGATGAAATTACAAGCAAGGTGGCTAATCCCTACTCCCTAACCTTGAACCAAAAAATTACTACTCAGGATAAGTAATGTTTTAAGTTTGCTGTTGCTACCACAATTATGGAATACTGATTGGGTCACTCTATTGTCAACTTTCATTCTTTTAAAAGAACAAGCAGATATAGTAGCAGTTGAAATCATTTTGATGATTTGGGGGCCTTATAGCTTCTAATGCCTTATGAATCCCTAGCACTGAAGGCATCAACACTATGAAACACATAGTTAAATCTGAAGTGCATATAATTACATTGCAAATGGCCAGGAAATCTTCACACACATATGTGAAGTGATTATAATGAAAAGCTATTTCCTCTGTGACCCTGATGTTCCACAAATAACCACATGCACATGAGAACTTGGATTTTAAAATTGTTTGAAGGGTAGGTCATTTGGGTGTACAGAATGTAAAACGGTATAGACTTCTTGGTACTACAGTCTCTCCCTTTGCCTTCATCTGGGTCAGTCAGGAGTATGATGCCATCAGGCAATGGGATATCAACTTAAAGCAAAAGGCTACAAAGTAGGAATGATGTTAGAGCAGAAAATATATGGGTTTCCCAGGCTATGGAGATAAACTGAGATATGGAAGACAGGTAAAGGGGGAAAAACAAGATAGTGATGGGGAAAGAACTGTAGCCAGTGTTCTGTGATAAAGACTCAAGTGATTCTGGCCCAGAACATATATATCTATGTGATGACAAAGACATAATCAATGCAAATCAAAACAACTCTGAGATATCATCTCATACCTGTCTGATAGTTTGAAATGACAAAAGGGGAAAGTGACAAATAGTGGAAGAGATGTGGAAAAACAGGGACACTAATACACTGCCAGTGGAACTATAGACTGACCTGCAGTTTGGAGAGTGTAAAAATAGACTCGAATACAGGACTACAATCCCCACAAGCCTTTGCTCCACTTCCCCAAAATGCTTTGTAATCTCACAGGAATTCTGAGGTGGGCCGAGATAGAGGAAGGATTTAAGCTGGTGGCAAAGGTTTTTGGGGTCTCTCTTTTGGACTTCCATTTTGGAGCAGACGCGTCTCTTGCGTGATGTGAGGTTATTTTGTCTAGGCCTCTGGCCTAGGCACATGTTTCTTACTTGTATATTCTTTAATCCTTAATAAACCTCTAAAAAATATAATACTCCTTGCAGAAACTAATTTCTACCTGCCTCAGTCGCCCCAATATTTCCTAAATTTTAATCTTTACAAGAGTAATGCAGAATTATGCTCAAAGTTATAAAACTGTGTATATTTTTGATCCAGTGATACCACCATTAATTTATTTCCTACAGTGATCATGGAAAAAGATAAAAGAATCTATATGTTCTAAAATATAGCAACTCTTTTGTATTACCAAAAAACTAGAAACTGAAGGGATGCCCATCAATTGGGCACAAATAAGTTATGGCATATAATTGTGATACTATTGCACTATGTATAATTGAAAATCTGTTACCCTAAAAAAGATCCCTGTATTTCCTGGGAGCCCATGGACTTCCTATTATTACTTACTTCCTGTAATCAGGGAATAAATATCCAGTGGGAAATGCTGCTGCTCTCTTTTTGGCATGAAGCAGCAAATCATGGTGGTGGTGGTAAGGTGGGGATTTTGAAATGGCTAATCAGCCATGGGGGCATGGTCTTTATTTTGTATCCTCTTTATTCCCTGATTTTTACAACTACTATACCATAAGAAATGACAGACAAGTTGATTTTGGAAAGACCTATGTGAAATTATGAAGAGTGGAATGAACAGAATCAAGAGGACATTATACACAGTGACAGAAGTATTGTGTGAAGAATGGTTTGTGTATGTCAACCTCCAGAGGAAGAACTGATAAATGGAAATAAGTATCATTTTATGTGTAAATACATCTTTTTGTCAAATGATGGGGGGTGGGGTGGAGGGAGGGAGTTAAAAGTCTGAGTCTGATTCAGAAACTCCAGGGAGGACAAGTAGGTCCTAAGGACACCTTGAGGGTTAAGGGGGGGGGGTCTATCTTAAATGAATCCTATATTTCCAATTTGTCCTAGGATCTCTGGACCCATCTAAAACCCATAAGTCGGTAATATGAAAGATAAATGTTATTATTGTCTGTTCAGGAATCCTCCAGAATAAAGAGAATTAGGGATAAGCCAAATTATCTACTTTCAATTATTTTTCTATTTCTCCATTCCTCCTTGAGTTTTTCGTGAACTACTTGTGGGTGAGAAAAATGTTCTTTATTCCAATTTTACCACCTTTATTTGTTTCTTAGTGGGGTTGATCTCCTTTCTTCAACTATAGTATAAAAGTACTTAGTCTCAATTACAATATCTCCTTCTCAAAGAATATATAGACTAAAGTTAAATTGATCTAGAAAATGAAAATTATTTGTGCCAAGGCTCTCACTCACTCACATGTCTGAAAAAGAACTGGTAGCTAGATAGCAGCCTTCTTAATAACACAATTCCATCACCTTCTGTAAACTTATTTACTATGGTCTATTTTCTTTGAAAATTCAAGAAATCATTTTTTTATTTGATAGTAAATTCAAGCTTGCTAGAAAGGCTTGGGTTTTTTTTTTTACCATAGCAGTCAACAGTAAAAGATGAAAATTGGTAAAAATGATCTTATCTAATCATTCAGGGATTAGACTCACTTACTCAATCAGTATACTTTTATGAAGTTCTTACCTCTCTGCTGGATTAAGTTGAAAATAACATGGCTGCAAATTCTTATTTGTATTGTGATAAAAAAAATAATAATAATAATAGGATAAAAGAGACAGTGCTGTCTAGTGAATGGAGCTTGTCTCAAAGCCAAGAATATCATTTCTTTAAGTCCTGCTTCAATGGCTCTAAGTCTGCAAATGGCAGAGAAGGTACTCAACAGCATTGGTAGAGGGAGTTCCCTATGAACTAAAGATCCAAGAAAATCACAGGTCTTTTCTCTATCCCTAATAATAGTTACAAGCAGAGCTTGTGAATAATCAGAAATGAGATTGGAAAGTGAAGAAGGGTTCTTGGTTGAGAATAAAAGAATGTTATATAGTGTGTATTCACCAAATATTCTCATGAGTTTAATATGCACAACAGTTAGGAGCTAGGGATAGGTCTACTTACTCTAAGAGGTATAAGTTCCAAATGAACAAATCATTTCGGGATGAGAACCTATGAAGTCAATTGGGCACATGGGCATCAATGGGCCTGTTGATCAAGGCCACGAGGTTGAGCCCCACAGGAATAGAATAAGACTCTATCCATCAAAGGATTTGATTTCTAGGATATGATTCAGTAGAACATTCAGAACAAAGGATCATCAGCATTTGACAACTCTAGAATGTGCAGATTTCTAGATATAAGCTTTGAGGTTCCTTCTAGTCTTAATTCTACAGTCTTAGGAGGAGATATTTTGGGGGTCTATAGAAGTAAAAATGTTTCTCTTTGGTCATTTTTAGGGGTGTAATGATGGGGAGTAGGAAAAAGAACTGGGGAAGGGTAAGGACAAAATAAACTTTTCTGGGGGAAATGGCTGAGCAAGTGGAGAATATTGAGACCTCCATACTAGGTCCACACTTGTATATGCCATATCAAGTTTAATTCCTAAGAGATTTTGCAGAGAGTCAATCAATTCAGTAGTCAAGGAAATAGAACTGAGTTCATGCCAAGGTCCACATTGACAAAAAGCATTTAATGAAAGAATGATAGAAGGAGAGTAGACAATCTATTACTGCTATCAGTCTACAATTAAATAATAAGAACCTTTATATACTGTCTATTATGAATCCTTTCATTTTACTGAGATTTCTCACTGGTCTCTCCTCGATGCTTTCCCTAGACCATGTTCTCCACTGTAATATTATTAATATACAATATATTATAAATAATTTTATATTATTTATTATATAATATATTTGTGTATTATATAATAAGTATATAAGTATGTTATACATATATATAATTATTATTTTTGCAGGCCAGAGAATTTCAGCAATACTCGGCTTAGAAAGTCCAAATTTTCAAAAAAAATGATTCAATATAATATGAATAAATAAGTGTAAATATGCTATAAAATTCCAGAGAAACAAGTATCTAGGTATACCTTTTTTGCAAAGTATTTGGTTTCCCTTTGGTCCAAGAGGAAAAGGGTAGAAGCAACAGTAGCCTATAGAATTGCCATTGCTTGTATCTTTGTGAATGGAAGTAAGCATTAGAGATATAACAAGTAGGGAAACCTGTTTCCTTCAATCAGTAAAAACCTAAAATGGTGGCTAACCCTTATATGGCACTTCATTGTTACTGAATGTTACATAATTTGAACTTCATAGTAATACTAGGGAATAAACAATGCAAGGATTTTTGTCTCCATTTTACTGATATGAAAACGGTTTACTGAGGTTTAGTGATTTGCCCAAGGCCACATGGCTAGTCACTGGAAATCACGACTAGAATCTAGACCTCCTAACTCCCAGTCCAATGCTTCTCCTCTTCCTTCCTCTGCTTGTACTATTTTGTTTTATTATTTGCTTAAATATAAACACAAGAACCTAAACCATCGGGAAAAGAAAATAAAAGAAAGCACTGGATATCTCTTGGTCTCTTCATCACAGAGGTTATGCTAGATAGGAAAAACTCTGCATTTACCATATATTTGGAGTGAGGCTATATTAAAGAGTTCAGATAAAATTGAAGAGGATTCATTGTCTTAATATTTTGAGAGGGAAAAAAGTTCAAGATGAAGAGTAAACTCTCAAGAATGAAATTTTGAAGACTTAAGCAGAAGAATTTACTAATAAACCAAAAATGGAAAGCATCATAAGATGCAAAAAGGATAATTTTGAATACATTAAATTTTAAAAATTTTGTATAAATAAAACTGATGGAGCCAAGATTAAAAGGAAATCAGCAAGTTGGAAGAAAACATTTTAGACATTTTCCTAGATAGAAGTCTCATATTTAAAATCTAGAGAGAACTTTGTCAAATGTATAAGAATGTGAGCTATTCATTAATTGATAAATGGTAAATAAAGAATTTTGAGTGAAGAAATCAACTATATATATATATATAGCTATAAGTACGTAAAAAGCTCTAAATCATTATTAATTAAAGAAATGCAAATCACAACTCTAATTATTATCTCACACCTGTTGAGTTGGCTAAAATGACAAAAGAGCAAAATAACAAATGTTGGATGGGGATATGGAAAAATGGGTACGCAAATACACTGTCAATTGTAAAAATTAAAATTAAAACCTCAATAATAAAAATTATATATTTTAAAGGATTTATTAATGATCATTAGAAATCAAAGAATAAAGAGGAGACAAAATAAAGACCATGTGCCCATGGCTGATTAGAGAGTTCAAAATCCCCACTCACCACCATCATCACACTGGCTGCATGCCAAAGAGAGAGGGGGATCCTCCCCATCCTTGCCTAATATCCTCTGTCTACAGGAAGTACATAACAAGAAGACAGTGGGCTCCTGGGAAATGTTCTTTTTTTAGGGTAACAGAATTTCAATTATACATTCCTCCCTGATGATTAATGGGGGAGGGGCTAGTCTCCCCAATTTGATCACTTAACATAATCAACTTTTAAATTACAGTAATTTGAGGACAAAAGGGAAAAGAACAAAATGAATGATTTCTAGGTGCATTGACAAAAAGCCAGTTGGGGGCAGTCCCCTTCAGCATAAGAGTCTACATACAAAACAAATGCATTCAACCCCACACAGTTCAAATCACCATATCCCAAAGTTCACTCTGAAACCTCTGGTACAGCATGTTGAATGTGTTGGCATCTTCATTGTGCCTTCACCAAACAGTTCACTTTCTGGATTTGGAGAAGTAGCACATTTCTTAAGCTAAAATTACTCTCAAAAAGAATTTAAGTTTTGCAATTTAGAACAATAATAACAATAATAATACATTTCCCCCTGAAAAGGGTGTTGAAAAACACAGAGATCACTTAGGAATGCATGGCTAAGTTATGGGGTATATGAATCAATTAGCAAGAGAATTCAAAAACATCAAAAAATTTCAAACAAAAGAGAAAATATAATTTCTCAATGAAATATAGATATTAAAGTCTTATGTGTAAAAATTTTAAGTAAAAAAAAATAAATTTATAAAAGGTCCTTGAATCAGGGCCTAATTAAAGTAATTTCTATCCCACAAGACTGTAGGACAAAATGCAGTAATATTTCACTTACCCATTTGCAGCAGATTACAGGAAGTTGTTACGCTATGAAAGACAGAATAGGGACTAGATTATAGGAGCCAGGTAGGAGTGAATTTGAGATACTTGGTAGAATATGGGACAAGGAAGACCTGCCTCTGACATATATCAAAATAGCCACAAACTCAAACACCAAACAAGTTTAAGTCCTTTTGTCTTGGCTCAAAGTTTCATCAATCCCATTGGGATTGGTTTTTCTCTTTGACCTTGTGCTCGATTGGCACAATGCAGTTTAGCTTTGTGCTTCTTTGGCACTGCACAATGACTCTTTTTGTATTCTCTTGTCCTGGAATCAGACAGAATCATTAAGCAAAGTCCCATAATTTGAAAAAAAATAATCAATGGCATCATTTCTATAGTCTAAAGCTTTTGAGTATGCATTGACATTAGGGCAAATGTATTTTAAACTTGTACTATTGCAAAATAAAACAGTTAAAGAAAATCTTCTTAATGCTGGTGACATGTGTTTAAAATACAAAAAAAGGAGAGAAAAAATAAAACTGAAACAGTATATTGCACATGCAAGCAAAAACAATAATAAAAGTTTTAAAAGTTGAAAATATATAGCTTACAATCATTGACACACTGTGTCTACTATGGAAAGGTAGAATACAAAAATTTCTCACCAAAAATGAGATCCATTCCTCTTCAAACTTAGCCATGATTCACTCTGTGTGAGTGCAAGTAATTTTCACAAAGTAACAATTTTTTATAAAGAACAGTAATGCAACAGATAATGCATATTCAAAAAATCCCCAAAGTTATAATAGCCCAATTAATAACAATAGCAAACAAACCCACTATCATATTTTACATGCAGTATGACATTTAAAGCTAATGGATACTTGTCACAAGTTTTTCAGGTGTAGCAATGTTTCAACCTTGGCTGAGATATTTTTTTAATCTATTACTGCCATCAATACAAAAATGTGGCAGAAGAGTCTAGGAATAAACAAACAAACAAACCTTTGTTCTGTTGATATTGGGTTTAAAAAAATGTCACCAAGAATCTAGAGATCATCCTTGTGGAAGGATATAGTAAAACTGAGGAGTTATAAATGAGAGGTGCTCCATCTTGGGAGCCATCCAGGAGTACCATGCCCTGGGATCAATTTCCAAGCTCCTTTGGTATGAGATGATAATGTCCCATCCATTTACATTTTTACAAATGTGGGAGATGCGGATTATAATTGTACTTTACTTCAGCTACTAAAAAGGACCTTACCTCTTGTTACAAATAATTCAGAGGCAGACAAAATGATCAGAGTTGTTGAAAAAAATTAAAAATAATGTATAAAGACCCCTTAAAATCAATTTGAGATATTTAGCTCATTAAATTTTCCAAAGGTTGTCATACAACTGTAACCAGTTTTGATGAAGTCCATCCATCCTTTATGTGACAATTTACAAAGACAAAATAGAAAAAAAATCCTTTTTATATGGGTTTATTCAATAATATATATTCAGTATACTTATAGGGGAAAAGCAACAGAATATATCCAATAGGTAAAACACAGTAGATTAAAATGATTCAGTGTAACAGAATAGTATTTAATACATTAATACATGAACTTAAAACAACAAAATAAAATCTTAAACAAAACAATCAGCAAAATACAATAATATAGAGACTTTCACTAAAAAAATGGAGTCTGAAAAAGCTTAAAATTTCCACCTTCAGACTCTTTAAAGTTCCTTTCTCTAACCATTGATATTCCTTTTATCAGGGCTGTGGAATTTCCCATAGCGAGGGAGAACATGGGTTTGAGAAATCTCAAACTGAGCAGGCCCAAATGGCAAAGGGTTTTAGGAAGGTGAATTTCTCCCTTGAATCTCAGGCAAGAGGAGTGAAAAGATCAGTACACTCATGAATGGTAGAAGCTATTTGAAATAGGCAAGATACTGCTCTTTCATAAAGTATGCCATGCTTGAAATTTTTACTTCCTGTTTGGAAAAGTAACTTCTTTCTCACTGCCCCCCCCCCCAGGTAAAAAACTAGTTTCCCCAGAGGGAGTTAGGAGACTAATCATTGTCTAAGGAAAAAGACACCTTGGTTTTTTACTATCTGCCCTGAGGAGTGGCTCCAAGGACTCCTAGCTTCTTTGTGGCAGCAATCAGCAGCACAGCAGGATCAGCAACAGTGGTCAGGGTTGGGGCAGAGGACGGTTTAGGAGCTGAGCAGTAGATCAGGGGGAGGATTGCTGGGTGCCAGGGGCTGGGGCTGGGCTTGATGAGTGATCAGGGTAGGGGTTGGAGGAAGCAGTATCAGCAATGCCAGAGGCAGTATCAAGGAACAAGGAAAGGGAACACAGACTCAAGCAGAGTAAAAGAGTCCTCAAACTGAAAACAGCCAGGTCCATAGGGAGGGCAACCAGGCAAAAAGAAAAACAAACAAACAAACAAACATACAAACTGGCAGGAGCAGGGAAGCAGCTCAGGTAGAGAGTTTGGAGTCCTCTCAGAGTTCATGGAGAGGTGGGTGAGCAAAAAGCCTTGGCAGGAGAAACATGGCTTAAAATTATATCTAGACTATCTTAAAAAAAAATGAGAGTTGTTCTCATCCCTTCTGGTTGCCAACTGTAAAATTTAAAATTAAATCTTAATAGTAAAAATATTGTATTTTAGGAGGTTTATTAAATGATCACTAGAAACTAAAGAATAAAGAGGATACAAAAAAGACCACGTACCCATGGCTGATTAGCCTGTTCAAAATCCTCACTTACCACAATCACCACATTGGCTGCATGCCAAAGAGAAAGGCAGGACCCTCCCTTTCCTCACCTGTCTCTGTCTATAGGAAGTACATAACAACAGGAAGTCAGTAGACTTCCAGGAAATGTTCTTTTTTTAGGGTAACAGATTTTCAATTATATACAATTTAACTATGAACTGATACAAGAATTTTGAAGAGAAATCTGGAATTATGTTCAAAGAGCTATAAAATTGTGCATACCATTTGATCCAGCAATACCACTATTGAGTTTATTTCCTAAAATGTTCAGGGAGAAAGAAAAAGAACTTATCTGTTCTAAAAATTTTTAGCAGTTCTCTTTGTGCTGGCAAAAACCGGAAATTGACAGTAGTCCCATAAATTTGGGAATGGATAAATAAGTTATGTCATATGATCATGATTAAATACTACTACATCCTAAAAATGATGAACAGGTTAATCTTTTACACCATCTTAGAATCAGTATTATTTACTGGTTCTAAGGCAGAACAACAGTAAAAACCAGGTAATGGGAGGGTTAAGTAACTTTTGTAGGGTCATAAGACTAAGAAGAGTTTTGAGGTCAGATTTGAACTAAAGACCTCCCATCTCCAGGCCTAGCTTTTTGTTTACTGATCCACCTAGATGACCATGGTTAATTTTTAACAACATCCAAAAGACCTACAGGAAGTTAGGAAGAGTGAAATGAGCAGAACCAAGAGAACATCATATACGGCAACAGAAACATTACTTGAAGAATGACTTGTGTATATCTTCCTCTAGAGAAAGAACTAAGTAAAAATAAACAAGATATAGTTTTATATACACATAATTCTTTTTGTCAAATGATGCCTTCTCTAATGGGGGGGGCGAAGGGAACTACCTAGGTATTTTGGTGTAAACAATAGACAAAATAAATTGAAATTTTAAAATAATGGAGACAGGAATTATTCAGATGAGAACAAAAATGGGGAACCATCTAATGAGCCTAATGTGAATATACAGGGAATTCAATAACAATTTCATATTTTAAAGAAACATCAAAGAGAAGAAGCAGGGGCAAGTGCCTGGGGATGATTTTTTAAAATTACATGATCCTATAAAATTTTATCATGAGAGGTAAAGCTTATAAGGAACTGAGGTTGGCAATAAGTGTTAAGTGAAACAGAATAGAGAGGTTTTTAAAATCTCTTTGTTCTACTTTGTATTAAGCTATGCTGGGGTGAGGGTGTAAAGAAAGAACAAGATTATTGGTTGGGGCAGAAGGAATGATGATAATGAATGATAATGAGAGAGCTAAACTACTCAACTCATATTTTTGCTTTTATTCCAAATAATGAATTTTGGATTAGAAATGATAAAACAGAGTGGTTGGCATGCATTGGAAACCATAGAGATAGATGATCAACCTCCAATTTCCCTCAGTGAATTAAAATCACTGGACCATTTGGATCCCAGAGGACTGAAACAAATTCCAGGTGTGACTTCTTAGTTGCTGTTCCTCATCTTTGAAAGTTCTTGGGGAGAAAACTGGGGAGTGGGTGCAGTAGAGAAAAAAGATGGGGAAATGTTACCTCAACTTTCAAAATAGGCAAAAGGGGGGCACAGTGACCCTGCTTACTATATTTGGTGAAGTCTTACATTATATTAAGGGGAAGGTTTGCAAACACTTAGAAATGGGAAAAAATCAATGGGGTTTCATTGAGAATAATTCCTGTCTGCTCATTCTCATTTTCCCTTTTGACAGAGCAGATGGATACATTAAAGGAATGCAGTAGACATAATAATATAGCAAGGTTTCAGCAAATCAGTCAACAAATTCTCTTTTTCAATGCTTTGTTCTGGGTTTGAACCTGGGTTCTCTCTGTCATATCTGGGATGGAAATATGGGAGCCACTCACAGGCCCTGTCCTTACTCCTAAGCTTTAACTTACTCTTTTTTATTTGGACCTGGCTCAATTATCTGCTTCTTTGGCATTCTAGCAATCCTCCCTTCTCAAGTACCTACCATATTGGTACCAAACTTAGTGCTGACTCTCATTCTATTTAGCTTCCTGCAGCTTAGAACTCTCAAGTTCAAGTGATCCACCAACCTCAGGGTCCCCAGCAGCAGAAATGGGACTATAGGCATGAACTACCACAACCTTCTCACTATTCTTTGCAGAAGATAAAATAGACATGTTAACTACCACAATATTGATCAATGGATTTGGAACTGGCTGGTGAATGGACCTTAATGGGTAGTCCTTAATGGGTCTATGCCAACTTGTAGTAAAGTCTCTAATGGAATGTATGAAGGGTAGATATTGGACCCCATGTTATTAAACATCTTTATCAATGACTTGAGTAACAGGATAAATAATAACACTTTTAGAATTTGTAGATACCATAAATAACAAACAATAAGAAAAATAATAGTTAGCATTGACATAGTCCTAATTTAGAGTTTACAATAACACTGGAAAGTAGGTGACATTAATATCCCCATTTAGACTGAACTAAATAAGTCCCTGAGACATAATCTGAATGCAGGTCCTCCTCATTCCAAGTCTAGCAATCTCTCCACTAGACTACCTTCAGTGACTAGAAGAAAAAAGTGAGGGTGACAACTTTGTGCCTCATTTAAATTCAATTTGGACTCATCAAAAGACATCATCCAATGATGTCGTTTTGGTCTTCTTCAAATACTAAGGACAACCATTACTACGACCTATCCAAATGCTTGGAGGAATCATTAAGAAAGGCCAGATCTGAAAAGTCTTTGGCAGAGTAGAATAACAGACCAAACCAAAAAAGATGAAATTTGACAGGGCAAACGGAAATTCTATACTTCTTTAAAAAAAAATCAACTTCACAAATATAACATGGTGAGAGGGAGTATGGCAAAAACATGGGGTTTTAATGGACTTTCCAAGCTCAATATGGGTCAACAGTGTGAAGATTGGATTTAGCTATCTCCTGATTATAACAATGAAGGTACTTAGCTCTTCCCTTATTGGGAAGACTGAATTTTAATCCACTGTCTATTTTTAGATTTTAATACCCAAAAGGTGGTCACTCAGTATTTGAAGTAGATCTACTCATTTTAATCTACAAAAGTGTTAACTTAGTATTTAAAGTAAATCTACCCATTTTAACTACAAAAAGGTGTTAAATAACTACAAAAGGTGAACTAACCAAAAAAGGTGTTAATTAACCACAAAAGGTATAATTAACCACAAAAAGGTGTGAACACTCATTTCATGCATTCAGTAGGAGGTCTGTGACCCACTTGTGAATGAGAAGGCAGTCCTGGAGAGGAGCTTCTACTGTGATTGGTAGACGTGAAATTTAGGAGAGGTGACACAAGAGAAAAAGATCTTTAAATAGAGGAGCACAAGAGAGATAGAGGAAAGAACTCTGACTTGGAGTTGTACTGGAGGATCAGTCTCTTGAGTCGGAAGTGAAGAAGAGTCACTTGGAGGAGAGACTGGAAGAAAGATACTCGAACTTGTCTGTGGAACTCGACCCTGAAGGAGCTCATGCAGGAGACTTCAGACTACTTTCCTTTTAGACAGTCACCTTGGTGAGTGAAAGGCTGACTTAGTGACCCTGCATTTCTGGAGGTATAAACCTCCAAGAAAGGCCCATCTAAGACTCTTTTCCCTGATTAAGGCCTTAGAATTTCTACCTGGCTCAGAGGAAGCAGGAGTTTTCTCTCTCTCTCATTCTTTAATATCTTCCTTCTATTAAATAAAACTACCATAAATTTACATTGTACTTTAGTAATTCATTTTGGGATTTAGAAATTAAATCCCTGGTAACCACCTATTAAATATTAAGTCCAAACATAATTAAATTTAACAACAGTGTGGAGAAGACAAAAAGGATTTATGCCATTCCAGGAGGCATGGAGACACAGACTATGTAGAATGTTAGAGATAATCTTTCTCAGATATCCTGCCCTGGTTAGTCCATATGTATAGAATTACTATATTCATTTCTGGGCACCCCATTTCAAGAAAAATAAATACAGACTTAAGCATTCCATAAGGGGTTAGTAAGATGGATGACTGGAGAACATATCACATGAATTTGATGAAACAACCAGGGGGTGTTTAACATGGAGAGAGAATTTAGGAGGACTAATCATCAAATATTTTAAGGACTGTCAACATGGATGAGATACAGAGCTTGTTCTAACTGGTCCTTGGTCTCTGAATGAGGAATAGTGAGTAGGTAAGTTGAAATGAAGCAAATTAAGGGAATATTTCTGAATATTTAAAGATATTCCAAAGTGGAATGGGCCTTAGGAGAAAATGATGGGTTCTCCTCCATTTGGAGATATTCCAGAAGAGGCTAGCTGATCACTTGTTGGAATGTTGTAGAGAGGATTCTTAGTTAGGAATGGGTGGAATTAAATGGCTTCTGGGACACTCCTTAGCTCTCGGATTTTATAAAGATAATGGCAACATTGAAGATCACAAAAAAGGAACATACAGTGAAGATTGGTAGAAGAGTAGGGGCAAAAGAATGAGATTAAAACGAACAAGCCACAGTTGTCAGTTGCCTTTTAATATTTATCCATTATGCTTTTAAAATACTAAAATGTTTTCAGAAGACTAAAATAAAGGAAAACAGTGAAAATACATAGCATTTTAATGAGATGTGAAAATATAATTCAAAGTAAATGAAAAATTATTTCAGTTTGCTTTTCCTTCCTAACAGAACAAGAATGATATTCAGTCACACTAATTCTGAGCACTTTACAGGAATTTCGAGCAAACTTTGTCTATTAAGAGCAATGAGGATTTAGTACCCAAAGTTCCTGCTTTGTCACTTGCAGAATTTCCCCTGAAGTCACTGAAGTGAAAGGTGATTAGATTAAGCTTCAGCTAGATAAATCCCCATACACATCCAGAACAGTGGAGGGTAATGAGTACAATGTTATCAACATAGCTGAGACTTCCTCAGCTCTGGCATCAGTCTTAGAGAGGAGAATTTTTATCAATTAGTCTTTTAAGGGGGAAAAAAGTCTTTAGCAACCACAGTGAATCCCTTTCCAGTAATTTAGCAAAATTAAAGAAGCTTATAAAACAGGTAAAGACATATTATGTTGTTTATCATCATTTGGCCCAAACCATTGGGATTACAAAATGCCATAAATATTTAAGAAGTGCTCAGGATAGTTTAATTCTGCTCTATGCTATTTATTATTTTGCAATAGACAGATTACCTAAATGTATTCCAGAATTCAGTAATTGTTTTTGGATTATGTACTAATATATTCATTTACTAAGTACGTATAAAAGAATGCATACTAATGTAAAAAGCTGTGACCCTTTTTGCATAACTTAACAAATTTTAATGAGTGATAATTTAATTTAGCAGATTCAACCTCAGATCTGCTTCTGTAATGAATATGTTTATGCTTCATCAACAGAGACTTTTTTTTTTCAGGAATTCATGGAGATGGAGGCCAATATACATTGAACTAGGAGTAAGGAGATCTAGAGTCTAATCTAGGACCTGACCCTTACTCGTTGGGGGCCATGGATAAATCAATTAAGGTCTTTGAGCCTCAGCATACCTTGACTATAAAACAGAAATACTACTTATATTATCTTTTGTTCATAGTCTTTAACAATGTACTTTGAATATTTCTAAGTGCTATATAAAAATGAACTATTATTTTTATATCAATGAAACAATGGAATGGAATGAATTCTTTCCTAGAATGAGAGCTGTGCCTAGGATGAGGGTACCATACTACTGAATTTAGATGCTTTTAATAGCACTTGAAGTACTTCACTAGTTTATAAATAGTAGAATCAAATGTTGGAGGGGATATGGGAAAATTGGGACATTGCTGGTGGAGTTGTGAATTGATCCAACCATTCTGGAGGGCAATTTGGAACTATGCCCAAAGGGCGATAAAAGACTGTCTGCCCTTTGATCCAGCCATAGCACTGCTGGGTTTATACCCCAAAGAGATAATAAGGAAAAAGACTTGTACAAAAATATTTATAGCCACACACTTTGTGGTTGGCAAAAAATTGGAAAATGAGGGGATGCCCTTCAATTGGGGAATGGCTGAACAAATTGTGGTATATGTTGGTGATGGAATACTATTGCACTAAAAGAAATAATGAACTGGAAGAATTCCATGTGAACTGGAACAATCTCCAGGAATTGATGCAGAGTGAATGGAGCAGAACCAGGAGAACCATATACACAAAGACAGATACACTGTGGCACAATCGAACATAATGGACTTCTCTACTAGTAGCAATGAAATGACCCAGGACAATTCGGAGAGACTTACAAGAAAAATGCTATCCACATCCAAAGGAAGAATTGTGGGAGTAGAAACACAAAAGAAAAACAACTGCTTGATCACATGGGTTGATGGGAATATGATTGGGGAGGTAGACTCTAAACCAGCGGTTCTCAACCTCTCAATTTGTAGCGATGAGAATACATAATGCATATCAGGTATTTACATTCTGAATCATAACTGTAGCAAAATTACAGTTTTAAAGTAGCCACCAAAATAATTTTTTGGTTTGGGGTCACTGCAACATGAGGAACTGTATTGTGAGGTCATGGCATTAGACAGGTTGAGAACCACTGCTCTAAATGATAACCCTAATGCAAATATTAATAATATGGAAATGGGTAAAACCCAATGGAATTGCTCATTGGCTATGGGGGGGAGAGAGAGAAGGGAAGAGAAAGAACATGAATCATGTAACCATGGCAAAATCTTCTAAATTAATTAATTAAATTTTTTTTTTGTTAAAAAAAAAAACAGCAGAATCCCTCATCCTGTTAATACTTCTGTTTCTGTATCCCTAGCATCTAACATCATGCCTGGCTCATGGTATCTGCTTAATAAATGCTCATTGATAAATTAATAGATAATTAATTTTAAAAGGAAGGCTACAGATGATATATGCTTCTTTATTTGAAAACCCACCTGACGCCTAGGGAAGTTCCTTCCCATCGTGGACCTGTCCAGCATCCCTACCATCTCTCACCCCATGGCCTCTCCAAGGCCTCTTTTGTGCCATCTGCCCAGTAGCATTTGTGCTACTTGCACAAAAAATGAAAAGCAAAGAGTGCTAGTTATAGCTCTGCCTAGAATAAAAACAATTCTTTGGAGATAAAATGAGAAAAAAACAGAAGCTGCATGAGCAATTATAGGCAAGAATTGTGAATAGGTACAATGAAAGACTAGCTAACCAAAATAACAAGATTGCCTGCCATATGCAATACTCAAGAGATGCAATTTTAGAAAATAAAATTCCCCCTCATCTGAAACAATACTACTTGAAAAGTACATTGTTTCTATTTAAGTCAAGTTTGAATTCAACAAATTGATCTTACCTGATCTGGTCCACCTTCTCACACAGTTTGAGATCAAGCTGTCTTCTAATCTAGGCTTCCTGTAATTGTTTTCTGCAAGGCTAAAAAAAATACAAACACATACAAAACAAAAGTGAAGGTCATTTTGGGCTTCTTGATTGAGATAATATGCATCTGTTACTAAGATATTTTTTCCCTTATTACTGATGCTTCTGAATGTTATATCTCTAGGCATTATGGCTCACGTAGGGCCACCACATGATGCTGATGAGACACAATGGAAAATGGATAGATATGTGTCAAGATTTTGCCTTATATCCTCTACCATGGACATTCACACTGTCACATTCATCATTTATGTGGAGAGCTTTCTTTCTTTGGCATTCAGTGTAATGAATATAAAAGCCTGTCTCATAATACATGTCAATTATGCCTAAATTAAAAGTTTTAGTCAACATGGTTTATTCAGGAGCTACCCAAGAGAATTTTAATTTCTGTATTTTTAATGCAATTTTTACAGGATACAAGACTGTCCAGTGAAACCTACAAATATTGTCCAATTGGAAATCATAATTACTTAATATGAAACTACAAAGTTTCTAAGTAAATTAACACATTCTCATGATCAAAAAGTATAGATTACTAGATTAATATCATGTATCCAATATTCAGTATTATTAGTAATCAAGTGACTTGTATTCAAAGATAGATAACATTAAGTTGGGGATCCTATAGGAATGTCCTCAAAATAATATCTGAAATTTGCCAATAAGGATATTTCTAAAGCAAATATTGTCTTAAAGATAGAAATGTCTGAAATTAAATGGAATATTCTTAATAAAATACTTAAATATGCTGAGAACATGACCTCTGTTAGGTATAATAACTATGAGGAAGATAACTACCTCTAGGACTATTTGCATTAAATATGAGTAGGATGCATGAAAGTCTTCAAAACTCGATATAATTTTAAGAAAGGGGAAAATCAGACTAGGAAATGAATGCCTTTACCGAAGATCCCTGAGTTAACTCTTCAGAGCCAGGTCATTCTCATGCCCAGCAAGGCAAAGCAATAGTCTTTACTCACCACTTATTATACCTTTAAGAGAGTGAGGTGATTTTATTCTTTGCATGTTTAGCACCTAGTTCAGTGCCTGTCACATTGCAGGCAATTGATCTTTATAAATCCTTGCTTATTAAATGGCATGGCTGGAAATCTACTGTTATTGCTATATGTGTAAAATGTTTTTGATATCATGAAAATATTGTGCTGGAATTCTAAAAATATGACCAATCTTTAGGGCAATGATACATCATTCGAGAGCCCCAAGAAAGCACGTAGAAATGGTAGCCTGAGCAACAAACAGAGCAAAATGTACACCAGCTATTTTTTTTCCATAGGAATCACTCAGAAGAGCGGCAACATGATGAAATGGATAGAAAACTGGTCTTGAAGCAAGGAAGATCTTGGTTCAAGTCTTACCTCTGAAACATATTGGATAAGGACTCTGGATAAGTCACTAACCTCTCAATATTCTGGGTAATTCATTGACCCTCTAAGTTGTAGGGAAAGGGAAGAGGATTCCTACAGCAATGAAAGCATGGGTTCAGTATTTGACCCTAACCATATCCTTCAGTAGTCTAGTGAAAGAAGCCCTGGGCAGTTATGAAACATAGACCTATAAAATAAGAAATGTAGTTCAATGATTTTCTAAAAAAGGAAACATAACATGATATATGGCTATCTGGGCAATAAGGGAGTTTGTGAAGAAACTGAAACCGTTCTGTACTTATTTTCCCCCTAGGAGGAAGATGCTACAAAGTAAGCCCAAGACCAGAAAATTTTTAAAAAGCATTATCTCTTGTACCACAAATGAGTTCCATCAATGATGACTGTAAAATGAATTTCAGTGAAACAAATTTTATCTCCCAATGCTCCCAAATAAAACTTGATAGCCTGGTATACTAGGTATACCAGGGATGACCCAAAAGAGGCATTTAAGAAATGTTTCTTGGGGCAGCTAGGTAGCACAGTGGATAGAGTACCATGCCTTGTGGCATTTGAAAGAGTGGATGCCTTAAACTGTAAGAGTTAAAATATGTTGAAGGCTATAAACTATAGTGAGTAAAATAGTGGAAGACTTAAACTGTGATAGATATAGGAGTGGGTGAGTAAATTGTGACCGCAGAAAATATGTTTTCACTACAGTGTCTTGTTTTAAATCAAATATAAGGTGGTCGCCAGGGAAATATTCCCAATTATGAATATACCCAAGTCAACTGGGTTTTATAGATAATTTAATTAATAATACAATGAGGAATCAAAGAAAGAGAGAAGAGTAAGAAAGGTATAAGTATGAAGGGCCTTAAGCCAACATGGCCTAGACCTGAGTCTTAAGAGAGAGAGATCAGTCAATCTTTTATCACTCACCACAAGATCGGTCCAAGCAAGGAATCTAGTGACACCAGGCCAGCTCCATCTCAGCTGACTCCACCAGCTCAATGCCTGAATCTGAATGTGTCCAATGTCCCCAAGAGAGTACCGAGAGAGAGACCCTTCAAGGCAGCCTTGGCCAGCTGCCTGTTCTCTACTCAGATTTCTCATCTCCTTATATAGGGCATTTTCTC
The DNA here is from genome assembly GCF_027887165.1 of Monodelphis domestica. Taxonomy (NCBI): domain Eukaryota; kingdom Metazoa; phylum Chordata; class Mammalia; order Didelphimorphia; family Didelphidae; genus Monodelphis; species Monodelphis domestica. Next base: position 261,677,093 of record NC_077231.1, read on the forward strand.
CTTTGTCACCTCCCCTAAATTCTTACATCCACCAATCACAGTAGACGTTTTTCAAAGGACAGACCATTCTTAGTCCACACCTAAGAAGGTGTGGATTTTTGAGTAATTCACACCAGGAAAGCTCTGAGTAAGTTTCCCAGTTCTTTGTTCCTTGTAAATTCACAAGTTGCTTGACCTTTATAGGTACTTAGCACCCTTTTTGCCTTATTAGAAGTATGGGTGTAAGCATTTCTCATTGTTCAGCAAGGAGTTTTCTCCCCTAAAGCAGTCCTAAGTATGGGTGGAGTAGAGGTCCTCCCATTTCTGATCCAAGTAGAGTTCTCACATTTTAGATCTAAGTAGCTTCACTGTTTAAAATGGGGAATGGTCTTCACCAAATGTTCTAAGGTAGAGTCTGAGAAATTTCAAGATTCACAGCCTGGAGTTGGGAGTACTTGGGTTCAAATGCAGCCCCAGACACTTCCCAGCTCTGTGACCCACCACAACTTAAATTGGCTAGCCTTTTCCACTTTTCTGCCCAGAACTTATACTAAGAAAGAAGATAAGGAGGGTTTTTTTTTTTTTTAAGGAAGCAATGCCTGTTAATAGATTGATTAAAGTTTTAGAGAAGCATTTTCCACAGCCAACATGTAACAAGCTGATTCAAACTTTTAAATGGAACCTTGGTTAATATGGTGATCATTGTCAAATAACTTGAATTTTGGAATGCTTCAAGTTATGTCTGTGGGAGATATGTCACTTAGAATTTCACATTTCCTTTGATGACACTTAGCTTAGTGCTTGGTTGTTCTATTTAGTCATATCAGTCATGTCTGACTCTTCATGGCTCCATTTGGAGTTTTCTTGGTAAATAAGCTGAAATGGTTTGCCATTTCCTTTTCCAACTCATTTAACAGATGAGGAAACTAAGGCAAACAGGGTTAAGCAACTTGCCCAGGGTCATATAGGTAATGTCTGAAGCCATATTTGAACTCAGATTTTATTCACTGATTGACTAAATCTAAAAATCATTTCAACATAGGCTATACCTAATCTTTCTCAATTTCTACCATCCCAAACAATAGGATTTTATATCTCTGAATCCTTTTCCTTAAACTCAGTTTCCATAATTTTCCTTTCCTACTCTTGTCTGGTCATTTGCAAAATGTATACTAAGGTTGAGGGGGAAAAATATATCATGTTTTATAAGCTAGAATTAGATTTTTGGAATGCATTACTCCCAAGAACTAAGAGAGGTAAATCTTGAAAGAGTTTAGATAAATTCAAGGATGATAAATCCAAAATGGGTAATTAAGGAATGACAAGTATACCTGCGGTGGAAGCTGTAGAAGTTAAAATATCCCTTGAAGTTAGTATCAGATAGATATTGAGTTGGATGAATCACTACCATGCTCAAGTGTGGTATTTTTTATATTCTTAGAATCATGAGATTTTAGAGATGGAATGGACCTTGGAGTTTGTCAGATCTAACCCTCTCAATTTACCATTTTGGAAAACAAATCCCAGATAAATTAAATTAGTTCTTCAAGGCCATATAACTATGTAGGGGTGGAGCTATGATTGCAGGCTTGATTTCCAGCTTCCAAATCTCGACTTTTTATAGTTGGTTTGCAGGCATGTGCTCAAAATATTTGAACTGCTCTTCCCTGAAAGGATTTGGGTGGCCTTTCTGTTTCCCTTTTCGAAGACTTAAGAGACTAAGACATGCATTCACAAAAAGCTTAAAGGGAACTTTCTGGGTGACCACAAAGGACCAATACTTTCTTGGAAAGCACTAGGCTGTTAGACAAACACTGAGAAGCTCCATGGTCAAGATGGGTGTCCTGGGAGTCTGATTCTGTGTAGTATGTCAAAGTGAGGACATTTTACGGGCTGTAAGCATTTGTGTCAGTAGACTGTTGCAGTTCCTTGGAGGCCACTAAGCATCAGTTCTTAACTTTTTTATGTCATGGGTCCTTTTGGGCAGTCTAGTTAAACTGATGGCTCTCTTCTCAGAAATAATATTTTTAAATGCATAAAGTATATGCAATTACAATGGAAACCAAAGGTTAGTGCAAATAAGGGTATCTTTATTGTTCCATCTATATCCATGGACCCCCTAAAATCTAACCATGGACCAAGACAAGAGCCCTTGTACTAGCAGTTGAGAAAAACACTAAACCTGCCATATGTTCTACCCATGCTTACCACACAACCAGCATTATAGCCACAGTTCTGAGACTTCACTAATATGTGCTTTGAGATCGTGGAGATGGTGACTAAGCATCTATGGATAGAGCTGAGCTGAATGGGGGATAGATCTGCTTTGCTTTAATGTTCTTTAATGAACCTGCTTCTATGTTATGATGATAATTGCAGAATTCTAGGGACTCCCAAAGAGAATGACGAAAGTCAGACTAAGACATCATAGGGGGAACTCTGGGTCACTGATATTACTACAAGAAAGATTTCTGAGATTGAAATCTATATTTCCAATGATCAGAGCCTAATATTTGGGTAAAATCTGAGAGTGTCATGATAGGAGACCAAGTGACATATATGCCAAAATTTCTATGAATAAATCACAATGTAAAAAGAGTTTGAGGATTCATGATTTCATCACTTCATACATTCTTCCCTCCACTGAAGATCTTTAAGAGTTCCTGAGACCATAGAGATAGGAAGCATTGGGATAAAATCTGGCCTTGGACATTTCCTAGTATGATTCTAAGATAGAAGGCAAGGGGTTAAAAAGAATTATGAAGACCAAAAGACCCATTATCCTATGGAAAAATTAGTGATGCAGTTCTCTCTATCTTGCTAAGTTAGCCCTCAGAATCACTATACCTAAATCAAGCACTGAGCCCACACTTTTTGGCTTAGTATATTGTGCCACAGCTTTTAAACTGGCATAGTCCTTACAAACTCAGGGCTGAATGTGAAAGTAAAGATAAATAATGAAATTGGAGGGGATGTGGCAATATTGGGACACTAATGCATTGCTGGTGGAGTTGTGGAAGGCAATTTAGAATTATGCCCAAAGGGCTTTAAAAGAATATATGTCCTTTTGATCCAGTCATAGCACTGCTGGGCTTATACCCAAAGAGATAATGAGAAAAAAAGATTTGTACAAAATATTCATAGCCACACTCTTTGTGGTGGCAAAAAAATGGAAAATAAGGGGATTCCCTTCAATTGGGGAATAGCTGAAAAAATTATGGATTCTGATCGTGATGGAATACTATTGTGCTATAAGGAATGATAAACTGCTAGAAATACATCAACAAACTGATGTGGAGTGAAATGAGCAGAACCAGAAGAACATTGTACACAGAAACTAAAACATTGTGGGGAGATCATATGTGATTGACTTTACTACTGATAAGGATTGCAATGATTCAGGAAAATCCCAAAGGACTTATGAGAAAGAACAGTATCCACATTGAGAGAAAGAACTGTGGAAGTAGAAATGCAGGAGGAAAACATTTGATTTTTCACCTATTTATATAGGTATTGGATATGGAGTTTTGGTTTTTAAAAGATTATTACAAAAATGATTAATATGGAAGTAGGTATTGAGTGATAATACATGTATAACCCAGTGGAATTGCTTGTCAGCTCTGGGAGTTGGGAGAGGGAAAAAGGGAAGGAAAGTACATGAATCATGTAACCATGGAAAAATATTTAAATTAAAATAATTTAAAAATAAATAAATAAATATAAAAAAAGAACTCAGGACTGAAGATAGATATAATAAGAGATAGATAGATGAATACAAAAAGAGATATAGATATTTGAGATCAACAAGCCACAAATATATGTAATATTATTTGACACCTGAATTTAAGGGGCACAAAATAAAAGGTAAATGTTTAATATAGGAAGTGGAAATGTACTGTAGAAAGACCACTGGTTCTTACATGAGAGATTTTGGGCTCACATACTACCATGCTTGTTTCTTGTATATCTATGGGTGAGCCACTAACATACGTAAAATGAAGTTAGATTAAATGGTTCTAGAACTATGGTCCTAAGTCCTAAAGATTTGAGGAGGTGGGGGAGTCAGAGTACTGACATGTACAGATCCATGTGTAAAAATACAGTGTTCTGAAAGCAGTTGGAGGGTGAAGGGCCTGTGTGATAATGGTGATGGTTTAAGTAGAAAAGAAGGGATAAGAGAAGTTGCAGGGCTGGAATGAATGGAACCTGGTAGGCTAGCTATGGAAGGTGAGGGAAAAGGAAGAATTTTTTTTAACAGAGAGATAGGATAAACATTATCATTACTTACATATATGGAGAAGTGGGAAAGGAGCAACCAGGTAGCACAGTAGATACAGTGTCAGACCTGGAGTCAGGAGGACCTGACTTCAGATCTGACCAGAGACACCACCTAGTTGTATGACTCTGGGCAACTTACTTAACCCCAATTGCCTTTCCCTGACTGTTCTTCTGCCTTGGAATCAATGCTTAGTATTAATTATGAGATAAAAGTAGAGTGTTTTAAAAAGGAGGGAAGGAAGAGGGAAAGAACAAATTCAGTTTTAGACAAAGGATCATGGATTTAGAGCTGTAAAGGTTCTGCATGGCATCAAATAAAGAATGATGGCCAAGGAATTTGCCTGGATAAGAAGAAAAGATAAACCTTTTATGAAATCTGATGGAAGCTAAAGAGATTACACAAAAACTGAGAAGTTTGGGGGGATGGAGGAAAGGGGGCTATGAAACTGAGGGCTTTAGTTTTCTTAGGGGAGCCAGTCATGAGCAGCTATGAATCTGTTGAAGGCAGAGGGGGAAGGTGGAAGCAATCAGGGAGCATGCTGGATGGGAAACACTTGGGAGCTGATGCTTTGGGCAATGGGAAGAAACAAGAAGGGAAGTATAAGATTATCTAGAAGCACTGAGGCCCCTCAAATAACAACTGTGTGAAATTTGTGAGACTCTCTAAACTCCTAAGGATAACATTATTTAGGACACATATAGTCCATGTATGCATGGTTGCTCTTATTACACAATGAGTTCCCAAATACTGCCAACAGACAAGCTCAATAAAGTGTAGTCCTGAGAGGCAGGCTGTGGCAGTGGAAAGGGAATCTGTGTTTGGGATCAGAGGACTTTAGTTGGATTCTTGAATCTGCATCTATCAGACCTAAGGGAAAGTCACTGACCCCTTCTGAACCTCAGTTTCCTTATTGTAAAATAATAAGTTGGCAAGATGGTCTCTAAAGTCCCTCTCAGATCTAATTTGCTGAGCTTCTAAATTTCCAAGACTGACTTTAGTCCTTCACATGGATTCTGCTAAAAACTAAGTCTGGGCTATAGGAATGATTGATTGTCTTAGTAGTAATAATATAACTGAATTTCCTTCTTTCTGTACCTACTTCCATAAAGTTTTCCAATATCCATTTAGAGAAACTTCAAATTAGAAATCTGAAAGTGACCATAGATATCATATAGTTCAAACTTTTTATTTTGTATATGATTAAACTAGATGGTACATTAAATAGATGGTCTATCGACCATTGGGCTTGGAATCAGAAAAATCTAAATTTAAATCTGGTCTCAGAGAGGTGTGTGTGACTCTAGGCAAGTCACTGAACCTCTATTTGCTTCAATTCTCTCAAATGTCAAATGAGGATGATAACAGAATTTATCTCCCAGGGTTGTTGTGAGGAACACATGAGATAATATTTGTAAAGCACCCAGTACAGTGTCTGGTCCATAATAGATGCTCAATTAATCCTTATTCCCTCCCCCTCCTGGGTTTCTCTTGAGACCACAAAAGATGATATGATTTGCCCAAGGTAACTTCCATAGAAAGATACCCAGTTAATAGAAAACTCAACTAGATTTCCATGCCGTTGGAGCCTCCATCTTTTTATTGCCTCTGATAGCATGAAATTCAAATATTCTCACTTTCCTTCCTTTGACCATCAGTATCTAGAGTCCTTCTACTGAAATGAGGATATGAAGCAGGGCACTGATAAATTTCTCTGAAAATAGCACTCACCAAAAAAGACAAGTACATAATTTAAAAGGTCTGGAGACAAGAACAGACTTACTCTTCCCAGAAAAGCTAAATAAAATCAGAGATATTTGGCATTTGGGGCATCTATCATGCTATGAAAAAATGTTAACAATAGCAAATTGTTTACAGGGAACCCCAGATTCAATCCATAACACTTATTGATTTGTTTAGATTAAGAGAAGTGGGATCAATAAATTTTTCCATTTATTACCAAATAGAGGAAAATTTGGCAAATCTTATCCAGACCCTTCAAATATAAAACTGAGGTATTATTAACTTTCCAAAATTTGCTTTCTAGCTTCTCTATTTCTGCTAGTGGCACTGCCATCTTCCTACTCACTCGAGCTCATAACCTTAGGACTATCTTTGACTCTATCCTCTCCCAGGCCCTTCTACATCCAATCATCCTGTCATTTCAATTTTCCCAACAACTCTCACAGCTGTCTCATTCTCCACTACCACTGTTAACACCCTAGTATAGGCATTAATTTCTTCACTCTCAGTCTATCACCGTAGTCTCTTAACTGGTTCTCTTGTCAAAGTCTACCTCTTTTCCAATCTGTCCTCCATACCATTGCCTGAGTAATCTTCCTAATGCCCTGAATTGATTTCTTCACTCCTCAACTAAAGGATACTTTTGAGGGCTTCCTCACTGTCTGATTCTCCTTTACTGTTAGTCTTTCCTAGGTCAATTATCTCCAATTTTTAGCTATATATATCTTGTTTGTACATAGTTGTCTAGGTGGGTTCTGCCCCATTATATCGTGGGCTCTTTCAGAGTCAGGACTTTTTTTTGCCTTTCTTTGTACCTCTATTGCTTGGTATAGGATCCTGGCATGAAATAGGCAAATAATAAGCACTTAATGACTGAATACTTTTGAATAAAGTTTAAACTTCTGACTGGAATCCAGAACCTTCTAAATCCCTCCTCCAATCTGATAGTCCAACTTTATCTAAAATTGCTCTCTTTCATATGCACTGTGTTTGAGCCAAACTGTACTACTCTGCAGCCTCCATCTTTAACCTCATCTTTGCACTTTTCCTTATTCCATCCACATGACTAGAGTACATTTCCCCAGTCCTACTCAGTTTGTTAAAATTTCTCCCTTTCTTCAAGATCCAAATCAGATACTACTTTCTCCACTAAACCTCAAGTGAAGGTGATCTCTCTTCAGCTTTTTAAAAACACTTTAAGTATCTTTGGGGAGTAACTTCTCTTTCTGTACAATCATTGGTCTTTATTTTCTCATCTTCTCTGCCACTAAGGTGGAACTCGTGATACATCTATCTTGGTATACTTCCAGGTGAACACAGTGCCTCGTATGTAGATGTTATACTTAGGCTTTCACATGCCTTCTGGACAGACTTTGTATCATATGTCCCTTTGACATTTTGAGGATCCATTCTTAGAAAAATATTTTCTTTCTTACATTCACAATTGAAGGAAATGTGAATCTTTTTTAGTTATAGCTTAGTGGAAATTAGGAAATAAGGAAAATAAAGGTTTTCCTATCCAAATTCATAGACTCCAACTCATCAGAAGTGCAGTTAAGTGGTAGAGTGGATAGAGTCCTGGAATTTAAATCAAGAAGACTTATCTTTATGAATTCAAATCTATCCTCAAACACTAGCTATATGATCATGGTCAAGTTATTTAACCCTGCATGCCTCAGTTCCTCATCTGAAAATGAATTAAAGAAAGAATAGGCAAACCACTCTGGTATTTGTGCCAGGAAAACCCCAAAATGGGGTCATCAAGATACAACTAAAATGACATAACAACAAATCCCATAGAAATCTATCCATGGTCTCCTTTGGGGTCTATGGGCCCAGAAAAAGAACCTCTAGGTTAGGAAACTGGGTTGAGTAATGGAGAAATGGTATCAGGAATGCAGATGTATATCATTATCATTATAGATTCATCCCTTACAGGAAACTAATCCCTTCTTGCTTACTGTAATACTAAGACCTACCATAAGATATCTAGACATACCAGAAATTCAGGGCAGGGACATGCAGACTACACTCTCTCCTTTCCAGTTAGTAAACCAGAGAAGATACAAGGAGAAAATTTCCCAAAGAAAATTTAACTCAGACAATAAAACAAATCCTTGGTGGCTGTTTCACCTAGGTTTTTCTCTCATTCTGTGATCAAACCTTCTATAAAGTAAGGGAGAAAAATTGGCTAGCCTAGTTAAATTGGCCAGTAGGGAATTCTGGCAAGATGAGGGAGAGGTCATTCTGTGCTCAGCTTCCCTTCATTAATAAAAATTACAAGAGTTGTGCCAAACAATGTAAAAGAACAACAACAAAATTGAGACAGAAAAAGAATTAATCCCAAGGAAAATCTCAAAGAATCTGAAAAAAAAGTAAACAAACAGAAAGAGAAACCAGAATAATGAATAGATATTGTAGAGTAAAATAAATCACAGGGAAAACTTTAGGGAGAAAAATGCCACAAAACATTACCAACACAACTAGGAATAGTAATAAGAAAATCACAAGGTACTCCTGTAAAATAAAGAAAATCATAAAAATAACAAACCAAAAAGGGAAGAAAATTAGTTTGGGAATGAGGAAAAAAGAAAAGAAATTAAAGCTCTCAAAGAAGAAATGAAAAAAATTAATAAGAAAAATAGAAAACAGAACAATTTATGAAACCATTCTAAAAAAAGTAGATTCTCTGAATCTATAGATTTGGTTTCAAGAATACATATATAGAAGAAGAAATGACAGAACAAATTAAAAAGGCAAGAAAATTGGATGATTAATCAGGACAATATCTGTAAGATAACTGAATTTGAAGTCAGAATAAGGTGGGGAAAAAACATTGTTTGCTTGGTTCAAGGAAAAGACAGGGATATTGTCAAAAGCATAAGTATAAGTGGAGGGTCACTAAAAGATTTGAAAGGGAACAATTATGGACCAAAACTCTAAAAGGAATATCAAACAACAAAGAGAAGAATTCGGAAGGGAAAATAACTAAAACAAAAATTATTTTAATAAGTTGTGAAAATGATTATTCAAATAAAGGAGTAGGAAAAACTTGGAGGCAGGGAGGAATTGGTAGGGAAATTCAGAAACATATCTGCAATTAGCAAAGGAAGAAACAAAGTAATCTTCCTTTGAAAATCATACTTCATCAGAGGATCATTAAGAAAACAAAGAAAGAACAATTAATAGATTCATATCATGAAGGGGGAGAAAACTTTGGAGTTTACATAATCTTGAATTAACTGGATGGGAGCTTCAAAGTTCTTAGGGATCAAATGGCAGAGAGAGAAAGACATGAATAGCTCAAGATCTTAGAATTCACATCTTGTACTCCTCCCTCCATAATATAATTCCTCCTTTGTTAATTAATATTTTTGATAAGGTAACCAATATAGGTATCAGGGGAAAAGAGAAACTGAGAGGATCCGGAGAGATATAACTATCAGATGTGGGAAAAGAAGAAAAAGCTATTGTCTTTTAGATATCCCACCTGAGAGACAATGAAAGAACAAAGGGCGAGAAGTTATGGATGAAGCCCAAGGAGGAGAAACAGAAGTCATCTCATAATTTTAAGTAAATTTGAAGAAGGAAGAAACAAGTAGGATCATAGATTGGAAGAGGTATGGTACCATGAATATTATTTCATTCAACTTCTCCATATATTCCAGAGGGAAACAAAGGAGTAATAAAAATCTAGAGGGATTGACTGATAAATTCATAGAATTTAGAAACTAGAAAGAATCTTAGTAGCCACTTAGTTTAACCCATCTCTCACCAAGAATCTCCTTTACACAATACTAGCAAGTGGTCATCTAGCATTTGCTTGAATTCCTAGGAGAGGAAATCTACTGTGTCCTATCCATTCATTTTCTTTTGAATCTCTTTAATGTTTAGCTACAATTATCATAAAAATTCCTATTTTCAAGCCTAAATATATATCTTTGTAACTTCTACACTCTATTATTATTTCCATTCCTCTGTGATCAAAGATAAAAATTGTAATCCCTCTTTTATGATGATTCTCAAAATATTTAAAGACAACTATCAGTCTCAAGACATGATTAAGTTCAAGGTATACAAAGTGAGCTGAATTAGAGTCTTACCTCTAATACATACTGGCTATCTTAGTGCCCCAGGAAACTCTCTAAGACTCTAAGGGGATAGAAAAGGTGTCACTGGTAGAGGAAGTTCCTCACAAGGAAATTTCCTTACCTATAAAATCACAGGTCTAGTCTAAATAATACCACTAAAAAGCATTTAAAGAAATTTGTAACACTGAGACAACATACTGAAATATATGCAATGCAACCAAAGTGATCTTCAGGAGAAATGTAATGAAGTCTTGTCAGAAATGAGTAATACATGCTTCTTCCTCAAATATACTGAATAATTTTTCCTCTCTCTTCATCACTGAATAATTCTTCCTTTCTCCTCCCCATAGCCACAAGGGCAGTGTAATGCAGTCCATCTGCCTTGGTTCTATTGCCTTCCCTGCTTTAATGCTGAATTAACCACCTCCCTCCCCTGGTTCGAGTGATGGCAGCTTCCCTAATGACAGAGCTGACGAATACACACAATTTAAGAAATAATTGCTGAATTAAATTGCTTCATTATTGTGGGCTTAAACATCTCGTCCACCAGAATGAAAATTCTATAGCACAAATGAAAATGAGTAGGCAGTAAGCATATACAATTTGGTGATACTTTTGATAAGGATAATAATGGCAATGAATGACATCACTGCAAATGAAAGTGATGAAATGTTAGGAAAATATATTTCCAAAGAAGAATGCCCAGATCATTTTTTATTCACATCACCATTTCAAAATGTGGAATTTGAAACTCATTATTTGTGAACTAAGAAATTACTGTATCCAAGGTTTCACAGGAATTTAGTATTAGGACCCCCCCAAAAAAAGACTCCCATTCTGAATCTTTTTTTCCACTCTCTCTAGTCCAGGGTTCCTTAATCATGTGTGTGTGTGCATGTGTGTGTGTGTTATGGGCCTCTATGATAGAAGTCTGCAAAGCCTATGGATATATCCTTTCTCAGAATAATTTTTAAAAAATCCATAGTTGAAAGAAATGGCAAATTTCAGTTACAGGTTAGTGAAAATAAGGATATATTTTTTCCCATCCAAGTTCATAGACCCATTGCAATCTATCCATAGACTCTAAGTTGAGAACTCTTGATCTAGACGTACTCCCTTCTCCACCAGCTAAATGATGGCACATTGGATTTCTGAATGTTCACACTGCTGACAAATTCCCAGGGTTGTGCCTTTATATGCAACCTCAGCAAATGCAAAATGTACTTGTTCAGTTGAATAATCAATTTCACTATACTGTACAGAATTTGCCCTTTCCTCACATCCAGACAATATTTCCATTAAAAAAATAATTATCTAGAATGCGTAGCATGGACCTGTTTCATAGATGAGAGATCACACTGTTGCTATAAAGAGGTTATATCACTAATGATATTTATTCCAATACAAGCACACACCTTTCATGTCTGTGTATTTTAATACAAGTCTTTAATCAGGGTAAGAGAGACAGTGCTTATATGATCACCACACAGAGTCATATACACACGCCACAAAGCCCAATTTTGGAACTCTGGGTGTTTTTTCCTAGGGTAGGGGGATGAGAACACTAATAATGTTTATGTATTAAAAATCTCTCATGTTTATGTATTAAAAACACAAATGTATGGAAGCCTGGATCAAAATATTTCTAAAGAATCCGGACTTGAGTTTTACATACTTCCAGCAAAAAGAAATTATATGGTCTCAGAGTTATTTATCCCAGCAAAAAGTCTTCTGTTGTAATGACAAGTTTGCCTACAGCAACACTTAATCATTCATTTTTATTCAGGCAGAAAATTGACATTAGAATGTGCTGCTTTTATAAAAGACTGGTTTTTCCAAGGAAAGAAACTTTGCTACTGTGATTCACAAATACACCCAAACCCAGCAGTCTGAACATGTGACAAACAGTGATAACTTTATTAGTAATTGCTTTCAATAGGAAGCTTTTATGGCATTTGTGGGTATGCAGCAGCCCATGCTATGAACCCTGCTATGCCCCACTGGAAAAAAAAAAAAACAACATGGTGACCTTAGAAATGAAATTGTCTTGGAGTATCCATGAAACAACAGTTACGTGCTCAATGTCAAGATGACAGATTTTGGAAGCTGCCAATAATCAAAAGGGTTTGAGGAAAAGCTATATTTTTCTGACCTAGTTGGGTGCTGATGTCAGGATAGTCATGGCTTGGTGACAGAAGGATGAGAGGGCAGTGGAACCTTCTGTACAGAAAGACAAGAACTGATTTATCCAAATATCTTTACTCAAACTTCCTAGAGATCTGGTTGGAATATAAACATCTGAATGATTCTTGGGCTACTGAGCTGAAGCAATCTTTGCCATGACTCCACTCCAGCTATTTGTTGATGTTCAGTACTTCCTGCCAAGATGGATTTAACTGACAGACCTTACATCTGTGCAATTTTCTCTACAACAAAGACAACCATATGGTTTGAAGTTGGCTTTACCTTTTGAAAAAGGGTAAGGAGCTCTCTAACACAAGCCAAGCACAAGGCTTTTCTCAGAGGGATGCTATTGGAACAGTATGGGGACAGGCAAGAGACAGTGCAATTTGAGATTACATGAGAGGGTACTTTGATACTTAAAGGAGGAAAAACCTATATGAAAGCAGAATGAGATTGTAACTTGACATTATTGCTGTTGAAAATTGTAGAATAATCCATCTAAAGTTGGAAGAGACCTTGCAAGCCAACACATTCAATTACTTCATTTTGCAGATGACAAACTGAGGTCTCTTTAACTCTAATCATAGCAATAGGCTAAATCCACATTTACCGTGGCATAGAAAAATATTCGAAACATAATAGATATTAAGTGTTTGGATGACAGGATCATAAACAGTGCTAAAAGTGACCTCAGAGGTCCTCTCCTTCTAGCTTTAAACTTTTCAAAAAAAGGAAAGCAAGAACCCAGAAGTTAAATGACTTGCCTGGAGTCAAGGAGGTAATAAGGATTATAAAGCAGTCACCAGACTCCAGATTCTGATCTCTTTCCATTGCAAATGAATGAATATTTTAGTCAAGAGGAAAGGAAAGAAAACCATCCCAGAGAATCAAAAAATACTGAAAAATGTCAGAGACAAGGTCCAGGGGTCAGTCTTTTCAGAGAGGGGTAGGAAGGAAAAGGAAGATGGATTGAACATGAAATTATTTCCCCTTGAGTTTAAAGGACCCTTGAGGAGCTGGGGCTAAGAAACCTAGACATGCCCCAATGCTATTGTGTCATCTAAAGTGGAATAAGTACAAAAACTCAAGTAAGCCCTATAGGACTTGTGAAAAGAATTGTAATCCAGTTTGTTACCATTAGGAAAGGCGGGGATTTGATTGTATGTTACAATAAAGTCCAAATACTTGAAAAAGATGTTGAGGTCTTTATCCAGTAAGGGGAGAAAGACTATAAAATGTAAAATGTATGTTGATTGAATATATACAAAAACCTGTCCTATACTTATTTTTGTATATATTGCAGTGTCTCTGCAGTAGAAATATAAGATCCTTGCCATTTTATCTTTGTATTTACAGAATCTAGCATTGAGATTCACGAATTGTGTTTATTTATTAAATTAAATGGATTTTAACTCTACAAAGATGGATAGTTTACTTTCTATGGCTCTCTTATAAAGTTATTGAGAATAAATAAGCAGTGATTTCTCATTAATTCACCAGGTGAGGACATCCCATGCTGAAAGATGATGGAGAACTGTGTTTTACTTATTATATATACATCTATTTTCTCCAAAGCACGTGAGACAATTTTGGAGGTGAAACATCATTCCTAGCCCAGGAGTAGAGCCAGATAGTAATCTAAGAAAGTCACCATGTATCTTGAGCCATAGTTATTTATAAATATCTCAAACCAATATTTTGCTTCAATACCAGCCAACACAACTCTTCCTAGATTAAATTAAATTAAGTGCATCAGCGCTTTACTACATTGCTGTGTGCACACACAAGCAATTACAATTTAAAGGACATCTCATACCTAATTGAAATAACATTAAGATGACCAATGCCCTTCCCTCACTCCAAGAAATTACTTTGACATAGTTTTTGTAAAGTGCTTAGCATGGTATCTGGTATCTAGTAGGTGCTATGTAAATCCTAGCTATTATTATTATATATTTCTTCCATAGGATCCTGCATAATGACCAAGGACTGCTTCTCTTGGTGCACTGTCTCAAGAAAGCACCCCAAATACATAACTTTACTCTCTGGTCTTCTCTACTCTCTGGTTATCTATTCTATAATTTATTTATCTTTTTGCTGTCACAAGTACCCTCCCCAGCCCCATACCCAAACAGCTCTGGAAAAGTGACCAAATAAACTTGTGAACTGGAATGACCTCCAGGAATTTATGCAAAATGAAAGGATCAGAACCAGGAGAACATTGTACACAGAGGCTGATACACTGTGGTACAATCAAATGTAATGGACTTCTCTACTAGCAGCAATTCAATGACCCAGGACAATTCTAAGGGATTTATGAGAAAGAGTGCTACCCACATCCAGGGAAAGAACTGTGGGAGTAGAAATACAGAAGAAAAACAACTGCTTGATCCCATGGGTTGATGGGGATGTGATTGGGGAGGTAGACTCTAATGATCACCCTAGTGCAATTATCAATAATAGGGAAATAGGTCTTGATCAATGATACATGTAAAACCCAGTGGAATTGCACATGAACTATAGGAATGGAATGGAGGAAGGGGAAGGAAAGAACTTGAATCTTGTAACCACAGAAAAAATATTCTAAATCAATTAATTAAATTAAATTTTCAAAAAACAAAAACAAACAAACAAAAACCTTGTAATTTTACATATGAGGAAACTGGTCTGGATATTATCTTAAAGGTCATAGAGTTGGAGCTGGAAAAGTTCTCAAACGACAGTTAGTCCAATTCTCCTCCTTCCATGATTTTACTGAGAAGGAAACTGAGATGTCACAACAAAAAGAACTCTGATTTTAACTTGGGTCTTCTGACTCTCTTCCTTTCACTTTTGCATTATTCTTCCCAAAATGGCAAAATTCCTGAAGTTTTATTCCTTTTCTTCTCAGCTGACTTTATAGTATGATACATCCCACCATGGATTGCCCAAAACAAAATAGCTAGCCAAGCCTGCCTCCCTTTAAGTAAGAGCCAGCTCTGCTTCTTGATTAAGATGAAACTGGTCTGGCTTGGCTTTCAAAATCTGTTTGTTTATGGGTTGCAGCTTCAAATTTGAGCCTTTCCTTGAATGTTCTGACTCCCAAGCCTTCTAGAAATGGCAATCATTCCCTTTTCCAAGACACTAATGTTCCGACTCCAGAACCCTAGTCATCTTTTACAGTTCAAAAATATAGCTCCATGTGCTATTTCTGAGGGTTCATCTTGGAAAGTTTACACAACTGCAGGCTCCCTACACAGGAACCCCATCATAATTCCTCTTGCTCATTTAAGGATGTCTCTCTTCCCTGTGCTATTTGTTTTTTTCATGAAGTTTCATATTATCTTCTTCCCACTTACACACACCATTGTATTCAACTGAATTCAATTCAGTTCAATAAGCAATTATTTTACCACAAGAACATTCTGGGCTTTGTGAGAGGGGCTAGGTATTCAAAGACAAAAGTGAAAACAGTCCCTATCCTCAAGGAACTTGTATCTCACTTTGTCAATCAACAAGTATTTATTATGTGCCAAGTACTATGCCAAGGACTAGGGATCCAAAAAATGTCCCTAACCTCAAGAAGCTTACCTGCTAATGAGGAGCTCATATCCCACACCAAGGCATAGAAGTTTAGAGACAATTTCATCCTTTCCCAGCTGTCTCTTCATCTGCCACAATTCCTCTGGAAGCAGATGCCCATGGCTCATTCACATTATCCAGGGCTACTTTCAGAAAAATCCAGAACGGATACCAGAGTCCTTTCCTAGCCTTAGAAGGGTCAAGAAGATGTGTAGTAGATGCTATGAGTGTCTATATATGGCCAATTGAAATAAGATGTCAATATCGACAAGACTAACTCAATTAACCTTAGGCTTCTACTGTATGCAAGGCACTATGTTAAGCACTGTCAATATTAAAAACAAAAAATAGAAACAAGCCTCTTTCCATTTAAACTATAGTCCAAGGGAAATGCTTTCTAATGCAGAAAAGTGGTTTTCCTTCACTCTGTGAGAAGTGAACAAGACTGTACAAATAATTAAAGAAATGCCAGTATGTTTGGCCAACATCCATCCCAGGATAATGAAGTCCTATAAATCACTTCGATCCCATGTGCTTTGCTAAGATGGAGGGGAGTTGGGGGGAGGCCAGTAAAAGTTTCATTGATTCACATGCTAGCTTTTCCTGTGATTAATGCTTTTGAAAATTGCAATTTTGTGAGATGCAATTCTTTAACTTTGAAAATTTTCTTTGAAAAAACACGACAGCAAACATAAATTTACAAATTATATTTCCATGCTTAACTGAAATAAATGTACATCTTTAATAGTAATTTTATTCAGAAGTTACCACACAGGAAACATATTGAGTAATATTACAGAATAAAGAGTGCCAAGAACACGAAAGAGAATTAGGAAGTTAATTCTTTCAAAAGAGTCAGGGAACCACAAGGCTAATGATTCTAGTCTGAACCCAACTTAACACATCATGTTTATATGGGAACTCAAAAAATGGTACATGAAGTCTAAGTGGAAGGGTTTGAGCTACACACAGGATAAATTCTGAACACTGATCCTTTGCAATATCAGACTAAATTTCCTTTGACAGTTGTTCAGAATGGAGTTCTAACAATCATTCTACCTAGTCTAAGGGTTCATGAGACATTCATGGTCCAAAAGACTTTACCATAAACTCTAACATGTCTGTGGATCTCTCCTTTCAAGTCAATCCAACAACAAGCTTTTATAGTGTTAGAATACAAATTCTTTGGAGGTAAACCTTGTTTCACTTTTGTCTTTTTAACCTGAGTGCCTAATAGTACCTGACCTCAAGTGGGTCTTTAATAAATGTTTGTTGATTGTTATATCTTGGAATTTCACAAAGATATCTTTTATTAATGCAAGTGGTCCTTCAATATTAATCATATTAGGATGCTCTGCTCTACCTCTCAAATTTCTTGACTTTCTTTAAGGCTCAGTTCAAATGACACTTCAAGATACTTTCTCTACTGTCTTCATGTCCCATATTTATTGGTGTATCTAGTGTACCTTTCAGTAGAGGAAAGCTTTTAGAGGACAGGAACTATTTCCATTTTTCTCTCCCCCATGACTAACACAATGCAGTGTATGTAGTAGAGTAGCAGAGCCCAATGAGTATTCAATTGATATAATAGATCTCACCATGCCCCACAAAAGGGAATACTCTCCATGTTTCTTAGAAAAAATGAAACTTTTATCTTAAATGTTAAATTTTGTCTTTTTCCTGGAGCAAACTGAAGGTGAAACTCAACCATGGAGCAGCTCTAAATGCTTTTTTCTTACTTTTTTTTAGTATCACATCCTTACTCTTGCTTTAGAACAATATGATTTTATTCAAAGGCACAAAATTAAATACCAAAATGTTCCTGTTGATAGAAGGAGGGTGTAAAGAAAGCAATTTAAACAGTTCTCAGCATCAAAAGAATACTTAAGACTATTTTTTTTTTTTTGCAGGCCACTGCAGTAGAAGTATTTCAGCATTGGAAATTACTTTTCTTTTAGTTGGGACCTATGATTTGATCAGTGTGGGGAAAGGTCCACTGATATGGATGGATAATTTGTCAATAACTTGTAGTCTTAGAGAGTTACCTGGTACATAGAAGGAAATTAAGTGATTTTCCCAAGGTCATAGAGCCATTATATATGAGGGGTAAGGTATGAACCTAAGTCTTTTAATCTTTAGGGCAAGTCTTCTATCCACTATGTCATACTATATCTAGAAATAATATTAAACCATTAAATTGTATATCTTATGCCTAGTAAGGTTATACTATCAATGTCAATGGGAGTTATATAATGAAACCAATAGTGATTAGGAAAAAAGTGAAACTGAATTGTTTTAAAATTAGAGAACAAGGAATAATGACATTGAATTTTCACTTAAAAAATTAAGAGATTGAATACTTGAAGTTTTCCCCATTACCTATGGAAGCAGCTAATTAACATTAAGGTCAATTATAACTTACTGTCAATAATATTACTTATAATCATAATATACTTATATACCTTAATTACAAAAAAGTTGTCTACACAAGAATCTACATGACATCAAATATAAAATAATATAATCAAATGAAATAATAGCTGTAAAGCAATTAGAACAGTGTTTGGCACATAGTAAACACTTTATAAATGTTTAATAGTACTAGTAATAATAATAGTAACAGGAGGAAGAGAGAAATTTGTTCCTGAAGTATTTTATTTGAAATCCATCCAAAAAATTAAAAAAATTAAAAAATAAA
This sequence comes from Monodelphis domestica, assembly GCF_027887165.1. Lineage (NCBI taxonomy): Eukaryota > Metazoa > Chordata > Mammalia > Didelphimorphia > Didelphidae > Monodelphis > Monodelphis domestica. The sequence continues at coordinate 261,695,625 of NC_077231.1, forward strand.
AACAATAATTTTTGCAACAAAGATAATGCTTCCAAGAATACTTCAAGTCAAAGAATTTAACAAATGTAGCTAATAATGGTTTGGCTCTGGATAAAATGTATGAAATAACGAGAACCAATAGTGGAACCAAAATGTCCTCCAAGAGTAACCTCCCCAAGAATTCAAATTACAGTGCTGATAAAGAAGTATTGAATAAATGACTGCCATGTGGATATGTTTGGAGGAATGGAGGGGCTTATAATGGCAATAGACCAGTGGCGTCAAACTGAAAGAGAAAGGGAGGCCAACAAACTGTATGTAAGGATCCCTGCAGGTGTATATGGGTCTTGGGAAAGCACATTTGAACATTATCTAGGTGCTATCCTATTTTTGTTTTGGCAAATATTTCACAATGACATTTTAATTTGGAATGGCATCACTTGGGAGGCAGCATGTTTGATGACTCTGCAATAGAAAACCACATCATCACTACCAGAATTTACAAAAAGGCCATCTTTAAGGACACTCAACTTGTTGATCAATCAATTTTTTTAAGAAAAAGGCAGAAACTATATAACATATCACGTAAGGTAGCAAAAAATTAGCACCAATTGAATGCCTAAAAAGACATGGCCAAGTAACTAGGATGTTCTTGATCTTCTTTGAATTGACAGATCCAAATTACCCTCCAACAAGTACAAAATATCCTCAAGACTCGAACAAATAAATTTCTCTAGAACCAGAGTAGCATCACCCACTGTTTTTGTTTTTTAAACCTTTACCATTTGTCTTAGAATCAGCACTATCAGTTCCAAGGCAGAAGAGTGGTAAGGACTTGGCTATTGGAGTTAAGTGACTTTCCCAGGTTCATGCAGCTAGAAAGTGTCTGAGGCTAAATCTGCATCTAGTACCTCCCATCTCCAATTCTGGTTCTTTATCTACTGAGCCATCTAGCTGTCCCTAGAACAAGGGTTTTTAATAGCTATCACTAAATCAATTTTGTCAATTATGAAAAAAGAAGACAATTTTTTTTTCATTTTGCATCATGATCTTCTGTAGATTAAAAAGTAAAAAATAGGCAACAACTGTCCTCTGAACCATTTCTACCTTGAACTCCAAAAAAGAAAAAAGAATGAAAACAAAAGCAATAGCAAGTATCTTTATGGCACTTTAAGCTTTGTAAAGCACTTTGTGCCCTTTTTTTTTTCATATGAACTTGGTAAGACAATATGCATTTCTTCTCAGGCTGGGTCACTGTGAGCAAAGAAAGACATGAGGTAAAGAAGCAGGCCATGGAGAGGTACCGATATTGTACTTGAAGGACCAATTTAGGGGTAGTAATGTTTCTAGTTCCCTGATTTGGTACCTCGAAGTTGCCAAAGAGGGACAGGGTAGAAGTCAACATGTAAAAAGAAAGGCAAAATCAAAGTTAAAGGCAGCTAGGTGGTACAGTAGATCACATTCTACTCCTGGAGTCAGGAAGACTCATCTTTGTGAGTTCAAATCTAGCCTTAGACACATCTAACTGGGTGAACCTGGGCTAGTCACAATCCTTTTTGTCTGAGTTACTTGTCTGTAAAATGAGCCAGAGAAGGAAATGGCAAACAACTTCATTATCTTTGCTGAGAAAACCTCAAATGGGGTAATGAAGTTAGATGTGCCTGAAATGACTAAATAAAAATAAATTCAAAGCTGGTGATGGGCTATGCAATTACCACTATTTCTCACCCATGTATGACCATCCTGTTGGCCATAGTACTCAAGGATTATTTCTATTGAGTCACAGCTGAAAATACCTTTAATCAAAATAGCAATGTGCCTATTTTTTCCACTCTGACACTTAATATGGTATTCTACACACCAAAATTAGAGTGGAATGGAGGTAATGTCCTCAGTCTCCCTTTCCATTGGCTTCCTCCAATCAGATTCAAAGTTATTTGAGACATTTGAAAGCAATTTTAAATGCTAATATGCTGCTCTGATCTAGTCCTTAGCATAACAACACAGAAGGTTCTTGATAAATGTACGACAGACAGTAAGGGCTCAAAAGTAAAAATGCTAGTGAATGCCTGATGTTGCCCTCATAAACTCTGAGATTCAATGAATTTGCATATTCATAAATGTACTTGAAATATTTTTTTATTTGAAGAGTATACATGGTTTTTTTCTTCTAAAGAATTCACAGTGCTTCTTCTCTCAGGAAATTTGGCAGTAGTGTTTTTCAAGAGCAATAAGGTTCTGACCTAAATTAGAAGTCTCAAAGAGGCAGAGGTTATAGGCCAAAGAGCCCTGAGTATCGCTCCATGAAGATATTCACAAAAATATGGCCAAATGGCACTCTTCAGGTAGTTCTTTTCCTTTTTCTCTTCTTTGCCTGAAGGTTAGACAAATTTTCAAACCCAAACTAGCTCTAGGTCTGTGGTGAAGGGGGAAGGAGAGTATGTAAAGAAAGGAATTTCCTTTTGCCCCCCACTGAAGTAATTTCTATGCAATATAGTTTCTTAAAAGTAGGAAAATATGTTATGACTTTACTGTGATGAAAACATGTTAGATCCTATAGATCTCTCCCCCATGCCCAATTAAGTTGCTTTTTACTTGATGTGGCCCATGATGGATTTTTTTTTGGTATAGTCCGATATGGCAAGAAAGTTCTCCACTTCTCCCCAAGAACTGCTTGGTAGATCCTATATTAGTCATACAGCCAGCTTCCCATTTACAAAGAGGATCATCATTGCCAAGTAATAATAAGTTCTTTGAAGTCTTTGAGTATCTTAAACTCAAAATCATAAACCTTCTATGAAACCTACCCATTGAAACTAACATGATGGAAAAGTTGAGATCCAGTGAAAAGAAACAGACACTTAAAACAACCATAGGGACCAGACAACCTTGCCTTAAGTTCCAAGTAATAATATTTGCTAAAATTTAAGAGCTTTAGGATTGACAACATACCATAATAACTCTTCTCCATCCATCATTTAATTTGACTCTGACAATAATCCTTTGATGTAGATACTAGAGGTATTATCGCCTCTATTTTAAAGATGAGGAGACTGAAGTTCAGAGAAGCATCAGAGATGGAATGTAAACCCAGTTTCCCTTGATTCCAAATCCAGGACTCTTTTTCACTATTCTTTCCACTTCCAAAATGCCTTAATATGCTTTCCCCATAAAATTTTATTTCTTTACAGATAGTCTACATCCTTTTGCTTCATCTTCTGCTATTTTCTTCACTTACTTCTTTGAGTCTTAATGTCATCACTTTTGCCATGGATTGTGCTAAGATAGTTAAGGAAATTTACAGAATCTAAGGCAATGTTTCCTGTATGACAGGAGATTTAATGAAGCAAGAGTTATCATAAGCTAGCAATACTTCAAACCAAACCTTATTAGCATCCAATGAGAGATCCAGCTATTTTCTGTAGTCAAAAAAAGTTTCCTTTAAATTCCACTGAATTATTCTGCACTACAGAACAATGAGGCATCTGTGAGTTCTTTGTTTTAATTAGAAATTCTCTAATGGGGTGGACTTGTAGATATTTACTTGGTGAACTCCAAAAATTTGATTCGTCCCATCCTTATGGGTTCAGTTTCCAAACTTTGGTTAAAAATAGCCTCTTGGCTTGAGACTATCAAGAAAGATTCACAGGAGCTTTCTTAATGGATGGAAATTTAGATTAGAGCATAAGCAAAATTTCCCAGTGTACATTGTATTTGTTGGTACATCTGCTTGCACACCTGGCAACTCAGATAAAGCAGGAAAAGAGAAATAAGGACTATATGTAAAGACTAAATCATCTTAGTCAAGGGTACATTAAAATAAAAGTTAGCAACTTGGCATCTCAGCAACTTAGCAACTCAGATATACTGTTGGTAAAAGCTGAATGGATTAGATTAGATTAGAAACATCTAATCTAAGTGGAGTAAATGGTTGAATAATTAGCTAAATGTAAAGCTTGTGTCTGAGAGAATTGTCTCCACATGAATTTCAAAATTGTTAGAAGAGTCAAGAGATCTGGAACTAGAGATGGCATCATCTAGCAGGTGTCAGGAATAGAAGGTGCCAATTGGCTTCTAAATTATGATTGTTCAAGGATGGAGTAATATAGCCCTATATACATATTGTCCCTTCTGGATAGATGAATAGATGGACAGACTGGCATGTGGGTGGGTGGGTAGGTGGATAAAGGGATGGATAGATAGGTGGATAAGTGAATTAGTAGAGAGATAAAGAGATAGAGAGGTAGAAAGATAGCTCATTAGATTGATCAGACCCTTGAAAGATAATAGTGAACAAGCTCTTGAGATAATATAAATAGAAACAAAAAGAAAAAAACAATCCCCTCCCTCAAGAGCTTACATTCTAATGGGGAAGACCACTTAAAAGTGTGTTGAAAAAGAGAAAGAGGGGATGAGAGAGAACTTGATCCAGGTCCAGGAGTTGTCCAAAGAATCATGGAATCAACTTGGTTGAAGAAAGCATGGTTGGCATGTGATGGGTGTTTGCTCAAATGGAATTTTGGAATTCAGAGAAAACAACCGAGTTGATGGTTTTGCCAGTGTAAAGAAGGAAACAGAAGCAAGTATTCAGAAGGAGTCTGGCACCTTCCTTTCGTTGTTTGGAAATTTGGAAACAATAAACACAACTGGCAAGGCTGGGAAAGGCCCGTTCTCCATCAGAAGGAGGAGAGGGGACACAGATTTATCTGACAACTGTTCTCTGGGGAAAGTTCAGCAGAGGAAGAGGAGAACCCCAAGGCAAAATGTAAGAGAAAACCCAGTGCATCATTGGACAGATATTTCCTTAATTTTGTCCATCTTGAGGAAGTGGGAAAAGACTGGGAGAAGTGATCATTTCTCAGGCTTCAGAAGCAAAATCTTTTTACAGGAGCAGGAGATAATGGTGTTTGACGGTGGAAGAGCACAGAGAAAGGGCGTGGAATGATGGACCAGTAAGTGAGCCAAAACCTGTTGCTATGGTGACACTAATGCTAGAACAAACTGTACACTTATACATACACGAGTTTAAATGTCCTAATTCATGCAGAAAATATGCAAAACGAAATGTTTTGTTTCCTTTAATCAGAGCTGCCATCTTCCTATTCTTCAGATACTTAGTCCCACTGAAAGAGGAGGAGTAACAGAAAGAGCAGCCAAGTGGAGATCCTTGAAGTCTCCTGACCTGCTGGTGCTTCAGAACGAAAAGTCTTCTGCCAAATCCATCGATCCCATTAGCATGGCAGCCTCACCTGGGACTATGGGGGAGCTCGGGTGAACAAAACCGCTAAACAGTGTGTTCTCTACTTGGGTTTAAGAGAACTTTCTCTTCAAGTTTCCTTTCTCGAAAAGGTCACGTTTCTTTTAAGTTTTACTCAGTCAAGTTATTTGTTGCTTTGATTATGTGACGCGTTGAGAAGGAAACCAAAAGTTCCGTTCCCGTGGTTCATTTCAAACTCCCCAGAAAGGAGCTCTCCATGCAGAACCCCAATTAACTCTCTACCACCACCTGGTGGCAATCAACGTTCAACACTGGGAAGAAGAAAATGAGACAATCCCAAATAGGACCATGATCCAAGCAAGCCTTTGATACTAACACTAAAGGTGACAATTTCTCGCACCTTTCAATAAACTTGGAGTGGTTTTACTTAAAATGCCTGTGTACTAATTATCGACCTAGGTTGTGGCCTCTTGTTTTTAAGAAGATCAATGTTTTAAAATCGAGTTTATTTCAATGAGACCTTTTTCAGCCACCTTTAAAAATTTCTCCACTGCCTTCCTCTTTAGTCCCTTTCTTCTGTAAGGTGTAGGGGGCTCAATCAGGCAATTTCTTGCCCATGTAAACACTCAATTTTGGAATAATTTTGACAACTGCATCCATGCTTGCTTACAATAAGCCTGTAATTGCCCGCACTTATAAAGGCATTTCACAAAATCAGCAGCTCTGATATGCTCTTGGGAGAAGTTAAATGTTTCATACTGGGGCCTAGAATTTTCTACAACTTACATTACATCACAGAGGAAATAGCACATGGGCCATGAACCAACCATTACAGGAAAAAAATCCAAGCTGAAATAATGGTGACATCTCTGAATTTATAGAATCTCAGTGTAGAAAGGGACTTCAGGAGTCATCTAATCTAAACCCAATCAAGAACAAGAATCTTTTATACAACAATCTCAAAAAATACTCACAATCTTGGCTGAGAGATCTCCCTTAAGGGTGAACTCAGTAACTTTTAATGCAACCCATTCCACAATTTGCTACATTTTTCTTTATATTTAAACCAAATTTGCCTCTGTAGAATGAATAGCCATTGCTCCTTGTCCTCTGTATGTGTGTGGAAAGTATATGGGGTATTCAGGGAGGACTAGTACCTGTGGTTTGAGAGCTTGCCAAGCTCTTTTGAGGATTGCTCATTCAGCTTTGGCATCCACCTTTCACCTAATTCTCACCTGTGGCTCCAAGAAACTATAGCATGTGCACTGGTTAGACCTTGGTAAACCACCTTGGCAGACAGGCTAAGCAGGGCTGACCAAAAGGCCACAGACCTGTGGATGAGTTAGAGGGGTGTCTACCCCAAGCATGTGAAGACTTTCCCCAGTGGAAGGGCTGATGAAGATAATTTGTTCCAACAGCCATGAAGGCAGCTGAAGCAGCCTCTGTGGGGTACTTGGAGCTTGGTTAGATGTGGAAGATGCCAAGGTCATCCCCACTTGTCTTGTCACAGGACTCAAATGACTCTGGGAGGATAAAGCTGACAACTTTGTGTAAGTCTGCCTCACTTAAATCCAACTCATGCACAAGTCAAAAACATCAACCCACGATAGCACTGATACTCTTCAAAAATGAAAGATCTCCACCTGCCCTCCAGGACTCAGCAAAGTACACTGAATCCTTTTTCAGCAAACTGATCTTACAAATACTTGACGCTGGCAATCAAGTTCTCCTCTTCCTCTTTAGTCTTTTTTCTAGGCTAGATTTCCGTAGTTCTTTCAAATGGCATGATGTTGAGTCCACTTTTACTATTTTAGATGTGGGTCATCTCCAGCTTTCAATGTGAGCAGTGTCATCCTCCTGTGCCCCAGATGTGCTCTGACCAGGCCAGAGTACCAATGGATGATCACCCCACTAATTTTGAACACTGAGCCTCTCTTAGTGTAGCCTGAGATGGAATTGGTATTTGGGGCTGTCATATCTCACTGTCAACTCATACTGAGTTTAAAATATTGGGAAGCTAGATTTCCACCCTAAACTATAAAAACACATAAACAGAGCATGCGCACACATGCAATCAAATCATAGAGCATGTAATTTATTTCCAGAGAGAGAGAACTCGGCCCTTTGCCAGGTATATTGACAGAGCCTAGCAGAGTTAACTATTTCAACCCACAGAAATCAGTATTTACTGAATTAGTGTTAGACAATATCAGATACCCTTATCCTAAGTTATCCTTCTTGTATTCAATCAGTTTTTATTCAGGCAGATTCTATTTTTTCTAAATCCTTTAATATCCTTTGTTTTTACATCATGGCCACTTCTTCATCAACCCCCTCCTATTAGAAAGCAATTAAGTAAAAACAGGGGATTCTGTATGTGACAATGTATATAATATCTTGTCCTAGAAATTCTCCACTCCTCTTCTGTGAGGGAAGAGATACAGTTCCCTTCCTTCCTTGCTTCCTTGCTTCCTTGCTTCCTTGCTTCTTTGATTCCTTCCTTCCTTCTTTCCTTCCTTCCTTCCTTCCTTCCTTCCTTCCTTCCTTCCTTCCTTCCTTCCTTCCTTCCTTCCTTCCTTCCTTCCTTCCTTCCTTCCTTTCTTCCTTCCTTCCTTCCTTCCTTCATCTCCTTATCTAAGACTGGAAGCAAAGCCACTCTTCACTGTTTCCAAATAGGGCTCATTTACCCCTTCTTGGGCAGTCTGGCAGTCCCTTGCTACCAAGGGCTCATCATATCTATACTAGGCTTAGTGTGGACACTCAATTGATTGGCATATAGCTCAGAACTCCTGAAGTCAAAGGATCTCCCAAACTTAGCCTCCCTAGGAGCAAGGACTATAGCTATGTCCCATTATTATCCACTCATCCTGTTTCTAGGATGAGTTCTGTTTCTAGTTTCTAGTTCTGTTTTCCACAACTACTTCAGTCTACCTTCCTTTGAGTGAATTGTTTTAGTCATTATTATAATCAATATTGTCTTGGTTCTGCTCATTTGGGACTGAGTCGATCATATAAATATTTCCACATTTCTCAGAATTCTACAATATTTATCATTCCTTAAGGCAGAATAATATTACATTATATTCATATACCATAGGTTTTATGAACAATCTCTGGTCAATAGGCAGCCATACTGTTTTCAGCCCTTTGCTGCCTCAGAGGGCTATTATCAATATTGTTATATACATATATATATATGTATATATATATATATATATATATATATATATATATATATATATATATATATAACTTGTTTATGTCACTTTTCTTTGGGGATATATGTTCATTAGTAGGATTGCTGGACCACAGATAATTGATAGAAAAAAATTACCTTTCTTGTTTAATTCCAGATTGAACTGAAGAATGATCATACTATTTTTAGATCCACTGAGATGACACCAATTATCTTCCCTTGGTCCTTCCAACACTGATTATCCTTTCCTTTTTCATCTTTACCACTGTTCAAAGAGTAAGATGAACCTTAGAGCTGTTTGAGTATGTATTTCTCTTTCTATTAGTGATCTGGAGAATGTTTTGATGTGGTTATTTATAGCTTGCTGTTCTTTTGATATCTATTCCCATGCTTTGGCCATTTATCTACCAAGCAATAGTCCTTGCTGTTATGCATTAACAGACTTCTGAGGAGAGCTGGCGTATCCATTTCAGTGATATTTAATGCAGAAGTATTTCCCACTCTACCATGAGGACCAAGCTTTATCTTTTTTTCTCAAGTCTTAATCTAAAGAGTGAGTTTGACATTCTCATTTTTATCCTCATTTGTTCAAGTCACAAAATGGCCTCTGGCAAGTTGTCCTTGAGAAGGCTTGAGGATATAAACAACAGCTGCTTAATAAAATTAACCAAAGAGCTCTGTTAGAACTGTCTCAAGCCAATGTTGCAACTACTACCTTCCTATCTTTTAGAATACTAATAATCTAACCCAGATACTTTAAGAAAAATGGGAGAAGCACTTTGGTACCCCCAAAGAAAGTCCTATTGGTTTTGTTTTGGGGCTTTTAAAGGGCTTTTTACGTTTGTTTGTTTTTTAATACATTTAACCTTTGTCTTAAAACCAATATCAAGTATGAATTCCAGGGCAGGTAAGGGCTAGGCAATGGGCATTAAGTGACTTGTCCAGGGTCACAGAGCTAGGAAATGTTTGAAGCTAGATTTGAACCCAAAACTTCCCATCTCAGCTTTATCCATTGAGCTACCTAGTTGCCCCTGAAAGTAATGTTGGAGTCTTAATTTCCCAAATAAGTCTGACATTAACTAGTCAGACAGGACTCTTTCCCACCGAAGAGAGAGGGATCACACATACCCTCCAATAGCCAGATTGAAGGCTGAACTCATAGACAACTACAAAGCAGCAAAGGAATTGTATCAATTCCTGTGGGTATCCTTGTCAAGCTTACTCATGATTGGTAAATTCTAATTCATTATGGAGAAATGACTTAGATGAACTTATCATTCAGTTTGTATCTCTTTGAAACCTTCATCAACGGATATGAATTTCAAGTACATGTTAATCGAAACCTTGCAGAGATTTTCTCTGCAACTTTAATACAACTGAAAAGCTATTTTTCCAGTAGCAACTTCTAAAATGCCCAAGGCTTGTTCAGTAGAAATCCTGCTACCAGGACTGTAATATTTACCAAGCCAAGGAATGTCAGGCAGGCCTGCTTTTGCTTGCCTAAGTACTGAATTCTAATGTATTTTATTTCCTTTGTGGCCATGACCATATTTTATCGCTACTTAGGAAATAAGAATGTTGGGGGTGGGGGGTTCAGAAAAAAAAATCCTAGAAAATGTACGCTCTGTTGATTAAGTAAACATTAAGATGGGTAATTTTTAAGCAGCTAAAATATATGTTTGTATACAAAATAATTTGAAGTTTCAAAAATCTTTAGTGTAGTCACTTGTGAATAATGTAAAATCATTCTCAATTTCTCAGTTAAAAAAAATAAAACAAACAAAAATCTTAGCCTGACCCTTCTTCAACCAGTCAAAGAATGACAGAGATGGATGGGAAAAATCAAATTAAGATTTGAATTATAGACATGAGATAGGCTTAATTATAACTGTCTTAATTACTGCAGTCTTAAATATAACTGGTTTAAGCTGAATAGTTTCAATTCCTATACAATGAGGTTTTCTCCTTTAAATGAGAAGGAAGCCTATAAAGCAACTTCTTGAAGCATAGGTTTATTACCTAAACTAAGCCTGGTCGATATCCTACTGAATCACAGCATTCCAGAGCTCAAAGCTATTTCAGAAGCCACTTACTTAGGCCAATCCATAGTCAAAAGGGATTTCCATCTACAATGGACCTCATGAGGTCATTCAGCTTTAATTGAAAACTCCCATTTTTTTGAATAGAGAAGGTATCATCTCTTAAGACAACCTATTCTACTTTTGAGTTCTAATTATTAGGAATTTTTTTCTACCATGTCTATTTTTTACTCTTTGAAACTTCCACTTATGGCTTTTAATTCTGTTCTCTCGGACCAAGCAGAAAAACCCAATCCTTCAAATCCTTGAAGACAGCTGTCATTATGCCTCTTGAGTCTTTTCTTCTCTTGGCTAAACATCCAGAATGCCTTCAACCATTCCTAATATGGCATGATCTCAAAGCCCTTTACCATCCTCGTTATTCTCCTCTGGACCCTCTTTGGTATATTGATATTGTTAAATTGTGGTCCTTTGAAACAAACACAATTCTCTCTCTACATGTGGTCTAACCAGGGCAGAAAACAAAGGCACTAATAATTAATTTCTTATTCTCAAGAGCTATGTCCCTAGCAATGCAACCCAAGATGACATTAGCTTTTGCGGATTTTTAAAAAGTCCTTTCCATTTTTCCTCTAATTTTCAGCTTAAGATTAAATTATTTAGCTTGAGTAGCATTAGCCAAAAACACACAATGAGCCAAGAAACCAAGATACCGAGATTTACACTTTTACAGAAAGACTGTCAACCTTTCAACCATGATACCAGGATTTTCATGTCATGGAGTTTATAGGATAATAGCTTGCAAAATTACTGTCAGTCAACTGCATTAGTCTTTTGAAAAATGCTTCCCAATTTCTGAAATCATTAAAGACCACTCACAAAGATTTTATTTGGAAGAGGCTAAAAGGCTTCAGGGAACCAGTCTGGTATAATGGAAAGAGACTGAATCTAGAAGCCAAGGAGCTTTGGTTCTAGTTCCAACTATATTATCATGATAACTAACTCTGGACCTCACCTAATATTTTTGGGGCACAATTACCTTTTCTGCAAAAAGGAATAAGGTGCATTTCAGCTCTCAAGCAAGAAAGCATTTATGGAGTTCTGTTTTTTTGGCTTGCTTTTACTATGTACCAGTCATAGTAAAAGATAAAGATAAAGATAGACAAAGATAAAGAAGCAGTCCCTGACCCAGGGGGCTTCCGCTCTATCAGTTTAGACAATATGTAGACAGAATATATACAAAATTAATATATGTATACAAAATATATACAAATATATGCAAAATAAATACAAAGTTATTTTCACATTCAGCACCCTTAGTAAGTGCTTAATGGTACACAGCACAAAGCTTCTATTAGAAGGGTTAAATGATGTAACAAGATCTATAAATACTTGATAGAAAATCTACAAATATTTTGGCTGCATGGCTTATACATATTTATTGGTGTCTGGCAGGCACCATGCAAAACATATGAAAAGAGCAAATAAATAGTCCCTACCTTCAAGACACTAAGATTCTAATTAAAGAAGACAAGGCAAAAGGGAAACTAGAATGAGTGTGTGTGTGTGTGTGTGCCTGCACACACATGTGCAAAATGGTGGTCTAGGATAGGGACTCGTGAATCAGGAAAGCAGGCTTCAGGGAGAAGGTATCTTCTAGGATAGGAAGAAGCAGGCAGATGGAGGCAGCTGGGCAGCACAGTGGATTGAAAGCTAGGATTAGAGACAGGAGGTGTTGGATTCAAATTTGACCTCAGACACTTCCTAGCTGTATGACCCGGGGCAAGTCACTTAACCTCTAATGCCTAGGCTTTTACTGTTCTTCTGCCTTGGAACCAACTCATAGTATTGATTCTAAGATGAAAGGTAAGAGTTTACAACAAAGAGGTAAACAAATAGAAAAGCCCAGAGAGTGAAGTCAATGAAATAAAATCCAGTTGTGTAACTGCCTATCATTAGTTTCCAAATATGAATATAGTCATCCTTCCCTACACCCATTCTCAACAAAATTATTTTTTCTAGGCTCTGAGTTCTAATTTGAACACCTTTATTTGGATGAACTCCTGAAGTTGAATGAGTACCTTCCAAAAAACATTGCCTTTCAATTCATCATAATGCAAACTGCCTTTGACCAAGGTGACTATTGACCGAGGAGCTCTAGACAATTCAACAAGTTAGGAGGTCATACTTTCATGACTCCTTGTTCTGGGCAAATTAAGAGCCAAGATATAGCACTCATTCCCATGTCTTCATCCTAAATTATATCATGCATAAGTGTAAGGAGAGCTAGGTGATTAAGAGAATTTCCCCACATATAGGATTGTCTCATGTAACTTTCTAGAAAGTATATATTTGCTATCAGCATAATTTTTTTAAACTTTTACCTTTCATCTTAGTAGGGATAAAGTGACTTGCCCAGGGTCACATAGCTAGGAAATGCTTGAGGCCACATTTGAACCCAGGTCCTCCAGACTCCAGGCCTGACACTACCTACCATGTTACCTTGACATCTTTATATATATATATATATATATATATGTATATGTATATGTATATAAACAAGATATATAAATATATAGATAGATAGCTATAGATATATAAAACAAGACATATATGTGTGTCTTGCTTTTTTGGGGGGGGAGAGATTAATTCCAACTTAAATCCCTCAAGCTACTAATATTACTACTACTACTACTACCATCACCACCATCAGAGCTGCTGCTGCTGCTGCTTCTCTGCCTGTTTCAGGGACTGGCAATCACATTTGCATTCAGAACCTGGTTTTGGTGCTGCATATTCTATTAGTGATTATAATTATAGCATCATGATGAAGTGGAAAGAATATTAGATCTAGAGTCAAATGAGCTGGGTTTTCATTTTCACTTTACTCTTTTCTACTTGAGTGACTTTGGACCACTGGACATTAGATTCATCCTCTGTAAAAATGAGGAGGAATTCTTAGGGGTAAATTTAAGGGTTTTGACTAATATATTATACTTATGGTTGCCAGGGATTAATTCAAATCCCAATAAAAATATTCAAGTCAGTTTGGGAATTTTATGGTGGTTTAATTAATATAGAGGGAAGGAATTAAGAAGAAGAAGAGAGAGAAAAGGCTATAAGATTTCTCTGGTCTAGCCTAAACCAAGGGGAGTTCAAAGACCTCAGCCACAAGGCCTCCTCTGAGATGAGGGACCTCCCAGGAGGATAGCATTTTAGGAAAGGTAAAAGAAAAAAAAAGGAATCAGCCTAAACTCCAAGAGAGCTCAGGGAAGATGCCTCACCTGACCCACACAATTGAGCTTCTCCCAGTCACTGCACCAAGTATGCTCACCACCAAACTTGGTCAAGAGCTGCAGGCACGCCAAGACACCCAACACACTGCCACCAGCCACACCACTGCCAACGTCTCCGAGAGAGAGACCCAGAGCTCAATGCCTCCATCGCCAAAAAGAGCCACCAAGAGGAAGTGACACAAATAGACTTTTTTTTTACATCACTTCCTGCATCTCACATGTACCAATGGTAGCTTAAGCTTCACTTAGGACAGCCCAGGGGGTCTGTCCGTTGTTTCTTATTTGTCACTTGCTAGTACATGTCTATCATAGGCTATCCTTCTCAACACTTAATCCTTAAGTAGGAGTGTAGACATTCTTTATTGCTAGACTAAGCAGGGTGGAGTAAATCTAAAAATCAGAGAATGTACTAAATATTCTCTAAGTTTCTTTCTCAATTTATTTCATTAATTTTACCTATCAACTGATACTTATATAAATCTATCATCAGGCACTTATCAAGTGCCTCCCATATTCCAGGCACTGTTTGAGGCACAAAGACAAAATGAAATAGTCCTTGTCCTCAGGGAACTTACACTCCATCCAGATTTCTCTCTATGATTTGCAAGGTGCTGGACATATATCACATTTGAAAATAAACGTCCTTCTTTTATCTCAGTGACATCAAGGTTTCTATCCCACAGACCAGAGTCTACCACCTTCAATTTTTCTATTACTTAAACTTTTAAAAATAGCTTTTAATACTTCATTTGCCATTGAGTTTTTTAACTTCTTGATGTATCCTGAAGCTGCTTCAAAAATGCCTTTCCTTGAGCCACTTACCCCTAATCCTAAGGGATTTCTCCTCAAGCTAAAAGAGCTTTTTAAAAAATTCTACAAGGCTATGTCTCACATCCCTATGCCCCTGGCAATCCATTTTGCATTCAGAAGTTGGTTTTGGTGTGGCATACAAATACTAATTAGCAGCATTTTTATCCATTTTTCCATCCTTCACTCTATTCCAATTAATCTATACTCATTTAAGCAGTTTTCTACCTATTGAATTTGCAAGTTTGCATTTTTTAAAGTTTAATGATCATGTTCTTTTTGTATTACCTGCCAAATTACCAATGTTACCTTCAAAAAGAAAGTCTTTTCTCTAGGTATTTTTAACTGCACATTGATTTTTTTTTAATTACAGTAACTATAAAATGGTTTTTTTTCTTTCTGTTTTTTGGACTGATTCTTATCTTTAGTTATAGTCTACACTTTTCAACTCTAACTTAATTCTACAATTTTAACTAGGTGTCATCAAGAAATCCTTTGATGAAAACATGATGAGTAGCAGCTTAGAACCTGGCAAATTCATGTAATAAAAGCTGATGATAGGGGGCAGCTGTGTGTCTAGCAGATTAAGAGTCAGGCCTAGAAATGGGAGATCCTAGGTTCAAATTTGGCCTCAGATCTTTCCTAGCTGTGTGACCCTGGGCAAGTCACTTAACCCCCATTGCCTAGCCCTTACAACTCTTCTGCCTTGGAACCAATACACAGTATTGATTCTAAGGCGGAAGGTAGGGGTTAAAAAAAAGCTGATAATACCTGTCAACAAGAAGACTGGCTGAAAATATGTGATCCATCATCTTTTCTGTTCCCCAAACATATTCTGATTATTGACAAAGCTAGAAATGCATCAATAAACACCTCTTTGCCTGTAGGATGGATAAAGAAGCTTAACAGTTTATCAAACTGTTATAAACTACTTATAACTGGAGGTGGACTTAAGCTGACATACTATTAAGTGACAGAACTTGAGCCTGGGATGATATATATAACAGAAAGATATATGTCTTCAGTCAAGACTTGGGTTCAAATTCTGTCTCTGATGCTGTGTGATCCAGAGGGATTTGTTAGTTTTCCTAAACCTCAATTTCTTCATCGGTAAAATGGTTAGATTTTATTTTCTCTAAGGTCCTTTCCTTTTCAAGCCCTATGACTCTATGCAGAAGGAATGTCAAACTACTAGACTGACTGAATGTCTGTAGAGAGCCTAGGAATTCCAGGAGCAGGGATGAATTCAGGAGGATGAGAAGAGGCGTACTACAATTATTTTGACTGCTCTCCTCAGTAGCTAACAGGTCAAGATATTTGAATGCTAAAGAATGAATGAATAGGAGGAGAATATGTGCTAATCTTCAATTAGTAACAAGGACATAGTAAATAGAGGCATGTAGATGACAGCAACCAAGATCTGACTGGAATGAATTTAACACTAAAAGAAAAGCAGTTACTGACTTATGGTAGTAGAAAAAGGGTTTAGAAGTCGGCATTGGAGAATGGGGACTATATCAACTTCTCCCTCAGACTTGTGTGTTAAAAGGGAAGAGAAGGGCAGTTTTGAAGAGAATGACATGACAAGAGGTGTGGTGTCTTCAGGAGAAAGCTAGATGTCAGTGAATAGCAAAAAATGGAAATAATATGAGAAGAAGAGATCCAAGATGAAAGAGCTTTTAAAAGCAGAGGGGAATTCAAGAAAGCACCCAAAAGCAGAGAGACTGGGAAGGGCTATCACAAGGTGATCTGCTGCCTTTTTCTAACAAATGTTGAGTTTATTCATTTTAAAAGGGAATAGAATATAGAAAAAGATAACAGTAGCCTGTGTGTGCTTCCTTCATTGCTGATATAATTCCCACCCAATTCCACAGAACTCCCAGCCTAATGACCAAAGGAATCCCATAAGACTCCAAGCCAGTTGGTATATAGGAACAAATTCATCTTAGTGAGTAAATAGAGTACAAGAGAGGGTCTCCTTTTAGGGAGAGAAGTGTACCTCAAGGGGAAAAAATGCAATTCTAAGATTTTATTGCCTGGGACAAAGCCTTAATTGCCCAATACTCAACTCAGGATCTGGGAGCATTCCAAGACAGTCCCTTTTCTCCATGTTCTCCTTTTCCATTTTTACTTCAAATTTTGGCTATATTAATTTGTTCAAAAATGTTTAATTTGGTGTATTCAAAATGTTCCATTTTACATTTCACAATGCTTTTTATCTCTTATTTATTCATAAATCCTTCTCCTATCCATAAATCTTGAGTTAATATATCCCCTGTTCTTCTAATTTGTTTCTATCTTCTCCCTTTCTTACTTAGGTCATGTATCCGTTTTGATCTTATCATGGTAAATGATTTAATATATTTTTTCTATATCTAGTTTCTGTGAAACTGCTTTCTAGTTTTCCCAACAATTTTTACCAAATAGTGGATTCTTATTCCTAAAACTTGGAGCTTTACCTTCTGTCAAATACAAGGTTATTATAATCTTTTATGATTTTTTGTTTTATGTCTATTTTGTTCTACTGATATAATTTTCTATTTCTTAGCCAGTACCAGATAGTTCAGATAATTGCTGCTTTATAATATAGCTTTAAATATGGCACTTTTACTAGCCCTCTTTTTTTAACATTTTTCTTTATTTCCTGTGATCATTCTTGACCTTTTCTTTTTCTAGTTAACTTCATTATTATTTTTTCTAGTTCAATAAAATACTTTTTTTGATAATTTAATTAAATGGCATTGATAAGTGGATTAGTTTATAGGTGGGGTTATAATTTTAATTATATTGGCTCTGCCAATTCATGAACAATTAATATTCCTCTAATTATTTGTGACTTTGTTTGAAAAATATTTTATAATTATACCCATATAGTTTCTGGATTTGTTTTGGAAGATATACTTCTACATATTTTATTCTATCTTTGATAACTTTGTGCACAGAAAGCATACAAGGCAATAATTAAACAGTTGGGGTAAAGCCAAAATGGCAGAGAAAAGGACAAGGACACAATTTGATCTCTACCAAATTTTCCTCCAAATATCTTTTAAATAGTGTTTCAAAATTAATTCAGGAGCTGTAGAACCTAAAAAAAGGATTGGGTGAAACAATTTTCCATACTAAAGCAACTTACAAGATCAGCAAGAAAAATGTCTCACACCAGAGTGATAGTGGAATGAAGACCAGCATACCAAGGGCAGGCCCTATCTTAGAAAGCCAGCACAGGTCTTGAGGAGCAAGTGAATCTGCAAAAGAAGTTTCTGTACCTCTCAGTACATAGAGAGTAAGAGGGTTGAACAACTACTCAGAACTGAATTGAAGAAGTCCCTTGCTGGCACTGGGCATAGGACTCTGTTGCATTGCCCACACACATATCCAGATCTCATTCCTGGGTCACAGTCCCAGGATAAGGAGTACTAGCACTCCAGCACTTGTAGCCCCAAAGGCAGTTAGAACCCTAGTCTAGGGAACAAGAGAATGCTTGTATTTACTCACAGACCAGAGTACAGGTCAGGGAAGTAGTAAACATACTTCTTCTTAGATCATACTACCTTAGGGGAACCAAAAACTTATACATACCTAGAACTAGTTCTGAAAGCAGTTACATAAAAAAACCTTAGAGCTTGAAATGGTATCTCCCCTACCCTAGGAAAAAAGCTTAACTTTAGTTAAAAATTATACAACAACAACAACAGAAAAGAAACTCACTATAGATAATATTGTAACAGGCAAAAGCAAAACACACTCCCAGAAGAAGACAGCAAAATCAAAACTGCTATATCCAAAGTCTCAAAGAAAAATGTGATTTGGTCTCACATCCAAAAAGATTTCCTGAAAAAGCTCAAAAAGGTTTTTAAAAATAAAACAAACAAAAATCTTAGCCTGACCCTTCTTCAACCAGTCAAAGAATGACAGAGATGGGAAAAATCAAATTAAGATTTGAATTATAGACATGAGATAGGCTTAATTATAACTGTCTTAATTATTGCATAAGATTTGGAAGTTCTACATTAAAGGGTCTGGAATATGATATTCTGGAGAGCAAAGAAAGTAGGATCACAACTAAGAATCAACTACCAGGAAAATTGAGTATAATCTTTTATGGGGAAAAAATGGGTATACAATGAAATTGAGTACTTACAAGCATTCTTGATGAGAATACCAGACCTGAATAGAAAAACTGACTCTCAAATACAAGATTCAAGAGAAACATAAAAAGGTAAACAAGAAAAAGAAATAAAAAGGGATTCAATAAAGTTAATCTTTGTACATCCCTACATGAGAATATGATATTTGTAACCCCTAAGAACTTTATCAAAATTAGGGCAATTAGAAAGAATAGACAGAGAGCATGAGTGTGAGTTGAATATGATGAGATGATACATCAAAAAATAAAATTAAGAAGAAAAAAGAATG
Source organism: Monodelphis domestica (assembly GCF_027887165.1). Taxonomy (NCBI): domain Eukaryota; kingdom Metazoa; phylum Chordata; class Mammalia; order Didelphimorphia; family Didelphidae; genus Monodelphis; species Monodelphis domestica. Next base: position 261,714,576 of record NC_077231.1, read on the forward strand.
CACTGGAGGGATAAGGGAGAGGCAAAATAGAGTAGATTATCTCACATAAAAGAAGCACAAAAGAGTTTTTACACTAAGTGGGGGGAGATGAGGGAGGTGGAGAAGAAAGCACTTTAATTTTACTCTCATCAGAATTGACTGAAAAAGGGAATAACACACACACTCAATTGGGTATAGAAATCTATCTTACCCTACAGGAAAACAGGAGGAAAAGGGGATGGAAGATGGGTGCTGATAGAAGGGAGTATAGATTCTAGAAGGTGATGGTCAGAAGCAAAACACATTTGAGGATGGACAAGGTTAAAGGAGAAAGAGAGGAGGATAAACAGAGGGGATTAATCATGGAGGGAAATAATAACATACTTGAAGGGGAAATATACAGTAATCATAACTGAAAATTTTATAAGTTTCTCTGGCCTCATTTCTCAAACACAACAAGAAATATATCAAATTATAAGAAAACAAGTCATTTTTCAGTCAACAAATGATCAAAGGATATGAATAGGCAGTTTTTAGACAAAGTAATCAAGTTATGTATAGTCATATGAAAAAATGCTCTGTCACTACTGATTAGAGAAATGCAAATTAAAATTACTCTAAAGTACCTTAGACCTATCAGATTGGTCATAATGACAGAAAAGGAAAATGACAAATGTTGGAGGGGATATGGAAAAACAGATACTAATGCACTGCTGGGAGAGTTGTGAACTGTTTCAATCATTCAGGAGAGCAATTTGGATCTATGCTCAACGAGCTATAAAACCTATAAAATGCATACTGTTTGATGGAACAGTTCTACTGCTTGGTCTGTATTCCAAAGAGATGGAAAACAAAAAGGGAAAGGACCTATTTGTAAAAAATAAAAATTTATAACAGCTCTTTTTGTGGTGGCAAAGAATTGGAAAGTGAAAGGATGCCCATCATTTGGGGAATGACTGAATAAGCAATGGTTTATGATTGTGATGGAGTACTAATGTACTATAAGAAATGATGAGCAGAATGCTTTCAGAAAAACTGGGGAGACTTACATAAACTGATGCAGAGTGAAATGAGCAGAACCAGAACATTGTACACAGTAACAGCAGTATTTTTAGATGAACAACTGTGAATGATTTAGCTATTCTCAGCAACATAATGATTCAAGACCAAAGTGATTAAATCACATCTAAAGGAGTCATGGTGAAAAAATGCCATCTTTCTCCAAAGAAAGAGCAAAGAAAGAGTCTGAATCCAGATGAAAGCATACCATATGTCACTTTCTTTCTTTGATTTTGGGGGGATTTGTTTGAGTATCCTTTCACAAAGTGAATATGCATAAATGGAATATGGAAATATGCATGATTGTTTTTGTAAAATTTGAGTCAGATTGCTTACTATCTCAGCAAGTAGAGAAGCTGAGATATGGAACTCAAAACAAAAGGAATGTGAAAATTGTTTTTTATATACAATTGGAAGGAAATTAAATATATATATATATGTATATATATATTTAAAATTAAACAGTCCCTGTTTGCAAGGACCTTTTATTCAAATGGGTAGCTAAGTATCATAGTGGATAGAGCACTAGGTCTAGAGTCAGGAATACCAGAGTTCAAATCTGACCTCAGTCACTTCTATTTGGATAACCTTTGGCAAGTAACTTAAGCTCTATTTACCTTAGTGTTGTAATGAGAATAATATGAGAATAATAATAGCACTTACTTTGCAGAGTGGTGATAAGGATCAAATAGATAATAATTGTAAAGTGCCTGCCTGGCATATAGTAAGGACTATATGTTAGCTATTATTAATAGTACAGAGGAGATATAATAGATTTACAGAGAGAAAAAAACATACATTATATATATACGTATATATCTACAGATGTGATGTATGCAAAATAAATGCAAAGACCTGTAATGGTGGAAGGAGCTCACTTGAGTGAAAGGAATACCAACCTCATTTCCTGTTCTGTCACACTGGGGTCTAGCTGAATGTATGTAATAGTATTGCTGTATGCTTATACTTTTTCAGCTTGATTCCACAAATATTTATTAATTATTACTATGGTCAAATTCATCAACATAATCCATGAGGAAGATACCATGATGCAATGGAAAGGGATGACTTTAGAGTCAGCAGAGCCCCAAGGGTGCATTTGGCCTCTGACACTTAGAGCTATGTGACAGTGAACGTGGTATTTAATCCTCTGAGACTCAGTTACCTCATCTGAAAAATGGAGGTGAAGGTACTTGCAATCCCGACTCTCAGTTATTGCCAAAAGGATGATTTGAAAATCTTAAAAGTACTATGTAATACAGAGTTCTTATAATACAAAGGGTGACATAATCATAAAACAGAAGCAGGTTAGCATGTAGTAGAGAGAATGCCAGGCTTGGCACCAGAAAAACTTGGACTGAAATCCTGCCCCTAACACTTGCTTTCTATGTGACCCTGGGCAAGTCATTTAATTTCTACATGGCTCAGGCAATTTTCCCAGGATGTATCTAGATTGTGGGTAGCTGACTCTTAATCTTAACCAGGAGCTCTCCACATTGATGAAATCCCAGCTCTCATAATCAATAAGGCCCCCATAAGTGCACTGATGGGTTTGACTAAAAGTTAGAATTGGAATGGTTCTCAGAACACTCTTCTGTTGAGCACTTACGTACTACTGTGCCTCCAGATAAAAGGAGATGGTGATAACACCAACAAAAGAATGAAATAAATAGAAATAGCAATTGTGCTCAGATATTGAATTCAAGGTTTGCCCTGGATAAACTACTGTGTTAAGAATTTTCCTATAGCTACTGAGCATCAGCTGCAATGATTATCTTGTTCATGTAAGGCAGCAGAATGATTAAATTGTCTTAATCTAGAGTAAATGCATCCCAGGCTCAGTTGATGTTTTAGAATGTCCCAAAAAGAATGAAATGCACAGGGTTTGGTTTGGTTTTTTTCTGGAGGACACCTGAGATGAGCTTTTTTGTTTTTTTTTTTTAAGCAAGTAATAGAATATATAATAGGAATACTGTCCTCCTAACTAAGACTTGACTTGCCTATTCGATTCCATATTTATGTTTTCATTCAGGGATTCACAGCCAAAGCAATCCTTTCCCCCTGAACACATTCAAAATAATATAACTATTCTTTTTTTCCCCTAAGATTAAAAGAATGGCAATTTCCTAAGGAAATCCATAAATTGATAATTTGCTTCCTAAGTATAAAGAAAGAAAATGGATGTTTACATAAGATTACAAATATTGAATGAGTGTGTCATTAAATCAATTACTACATCTGATTAGCTTTCCAGTAACATTTGGAAAAGAGAGAGCATTTTTGGCAGGGTATTACAGAGCTGGCAGTCCAAAGCTCTAAGCATTAACAGCTATTCAGAAAGAGTCTTTGACTTAGTATACCGTGCAAGCATTCTGGAATCTAATTACTTCCGCTAGTAAACCTTACCATTTTTCTTCCCACTGATTTATTTGTTTCACAGCATGGGCTCGATTAATTTCTTCTTAGCAAGAGGCCATGTAAATTCATATTATCATTATAAATATTTGGAAATTGTTAATGAATTCCGCAATGCTTTTTGACTTGTTGGTATCAGATATTTTCACTTGCACACACAAAAATTTCAACTAGAATAGAGGGTATGTTGTAGCTGCTCCATAAATACTTGGTGTGCTTGTATGCTCCATAAATACCTAGTAACTGTAGGATGGGATAAGTGAATGGGATCAGCAGAACTTTGTGAGGAATGGCAATAGTAAGGGAAAGAAGATTATGACTTCAAAACGTCCAGTGATTAAACCAGACAATTGGATTACATTTCTAATGATGGGCAGAAAATCCTAAATGTACAAAGAATCAAGTCTATTAAATAGAAATAATTGAATACTTCTCAATAGGTTTGGGGGCTGAGGCATGGATGCAACCTTTAGATGGCATAAGTATAGATACCTCCCAATGTGAAAATTCCCTCCATTGATGTAGATCTGCAAATTAAAAATTTAAGAATGTTGTCTTTGGCACTGAGAGGTTAAGTCATTTGCCTGTTCACACAGCTAATATACATCAGAAGTAAGACTTAAATTCAGTTCTTCCTAAGTCTGAGGCTAGCCCACTACTAATACAATACAGAATCAATCAATCAAGTACTATTTAAGTGCTTATTATGGGGGCAGCTAGATGGGTCTGTGGATAGAGAGATCCTGGATTCAAATCTAGTCTCAGATGCTTTCTAGCTATGTGATCCTGGGCAAGTCACTTAAGTCCAGTTCCCTAGCCCTTACCACTCTTCCACCTTGGGATGATACTTGGCAGTGATTTTGAAACAGATGGTGTGGCTTTGTTTTTTTTTTTAAAGTGTTTATTATGTACCAGACACTGTGCTAAACTCTGGAGATTCAGAGGAAAGGCAAAATGACTTCTGTATTCAAGAAACTTACATTCTAATGAGCATATATTCATATACATATCTAGAATATGTATACATAGGTATATATGCATTGCATGTATATGAAAATATATGTGTATCACATACATATATATCTGAACACACAACGTAAACATATAGAATGGGGGAGAGTAGCCTTTGAAAGGTTGGCACCAGCAACTGGGAGGACCAAGAAAGATCTCCTGGAAGAGATGGCACATGAGCTGAGGAAGTCAGGAACTTTCCAGTTGGAAGCTAGGAAGGACAATCCTGCCATAAAGGAGAGCTGATGCAAGGGTATAGAGATGGGAAGCAGTATGGATGATAGGATGTGTATAGCAAAGTATTATGTAAGAAAACTAAATAGTTGTAAAAGAAATTGTAAAGGTAGGAAAGGGTGGGGCAACTAGGTAGCAAAGTTAGGTGGTACCAGGCTTGACAGAGGACCTGAGTTCAAATCTGGCCTCAGAAACATCCTAGCTGTGTGACCTTTGGCAAATCACTTAACCCTATTTGCCTCAGTTTCCTCATCTGTAAAATGGACTGGAAAAGGAAATGGCAAACTACTCTAGTAACTTTTCCAAGAAAACCCCAAGCGGAGTCACAAAGAGTATGACACAACTGAGCAATTACAAGGTCAGGTTGTGAGAAGCCAAAGAAATGACTATATTTGATTTTGAACCTAACAGAGGTCTGCTCGAGTCTACTGAGGAGGAGAGGGAGACATGGTCAGACCTACACTTGGGGAAAAATCACTTTGGAAATTGAATAGAGGATAGGTTGGAGTGAGGAAATGATCTGAGGCAGAGAGAAGCAAATGAGAAACTATCACAATAATCAAAGTAGGAAGTGAGAAGGGACTGAACCAAAAAGGATGGCTGTGTGAATAGACAGAAGGGAATTTACATAAGAAATGTTCTTAAGAATAAAATTACAAGACGTGGCAACTGATTGGCTATATAGGGCAAGATGAAAAACATAGAGGAGTCACAAATGACATTGACTTTTCAAACCTGAGTGAATGGAATGGAAGGAAGGAACGTCAGAAGAGGAGAGGCTTCTAGGTTCCTATGAAGGAATTTTGATTCTGCTCTTTCCACTCTGGTCATTTTTAGTTATGAGGAATCACTGAAATGTTGTCTCTCTTTTTCCTAAAGAGATGATACCGGCAAACAGAAGTTAGAGAACTGATAGTTTACTGAACATATGTACACCCTCCGGCTATTGTAGGTAACCAAATTACAAAGTGAAAATTGGGACTCAAGCCATAAGCAATTGCATGCACAAGATAGAAAAAAAAAGACTTTAAAGACTCAAAGAATAGGCCACATACATCTTGGTATGTATATCTACTGCTATTTCTATCTATACATGTCTATATATTTTTTCAGGTAACTCAGATGAATTCATCTTGACCTTCACACATTGGCCTTGCAGAACCACACTTATCTTGTAGCCACTGAATATATATATATATATATATATATATATATATATATATGTATGTATATATATTAAGTTCTCTCCCTCTTGAGTAAAATAACTTGATCTTCAGTCTTAGTTGTAGTTTCTGCCTGACTTGAATAGCTTTACATTTTCTTTCCTCCATTAGCTGGGGAATATAGAGCCCAAAGTTCACAACTTTGCCTTTGAGTTCTAGTTATAGAGGGAGGAAGGAGGATGAGCATGGGAACATTAAACAAGACTAGCATGAGAAAGAGGGAGTGCTTCTCCCATGGTATTCTTTCACAAGGCTTGTTTAGAGTTTCAATTTGATTTGCTGGTTTTGTGGTATTTTTGTTTTAATTTGCCAACTTGATTAAGAGGATTGGGGCAAAATTAGTGACAGTTATGGAGCTAGGCAAATCGACATTTTACTAAAAGATTATATTCTGCAGATTTTTTTGGAAGGGAAGGGAATAAACATTTATACGGCATCTACTATGGCATAAACTCTGTGCTGAGTATTATAAAAATTTCCTCATTTGTTAGTCTCATTTTTCAGGACTGGGTCTTCATATGCCACCCAGCCTGAAAAGGCGGTGACCACTCACTGGTATTATCTCAAAATGAATTGACATAGAAGCTTTAACCTGCTCCATTTTTATGACCTGGGCTAGGTTGCCCCTCCTTGGGCAGACTAGTAGCCTCCCCTTTGGAGGGATCACCATAATTATGCTGAATTTAGTGGAAATGCTCTATTGACTTTAGCTCTATTAAACCTCCAAACCTTTAAAAAAATTTGTAAATTTTTCCCACGTTACATGCCAATACAATTTCTTAATATTTCTTTTCTGATATTTTGCAATCCATATTCTCTCTCTCCCTCCCCATTCCTCCTCAAGGCAGATAGTATGATATAGATTGTACATAGACTATCATATAATATATATTTCCATGTCTGTCAGGTGAAAGAAGACATATATTGCATATGCTAGAAAAAATTCTTGGAGGCAATAAAGAATGGTATGTTCCAATTTGCATTTTGACTCCCTCTTTTATAGCGGTAGATATGCTTTTTTTGTTATGTCTTTTGAGTGATCCCAAAACTCAATCTCAGATGACCCAGCAGTTTCAGCCTCCCCCAGCAGTAGGGGCACAAGCACGCACCATCCTGCTCAGCTCCAAAGACATTTATAATAAATTTTCCCATAGACATAATTGCAAAATTAGTAGATTAGACCTTCAAATCAGACCACAAAAGCTTATTAAACCCATGGATTCATGTTTTAAGATAAATGCCTTCTCCTATAATTTCCTGACATCACAAGCGATGTCTCCTCACAAAAGATAGAACTTTAGCTGAGACTTTAAGGAAAAAAACCAGGAAAGGTAGGAGGCAGAGAGGAGGAGGAAGAGAGTTCCAGGCATGGGGGCAATCAGTAAAAGTTCCCAGGGTGAGAAGATAGAGTGTCTTGTGTTGGGATCAGTGTCACTAGTTGCAAAGCACACAATTGGGTGTAAGGTATGAGAATTGGAAAAGTAGAAAGGGGTAAATTTGGAAAGGCTTTAAAAGCTAAACAGGACTTTCTATTTAATCTAGAAGGCATTGGGGCACTGGGATTCATTCAATGGGTGGGGGTGATATGGTCAGACGTGCACTTTAGGAAAATCAATTTGACAGCTGAGAAGAGGATAGCATGGAAGAGGGAGAGGCATGAAACAAGGAAGCCAAGTCAGTAGATATAGCTACAGCTCTTTCATAACTTATGGTCTCAGGGAATGAGCAGACAGAGAAACTCAGAGTAAGTTACTTGCCCAATGGTAGCACACTCTGTGTGTGTGTGTGTGTGTGTGTGTGTGTGAGAGAGAGAGAGAGAGAGAGAGAGAGAGAGAGAGAGAGAGAGAGAGTCAGAGAGACAGAGACACAGATTTCAACTCAGCTTTTCCTTTCTCCAAGGCTAGTACTGTGTCCACTAGACCTCATTGCCTCTCACTTTGATGATGAATCATATCCCTACTTATCTTTTGGCAGACTCTAAAAATGAAGAAACAGAAGATTTAAAAAAATATTTGGGGCATTGTCAGAATTTTAGGACTAAGAAAAGTATCAGGTGCAAAACCTTTTTTACAAAGAAGGAAACTAAGTCTGGGAATAGACTAGATGACTTCCTCAAGGCTACAAAGGTAGTTGGTTGTCAACGACGTTGGAATATAAAGTAAAATGCATCTATGTCCCATGGCAGACTTGGTAATCTGATCAGCAGTAGGAAAGCCTTTCCTCTGTCTATCACTTACTAAATATATTATGATGCAGAATTGAAAAATAATAATTCACAGAGGTACAGAAGATCAATTTCGTTTTATCCCAAATTAAGATGGCCTTATACTCACATGGAAAATTCATGCTGTGCATAATGATAAATACAAGGCAAGAACTATTATGTGTGTTTCTTAAATAATATCAGCAGCATGAAGAATTACTTAATCAGCATCAGTGTTAGTACTCCAATTGGTCAGGTGGTTTCCCATTTTTTACCATTATTCATGCTTACATTCACATATATAGATTACCAAGCAAACATAAGAGTAACTTCTAAGAATTAAACCACCTAGGTGAACAAAATAGGAAAATGTTATATTTTAATGTAAAAATTAAAATACTAACAGGCATATTTTGATTTAATATCTAAGAGATAATGAGTTTTCATTTTTCTTATTATTGCTTGTACTCATTGTTCATTCTCCAATAGTATAGTACTATATGTTTAATTGTGTATGAGATGACACTATATTAAGAGAAGAGAAGATAAATTGCTGATTTAATGGGGAATTTTTCTAGTGCAGCTGATGGAACATCAGAAAGCTTGTGCACATTTTGAACAACTCATGAATAAGTACAATCTAAGCATTATTGTAAGGATAGGAAACCTTTGGCTGCCAAGGTAGAATGATGGCAAGAAGGTGTGATTTTGAGCCAGAGCCCCTGGGTTAAAATTCCAGATCTGCTATTTATGGTCTGTGGGACCTTAAGCAACTGATTGAACCTCTATGTTGCCTCACGTGTACAATAGAGGATTAAACTAAAGGACTTCTAAAGCTTGTTTCAGGTTCAGCTCTGTGACAATTGAGCTGATTAACTTGATCATTCAATTTGGTAGATGTGCTAATAAATATTTAATAATCAGCTTTCTGTGGGGAGGGGGAATGTATGCAGGATACACTTTTAAGTTTAATTTGCATTAACATTTTCTTCATCACTTTTTAAAAGTCTACAGAAATAACAAAATAATCAATACAGCCCTAATTTGTAGGTTGCTGATTCCCAATGTGTAAATGCTCAGCCTGAAAATTTAACAACCAAGAATCATTTAAGCTCACTCCAGCATATTCCTGTAGTCTTGTTCTGCTGACTATAGCTTCAGGCCAGAGAGTAGTTATTCCCCTCATAAAATGTTATGCTGATACCATAAAGAGTATATATTCTCAAAGTTTAAGGATTCATATACTTAAAAAATTGCAAAGAAAATAACAACTGGTTAATCAAATATTTGAAAGAGACTCAAACAACAATCACTGACAAGTGAACAGTAAAAAATAACAAAACAGCAGCACAGTTTTACTCTATCCATTGAACCACCTTGTAAACTCCTTAAAAGCAGGGACTGTCTACATTTTCTCTTTGTGTCCTCAGTGCTCGGCACACAATTCATTTTTTCTTCTTTTTCTTTAGTATTCTCTTCCTGCTCTTCCCTCCTTTCCCCATAATTTCCCTTAGACTCTTTACTCTCTAATTCTTCTCATCTTTTCCCCTGTCATTCCTTCTCCCACTCTCTCCCTTCATCTCTTTTTAATGCTCTCCATATTTGCTTTTTCTCACATACCCCCCTTTTCTTTGTCTACCTGTATCTCCTCTTCCTCCCTTTTCCCTTATTCCACCTTGCTCCAGTTGAAATAGGGAGACAATATGCATTATAAAACTTCAGAAAACTTATGTAGAAATTTGTTATTATGTGTAATTTGTGAAATAAAATATCTTTATAATAAAGAGAAAAATAAAACAATCACTGAAAAAAGTTTTGTGATTTCTTATTCCTAATTTTAAAGTCAGGTGAACTGAAGTTTCTTTCTTTTTAAAAATATTAATTCTCTTCTTTTCCCTTAAAAAAAAAAGAAAGAAAAATTGCTGCTTTTTATCTGTGGCCCTTTATTGACTTTTTTTCCTTGAGGTTAATAACCTTCAGTAGGGAAAAAAAAATTTCTTTATCCCTCTCCCAGTTAAATGTGGACATAAGGAATATCTGTACATTGATTTTTCAATCATTGTCATGTGTTGAGATCAAAATGCAGTCAAGAAATCTATGGGGACTCATTTCTTTCAATGCTTTTATACAACTATTAATACCTATGGAGATCCTCTTCTCTGACCTAGAGAAAAGAACCAATGGCTCCTGAACTCTCACTGAAATTCTTTATTTGCCCCCTTTCCCTCCTCTATTGCTCCCTGCTCCACTCTAACATACACACACACACACACACACACACACACACACACACACACACACGCATGCACATGCACACTCGCACCCTTCAAAGAGAAGTAAAGTGCCTTTGGAATGATTGCAAAAGAGATTATTCCCACTCTTTCATTCAACTAGAATGGTAGAGCCCATCTGAGTCACCAAATATTACTCAGGTCCCTGTGTACATATTGCTTTATACACAGGTGGGCATATCAAAGGCCTGTTCCTTACTGTGATACCAAAACAAATCATTGATTCAGCTGAATCTACTAATTAATCAATTTATTTCATAAAAATGCAGTAGGACCTGCCTGGTTTTCTGAAACCAATATATTCCAAGACCCTTCAAATCTGATGAAAATGGAACATGCTAAGGAATCCCATTATTTAATAAGTATTTCTAATAGGAGCTTAGCTAAGCCCTTTATGGCTTATCAGAGCTACCAGAATCGTGATTCTTGTACTTGGGGGTCATTATTAATAGCTAAGAAGCATTAATGAAACAAAGAGAATCACTGCTCTGATGTAGACATGGAAAGTTACAAGAGAGAACTCTGGACAAAGATTGATGTGGGAGTTAATGTTTGTTGCGAAACAATGGAATGACTCACACTGAAGCTTTTCACAGAGAGAATGAGATCAGGCAAACTGCTGTGAGACTTTACGCCATTTGGGTAAAATGGTGTGGATTTGGTGCTTAATTAAAAATGTTATTTTATTTATTTTCTGCCTTTTTTTGTATTGTCAATTGTATATGCCTCAATTTGAATGTGTTGCGTTGGCAGAGAAGAAGGTCCTACTGTAAATAAGGTGATCTGTTTATGTGATTTCATCAAGAAAAAAAGAAATACAAATAATAGCAATTATCCCCTGGCCACCAAAATTGTGCTGATCCTTCTCCCACCTGCCCTGGATTCCTCTGTCAACATTCTGAAAGAACTACAGAATCTCAGAGATTATTCAGTCTAACTCCTCCATTTTATACGAGACCCTGTGGTTTGAGATAACTTTCACAAGGCAGCCAATGATCAAAAGCAGCCTATAGCACCCAGGCTTACTGATGGGCAATGCAAGGGCTCCTTCCACAGAGGCAACATGGATTCAGTAGAGAAAACTGTATTGGGTTATTGGGAACCCAATCCTGAATCCTGACTTTGCCACTCACATCTCTGTGACTATGGACTAGCCATTAACCTCTCTCGCATTCAGTTTCCTCTTCTGCATAATGAAGGGGTTATACTCAGGCTCCAACATCTCTGAAAGCTCTCTATCTCTGCTCCCATGAGTCCACCAACCAAACTGCTGGGAAAGAGAAGGGGAAGAAATGGCATAGTACTAGACATGTGGCAAGTACTTTATCAGTGTTAGTTAGAAGTAATAGTAGTAGTAATAGAGTAGTGGTGGTGATGGTGGTTGTTAGTGTTGTTGGTGTTGGTAGTAAAAGCAGTAATAAAGTAGTAGTAATAGTAATGGAGGTTGGGGTAATCATGGCTGCAATCTAGACGCGGCACGTTTCCTCTCCCCAGCACCGAACGAAATAGACTACATCAAAGGAGCATAAAATCACCTTTGGAGGAACAGAAGGACTCCCCAGTACCCCACAGAGGCAAAGGTACGTGGGGCTTGAACATTTCCACACTAAAATAAGAAGGAAAAGCCTGCACAGAAAAGTGAACTGAGCCGCCCTTCCCCCACCCCACCTCCCCCACTAAACCAGAGTGAGCTACCTGAGCGCTCACCGGGACAGCGAGTGAGTGGGGAGCGTCTCTGTCTGGGGGGGCACTCCAAGGTCCTTGGGATCTGGGGACTGCCAGGAAAAAACGTCTCAGGGCGCTTTCACTGGAGAAGCCAGCGGACTTCGGGCGGGCTGCGCTGAACAAGGCGCACGGATTATCTGGGCGGAGCTGAATACCTGGGCTCGGAGGCTGGGAAGAACTAGTCTGAAGCAACCTAAATTCACAGAAAAACCACTCTTATAACCCAGACCCCAGACCAAAAAGGAAAGGGAAATAAAACCACCAAAGGGATGGCTCACATGGCCCAAAATCAAGCCTCCAGGAAGAAAGGGAAAAAAGTGACTATTGAAAACTTTTATGGTGGAAGTACCCAAGGGAAAGAGGAGAATGAAGAGGAAATCCAAAAAAATTCAGAACACGCCTCCCAAAATGGAAACTATCAACAAGCTCTGGAAGATCTCAAACTGGAACTTATCCAAAAGATGGAAACCTTCTGGAAAGAAAAATGGGAGAAAGAGATCAGCTGTCTGATAGATAAGACTGCTCAATTGGAAAAAGAACTCGAAGCATCCAATACAAGGGCAGACAAGGCTGAAAAGCAAATCCAGTCCCTAATGACCAGAATTAAGGACCTCGAAGAAAGTGAGATGATAAAACAGCAAGAATCAATAAAGCAAACCCAAATAATTAATGAATTGGAAGAAAACAGAAAATATCTCACTGAGAAGGTCACGGACCTGGAGAACAGAGGAAGACGAGAAAATCTCCGTATCATCGGTCTCCCAGAAAAACCAGAGGTAAACAACAAATTGGATTTTATTCTAGAGGAGATTATAAAAGAAAATTGCCCCCACATTCTGGAGCAAGGGGGCAAAATAGAAATAGAAAGGATTCATAGAACACCTTCTATACTAAATCCCCAAAAGACAACGCCTAGGAATGTAATTGCCAAATTCAAGAGCTTCCAAGTAAAGGAGAAAATCCTACAAGAAGCCAAGAAGAAGAGCTTCAGATATAAGGGGGCTCCCATAAGGATCACACATGACTTAGCGGCTAACACACTAAGAGACCGCAAAGCATGGAACACGATATTTAGAAAGGCAAGAGAGCTGGGTCTCCAACCAAGAATCAACTACCCAGCAAAACTGACTATATACTTCCAGGGGAAAGTATGGGCATTCAACAAAATAGAAGATTTCCAAGCATTTGCTAAGAAAAGACCAGAGCTCTGTGGAAAGTTCGATATCCAAGCACAGAAAGCAAGAGAAACATGAAAAGGTAAATATGAAAGAAAGGGAAAAGGAGATAAATCTTATCTTTCTCTTTAAGTCAAACTCTCTTCTATAAGGACTACATTTACATCTAATTATATATATTAATATGTGGGGAAAATGTTTTGTGTAACTCTCATAAATTGTATCATCATAAGAGTAGTTAGAAGAAACATGCATAGGGAAAGATTGGGGAATCAAGAAGATTTGGGGAAAGTTGGGGCAAAAAAAGGAAAAGGGAGGGGGGAACCGTGATAATACTAAGATTAACTTCAAGAAATAGGGGGGGAATCAATAGAATAAACTTTCCCATATAAAGATACACATGGGAAGGGGAGGGGAAGAACTCTCATATGAGAAGGAGAGGAAGAGAGCGTGAAGTGGAAGTACTTAAACCTTACTCTCAGTGAAATCAAATCTGAGAGGGAAGAACATCTAGATCCAGTGGGATCCTGAATTCTATCTTATCCATTAGGGCAAGAAAGAAAGTAAAATTAAGGAGGGGGAGGGGGGAGGGAGCACAAAAAGGGAGGGAAGGAGAGGGGGGAGGGGAAGGGAGCATAAAAAGGGAGGGGCTAGAAAGGGAAGCATCTCAAGGGAGGGAACTAGGGGGACTGACCTAAAGTAAATCACTGGTTCAAAAGGAGAAAGCTAAAGAAGAAAGGTCAGAACTAGGGGAAGACATCAAAATGCCAGCGAATCCACAAATAACAATCATAACTTTGAACGTGAATGGGATGAACTCACCCATAAAACGCAGACAAATAGCAGATTGGATTAGAACACAAAACCCTACCATATGTTGTCTTCAAGAAACACATATGAGACGGGTTGACACTCACAAGGTTAGAATTAAAGGTTGGAGTAAGACCTTTTGGGCCTCAACCGATAGAAAGAAGGCAGGAGTTGCAATCATGATATCTGACAAAGCCAAAGTACAAATAGACCTGATCAAAAGGGACAGGGAAGGTAAATATATTCTGCTAAAAGGAAGTATAGACAATGAGGAAATATCACTAATCAACATGTATGCACCAAATGGTATAGCATCCAAATTTTTAATAGAGAAACTAGGAGAATTGAAGGAGGAATTAGACAGTAAAACCATATTAGTGGGAGACTTGAACCAACCACTATCAAATTTAGATAAATCAAATCAAAAAATAAATAAGAAAGAGGTAAAAGAGGTGAATGAAATCTTAGAAAAATTAGAATTAATAGACATATGGAGAAAAATAAATAGGGACAAAAAAGAATACACCTTCTTTTCAGCACCACATGGCACATTCACAAAAATAGATCATACACTAGGTCATAGAAACATGGCACTTAAATGCAGAAAAGCAGAAATATTAACTGCAGCCTTTTCAGATCACAAGGCAATTAAAATATTGATCGGCAAGGGTACATGGAGACCCAAATCAAAAATTAATTGGAAATTAAATAACATGATACTCCAAAATCGGATAGTTAGAGAAGAAATCATAGAAACAATTAACAATTTCGTTGAAGAAAATGACAACGGCGAAACATCCTTTCAAACCTTATGGGATGCAGCCAAGGCAGTACTTAGAGGAAAATTCATATCCCTGAGTGCATATCTTAACAAATTAGGGAGGACAGAGACCAAGGAATTGGAAATGCAAATCAAAAAACTTGAGAATGAACAAATTAAAAACCCCCAGAAGAAAACCATACTAGAGATCCTAAAAATTAAGGGAGAAATTAATAAAATAGAAAGTGACAGAACTATTGAGCTAATAAACAAGACTAGAAGCTGGTACTTTGAAAAAACAGACAAAATAGACAAAGTACTGGTTAATTTAATTAAAAAAAGGAAAGAAGAAAGGCAAATTAATAGCATCAAGGATGAAAAGGGAGATCTCACCTCAAATGAAGAGGAAATTAAGGCAATCATTAAAAACTACTTTGCCCAACTATATGGCAATAAATTTACCAATCTAGGTGATATGGATGAATATTTACAAAAATATAAATTGCCTAGACTAACAGAAGAAGAAATAGTTTTCTTAAATAATCCCATATCAGAAATTGAAATCCATCAAGCCATCAAAGAACTGCCTAAGAAAAAATCCCCAGGGCCTGATGGATTCACCAGTGAATTCTATCAAACATTCAGAGAACAGTTAACCCCAATATTATACAAACTATTCGACATAATAAGCAAAGAGGGAGTCCTACCAAACTCCTTTTATGACACAAGCATGGTACTAATTCCAAAGCCAGGCAGGCCAAAAACAGAGAAAGAAAACTATAGGCCAATCTCCCTAATGAATATAGATGCAAAAATCTTAAATAGGATACTAGCAAAAAGACTCCAGCAAGTGATTAGAAGGGTCATCCACCATGATCAAGTAGGATTCATACCAGGGATGCAGGGCTGGTTCAACATTAGGAAAACTATCCACATAATTGACCACATCAACAAGCAAACCAACAAGAATCACATGATTATCTCAATAGATGCAGAAAAAGCCTTTGATAAAATACAACACCCATTCCTACTAAAAACACTAGAAAGCATAAGAATAGAAGGGTCATTCCTAAAAATAATAAACAGTATATATCTAAAACCATCAGCTAATATCATCTGCAATGGGGATAAACTAAATCCATTCCCATTAAGATCAGGAGTGAAACAAGGATGCCCATTATCACCTCTATTATTTGACATTGTATTAGAAACACTAGCAGTAGCAATTAGAGAAGAAAAAGAAATTGAAGGCATCAAAATAGGCAAGGAGGAGACCAAATTATCACTCTTTGCAGATGACATGATGGTCTACTTAAAGAATCCTAGAGATTCAACCAAAAAGCTAATTGAAATAATCAACAACTTTAGCAAAGTTGCAGGATACAAAATAAACCCACATAAGTCATCAGCATTTCTATATAATTCCAACACAGCTCAGCAGCAAGAACTAGAAAGAGAAATCCCATTCAAAATTACCCAAGACAAAATAAAATACTTAGGAATCTATCTCCCGAGACAAACACAGGATCTATATGAACACAACTACAAAACACTTTCCACACAACTAAAACTAGACTTGAACAATTGGAAAAACATTAACTGCTCATGGGTAGGACGAGCCAATATAATAAAAATGACCATCCTACCCAAACTCATCTATCTATTTAGTGCCATACCCATGGAACTCCCAAAAATTTTTTTTACTGATTTAGAAAAAAACATAACAAAGTTCATTTGGAAAAACAAAAGATCAAGGATACCCAGGGAATTAATGAAAAAAAATACAAAGGAAGGGGGTCTTGCAGTCCCAGATCTCAGACTATATTATAAAGCAGCGGTCATCAAAACAATTTGGTACTGGCTAAGAGACAGAAAGGAGGATCAGTGGAATAGACTGGGGGCAAGCAACCTCAGCAAGACAGTATATGACAAACCCAAAGATCCCAGCTTTTGGGACAAAAATCCACTATTTCATAAAAACTGTTGGGAAAATTGGAGGACAGTGTGGGAAAGATTAGGCTTAGATCAACACCTCACACCCTACACCAAGATAAATTCAAAATGGATGAATGACTTGAACATAAAGAAGGAAACTATAAGAAAATTAGGCGAACACAGAATAGTATACATGTCAGACCTTTGGGAAGGGAAATACTTCAAAACCAAGCAAGAATTAGAAAGAATTACAAAATGCAAAATAAATAATCTGGATTACATCAAATTAAAAAGTTTTTGTACAAACAAAACCAATGTAACCAAAATCAGAAGGGTAGCAACAAATTGGGAAACAATCTTCATAAAAACCTCTGACAAGGGTTTAATTACTAAAATTTATAAAGAACTAAATCAATTGTACAAAAAATCAAGCCATTCTCCAATTGACAA
The DNA here is from genome assembly GCF_027887165.1 of Monodelphis domestica. Taxonomy (NCBI): domain Eukaryota; kingdom Metazoa; phylum Chordata; class Mammalia; order Didelphimorphia; family Didelphidae; genus Monodelphis; species Monodelphis domestica. The sequence goes on from NC_077231.1 coordinate 261,731,846, forward strand.
ATGGGCAAGGGACATGAACAGGCAATTCTCAGCCAAAGAAATCAAAACTATTAATAAGCACATGAAAAAGTGCTCTACATCTCTTATAATCAGAGAGATGCAAATCAAAACAACTCTGAGGTATCATCTCACACCTAGCAGATTGGCTAACATGACAGCTATGCAAAGTAATGAATGCTGGAGGGGATGTGGCAAAGTGGGGACATTAATTCATTGCTGGTGGAGTTGTGAATTGATCCAACCATTCTGGAGGGCAATTTGGAACTATGCCCAAAGGGCGATAAAAGACTGTCTGCCCTTTGATCCAGCCATAGCACTGCTGGGCTTGTACCCCAAAGAGATAATGGACAAAAAGACTTGTACAAAAATATTCATAGCTGCGCTCTTTGTGGTGGCCAAAAATTGGAAAATGAGGGGATGCCCCTCAATTGGGGAATGGCTAAACAAATTGTGGTATATGTTGGTGATGGAATATTATTGTGCTAAAAGGAATAATAAAGTGGAGGAATTCCATGTGAACTGGAACAACCTCCAGGAAGTGATGCAGAGCGAAAGGAGCAGAACCAGGAAAACATTATACACAGAGACTGATACATTGTGGTACAATCGAAGGTGATGGACTTCTCCATAAGTATCAATGCAATTTCCCTGAACAATCTGCAGGGATCTAAAAAAAAAAATACTACCCACAAGCAGAGGATAAACTGTGGGAGTAAAAACACCGCTGAAAAGCAACTGCTCGACCACAGGGTTGGAGGAGATAAGACTGAGGAGAGACTCTAAATGAACACTATAATGCAAACTCCAACAACAGGGAAATGGGTTCGAGTCAAGAACACATGTGATAACCAGTGGAATCATGCGTCGGCTATGGGAGAGGGAAAGGCGGGGGGGGGGGGGAGGAAAAGAAAACGATCTTTGTTTCCAGTGAATAATGTATGAAAACGACCAAATAAAATAATATTAAAATTTAAAAAAAAAAAAAAAAAGATGGATAGTAATCATAATCTCAGACAAAGGAAAGACAAACACTTCATTTAAATTGATAAACATGTAAAGTGCATTTTGCCAAAAGGTAAATAAACAGTGAAATAATTTAAAAAATTAAACCTCTATACACCAAAAAAAAAAAAAAATAGTAATGGAGGTTGCTGGTAGTGATGGTGGTAGTAGTAGTAGTGATGATAGTAGTTGTAATGATGGTGCTGGTGTAGAGAATTGTTTGTTAATTAAGTAAGAGTTTATTAGGAAATAGAGTTAAGTAGTATTGGTAGATATATGAGAGAGATTAATAAATTGGGTTTCTTTAAATCTGAATGGAACCTCAGAGATGGATTATGGGTAAAAGAGAATTTTCCCCAAGGTGCAAATTAATCCAACAGACTTCACTCTTTGGGCTAACCATGTTCTGAAAGGAGATCCTAAGAGCTGCTGGTAAGATTGGAAAATCTCAGTTTTTCATGTCTAAAATTCATCTACCAGGCTGGATGAGTGAAGGAGATTGTTGGGTGAAATACCAAAGTCCAGCAAGATTGCTGGAGTACGAGTAGAAAAAGGCCGTGGAGATTCTACGCTGTATTTTTCATCTAGACAGCAAGGAAGAGAAACCTAATTTATTTCTCTCATCTATAAGTTTACAATTTAGGATAGGTTAGTTAGATAAGTCTTTGGGGGTTTTAGATAAATTAGGAAGAGAGGATAGCCTCAACTCTGTTGAGGGAGAAGGCAATCCTTGTGGATCTGATTTTGTTGAGTGGTTAGAACAAGATTTATTAGTTTAGGGACCTATATATTATAAGAATTTCCATTCTACCTGTTTCCTTTTACTATCCCTTCCTTTAGGTTTTTAACTATAAATAAAATTATATTTTTATATACTAGCCTGAGCCAGAACTCTTTGGACAGCTCTAAGAAGCCATATTTCTCAACAGTCAAATTAACAGCCTGTCCACATAGGACACAATTATTGATAATACCACACAATACCAATAATTTATAAGGATTAGGAAACCCTTATAACAGTAGCAGTAGAGTAGTAATAGCAGTGGTAGTATTAATAGAATAGTAGTGGTAGTAGTAATGGTGGTGGTGGTGGTGATTGGGAGTGATGGTAGTAGTAATAGCAGTTAATAGAGTGGTAGTGGTAGTGGCAGTAACAGTAGTAGAGATAATAGAGTAGTAGTGGTGGTGATGATCGGTAATGATGGTGGTGGTAGTATTAGTAGTGATGGTGGTGGTGGTTGGTAGTGATGGTAGCAGAAGCAGTAGTAATAGAGTGATAGTGGTAGTAGTAATGGTGATGATTGTAATGGTGGTGGTAGTAGTAGTAGTGATGGAGGTGGTGGTTGGTAATGATGGCAGTAGTAGCAGTAGTAATAGAGTGGTAGAGAGGTAGCAGAGGTAATCGAGTAGTAGTAGTGGTGGTGGTGTTAGTATTGATGGTGGTGGTGGTTGGTAGTAACAGTAGTAGTAGTAAGTGCTTAGCACAGTGCCTGGCACCTAGTAGGTACTCTATAAATGCTTATTCCCTTCCTTCTTTCCACAGATCTCTCATGATACACACAAGTGCTTATCAGCAACAAATGAGTCAAATTCTCACTAGAGGAAAATTTAACAAATCTAATTGCTGGAATCTTTCCCTTTTCAGATGGTTAAGTTAGCATCTGTGAGAAAATATCGTTTCATTTTATCTGAAAAATCTTGGGAGGATATTTCCATGGTTTTTTTTTAAACCCTTACCTTCTGTCTTGGAGACAATACTGTGTATTGGCTCCAAGGCAGAAGAGTGGTAAGGGCTAGGCAATGGGGGTCAAGTGACTTGCCCAGGGTCACATAGCTGGGAAGTGGCTGAAGCCAGATTTGAACCTAGGACCTCCCGTCTCTAGGCCTGGTTCTCAATCCACTGAGCTACCCAGCTGCCCCCTATTTCCATGTTTAAAGTCATTTCAGAAGGGCTTTGGAGGTGCTGGGAGGATGTTCCAGCCAGACTCTAGTATGCTGTGACTTCCATTTCTAATAGCTCTAATAATGTCTCTGATTACACACTCAGGTAAACACCCTGCAAGAAATAAATCAGTCCTCCATTCTCTCTTAAGAGAAGAAAAAAGTCTAAGGAAACCATGAATACCAGTTCTTTCTTACTCATTCGGTATTACCACTGAAAATGTTGAGAGTCTGTAAGTCCTCTATTCTCTCTGCCATTTATCACATTCGCTACACACAAGCACACACTGAAGCATAAACCCTAAATATGTAAATGTAACACTTCATGTGTAGGAAGGAAAACCTGTGTGGCTGCTGGATTTGTAACTTTGTAATTCCTTGTTCTGTAGCTTTAAAATTCTCGCTACAAGAGTAAAATTCCTGGCTGCCTTTCCCCTACATAAATTTCTTCCATACTTAGAATTAATGTTGGATTTAAAGGGAGGGCTCTATACTAATAAGAGAGGCAGGGGTGAATGAGAATTACAATTAATCCCTCCACCTTTTATTACTTCCTAATGTGGTCCCTCCACTCTCGCCAAGTCAATCTGCTACCCATCTGCTGCAGAAAACTTACAAATTCCCACCACTGTGCCTCCGCTCCTGCCATTCACTCCATCTTCAATACCTTCCTCATTTCTCTGCCAACTCACATCTGTTACTTCTTTAAGTTTTGGGGAAATTAAGCACTCATACATATCTCACCTCCTCCAGGAAGTCTTCTAGGATAAATCCCCTCCTGATAATTATTCCTTGAATCCTTATAGTAACATTTCATTTATACTAGGTGATAGTGAAACAAAATTACTGTCACTAGGAAGATTGATGTTTATGACAGAACACAGTTTTAGGTCCATTTCATGATCTGTTGGATCTGTAGTTTTTATATATTATACACATACTTTTCAGTACATTGGGATGCTCTATATAATCTATTATGGTTAAGTCTTTTTTCATAATGCCCTTGGAAATGTTATTTGATTATGACTTTGAAACACCCAGACACTAAGCAATTTTATTTTGTGTTCTATGTTGGAGGAACAAGTCTCATCTCCCCTTATATAGAAACTTAAATGCAGAGACCTCATCTTCCTCCCAACTCTATCTTTTCTCAGGGTCTAGCACAGAAGTTTTAAATCATTTCTTTAATTGTTAAAAAGCCCCTTGGAAGGGAGGCAATGGGACACAGTGGAGAAAACTGGATAGCTGTCAAGGGACAACTTGGGTTCCAGTTAAGACTCCTCCATGCCTTGGGTTTCTTTTGAATACCCAAACAGTGTCTGCAGTGTTGTAAATTTAATGAATACTCAATAAATACTTGTTTATATCTTCTCATATCTATATTAGATAAAAATGAGGAGACTTGTTCTAAGACATAGACATGCTAAGTAATAATCTCATTTACAAGTGCCCATGTAGAAATGTCCTGAATTTCTAGATATCAAAATCATATCTTAGCTTCTGTCTAATCCTAGAACTTCCCTCAGCACCTAGGGCAGCTTTGGTGAAGTATTAGCACTCATGCCTGCTCCAATCCCCCTTGTCTCAGCATTGGAGGACATTTTTTGCATGCCCCATCCTTCTATCCAGCTGCCCAAAGTGAGCACTTTCTCCCTCTGCTCACTCCCATAATTTGGGGGGCTCAAAGATAGTTTAAATTTGCCCTTTGGGCATATGAACTCAAAAACTTTTGCCAACACTGACTTAGGACCTTCTTACACTGGAACCTTCAACTACCTCTGTGGCCTTTCCCCTTACCACACTAGTGACTTCCTCCTAGCATCTCTATTTTGTAGGGAGGCCCAGGAAGGCTAGACAGTCTTCATTCCCCTCCTGATTCTGCCCTTGACTTTCTACATTTCAAAACTATGCCCCTTTCCCTTTCCAGGGCCTTTGAGTCTTCTCTCCACTAGAATGTAAACTGCTTGATGATAGGATCTGGCTTTCTTTTTTAAAATTATAATTGTATCCTCAGTGTTTAAATTCTTCCTTTCTCCTGTGAAATTTAGATTATAGATGAATTGTTAATAGCTTTATTTAATCACTGATATTAATATCTATGGATCTGATTTGGATTTAATTGTCTAGACCTCACCAGTAGAGTTTGTAAAGGTTTAAGTACACTAATATTAAAGGCTACAAACTGGTCCTGTCCCTTGAGGGAGATGAGTATGATAGATGGAAGCTGATTTAACCTGGTCAGATGTCCCAATTTCAATTCATCCTGCAGTGATTTTCCTAAAACCAGGTCCAAACATGGTACCCTACCCTTCCTCCAACCCAAATAAACTCCATTGACTTTCTTTTGCCTTCAGGGGCAAATACAAAATACTCCATTTACATTCAGAGCCCTTTATAACCTCCCTCCTTCCTTTCCAGTCTTCTTATACCTTACTCCCCAGTACTTTCCAATCCAGTAATCCTTTCCTCCTGGCTATTGCCTGAATAAGACACTCAGCATCTTGACTCTGGGCATATTTTCTGGCTGTACCTCCTTGCCTGGAATGTTTTATTTCCTCCACTTTGACTACCGGCTTCCCTGGCTTCCTTTAAGTTCTAACTAAAATCCCATCTATTCCAGGAATTCTACCCCAATCCTTCTTAATTCTAGAGCTTTCCCTCTCTTAGTCATTTCCTATTTATCCTGTATATAGTTTGAGATGTATATATTTATTTATGCAGTATTTTCCCATAAAAGACTGTAAACCCCATGGGGGTAGGAACTATCTTTTGCTTCTGTTTTTATCTCCAGCACTTAGCACAGTGCCTGGCACATAGTAGGTGCTTAATAAATGTTTATTCATTGATTGATTATTGACTCTCTGGAATATAATAAGGAAAAAATTCTGTACTTTGTTACAACTGTTTTAAACATTCTTCTTTTAAAAGCCAACTCAAATTACTCATGATCCATGATTAATAAGAAATCATATTCTCTAAGTATTAGAATAGAAAGAGGATCCATGATTGCTTTTCAGTGCAGGCAATTCTCTATACTATACAAATTGAGATCCATTTTTTATTTCATTAGTATCTAAGTCCCATGAGGTTGCCTTAAGACATACAGGGATATATCACTTGCCTTAACATGAGAGAAATGTGTTAAGACAGAGGTAGTATATCAGAGATAGTTTTTCAACTCAGATATTTTGAACTCTTAACTCAGCAGCATGAGCACTATGCCAAGTTGCCTTTATTCTGTAAGTAACAAGGTGCAATCATAGGGAATTATTTAATATCATACGAACAATCCAGTCAGCAAATTCACATATTGTGATTTCTGTGATAGAGTTGGTCTTTCCCAGTGCAATGGGCATGTTCAGAAAAACAATGCAAATAGAGATGTAGTTAGGTATTTTTATAAAACAATGTTATACTCATAGCCAGTGAAAGCTCTAACAAAACTACCAAGAGCTTCACAAAGAGCAGAAGCCAGATCGGGATAACCATTCATCAGGAATGTGGTAGAAGATATGGAGCTGGATGGCCCCTTGTACCCCTTCCACCTTGTAGGAGGGAGGGGAAGTCTTATGGTATAGATGGGGCCCCAAAGTTCTAAGAAAGGAGGGCTGAGAATAATCCCTTACTAACAAATATATAGGATAGATAAAGGAGATGCCATCTGCATAGAGCCTAATTTGGTTATTTCTGTGCATGTCTTCTCCACCATTAGATTGAAAGACTCTTGAGGCCAGGGAGTAACTTTTGTCTCTTTTGATAACCCTAGTGCTCAGTTCAGTGTGTAGCCCATAACAAGTGCTTAAAAATATTGACTGATTGAAAACACTGATACTCACCAGAAAGGACATCATACAATTTCCAGGCACTTTGACCTGGGATGCAAGAGTTCTCATGAGGAGCTTCATCAAGAGTTTTTTATCAGTTTATTTTAAATCTCCCCCCACCACCACCACTCCAGAATGAGAACCTGGCTCCTAGAAGATACAGTATTTCATGTAGAAAAGGAAGCTTGGTATCAGCCATGCCACATTGGGATATCCCTGTCTTTAAAACACACGAGAAAGGATCTATTTCAATCAGTGTCCTCATAAAAAGGGAAGCAATGAAGCACTAAGTTGCAATTATTTTCCTCTTCATTTGGGTAGTGTGAATTCCCCTCCCCAAAGATGTCACCCTTGGGAAGAAAAACAAATGTACCTGCCAATATTGAAGAATCCTCAGCATCACCTCTACTCTCTCACGCAGGCAATTATATAATGAGAGTTACCACTAAATAGGCAATGTCAAATAATTAAAGCTTTAAGACTTTCTTTCCCCTTCAGTGCAAGCCCCAGAATCCAAAGATCCTCTTGGATGAAAGGGAAAATCATTTGTGTACATCATTTTGTCTTATCATAGTTTTCCAGCTGCCCAAGGGAGGCGGCTCACTAAGTCATTTTAGGAGAATTGGGAGGAGGGACAGTGATACACAGCATCCCAGGCAAGTACCAATTTAAAAATTCTCTAACCATTTAAAACTTGTGTTACGCAATGCTGCTTTAGGAGAGAAATCTTCCTTTGTCTATTTTACAAGGGCGAGGGGGAGGAAAATCCTCTCTTTCTCTAGCTGTGCAGTATTCTTATGATATTGCAAGCATTTATGCAAGATCCATACTGCCCTACCCATCACTTATTCATATTCACAATTATAGTATATACTCTGAAAATAATATGGCATTTCTTTTCCCCCTTCTTCCTTTTTCATGCTTCTTATCCTGACCCTCTGTTTGTGGCTCTAGATAAATAAGTTCATACTCAATAGATCTTTCTTACATACCTCTAGATTCTCCTCTACTCAAGCCACACAGTTTAAAAGTGTAAACTACCCAGACCTTGTTTGATTATTCAAAATATTACAGAAAACACAGCATTTACAGATATGCTGACTTGGCTTTATTGCCAGTTTAACTCACCAAATTTTATAGTGCCGGTCTCCTTTCCTTATCCTCAATAGGTCACACTAAAAAAAATTCTCTTTTTTGACCACAGGTCCATTCAAATGTGCTACTCCTCCTAGGTACCAAAGATGTGCTTGCTAAAATCCTGCAGCTTCAGGAAGGCTTTGGACTTCTCAAACATCAGTATTATGCCTGAGGGCAGAAACTTGGTTGCCCAATGAAAGGTGAGAAACTGATTGGCCAGGAAATGTGGTCGTCCTTCTGAAGGTTTTGTTTGAAGATAGTGGTTTGGAGTATAAGTTCTAGACTTCAAAGCAAAAAAAAATGGCCTATGACCCCTTTCTCCTTTATTTTGTGTAAAAAAAATAAAAACATTTTGAGTGGAGAACATTTTAAGAGCCCATAAAATGCATCATATTTTGTATTTTCAATTATTCTTTGAGATGTAGAATTTAAACTTTTTTGCCAACATTTGCCTGAAAAAGACATTGTTTGAAACAGAGAACAAATCAATTCTAATTAAGCCTACACAATTGGAATGTTCCATTTCACATGTTTTAACTTTGAATAATCTTAATTATGAAATAAATTAACAGGCATTTATTAAGTGACTTTATGTGGCAGGTGCTTGGATACAAAAAATGAAAAAAATCTACTCAAAAAGAGCTAAATGCAACCATTTCCAAAATGAATATATAAATAAGAGATTAGACATCTATCCATTTACTTATGTTGTAAGGCTAAATCTTTATTTCAGTTTTTATGAACAAATCTAAAGATAAAATGTAACTATTCCCATTGTTTTTTTCATTTGATGAAAAGGTTGATTTTTTCTTTAATTTTAATTCTTTCTGATTTTTTAAAATCATGCTTATGTCACCTTCTTATAGACTACATCAGAAAAGATATGTGGGTGTTGAGGAGGAGGAGGACTCTTGTCTTGCCTGTATTCTAACAGCTTCAGCAAAGCTTTGGCAACTTTGAAGAATATGATAAAACTTTGACCCTGAGGGATCACTTAACCGATCAATTTTTAATAGACATCTATGAATTTAGGATTCAAAGGAAGACCGGATTTTTCACACTTTACTCTGATTCCTCTTGATTAAATCTGACCCTGTAAGTGATTTTTTTGGTTTCCTAATAAATGATTTAAAACAGCAGAACTAAAGGTAGCAACTATTTTTGTTCATGCACATCCTTGCAAAAGTAGAGAAACATGATACTCTGCAAATAATGGTTCATTTCACATGAAACTTCACTGAGGGAGCCTGAATAGCTAATAATATAGGAAAATTCCAAAGATGTGGTTGTTATTCCTACTTTGAAAGAGGGGGAAATAAGTGGTCTGTGAAATTAAAACTTAGGTTGTCTCGTCCATATACATGAGTTGGCATGGTACTGTGGGGAGAAAAAACAACAACAACACAAAAGTAGGAGTCAGTAGAGGCCCATGTTCAAATTCTAGCTTTGATGCTTAAAGATGGATGACCTTGGGCAAGTCACAATCTCTTTGTAAAATTGTATACCCAGAATCTACCTCATAGAATTATTGAAAGAACTGAATGAAATAAGGCACATGGCAAAATTGCTTTGCAACTTGTTGTTGTTTAGTCATTTTTTAATTGTTTCCATCCCATTTGGGGCTTTCTTGGCAAAGATACTGGGATGGTTTGCCATTTCCTTCTCCAGTTCATTTTACAGATGAGGAAACTGAAGCCAGCAGAGTTAAGTGACTTGCCCAGGGTCATACAACTAGTAAGTGTCTGAGGTCAGATTTGAACTCAGTAAGAGGAGTCTTCCTGATTCCAGGTTTGATGTTCTAGCCATGGGGCCACCTAGGTCTATATGTGTCAGCTATCATTATAGACTCTAACTCTGGATTTTTTTTTCTTTCTTGGTTGTATCATCTTTTTTTGCGGGGATGAGTGTTTCTTCTACCATACAGTATTCATCTATGATGCAGACAAAGTAATGTTCCCAAGTGGCCACTAGAGGGAAGAAACAGAAGAGAAGGGAGGCAAGACTCAGGACCTGTAGGGGATATCTCACTTGGAGGTCAAGAATCAGATTTTGGATTGGCAGTGAAACAGACAAACTTTGAAGATGATAATGCTTGGGAATAACAAGGTCATAGGACCATCAGCTTAGAGCTAGAAGGGATTTTTAACAGTGTCTACTGCAAGGTATGAGCAGAAAGAGGTCACACACACACATTCACACACTGGGGAACTGGACAGAGGGGGTGAAAGAGCTGAAGAAATGGAGAGAGGGAAGAGATTCATCTTCCCCTATCTTCCCTTTGGGGAAGATAGCACAATTTCTCTTCCAGAGGTACAGAATATGTCCTCAAAGAGATTGGGTTTAGGAGGTGGAGGTTAAGGTCTGGAGGAGAAGGTTTTAGAGAAATGACCCACAGCCTCCCTTCTTGATTTTAGCTGCTGTTGAGAGGCAGGGTAAATTTCCTGCCTCTGGATCCTCCCAATATCCCAACTGCCACTTTTCTCCATTGAGACCTGAGTTCAATTCTCAGCCCTAGTCTTGAGTTGGTTCTCCTCTTTGGGGAAAGGTATGGTTCTCCCCAAATCTTCAGTCCCCTTCTTTGGTGTCAAAAAACAGGGTTACCTGATCTAAATGGTAACACTTTAATTTTGAGGACACATAAGGCAAGGAGAGTGTTGGGTGAGAAAAGTGGGAAACAGGAATCCGTATAAATTTGCAACTGCTATTCCTCCCCCCAAATCCCAAGGGGTTCAGGCTATCAGCCAGACCCTCCTTTCAGTCAGTTGCTGGTTTGTCCTTCCTACTAGGCTAATCTGGCTAAAAGTTGAAGTTCAGGACAATTTGGGGGAAGAGAGATCTTCTCAGTAGACAGCTGCCTATAAAAGTCTACTTTTGTCTTCAGCTTGAACCAGAGAGATTTAGGTTGTAATAAAGGTGTGGGAAAAGGAGAGAGAGAAAATGGAGTCCTCTCTCTCTAAGTCAGGAAAAAAGGAGGAGGAGGTGTTGTTGTGGTTAAGGAAGGAAGATGAGTTTGTCTTTTCTCCCCTTCAGCCCTCTCTGACTAAGCCCCCTCACTATGGCTGCCCTTTCAATCTCAACTGCCAGGCTCTCCTAAGGTAACAAGCTTTTTTTTTCTTCTAGTGAGAGAGAGGGTACTTCTCTCTCCCCTCACCTTGGGCTGCCTTTCAATGAAGCTTGAGTCATTTCTGGGTCCTCCTTATTTCAGGAGAGACAAGGCGGAATGGAAGGTAAATTGGGATTCAGGAGGGGAAAAGGGAGAAAGGGATCCCAATCTAGCTAAACCCTTCTCCCCAAAGTTAGGTAGCCCAGGTTTGATGGCCTAAGCCCCTGAGGGGTTCAGAGAATGAACCGTGGCTTTTTGTCTGGCATAGCTGGTGTCCCCAAGTTCAAGGAAAAGGGAGATTATAACAGATCTTTTTTGTGAACTGTTCTCTTCAAGTCTTTTTCCAGTTTGGTCTTTAAAGGGTGTTGCGATCAGGAATTCAGAGAAAGAAAGGTTTCTGGGATTGGGATCCAGTTAGAGATTGAACCCTCTCCTCAGGAAGTCTCAAGTCAGGAGAGCAGATCCAACTGTCTCTCTCAGGGCTTTCCCTCCTTTCAAAAATCCAAACCTTTTCTGTGCCCAACTCCTACTACTGGTACAATCCTTGCAGCTAATCCAGGCTTTTATTCCAAAAGTCTCTGGGTTCTTCTCTCTTACAAGGGGTTCACTGGAAGGTAATCAATGTCCAGAGGGATCTTCCACTTCAGAGGTCTTCCTCTCAGACCACCTATTCCAGCAGAGAGCTGACCAGAAGTAAGCTGGAAGTTTTGAATTCCCTCAGCTCCTCTATTCCTTCCTGGAATCTTGAGTCTTCCTTGCCCTTCCCCCACGTTGGCTGTTCCTTTGCATTGCTGGATCTGATTTTTTCTCTCCTTTTGCAACTTCTCTCTTATACTACTCTAACCTGATCATCTTACAGATGAGGAAATAGAGAAGTAAATGGATTTTCCCCAAGTCACATAAGTAATAAGAGGCAAAGCTGGTATTGGAACCTCAATTTATTGACTCCAAATTCAGCAGTACTTCCAATGAAGATGAAGTGGAAAAGTGAAAGACCCTGAACAAGTCATTTAACCCTATTTGCCTTGGTTTCCTCATTTGTAAAAAAAAAAATCTATAAAAGGAAATGGCAATATCTATACCACTCCAGTATTTTTGCCAAGAAAATCCCAAATTGGGACATGAAGAATCGGACATGACTCAAACAAATGAATCATGACAAAATAGTTTAGCAATCCCCATTTAAAAGTTCTTGCTAAATGCCCGTTAAATATTTTTATAGATTTCCAATTAAGTATGATTTCAACAAAATCTAAGTTTTTCAGCAGCATTAAAGGCTGAGAAAGTGACTTAACAGTATTACTGATGGAACAATCTTTCTCTGATACTGGACAGTTATATTCTTAGCTTTATGGGTGTAATCAGTGAGCCCCAGCCTCCAGATCTGTAGAAATCTGGTCTATTGCTGCTAAGTCTTATGGATTATGGGTAAGGTAAATAAAACTCTGAATAAGCAAGAAACCACATGACCAACTAGAAATGGCCCAGAGTACTGAAGATAGGATTATGGGGGCCTCCTTTACTGTTTTTCTTCCATTACATTGAAAAGGTGTAAGAAGACGAAGGTGAGAAATATTAGATTAGACCAATAATAGAATTATTTAATGATAAGAAATACCCCTACCATCATCAACAATGATAACTGACATTTATCAAATGGTCTTTGTATACTAATGTCAATTAAATAACTTGAGAGTCTCTGCTTGTTATGGGGAAATTTATCAAGGGAAAAGGAAGAAAGCAGTTTAACCTTACTTGGATAAATTTTTTTTAAAAGAAACAATTCATGGAAATTATCTCCTAGAATCCTGGACTTGAAGAAGCAAGCAGAATTAAGTAATTAGTCTCTCCATGATTGGGTTCTGTCCACCCATTCCAGTTTTATTTCATACTAATCTTCTTCGCACATTCCATTTCCAGACAAACTTGACTGGTAGACGTTCTAGTTACATTTCATCTCTCACTTTCCATGTATATACAAAAGTTGTCTGTTACACACTCCTTCCCATCTCCATATCTACAAATCCTTCTAAGGCCTGCTAAAAATGAATAACCATTTATTAAGTGCTTACTAAGACTGAGGAATACAAAATCAAAAGAAACAAAAATCCAGTCCCTGCCCACAGAATGGTAATATTCTCCTTTAGGGATGGGGAGTAGATAGTGCTGAACTTGATGTGAAGAAGACCTAGTTCAAATCTCACTTCAGCAACTTACCAATTCTGTGAAAGTGGGCAAGTCAACTTCTCCCAGTCTTGGTTTCTACATCTGTGAAATAGAGATAATAATAGCACCTACCTCATAGGTGTGTTCTGATTAAATCATATAATAAATAGAAAATACTCTACAAATTTTAAAGTGCTATATAATTCAAATTTATATATAACAGCAAAATAAAATCTAATTATTTAGGTTGGGAGAAGGTATTAACTCCTTAAGTAAGAGACCCAAGAAAGGACTTCTTTAGGAAGTGCCACTATTAACTCAGTCTTAATGTACACCAGGGATTCTGAGGGATATTTGGGAAGGGAAAGGGTATTTCAGACTTTGCAAAGATATAGAAATAGGAAATGAAGTGAGGTCAAGGAATAGTAAATACAACATCTTGTCTAGAACTTGGAATTCATAAAGGGAAAGAAAATAAAATAAGTCTGGAAGGCAGGCTGGAGTCATATTATGAAGGCCATTAAACACCAAGCTAAGAAATTGTCCTAGAGTCAATAAGAAGCCACTCCCAACCACTGAGAAGGGGAATGATATGGTAAGTACTATGTATGAGAAAATGTATTTTATTAGCTAAGTGGAAGATGACTTAGAGAGTTGAGAAAATGGTACCTCATATAATAATGGAATTTATTACAATAATCTGGGTAAAATATATAGGATAAATACTTGAGGGATAATAAGGGTCAAATGAAAAGTATAAGTATAAGGAAAAAATATTGTTAGACAACAGAAAAGGAGCCAGTAGTTCAGGAAATATTAAAGATTACAGATAATAATAAAAAGCTATTTAATAAGTACCTATTATTTGTTAAGCAGTAGAGATACAAACATGGAACTAAAACAGTGCCTTCTTGTAATAAGGACCTATTTTGGATGGTAAATGATAACTAAACATTAGGGTTGTTAATCTTCTTCCTTCCTCCCTTCCTCCCACTTCTTCCCTTCACCCTCACTACTTCCTTATTCTTCTGCCTCCCCTCTTCCCTCCCCCTTCCTGTTGATTCTCCTATTGGTCTTTCTAATCAACTCGGGGTGAGTTTGTGATATCTCAAATGAAATACTCTTTCTCTTCTCTAAATTAAGTAAGGGGTTTATTGGTGAAGACAGGGAAGGATAGGAAAATGAAAGGGAAGAGGGTTTTGGGTTTTCCCTAATACAAGGATGAATCTTAAGTGGAAGGATGGTGAAATATAGTTCAATTTGGAAAATGTCTGATAGGGGACTTCCGGGTAAGCATGGAAGCAATCTAAATGCGGCTTACTTACTCTCCCCGGCACACAGCAACAAGGACTACCCCAAAAGACCTTAAGAAACATTTTCAGAGGAACAGATGAGCTGTAAAGTGGGGCACAGCATTGAAGGTGCATGGTATTGGGGCCTTTCCAGTCTATAAGACGGCGAAAGGGCTTCCACCCAAACACGAGCTGATCCAGCTTCCCCCACCCCCACCTACAGAGCCAGAGCCAGCAAACGCCAAGACAAACAAGCAAGGGGCACCTCTGAAGTGAGTAGGGGGCACCTCTGGGTCCTTGGGAGCTGACTAGGACAGCAGGGAACCCACCCCTGAAGGCAGCTAGGCGGAAAACCCTAGCACACAAGAGAGCACAGACCTTAGGTGCCCAGAGCCAGCTTGCCCGCCAGAGACAGGGAGTGAGCGAGGAGTGCTCCTGGAGCAAGCAGGGGGCATTTCTGGGTCCTTGGGAGCTGACTAGGACCCCCCAGGGACTTACCCCTGAGAGCAGCTAGACCAGAAACTCAGGTGGGCAGGAGAACTCGGAACCTGAATGCCCCTGGGAGGGTGGCACTGAGAAGAGCTGCAATGGACTACAAAGAATTGAGAGCCTGCCCCAGGAAAAATCTTTGCTCCTTAACTCCATACACAGAGAACCTGACCAGCTGACTCAGATTACTGACTAAAGAGAGAAGGGAAAACATCCACGAAAATGGCTAATCATGCACAGGAGCCTCAAAATCCTTCCAAAAAAAAAAAACCTAAAAAGAAGGCTGTGACCCTCAAGAATTTTTACAGAGGAAAAACTCAGGCTACAGAGGATATACTGGATGAAACTCAAACAAAGGCAAAACCAAAGAAACAAAAAAAACAAAAAATGGAAGAACATCAAATGGAGCTTATAGAAAAGATGGAAGCCTTCTGGAAAGAGAAGTGGGAAGTGGTTAAAAAAAATGAAGAAATCATAGCTGAATACCAAAAGGTTAAAGCAGAAAACCAAAAGATTATAATAGAAAACCAGGCCTTAAGGACCAGAATTGAGCAACTGGAAACCAATGACCTTGCAAAACAGCAAAAATTAATGAAGCAAAGTCAAAAGACTGACAAATTAGAAGAAAGCATAAAATATCTCACTGGCAAGGTGACAGATCAGGAAAACAGAGGAAGGAGAGCCAATTTGAGAATCATTGTCTACCTGAAAAGCCAGAAATAAACAGAAACCTTGACATCATACCACAAGAGATCATCCAAGAAAACTGCCCTGAAATCCTTGAACAAGGGGGAAAAATAGACATTGAAAGAGTTCATAGAACACCCTCTACACTAAAACCCCCCAAAAAAACAACTCCCAGAAATGTAATTGCCAAATTCCAGAGCTTTCAAGCTAAGGAGAAAATTCTACAAGAAGCCAAAAAGAAACAATACAGATACTAAGGAGCACCATTCAGGATCACACAAGACCTGGCAGCTTCCACACTAAAGGACCGCAAGGTCTGGAACATGATATTCAGAAAGGGAAGAGAACTGGGTCTTCAACCAAGAATCACCTATCCATCAAAACTGACTATATAATTCCAGGGGAAAGTATGGGCATTCAACAAAATAGAAGATTTCCAAGTATTTGTAAGAAAAAGACCAGAACTAAGTGGAAAGTTTGATATGCAAACACAACGATCAAGAGACACATGAAAAGGTAAATAAGAAAGAGAGAGAAAAGGAGAAAAATGTTTTTTCTTTCTTCAAACTCTCTTCTTTAAGGGCTACAATTAGATCAAATTATATATATATATACATATATATACATATATACATATATATATATATATATATATATATATATATATACGGGGAAAATGTTGCTTGAAACTCCCCAAAACGTTTTAATTATTATAGTAAATAGAATAATCATTCATAGGAAAATATTGGGCATTAAAGGATATAAAATGATATGGAAAAAAAAGGTGAGGGGGAATCAATGATGGTACTAAGAGATACCTGAAGAAATAAAATAAACAGAATAATCTTTGTTTCACAAAGATACACATGGGAACGGGGGGAATACTCTTATAAGAGGGAGAGGAAGAGAATGCTAATAGGTAATACTTGAATATTACTCTCAGTGAAATCAACTCTGAGAGGGAAGAGCATTTAGATCCATTGGGATCTTGAAGTCTATCTTATCCTACAGGGTAAGGAAGAAGGGCAAACTAATGGGGGTAGGGAGGAGGGAGCTCAAAAAAAAGGGAGGGAAGGAGAGGGAGGAGGGAACTTAACAGACCCCCCCAAAACAAGAAGGGAACAACAAGGGAGGGGCTAGAAAGGAAAGCATATCAAGGGAGGGGAATAAGGGGATTGACTAAAAGTAACCCACTAGTTTAAAAGGATATAGAAAAAGAAGAAAGGTCAAAACCCGGAGAGGATATCAAAATGCTAGGGAATTCAAAAGTGACAATTATAACTTTAAACGTGAATGGGATAAATTCACCCATAAAATGTAGACAAATAGCAGAATGGATTAGAATCCAGAATCCTACCATATGTTGTCTACAAGAAATAAACATGAGGCGAGTAGATACTCACAAGGTCAGAATTAAAGGGTGGGGGCAAGACCTATTGGGCCTCAACTGACAGAAAGAAGGCAGGAGTTGCAATCATGATATCTGACAAAGCCAGAGCAAAAATAGACCTGATTAAAGGGGATAGGGAAGGTAAATATATTCTGTTAAAAGGGAGTATAGATATTGAGGAAATATCACTAATCAACATGTATGTACCAAATGGTATAGCACCCAAATTTCTAATGGACAAACTAGTAGAATTGAAGGAGGAAATAGATAGTAAAACTATACTAGTAAGAGACCTGAACCTACCACTATCAAATTTAGATAAATCAAATAAAAAAATAAATAAGAAAGAGGTAAAGGAGGTAAATTAAATCTTAGAAAAATTAGAGTTAGTAGATATATGGAGAAAAATAAATAGGGACAAAAAGGAATACACTTTCTTGTCAGTGGCACATGGCACATTCACAAAGATTGACCATATATTAGGTCATAACAACATGGCATACAACTGCAGAAAAGCAGAAATAATAAATGCAACCTTTTCAGATCATAAGGCAATAAAAATAATGATCAGTAAGGGTACATGGAGAGCTAAATCAAAAATTAATTGGAAACTAAATAATATGATTCTCCAAAATTAACTAGTCAGAGAACAAATCATAGAAACAATTAATAATTTCACTGAAGAAAATGACAATGATGAGACATTCTTTCAAACTCTATGGAATGCAGCCAAAGCAGTGCTCAGGGGAAAATTTATATCCTTAAGTTCATATATTAACAAATGAAGAAGGACAGAGATCAATAAATAGGACATGCAAATCAAAAAAACTTGAAAGCAAACAAATTAAAAACCCCCAGGAGAAAACCAAATTAGAGATCCTAAAAATTAAGGGAGAAATTAATAAAAGTGAAAGTGATAGAACTATTGAACTAATAAATAAGACTAGAAGCTGGTATTTTGAAAAAAAAAACAAACAAAATAGACAAAATATTGGTCAATCTAATAAAAAGAGGAAAGAAGAAAATCAAATTAACAGTATTGGGGATGAAAAGAGAGAACTCACATCCAATGAAGAGGAAATTAAGGCAATCATTAGAAACTATTTTTCCCAATTATATGGCAATAAATATGCCAATCTAGGTGATAATGGATGAATATTTACAAAAATACAAATTGCCTAGATTAACAGAAGAAGAAATAGAATTCTTAAACAATCCCATATCAGAAAAAGAAATTGAACAGATCATCAAAGAACTCCCCAAGAAAAAATCCCCAGGGCCTGATGGATTCACAAGTGAATTCTATGAAACATTCAAAGAACATCTAATCCCAATACTATACAAACTATTTGACATAATAAGCAAAGAGGGAATTCTACCAAATTCATTTTATTGACACACATATGGTACTGATCCCAAAGCCAGGCAGGCCAAAAACAGAGAAAGAAAACTACAGACCAATCTCCTTAATGAACATAGATGCAAAAAATCTTAAACAGGATACTAGCAAAAAGACTCCAGCAAGTCATCACAAGGGTTATTCACTTTGATCAGGTGGAATTTATACCAGGAATACAAGAATGGTTCAATATCAGGAAAACCATCCACATAATTGACCATATCAACAAGCAAACCAATAAAAATCACATGATTATCTCAATAGATGCAGAAAAAACCTTTGACAAAATACAACACCCATTCCTATTGAAAACACTAGAAAGTATAGGGATAGAAAGATCTTTCCTAAAAATAATAAACAGTATCTATCTAAAACCATCAGCAAACATCATCTGAAATGGGGATAAACTAGATGCATTCCCAATAAGATCAGGAGTGAAACAAGGATACCCATTATCACCTTTATTATTCTATATTGTACTAGAAACACTAGCAGTAGCAATTAGAGAAGAAAAAGAAATTGAGGGTATTAAAATTGGCAATGAGGAGACCAAGCTATCACTCTTTGTGGATGACATGATGGTCTACTTAATGAATCCTAGAGAATCGACTAAAAAGCTAGTCGAAATAATCAACAACTTTAGCAAAGTTGCAGGATACAAAATAAACCCACATAAGTTATCAGCATTTCTATATATCTCCAACACATCTCAGCAGCAGAATTAGAAAGAGAAATTCCATTCAAAATCACCTTAAGCAATATAAAATACTTAGGAATCTATTTGCCAAGACAAACACAGGAACTATATGCACACAACTACAAAACACTCTCCACACAATTAAAACTAGACTTGAGCAATTGGAAAAACATTAACTGCTCATGGGTAGGATGAGCTAACACAATAAAAATAACCATCCTACCAAACTTATTCACTTATTTAGTGTCATACCCTCTGAACTACCAAAATTTTTTTTTACTGAATTAGAAAAAACATAACAAAGTTCATTTGGAAGAACAAAAGATCATTAAAGATATCCAGGGAAATAATGAAAAAATGCGAAGGAAGGTGGCCTTGCAGTCCCAGATCTCAAAGTATTTTATAAAGCAGTGGTCATCAAAACAATTTGGTACTGGCTAAAAGACAGAAATGAGAATCAGTGGAATAGACTTGGGATAAATGACCTCAACAAGACAGTCTATGACAAACCCAAAGACCCCAGCTCTTGGGACAAAAATCCACTATTTGATAAAAACTGCTGGGAAAATTGGAAGACAGTGTGGGAGAGATTAGTTTGGATCAACATCTCACACCGTACACCAAGATAAACTCAGAATAGGTGAATGATTTGAACATAAAGAAGGAAACAATAAGTAAATTATGTGAACTCAGAATAGCATACATGTCAGACCATTGGGAAGGGAAAGATTTTAAAATGAAGCGTGACTTGAGTCACAAAATGTAAAATAAATAATTTTGATTACATCAAATTAAAAAGCTTTTGTACAAACAAAACCAATGTAACTAAAATCAGAAGGGAAGCAACAAATTGGGAAGCAATCTTCATAACAAAAACCTCTGACAAAGGCTTAATTTCTCAAATTTCAAAGAGCTAAATCAATTGTACAAACAACCAAGCCATTTTCCAATTGATAAATGGGCAAGGGACATGAATAGGCAGTTTTCAGTTAAAGAAATCTAAACTATTAATAAGCACATGAAACTGTTCTAAATCTCTGATAATCAGAGAGATGCAAACCAAAACATCTCTGAGGTACCAACTCACACCTAGCAGGTTGGCTAACATGACAGCTATGGAAAGTAATGAATGTTGGAGGGGATGTGGCAAAGTTGGGACATTAATTCATTGCTGTTAGAGTTGTGAATTGATCCAACCATTCTGGCAGTTTGGAACTATACCCAAAGAGCACTAAAAGACTGACTACCTTTTGACCCAGCCATAGCATTGCTGGGTTTGTACCTCAAAGAGATAATAAGTAAAAAGACATATACACAAATATTCATAGCCACACTCTTTGTGGTGGCAAAAAAACTGGAAAATGAGGGGATGCCCTTCAATTGGGGAATGGCTGAACAAATTTTGGTATATGTTGGTGATGGAATACTATTGTTCTCAACGGAATAACAAAGTGGAGGAATTCCATGGGAACTGCAACAACCTCCAGGAAGTGATGCAGAGCAAAAGGAGCAGAACCAGGAAAACATTGTACACAGAGTCTGATACACTGTGGTACAATTGAACGTAATGGACTTCTCCATTAGTGTCAATTCAATGTCCCTGAACAATCTGCAGGGATCGAGAGAAAAAACACTATCCACAAGCAGAGGACAAACCGTGGGAACAAAAACACAGAAGAAAGGCAATACAGGGGCCGAGGGGACATGATCGGGGATGGAGACTCCAAATGAACATCTGAGCACAAATACCAACAACATGGAAATGGGTTCGGATCAAGGATACATGTGATACCTAGTGGAATCGTGCGTCAGCTAGGGAAGGAATGGTGGGAGGGGAGGGAGGAAAAGAAAATGATTTTTCTATTCAATGAATAATGTTTGAAATTGACCAAATAAAAATAATGTTTAAAATAAAAAAAGAAAGAAAGAAAGAAAATGGCTGATAGGTCTGGAAGTTCAGTCACTATCACAACAGAGCAAGTCAGAGAGAGCTGGATTTTGTCCTTCTTTCTAAGCCAAAGACAACCTTCAGGCTTTAGTCTCTAAAAGCCAAGAGACATCAGACCTCTTCTGTCTTTTCCAAGCCAAAAGGTCCAGACTTCAGTTGGTCTGCTCCCTTCCTCCAACTGCTCTTTCCCAGTCACATTCCAAATCAGAATGTTCTTATTTGAATGACAGGTCATCTGTCCCAGCTATTTCCATCTTATTGTAGGCTTTCCCAATTTCTCTCTTTCACATCCCCAAGAAGCTCATATACATATATATATATATATATATGTATATTTCATGATATAACACATAATTACAATATGTATTAAATATATTATGTAGTAAAATATGTTATAATACATTATGCAGAAAATATTTTCTATTGTAATTATAATGTATTCCATATGAAATATATTAGCTGTTTTAATAAGAAATATATTTGATGATATATAATTACATATGCACATTTGAAATAAGTAATAATGGTGAAGGCTTAGAATATGAAATGATCAAAGGGTTTAGCTCTTAGAAGGGGTAGGATAGAGTAGAACCAAGAGTACAGTAGAAACTTTGGTCATGGCATGGGAAACTACTTCTTCATTAGAGATCGAAGCAAGAATTAAGAAAATTGGAGGGGGCAAAAGGGTGGCTCAGTGGATTGAGAGCCAGGCCTAGAGATGGGAGGTCCTAGGTTCAAATCTGGCCTCAGACACTTCCCAGCTGTGTGACCCTGGGCAAGTTACTTGACCTCCATTGCCTAGCCCTTACCACTCTTCTGCCTTGGAGCCAATACACAGTATTGACTCCAAGACAGAAGGTAAGGGTTTAAAAAAAAAAGAAATAAAATTGGAGTGAAGGGATATAATGTTGATGGATTTTGATGTCCAAGTTATGGGATAAGTTCTGCAAAGCCTTGTCTGATCCCCTAATCTATCTGGAAATCAATGAGAAAAGTGTGCCTCAACAAGTTCTGAGACTAGTATTCCTTCATTTGATCTTATAAAATCTTTCATGCCTTGATCTATCTCTTTTTTTAGAAGTTGTCATTCTTGCTGATTACAGTGGTATTCTTAAATAATAATAAAATATACAAATAATAATAATAGGTCACAGTCAAATAGAGCTTGAAGTGTGTTATGGATACTGTAAGGGATAAAATTAAGAGTTTGACTGAAATATATGACTGGAAGTATTATTGCTCAAAGTCAAAATGACCTTTAATAGCTTTTATTACAAAATAGGTAGAAAGATTGAAAGCAGAGAAATACAGAAAGATAGAGAAGACATTAGCCTATCTAACTAATATTGCTCCAGTGCTCGACTCAGCCAGGAATTGTTGACCTTCAACTGGAATTAACCGCTCTCCAGAAGACAGGAAGGGAAAACCAGCTATCCATTCACCCAGGTTCCCCCTCCAAGAGGCAGGTCAAGATGATGACTCAAACCGAAGGTGATTTCTGATGCTGACTTTCTTCCTTGAGCTAACTTTCTTGTTGAAGCTGACTTCCCTCTTGAAGTCCAACTCCTTCTTGAAACCCACTTCCTTCTTGGAGTCAACTTTTTTTAGCCCCAGAAATTCAGTCTTTTATAGTGGATTCTTGTCCCCACCCTTCTTGAAATCACAGATTTCAAATTGTCTAGCACTGCCCAGAGGACAGTATTTGTGGGAACCACTTCTTGCCTTCTGGAAGGGTAAATACTCATCAATAGGGTTCACAGCTGGCTGATTGAGTTTCTGAAGGTATGAATTCTCTAAGTGGTTTGTGAGCTCCTCCACCTAGTTCAAACTTTTGTTGATTTAATCAAAAGGTGTGTTAACTCAAAATAGGCAAAGGGAATAAAGGATTCCCTTTCACAAGTGTGAACTCAGAATAGGCAAAAGGAACAAAGAATTCCCTTTTCACAATATCATCTCCTTTGATCCTTACAATAATCTCTGTGAAGTAGATGTTGCTATAGTTACTTTTTTTTAGATAAAGAGACTAAGTCTCAGAAAAGTTAAGCAACTTGCATTTAGGATCATGCAGCTAATAAATATCTCTAGTGGGATTCAATGACTCCAATTCCAGTACTCTATCCACTATGGTAGGCTGTCTCTCAAATCAATAATCAATCAGTTCAAGTTTAATGATGTGCCAATGTTATTTAAAGTACAGGTTGGCTTTTGAGTTTTGATGATGAGTTGTAAAATAAGACTTTTTTTTTAACCTTAGCACTTAAGATATTTAAATGTTATTAAAATTTTTCAAAAATTTCTGCTGAATGCCATTTTTCACTTTTCTTCCTTCACAAGTTTTTCATTGTAGGTGTGATATGTGTCTTCTTTCACAGCATGAGGTATATGGAAAAATGTATTGCATGATAGTACCAGTATAATTCATATCATACTTCTTTAATGTTTCAGGGAGAGGGAAGGAAAGAGGAAGAAAGAAGCAAATCTGGATCACAAAATGTTAGGCAATGATTGTCAACCTGTAATTGAAAAAATAAATTAGTTTAAAAAAATAAATGCTTGTTGGAATATATAGATTTCTGCCAAGTTTTTCCTTTTTTTTTTTTTAAACACTTACCTTCTGTCTTGGAGTCAATACTGTGCATTGGCCCCAAGGCAGAAGAGTGGCAAGGGCTAGGCAATGGGGGTCAAGTGACTTGCCCAGGGTCACACAGATGGGAAGTGTCTGAGGCCAGATTTGAACCTAGGACCTCCCATCTCTAGGCCTGGCTCTCAATCCACTGAGCTACCCAGCTGCCCCCTGAGTTTTTCTTTTTTTAAATTTCTTCTTCATCATACTGTGCTTCTTGGAAAATATGTTCTTAGAAAAATTCACTGGCCATGTCAATTAATTGATGTCAAGTCTTTGGTCAATAAAGACACCTAATCACAATGGTATTATGAGAAAATATAATGTACCTTATGACAATCTTCTTTCTGCTCTGGCTTCTAAGGATGAATACTTTTTTTTTAAAGCAAGTACCACTTTAGGAGCCTGGAAAACTTAGCCTAATCCAATCTTATCCATAGCAATCACAAGTTTCAAAAAGTGAAGGGAAAGCTTGTTACACTTCAGCATCCATGCAATCATCTAAGGCAGGTTAATTAGTCTCCATGTTGCAGGGTCTTCTTGGAAGCCCAGGGGCAAATGAAAAGGCATTTTGAAAAAAAAAAAGATATTCGGGCATAATGGGAAGACTCAGAGGCCAGAGACATAGGCTTTAGGTGCATCTCCAGAGCCATAAGCCATAATTAAGTCAAAGCAAATAAGGTTTTGCTCCCAGGTGTGCTCTTCCCCATTCAGGCCTTATCCCTCCCTTCTCACCTTATTGTGGTGTTCTGCAGTGTCTGGTTCATGGGGGACCCAAAGTCCAAGTCTGAGAGCACATTTTATGCCATTTGCTCTAGGTAGTGTTTTGACTCCTCCGGAGCACAAAATTACCACAAAAA
Organism: Monodelphis domestica; assembly: GCF_027887165.1. Lineage (NCBI taxonomy): Eukaryota > Metazoa > Chordata > Mammalia > Didelphimorphia > Didelphidae > Monodelphis > Monodelphis domestica. The sequence continues at coordinate 261,756,404 of NC_077231.1, forward strand.
AATAACCACAAAAGTGGTTAATTATGGCTCTGCCCAATCAGTTGTCGAACCCTAAGCAAGTCACTGACCCTCTCCAGGTCTCAGTAAGTGGGTATGAGGGTAGGTAGAAGATGATATGGAAGGTCCCTTTGTTTAGAAGGCTTTAAAATAACTATGATTCTATGAAACGAAGGCAACAATCTTTTCCCCTTTACTACCATGCTTCCAAGTCAATACCAGATAATACAGGAACGAAATCAAACCAGAACATACAGTCCTGGTCTGTGCAGAGAGACAGTCACTGCCACTCAAAATTAATGGAAACTTTAGATTCTCAATTGGTTCAACTACTCTGGGAAGACAATATAAATGGAAATGGAATTCTTGGTAGCCTGAAAGAGTTCATTAAGTTCTCAAGGGTGAGAGTCCTTTCCTCCTTGGGAACAGTCTGCCCCTTGTAAATAGGTCGCCCTGCTGAGTAGGTAGCAGGCAGCCTCCATGCTGTTTGTTAGACCAAAGAGACAGCTCATTGTGCTTAACCAAACCCCTGCAGCTTTTAGGCAGAATAACAAGTCCTCTGGGAGTCCCAATTGGTGTGGTGTCAGAATTAACCTTAACTACCCACCCATCCAGACCACAACCCAAAGCAATGAGCAACCAAAGAAAATACACTAGTGTGGGGAGGAGACTTCATTTTAAACTCTGCTATAAGCCCATCAATAGCTTGAAAATCTATAGTGGTGGTCAAAAATGAGTTCAAAGCAATCTTCGAAGAGTTGGCCGAAAAAAGGCACCATATAAATTAAATGTTCAAAATTACAAAGAATAAAGACAATTTAAATATAAAATGAGTAAGCCCCAATACAAAAAAAAAATTGCTATTCCAGTGAGAGACAGCAGAATAAAGCTACAAGGAGAAGGCTTGTCTCTTTCCTTGCTCCCTTGGTGATAGATAGAAGCTGCTTTCATTCAATCCAGAAGACTGTCAAATCTATCTGTCCAGTTGCATGCATCTCATGGTTGTTGTGAGGTTCAAATGAAATATTGTTGCATTATAAAAGCAGTTTTTGAAAACTTCAATTTGCCATAAAAATATACATTCTTCTTCTCTACCTTGATTTCAATCCTGCTAGGCATCTCCACATGAGTGTTTATTCGTCCCTAAAACTCAATGTTTCCAAAATGAACTCACCTTCTCCCCACTTCTTCTAGCTTGCCAATATCATGATGATGCCACCTTCCTCCAAGTCATTTAGTCTTGACTCCTCAAAGGAGTCTTTGGCTCTTTTCTTCTCTTATTCCCACTCTGTATTCAATTTTGCCAATATTGTCAAGTCTACTTTGGCAAAATATAAATATATAAATAAATTAAATCTGTAAGGGAGGGAGGGAGAGTCAAAAAAAGAGAGACAGAAAGACAGAGACAGAAAGTCTAGTGAAAATGCCTTCTTGATTTTGTTAGGATACAAAGTCAAGTAAACAGAGGATATGGCAGAAAAAAGAACCCCTCCAAACTCTCTGCTCTTAGCCTTCATTAATTAAAGAACAGAATCTAGGACAAGGGAAATTATATTCCTGCTATATTCTACTCTGGTCACATGACACATGAAGAATTACATTCAGTTCTAGGTGCCATATATTAAAGATGGACATTGATAAGTTAATGTAAGCCTGGTGAAGGTCATTAGAATAGTGAAGGTACTTGAAAACGTTTCATGAAAGGAACAAATAAACAAGAGGTGTTTAGTTTGAAGAAAAAGTGACAGGTGAACAATGAGAGCCATCCTCAAGTATTAAAACATTGTAATATATGAAATATCAGATTTGTTTTGCTGCCCCCATGGGGCAGTATTAGAAATAATGAAGAGATCTAGTAAAAAGAAAGTTTCAATTGGATATTAGGGAAAGATATAAATTGCTAAGAAATTAGACTGGCATAAAATGGAAAGGGCTGCTTCCTAAGGTAATGAGTTCTGCATCATTAGAAATCTTCATGAGCAGCCTAGGTGATCACTCAGAGTTATATTATGAAGGAGATTCCTGATCAGTTACGGGTAGGATAAGATGACTTCTTAGATACTTTTCAAGTCTGAGATTTTAGGAAAATTTAAAGCAAATAAAATTAAAATTAAAATTGATACTTTCATTTCATTAAAGCCCATTAGATGATATTCAACTGTTTTCTATAAGCATTCAAATTACAAAGTATTTGGAGAAGATCCAACCTGGCAGCAACCTAAATATTCAAGTGCCACAGGGTATGAAAATAAAATGGACTTTAAAAAGAAAAAAATATCCCACGTGTCCTCTCCTAAACACTGCCACCATCTTAATTCAAGCTATTATCATTATTTATCTGGATTATGTGACATCAAGTATTCTCTGCCACCAGTTTCCCACTTCTCCAGTCTTATCCATCACCCAGCTGTCAAAAGATAATCTTCCTTGGGCACAAGTTTGACCACATCATCCCCTGCCCAAAGATCTTTAATAGTGTTTTAACTCATCACCAAGGTAACATAGAATGGTAGAAAGAGTGATAGATTGGGAGTTAGAAAAGAACTCATTTCCAATTATGAGTAAAATACATACTATCTATGTGGCCCGCTGGTAAGTAACCTCCTCTCCAAGCCTCAGTTTCCTCATCTAAACGAAGAGGAGAATACCTGTAGTGTTTCCCTCACAGGGCTACTGAGAGGGCAAATATACCTCAAGCTCTTCACAAATGCCAATTATTGCCAATTACTGAGTAATACAATTCCTTACCTTGGAACTGGCTCTTAATCTACATAATGATGCATTGATCCACTCTCTGGGCTTATTTTGCATTGCATCCCTTTACATATTCTAGATTCCAAATAAACTGTTAGCTGTTCTCCAAATTCATCCTTCCCTCTCCCACCTCTGTGCATTGCAGCCGGTCCCTCATGCCTGAAGTATCTTTCCTCCCCATCTCTGCCTATTTCAATCTTCTTCCTTCAAAGATCAGCAGATGCCACCTCCTCTAAGAAGTTTTTCCTGGTCTGTTCAGAAAGTAACCTCTCTTTCCATCCTTGGGATTTCCTTGAATACTCTGAAAGAATCTCTCCTCTTTACTCCTCTCAAATGTTAGCTTGTATTGGGACTTTTTGTACACACGTTGCAACTCTCCTAATAGACCATAGATGCTTTAAGAGCAGGGACTGTAGCATCTTAAATGTCTGTATCCCCAGCACTTAACACAGGACCTTGAGCACAGTAGGAATTTAATAAATGTTTATTGACTTGAATTGGATATAAATCCAGATGTTTTAAGGGATATTTTTTTGTTAAACTATGAATCATTATGATGTCGGATGGCATCTGGTTGAAATCTATGGAAGGAAAAAAATAGAAGGTCGTCACCAAGGAAAATGGAGCTCTAAAATTAGGGGAAAGAACCAGGTAAATGAAATATCATTTTCGATATCTTTCTGTATGCTGTTATGCAAAATTGTCAACAATTTGAAACAAAATATAAATATCTTTTCCCAGTATTCTCTACAGTGTTCTGCATCCTGATGTGACTATAAAAGAATGATATCATTCAAATGTTATCATTCTTTTTTATTTTCCATTTTTACTTACACAAGCATCTATTTTGCTCATGGTTGCATTTTCACACAAGATTAAAATGAGACTGCATCTCTTTTGTTTAATTTTACTGGACTCAGATTTTCTTTCCACTCTCCAAACATAAAATTAACTCAAAGCAGAATGTCTACCCATAAGGCCAGAAGATGAGTTTCTTTAGGTTGTGTATCACTTACTTCAGGAGTGAATTTCATATTTTGGATTTCTTCTTGCCCTTTGTTCTGGTCTCATCTTCCAAATCCTTATCCCTGAATTCATTCTAGGCTTCATACAATGTGTATTGGTTAGTTTGGTTGATTAATACAGAACAGTAATTAGGTTAAGGTTATGGAATCAACTGCCAGTTGGAAAACTCTTCTAATTCTATAAACCCCACCCTTTAATCCAAGCAAGTATCTCATGAATGGACCAAGGGTTACTAAAGGACACAGGTCAGCAGGCAATGTTAATAAATAAATGGGTCTCCCACAATGTCACAAGAAACCCTGTTCTAAAAAAACATGCATTTCTAATCACCTTAGGTGATTAATTAAGCATTTCATTTCATTTCACAGTCACTATGACCTAAATTAGGTTTAGAAAAAATAGTTGGGTAACATTTATTTTATTTTTCACACTCAAAAAATTCACCTTTGTTTATTTCAGCATTTCTTATTATTTTGTTTGAAATGTGTTCTGAAACTTCACAGAAGGAAACACAATGTGTCAAATAGTTCAAGTGACTCATAGAAAAAAATGAAACATAAAATATTAGTAATGAGTCATATGTTTAATTATCCAAACAGAATACCTCCAACAGGAATAAATAGATCCTTACCAGTGATCAGATATTAGCTATGGCATATTTTTGGGCAACCAAAAAAAGCCTTCTAACAATGCTCCCCCCCCCCTTCTATGAGAGGCCTAACAACAAGAACCAAAAAGATCCAGGCTCTCTGTTTTTAGTAAAAATTTGATCACAGTTTCTAGCTCCACAATCAGAACATTAGACTGTCCTAGACAAAGGACAGTCAGAGTCAGACTCTTTAAAACCCAATTTACTCTGACAAGTAAAGTTATTGTTTGAATTACTTTCACTTTAAAAATTACCCTTTTCATAGGCATCGGTATAATACTCCCAGATATGTCATGGTTAGTGGAAGAGGATGTTGGAGAGAAATTGACAAATCTGAACAACCATATAATACAATCTCACGCAGAGAAAAGAGTCCTAAGTAGAAGGAGGACAATGCAATCCAATATGATGCTGTCCTTTTTGTAAGCCACATTTTTACAGGGAGCTAAAGAAATTCTAAAATTCCATGGTTTTCTGGCCTCAAAGATTTTTTTTTATTCTGAAAACCCAGGAACTCGTATATGTACATTTTTGTTCATTTTTAGAGCGTTAAAGTGCCTTTTCTTAGGCCTGTTATGGTGCAGACATTAATATCTGACCTCAGATACAGGAACGCCTGAGTTCAAGTTTCATCTTTGACATATTATTGACCCAGGACAGATCCTTCAAACTTCCAATGTTTTAAACTTCTCTCCACAACGATAGCTGAAAAGAAGGTATCAACTTACTTCGGTAGAAGCATCTTCTTCTAGGAACTCTATTTTGCTTGCATCCAGAAGAGCATTTAATATTGCTTGTCACCTGCTCCACTCCTCCCTTTCCCAGGTCCTGTCCCTATCCCTATCTCTATCCTAAAATGCCTTTAATAAAAGAATATTAAAATTGCCTTAATTGTGTTTGACCTGAAAAGAGAAAAAAAATGTCAAAATGAAAACATCACTTTCTCTTTTTAATTGGGGCTCTTCCAGACTGAAGTCTAAATCACCTTTTGTTGTGTTGAGTTTCTAACTGGAGACTGTGGCTTGTGCCTGATAATGACTACTGAGTATAAGATGGACTGGACTTGATAGCTCAGCAGCAGAGAAATAGCCAAGTGTCAAGAGCTCATTACACAGCATTGTATAAAAATACACATGCTTTAACAATCATTACCTTTGCCTCCTTTATTCAAATCTTAGCACAGGTGTAACCTCTTACCTAAAGTCTTTTCAGATTCCCTTAATTAATAGTGCTGTCTTCCTGGGTGTGTGGTGATGGCCCACACTTATCCTTTGATTTCTAAAAGAACCAATGACATCACTTGATGGTGACTTACTTGCATATGAATTGGATTTAAGGAAGGCAGAATCTCACCACGCCATCAGCTTCACTCGCTCTTCCAGTGCCATCAAAGTCTAGTGGCAAGACAAAAGTCAAGGCCACTGGCAATGGCCCAGGATGCCCTGGATGGCCTTGGCATCTTGGACGTTTGACCAAATCACCATGAATGAGTGACTGAGCCCCTGGTTTGATGAAGAGTATTGGCATAAACCAGGCTCAACAAAAGAATTTGACAGACAGCTTAGGTCAAATGTATTCACTAGGAAGAGCCAAGTCAAGCTAAATGAAAACACTATGACAGGAATTACAGAGCATAGGACAATCAGTCAACTAAAAAGTCTACAATGAGACACATTCTTCTAGTACTTGGCATTCTTTTAACAGGAATTATATCTAGGTGATCCCATTTTAGGAAACTCTAATATAAGATAACCCTAACATATAAAAGCAATAGATTGAAGATAAGAGTTTAAAACCAAAATGATTTTTCACTTGCCAAAAGTATTCACTATAGGGTCCTTTAAATAGCAAGCTCTCATAGCTCAGTTAGGATATAGGTTGGCTTAAAAGGAACCAATTTATGAGCAACTTTTTAGGAAGGTAATCTATTGCATGGAGTGAGGTATGCTTCAGCTCTTAAGTACCTTCTACTCCTTTCTTTAATAAACTGCTTAAATATTTCATTAGCCCTCTAGTGGCTCAGCTTGCAAAGATGAAGACATTGCACGATGGCCACCCCAAAGAGATTTCTATTTACCTCTAGTCTAGCAACTTAAAGTTCATGAAACATTTCATAACTATTGATATTCTTCCAGTCTGAATGTGGTACAGATATATCTGATGTTATGATCTTAGTGAAAATTTCACATGCCGTCAATTTAATATAAAACTGTAAAATGTATTATAAATGCTCTTGGGGTGGGTCTGGCTAGCAGTGAGCTTCTGGATAAAAGATGGGAAAACTAATCAATTCTTGATTGATGAAAGAAGGTATCATTGGTCAGGAAAATCTACCTACCACCTGGATCCTCAACATTATCCATCTGGTTGGAACTTAAATTTATTTCAGTCAACAAGCTTCTATTAAGTGTCAGGCACTGCACTAAGAGCTGGTTACCCAAATACTGGGAAAAATAGTCCCTGTCCCTAAGGAGCTCACATTCCAATAGGTATCTATCTGGGAACTGCAGTTTAAAACACATCTTCTTGAAGCCAATCTATTTCCCCATTTTGGGTCCTTTTGAAAAGTACTGCTTAAAAGGTAGTTTGTCTAGAAACTATTGTGTGAGCTTATAGAAGCAATGCTTCTTCACATTAAAATGATTTCTATCTAATAATGGAAGCCCTGACTATACAATGATATTTTTTTGTAGGATCGACATTCAGCGTTACAAGGAATCATCTATGTGTTATTTCTACAAATTAGCCTTTAATCATCAGAAAGCATATTATTATTAGCCTGAAAACTATTAGGTCAATAAACTCATTTAATTAATAAGTTCTAACAAAAGGCAACTATGCATAAAGATATTTGCAAGCCTCATAAATGGTTCTTCCTGCCTCATTTTACTTGCTAATAGGAAAACATCACTTATTTCTTTTAAAATTAGTTCCTTTCATCTATATTGGATTTCATTAAAAATAACATCTAATAAATGTGACCACTTATTGATATCTTGATAAGGTTTGTTTATACATGCATGTACTTCAACATTTTTAACTGAAGTTGGTCATTTCTTATTAATGACATACATATTTTTTACAATAATTCATTCAAGAAAACCTCAGTTGGAATTCTAGCTCTGCCACTAACTGTCTGTATAAAACTGAACAAACCCCTAAACCTTCTACGGTATCAGCTTCCTCATCTGTAAAATGAGAGGTTCCCTGCAACTATGAATCTGTGATCCTTGGAACTAACACTTAGGGGAACTAGGTGGTATAGTGGATAGACTGCTGTGCCGTGAGTCAGGAAGACTCACATTCCTCAGTTCAAATCTAGCCCCAGATTCTTACTAGTTCTGAGTCCCTGGGCAAGTCCCTTAACCCTGTTTGCCTCAATTTCTTCACCTGTAAATGAGCAGGAAAAGGAAATGGCAAATCATTTTAGTATCTTTGCCTAAAAAACCATAAACAGAGCCATAGAGTCATCTGAACAACTCCAATCAAGGTACTGTCCTTGGTGTTGATCTTTTGTGGTCCCTGCCTTCAAGAAGCTTATGATCTAGTAAGGAAGAAAAGAAAATGCAAAATAACATAACAAATTTGAGGAGGAAAAGTTTGCTTCCAGCTGTAGGGTTTCAAGAGAAAGTATGATAAATGATGTGATCCTGGGGTAGTGGGAAGGATGTAAAGCTCTGGATGTAGGAGTGGGAGTGATACATTGGCAAGGATTAGAGACAGCATGGTGTACTGGATAGAGCACTAGATGAAGTCAGGAAGATGGTTCAAATCTCAAATTAGACATTTACTAGTGATATAAATCATGTAACCATTCTATGCCTTAACTACCTATGGTAAATATGAAGGTTTTATCTCAAAGGTCCTTTTCAGTTCCAAAGTTATTGCCCTCTGACAGTGTGAGCAAAGGAACTATGGGGGGTTGAAATGCTTCTGTTTTGAATGTATACTCTTATGCCAAAAGGGACTGCCCCAAAATTGGCTTTTTGTCAACCTACTAATCATTGGTTTTGTTCTCTTTTCCTTTTATCCACAAATTATTACAATTTATAAGTTGGTTATGTTTCCATGATCCTTCTGGGGAGACTGGAGAGACATCTCTGAGGAGGATCACAGGAGGGCATGGATAGTTGGAAAATCTTGAACCCCTAAAACTATATTGCCTAAAACTCCTTTCTGTATTACCTAGAATCCTTTTCCCTTTTCCTGCATCCTCACATTTACGTGATGGTATTTAAGTTTGCTGTGACTCCTCCCACACTCTCTTTTTACTTGTGACTGTGCTGAGTTCAGATAGTTCTTTTACTTAAGTTATTATTAATAAAACTTAATAAAATATAACAGTTATTGAATATTAATTTTAATCTTTACATGCCTTAACACTCTATCAAATGAACAATTCTTTGCTAGAGAAGAATTCATCTGTTAAATAAACATCTGTTAAATAAACATCTGTTAAATTCAGGCACTGTGCTAAACACTGTAGCCATGAGTCGGGGTATCCCCAAAATCTTAATGTAACTTTCGGTTCTTAAAGTTTCAAAGTTTCAAACCAAATTAAAACTTTTGGGGCACCCTGCATAGTGAGTTAAAACTGAACCCCTCTTCTTAAACACTACTTATTATTTTGATATCAAATTGATGGTTTATCATTAGCCATGTCTACAAAGGACAAAGTCAAATATCGCGTTGATAGCCAGATTAGATTGTTCATAATCCAATGTGGGTGGGAGAATAGGGAGTAATCAGGAAGGGTATTCAGTTTGTTTGAATGAGTTGGCTCAGTTTACCTTGATTAACTCAGCCCCCAATTAAGACAAACCTTGGTTTCCCTTTGTGCTGTGTAAGTACAACCACTATACTGAATTATATTTTTTCTTCTCTTAATATTCCAGTCCAATATAAGAAGTCAACATATTTTAGTGAAATAATGAATTCTACTTTAGAAGAACCTGTAGTCCTAGCCTAACTATTACAATCTCTGTGATTTTGGCTAAATAATTTGCTATCTTTGTGAATCATTTTCTCATGGTGATGGGAAAAAAATCCACAAAAAAAAATTCTTTCCTTTACGTAACTACAAAGTTTGCCAGAAGTTTGTGTTAATAAATAAGACATATTTTTCCTTAGATGGAACCTGCTACATAAACTCAAATCATTGTAACTTCCAATGGCAACTTAATACTTCCCCTCTATAGGGCACCTATCAAGAACTCAAAAGCAAACTTCATAAATGTTGGAAGAAGACATAAGACTTTTATGTCTCCTGGTCATCTAAAAGCTGAGTAAGAGTAAATTTTCATCCTTTCTCCAATAAATTCACATAGCAATCAAAATAAACAAGACAAAGGATGCAGCTTTTTACTGCTTAGGCCATAGAAAAGGTTTCATTAAGAATGACAGGAACAGGAAGGGCTTGGCATTTTTATGCTGATTGAAAGTCCATTTAGCCCTAATACCCTAGAGAAATTTAGCAAGAATCTTTCCCCTTGCTTGCCCTGAAGATGATCCCTTTAATGTCAGTGAGTTCTTTGGTGAGCTGATGCTTGACATTAGCCTAAAGTTGAAATGGCCTGGGGGGTGGTTTTAACTGGTCATACAGCTTCTTTAGAAACATGAAATGATAGTTTTCAAACATGAAGTAGCATGATTTGGATTTTGAATGTCATGTCTTTTTTCTGTCTCTCCTCCTTTCTCACTCTGCTTTAACCTGATATGGATGATTACCAAGTACTTCAAATGGCAATTAGTCTGTGAGAATAAATGTTTTCACTAAAGCTCGCTTCTACAAGTAGAGATACATGGACAATGTGAGCAAATTATATCAAAATACCATCATAAAGAAAGTCATTTGTAGATCATTTAATTGAAAGTCATCACATGGAGTGAGAGTAAAAAAAAAATTAATTTCCCCAGCAGTCACCTGAATCTATTAGAATGATGTTCAAAAATGAGGCATCTATCGAAAACTCATTTTAGGCCTTAATTTAAAATAGACCAGCGCAATGGAATAAGCAACGGGGAGGGAGGCAAACCACCATATTTCTAATCTCAGTTCTACTGGTTGATCGGTTGTCGTCCTTTGTATACTGGAAAAGAAGCAATCTTTTGACTTCTGTACAAATTGGACTCAAGTGGGGCAGAGTTGCACAAAGTCCTCAGCTTCACTCTCTCCTCCAGATCCATCAAAGTCCAGTGAAAAGCCAAAGTCTAGATGACTAGTTATGGTCTGGGATACAGTGAATGACCTTGGCTTCTTTGATGTCTAACCAAACTCCATATTTTCCATAGTGCCTGCTTCTGCCACCTTCATGACCGTAGAAACAAATTGTGCTCTTCTGCCTCTTTTGTCAGGGGTAATACTCACATGCCTAGACACCCTCTAACTCACCAACAGGTTTGAGTCCTTTTAATTACCTTCAACCTCGTTTAGCCCATCTGCCAAAATGGTTTACCATGGTGTAGCTGCTGTACATGCTACAGCTTCTTGGAGCCACCCCTCAGGTGAGAGCTGGGCAGCACCAAAGAAGGAAAACAGCCCTGAAAAGGGCTCAGCAAACCCTCACAGCAGAGGTTCCAGTCTTCTCTGAATACTCCACATACCCCAGCTCTGTTCTTATCTCTGTTATAAATTATTTCTCTGGATCCTAATTTTCTTATGTTTGATCCAATAAACATTTGTTAAGCATCAACTATGTGATAAGCACTGTGCTAAGTGCTAGGGAAACAACAACAGAAATATAGTTCCTGTTCTCAAGGAATTTGTAATCCAATATAGGGAAACAACACATAAAAGGAGAGAGGGGTGAGGGAGAGGGGACAACAAAGGGTATCTTGTTTATGAAGCTGAAACCAGGCAAAGCAGCAGAAACTGAATAAAGTAGGTCCAAACATCCACTTTCTGCTCTTTAAAAAAGAAGGCATTGGGAAGAGTATGGAACTCCACCCTCTAACGAAAGAGGAGAGGAGGTTGAGGGAGACAGTTTTAATCAAGATTTGAGTCAGCATCATGGTGATAAAATAAGAGATGATGAACTTTTCTTGTTCCATAGAGTTGAAACCAGGCAAAGTGATAGAGGCCGGGGGGACTGAGTACAAAAGTCATTAGGAGGGGGAGTAAGTGGATAGACTACATGATATCATGGATATTTTCCAACTCACAGTATGGCAGAACTTAGAAAGGAATTTCATTTTTTTAGGCCAGTTTTGGCCCAGAGAGGTGAAGTGGCTTTTCCAAACTACACAAATGAAGATTAGAATCCAGGGTTCTTGATAGACAACCAAGTATTTTTTCCATGTCACACCAATTCCTTCCTTGTACTAAAGTAAATAGCCAAGGATGCACAGAGACAAATGACAATGTATACTTTGAGATGGTGGGTGTAGGAGAAGCCCTGGGTGTGACATGTTGAAACATGGTTGGCTTCTCCAAAGTCAAATAAAAATCTGAGGTTCAGAATGGTGAGACTTAATAATCTAAAATTCTATGATTTCTACCAGTGGCCATTTCAAAATGGGACTAGAAGGAATCTTTATTCCACAGAAAGAAGCTTTTTTTGTTTTGTTTTGTTTTTTAAACAGATCTGTTCCATTTTGCCAAGGTTTTACTCACAATCATGGTGCTAAGCAAATACACTTAAAGTACAGCAGACCAAAAAACTTGTACCCAGTGCACATTCCAAATAGGAGGCCTCATAGGATGTTATTTTTCCACATTATTTATTGCTTCACCATTCACCTCAGAAAAGAAATACTTGAATTGGAAGGTCATTTCTTACTACATAAACCTTCTACAACACACTGAATCTGAAACTTGGGCAGCTTGACAGTGTTCTTGTAATGACTGCTATGTTCTCCCAAGACATAAATCTGAGAGATTCTCACATACTCTAGTTCTATTATCAAGCAAGTGATTCTGCCATGTTTCAAACTGTCTAAAAGAAATAAAATTATTTTGAACATGATTTAGAAGTGGTAGTTCATAATGATCCGAAAATAATGGTTTCCTTCACAATCTAAATACCAATTTGGAAAATGCACATTCATTTTTAAAGTAAATTGCTATTTTAACTACCTTTTATAAAGTTGAACTTGTAAAATATTCCAGAGAAATATTTATAGGTATAGAGAAATATTTAAATGAGAGAATGATGTCAAACATTAAAAAGGTTGCCAGGAAGAACAAAATAATATTATGAATATGAACATTTTTAAATGTGACAATGAATCAATAACATTTTCCTTCCTTTCTTGTCATGACACCCCTGTAGGGAGAGTAACATTTGGATCCAATCACAGGAATGCAGGACAAAGGTAGGGGACTCTATCTGCTCTCTCCAATCTTGTTAAAACAAACATCCAAGGGATTCTACATGACCTTCATCTTATTTTTCAAGAGTCATAACCAGAGTTGAAAAGAATTTCTTTATCCCAATCCAAACATTAGCTAGAGATGAGGGAAAGGAGAGTAGAGGGTTCAATGGTCAAAAATGATCTGAAGTACTTTCACTGAATGGACCTGACTCACAAAAGAAGTGAATTAGTCCTAATACTGGATGAAATATGTTCTCTGAAGAGCTAACTTGGCACTGAGGTTATGAGATACACTCACAGAAGAATTATAAATACTACTGTATGGCAAAAAGGCTAAATAACAACAGCAAAGTACTAGAACGAATGTGAGGCAGAGAGAATGGCCCAGCCTCTATTATTGGTCACTCTTTAGGGAAGTTGCAAGGGGCAGCTTCAAAAGTAAAGAGGTGTTCTAGCTGGGATGCAGCCCTAGGACCTTTTAAGGCAATTTATATTCCCAAGGTGTTTTCCCTCTCTCACATTTGCTTCTCCTCTCATCCCTCCATCTTCCTCCCAACCACTGATGGAACAAGAGTTTGTGGAAGAGTATACATCTGTATGGGGGTTCTTTTTATTCTGATTTCTATTCTCTTTAAAACTTCATCTTCAAGTTAATATATCCTCTGTTTTGATCTGGTTAAAGAAAAAAATGAATGGGATTGTGTTTTGAATAGCTTCTGACTTAAAGTATTTCTTGTACCTGGATGTAGCTTTCATGAACCTACAATGAGGGGGATGCTGAGCCAAATCTCACTGCTCTCATCCATAATCCATAAAGACCCTAAGAAGATAATCATAACCATGAAGACTGAGCTTTGATAACTAGGAGATATTCTTTCATTAAAAACCATCTTGGTCACAGGATTTCATACATATACTGAATAGACAGCAGTTGCAATCTGTATCAGTAGAGGAGTACCAAAATGGACAAAATTACAGATGTTGTTAGATGGAACTATTCTTTCCCTGTGAAATCTTTCATTAAAAAAGAGGCTTCATAATTATGTTATTATCAACAGTGAATGATAACCTTCACTGAATAATTCCCTTTTTATTGTATGAAATAAGCTTAGGCTAACCTAAAGCTACGAGCTTTTTCATACAATGTCATTTTGAACATGGTTGCCTTGGTCACTTCTGAACCTACTGTTGAAATTCCATCTAGAGATGAAAAAGAAAGTCAGGTCACAGTAGCAAAGTAAGTCATGATTACAGGAGATTGAAAACTGGTTATTTCTGAGAAAACTGGTTGTTAGAAGGCCAGTGTAGCTGCATAATCAATTCAAATAGCTACTTAAAGCAGTAGGTGCCTTCAAAAAAGCAGCTGCTTAAACTAAGAAATCAGAAAACATAAGACTTTTAGATCCAAAAGGGACCCTCTAAATACAGTGATCTACCTACCATAAAAAAATTAAAAGTGGTAAAATTGATGCCTAGAGAGATTAAAGTCACGAAGGTGGAAATAGAATTAGAGCTAAAACTAAGGTTGTCTAACTTCTATTCCATTGTCCTTTGTACTACACCATAATATAATAATGAATCAAGGGAGGCAGTTTGGCAAAAGGGAATGAATGCCAAACTTTTAACTGCAATCCATAGATCCTAGATCTCTCCTAGTTTGGCCACTTCTGCAAGTGTGATCACAGGGAAGTCTCTTACCCTTCCAAGATCTCATTTTTAGCACTCTTAAGCCACTGGTCCTAAATAGCTGTAAAATGATAGTGTCAGACTTAATAATTTTTAAGGTATCTTACAGCTCCAGATCTATGATCCTATGAACTTCCACCTTTATATTCTTAGGTAGACATCAAATATACAGAATTACAAAGGGAATTTTTGCTGGAATATGTCGCCTTGATGGGGAAAAAGATGGAAATAAAGGATTTGGAAACAATGTCAGAGCACATGTGGCTATGGGGTAGACTTTTTGAAGATCCTCTTCCAAAGGGGGTTCACTTCCTCCTTCCCATGACCATGATCATGGAAGAAAGGGCAAAGAGTTTTTGTCTTGAACCTACAAATACACGAGGCTTTGGTCAGTCAGTGAATCAACAAGCAGTTACTAAATATCAATTAGGTTATTTGATGAGTGGAGCCTAGAGAAAGTTTGTGAATTTTCTTTCACTATAGGTTTTCAAGAGGCTTTAGAGAGATTAGGTAAAGATTCCAGTAAGTTCTATCTGTTTACAAAAACTGTTCTGAGTCTGGTGATTGGTCCACGTAGCTCAGAAAATCTTATTCTTGCTACTAGGAATCTGTGAACATAATCCTGCTTGGGCTGGGATGAACTAGAAATGTGCTGGGGCATTTCCTTTGGACTCAGAGTAGATGGAAAGTGTGTCTCTGAGTTAGAAAGAAGTCTCAAACACTGACTATGTGACCCTGGGTAAGTTCTAGACAATTCTCTTAAGACTGTAAGGTTCAAAACAGAAAGGAGAGTACATGGAAATTACAGGTCTAGTTAAAAAATAAATTAAAACTCATTTTGAAGTCTTATCAATGCAAATCAAATGAACTGGGTGGAGAACAAATTCCTTCCCTAAGAAATTAGTGATATGAATATTTTATAACAGCTTTATATACAGGAAGCTCTGTATATTTGAAATTATACATTCTCCAAGAGAACCTAATCTATCCCATCAAAAGAAGAAAGATTTTTTTTTTGTCTAGTTTACACTCCATGTGACCAGTGAAGGTTCAACTGGGATGAATTATTGTTAAATACAACCTTTAAAATGAGGGTTTACTCAAGACTAAGAAGTCAAGAAGGAAGTCATAGACAAATTATTTTGCCTTTTCTTTCTTTCTTCATTTTGAAATTCTGTAGCTAAACTATTCACATATGACAGAGAAAATGATCAGAATCTTTGGTGACAAAGCAATTTGAGGGAGCAGATGCTTGGGAAGAGAAAGAAGGATATTCTGAAATATCAATAAGTCCAATGTGAACTTTTGAGAACTGAATCAAATTTTGGTGGACCTAACCACTTGGGACAACTATCTACAAGAAGGACTTATTCTTCCAATTTAGAATCAGTATTCAGATTGTTAGGCAGCCTAGTAAGGAGAGCATGAGGTGAGAGAGAAATAATTTTAGTTCCCCTCTGCTAATTCTTTGCCACAAATTCTCATGCTTTACTAATCTGCTTTTTCTACTTTACCATTCTACGAAGAAAAGACATATGTCACTAAGTTTGTGGTGATGACAGAAGAGAACCAAAAAACAGAAGAGTGGAAAAGGAAAAAAATTAAAACAAGATAATTAAAAATAAAGCTTTACAGTTCCTTTCCTTAAATACTTCCATTTCCCCAATATCTACCCTACTCCTAATTCCCTGAATGAACTAAATTTGATTGTTCACCCTGAGTAGCTCCTAGATGGCACAATACACACATCTGAGAAGGACTCAAAAATCCTTTAAATAAATATTCTAAGTAGTATTTAGAGGTGGGCAGTAGAGTTTAAATAACTTTTCCAGGGTTGCAAAACCAATAAATGTCAGAGAAGGGAACCGAACCCTCTGAGGTTCTAAGGCCAGTTCCCATTCCACTATGCTAAGCAACTTCTAAATACTCAAGTTAATGGTAATGGTTGGTGAATACTAAAAGCTTCCTGAATGGTGATTGGATGAGACATTGATTTCTTCATAGCTATCTATGGAGTTTTCTTGGCAAGGATATTGGAGTGGTTTGCCATTTCCATAGTAAAATCAGCTATTAATAAAACAAAGGATTAGGCAAAGGGCATTAAACTGGGAGGCAGGACACCTGGGTTCTTATCTCTAATCTATCATTACTTAGTGCACATTACTTTAAGTGAGTCAATTCATTTCCTGAGGCTTAAGTCTGACTATCTATAAAATGAATATGTTAGAATCAAGGACATCTAAGATCTCTTCAAGCCCTAACATTCAGATCCTCTGACCCTCTGAGCAATGGCCCCCATTAGAATTTAACCAAAGTCTACCTCCAAGCATGTGTAAGAACATCTGCCTTGACACTTGCTTTCCAAAACTTCTGTTTGCCCAGATACCCTCCTGATTCTCCCTTTAGAGTCAATGATGGGCTCAGGTTAGGGTAAAGAACCCCTCCTCTCTTTTACTTTCCCTTCTCCCTTCCTTGCAGACATAAGAGCTTCTATCAATGACTTACCTTGCAATTTAGTTTGCACATTTAATCATGCAACTTTGTGAACAGCAAAACATTATGAGGAGTAGTGGAGCAAGACCCAAAATGTATTATCTGCTAAGTAGACCTATTTTGAAAAGAGACTTCTGAACATGAATTCTAATTAGTTTGTGCAGTCATCTCCCAAGAGGCAGATGCTTCTCCACAAAAGCAAAATGGTAGCACAGCATCCTTATCCCACAGCAAAATTGGGGCTCTTTATTTAGATTGATAGGGACTGGAAGTGGGATTTCATTAGGAAGGAAACTCCTGGTAAAGAACTCTTCCTACCATTGCAATCCAAGTACCTATCTGAAACTTATAGTCTTAGAAAGCTTCCTAGAACACTAAGAGGATTGATCATACAACCAATATGTGTCAGAGAAGGGACTTGAACTCAGGTGGTCTGAGGCCATCTCTGCTTGTTCCTCTCAATCCCCTACATAATGGTTATCCTTAGTGGATACCAAGTACAATGACTGATTGTTAGCAAAAATGTGATCTCCTGGGCCCATTAGCAAAGAAAATCTAATAATTTAGATAACATGCATTGCAGAACTTGAATTTGTGTGTGTGGGGGTGGGTCTCCTTGTTGGTCAGTCAATATATTTTAAATCCCTCTACATGTACAAAAGGCAGTTGTGGTGCAAAAATCTAATCATTTAGTTCTCTTGCATTGCAAAACATAAATTTGTGTTGGGGTGGGAGGAACTCCCTAATCGCCAGTCAATATTTTTTTAAATCCCTCTATGTGTCTAATGCACAGCTGGGTGGTGCAGTGGATAGATATCTTGGTCTGAAATCAATGAGACTGATCTTCCCAAATTTAAATCCGGCCTCAGATACTGGCTGTGTGACCCTGAGCAAGTCTGTTTGCTTCTGTTTCTTTATCAGTAAAATGAAATGGAGAAGTGGCAAAGCACTCTAGTATCTTTGCCAAAAAACCCTAAATGGTGTCATGAAGTCAAACATGCCCAAAACAATGAACAATAACACACATACAACATTACACTAAGATACTATAGGATAATTAAAGAAAAAAATGAGACTGTCTTTCTTAATCAATCAACCAATAAACATGTATTAATTGCCTACTATATGATAGATACTACTCTAGGCTCTGTGATACAAAGACAAATAGTAAATGATTCTTGGCCTCAAAGAACTTACATTCTATAAGGGGGAGATTATATGTACATGTAAAGACATGTGCAATATTTTTGCAAAATAAATGTAAGGTAACCTGGGGGCATTAGCAGCTGGAGGAATCAGGAGGTTGCATGAAGGAGTTGGCATTTGAGCTATATTTTGAAGAAAACCAGAGATTCTGAGAGGTAGGGATGATGGTACAGGTGACAGGGGAGTATATCCCTCCATGGAGGATGGATTATTTAAAGGCACAAAGATAAGAGATGGGTTTCCATATGTGAAGAATAGCATAAGACAATGTAGCCAGACCATATACTACATAAATACAGAATGACGTTGGAAAGTTAAGTTGATACCAAGTTTTAAAGGGTTTTGATTGTCCAAAGAAATGAGTTTGTATTTGATCATAGAAAAAAGGAGTCACTAGAGCTCAATGAATAGGGAAACAAGGGTCAGACCTCCTGTGATTTCATAATATCCCTTTAGCAGCTCTGTGAAGGATGGATGAGAAAGGGGAGAGAGACATAAAACATGAGATCCACATTCAAATCCAAAGTCACTAATGACTTTAAGAAGGAAGATCATAGGATCACAGATTGGCAGTTGTAAGGGACCACAAAAGCTCTATAATCTAATACCCTCATCTAAAATGAAGAAACCAAATTTCAGAGATTGACTTGTCCAATGATAATACACAAGAAGTAAATGATAGAAACAGGATTTGAATCCACATATCGACTCCAAAGTCAATGCTCTCTCAATTGTACTACAATGTGAAAAGAGTTCTTAGAGAATAGTTTAGAGCCTATTGGGTTCACTCCCATTAAAGGGCAAGTAGATGATACAGTAGAGAGATTTTTGGACTGGAGTCAGGAAAACCCAAGGTTAAACACTACCAGAGACACTTACTGGTGACCCTGAACAAGTCATTTGAAACTTCAGGCACTGAATAGTGACCCTGGAGAAGTCATTTAAAATCTCCAAGCCTCAGTTTCCTCATATATAAAACCAAGATAATACTAATGCACAATAGCACTTGTCTTTAATAATAGTAACAATAGGATACCTCATAGTGTGGTTGTAAGAATCCAGTGAGATAGCATAGGTAAAGTACTTTGCAAATCCTGAAGCACTATATAAATGTTAGCTGTTATTTTGATCATTGTTATAATAAATAGCTCCATAAGCTATGTATGATCACTGTATTATTGGTTGTTGTTGCTGGTGTGTGTGTGTGTGTGTGTGTGTGTGTGTGTGTGTGTGTGTGTGTTGTGAAAAGCAAATTCTTTGTTCTTTTTGTCTATCCTGAGTTTACACTTGTAAAAAGGGAATCCTTTATTCCCTTTTTGGAGTTGGAGTTAATACTTTGGTTAACAATAACTTAAGTACCCCTACTGAGTATCTCATTAGATTGTGAAGAAAGGATTAACTCTTCTTTGTCTACCTTTTGTTTGAATCTACACGAGCTTGAACTAGGTGGAGGAGCTCCCAAACCACTTACAGAATTCACACCCTCAAAACTCAATCAGCCAGGAATCTGTGTACCCCTTTGATGAGAATTCACACCTCCAGAAGGTGAAAAGTGGATTCCACAGACACTGCCCTCTGAGCAGTGCTGGGCAATTTGGAAACTGTGATTGACCCTTGCAAAAAGGTAAAGGGACAAGAAGCCACTATAAAAGGCCCTGAATTTCTGGGGCTGAGGAGGTCAACTTCAAGAGGAGTTCAGCTTCAAGAAGGGAGGCAACTTCAAGAAGAAAGTCAACCTCAGGAGTCACCTTCAGCTTGAATCATCATCTCTTTCTGCCTCTTGGAGGGAACTTGGGTGGCTTTCCCTTCCTGACTCCTGGAGAGAGTTTAATTCTGGTTGAAGGTCAACAAGTCCTCACTGAGTCAGAGCAATATTTAGTTAGATAGGCTAATATATTCTCTATCCTTTTGTATTTCTCTACTTTTACTCTTTCTACCTCTTTTGTAAATAAAAGCTATTAAAGGTCATTTCAACTTTGAGCAATAGTACTTTGAATCAGTGACCATCATTATTATTTATAATTTTCATATATTTTAGTCAAATGATTAATTTTTAATCCCTACAGTGTGTTGTAATGATGTTGCTGTCATTCTCCAAAAAAGGACATTTTGGAAGAAGTACTAGTTTGTGCTGCATAAAAATCTCGTTAACTTGGAACAGTTTAGGGAACAAACCACTTACTACCAGTATTTCAATTAAGCGCTTCTCTGAAATGAGAGGAATCATTGAAAATTCAAGAAGAGAAGCTCTTAAAAGTTGCACTACAAAGTTAACATGAGACAGTATTGCTTTTCAAGGATATACACTTGGTAACTATTCGCTAAAAAGTTCTCATTTTAAGCTCTGTCCATTTAAACTCTGGTCAAGTACCCATCAGCCACATTGACTTGGCCAAATACATCCACGCTGAATGAGCTTTATGTTGGTACCATCCAGAATACGCTGTTCATTGCTATTTCTAATCATTAGCTTAAATAGCTTTTCGGGGGAAGCATACTGGGAAAGCAGCTCTCCTGGTTAACAAGAGAACATAAAAGCTCGGCATTAGTAGTTTTGCATCTGAAGGAGAATTAATGAAGCTCTTCTGTCACGATTCTCTCCTTTAGGTAAATGGGTAAATGCAAACTGCTGCTTCACATTGGTTATTTCTTGGGACACTCTGGCTTTTGCAGGAATAAAAGACCGAACTGATGTTACCCTCAGAGCATCATCCAGTATCAGAAACAGGTACAGAAAGAAGCAATTCTGTTTAACTAGCCCAGAACACAAAAGCAAGATCTAAGAGAAAAAAAGTAGTGAGATTGGTTCACAAATGAAAATGGTAAGTTCTCAAGTTATAGAATAAAGCATAGGACTAGCTGGCCATGTCAGTCTCCTAATGAAAAAGGCACAGAGCCTCCCTAGGGCTTCCCAGATAAAAATTCCTCTGTTTGACATTTAAAGGGCTTCACAATGTCTTTCCAGGCTTATCATGCTCCTTCACATTCTCTACTTTTCAGGCAAATTGGCCTATGTGTTGTTCCTCATATACAACATGCCATCCCCAATGTTCATGCCTTTGCCCTGCCTGTATCCCACACCTGGAGTTTGCTCCCTCCTTAGCTCTATACCTTAGAATCCCTATTTCCCTTCAAAGCTCAGTTTAAATATTACCTCCTATATGAGGTCTCTTCTCATTTCCCCAACTAATAATGCCCTCTAATTCTATTTTGATATATTCATAATTTGTATTTGGCTTATAATCTACCTCTCTCCCCTGACAGAATGTAAATTTCTTGAAGTCAAAAATGATTTCATTTTTGTCTCTGTATACTCAGACTTAATACATGTTGTTGCTTAATTATTTTTAGTCATTTCTGACTTAGCAAAGATACTGAAGTACTTTGCTATTCCCTTCCCCAGTTCATTTTACAGATGAGGAAACTGAGGCAAACAGGAATAAGTAAGTAACTTGTCCAGGTTCACACAACTAGTACATGTCTGAGGACAGATTTGAACTCAGGTCTTCCTCACTTCATGCTCAACACTATACATTCTGCTATCTACCATACATCTCGCACAAAGTTGGTACTTAATTAGTGTTCATTGATTAATCAATAGCAATTCAGGCTTCTTCATGCCAAAAAAATATGGTTCTGAATTATGACAGGCAAGAAAAATGAACAATCATGTAATTGAGCTCGTGCTAAAATGCCAGTTTGGAGCAAAACCTGTCAAAATACTAGTTTTATAAGCAAAATACAAGGCCACTGGAAAACAAAGGCCCTGATGATGATGATGATGATGTTCATCACTGTTATTGTTTTATATTTTCTTTATATAACATTTCTCCAAGTGAGTAGGAACACTTCACAACCATTTATCTAAACAAGTCATCAAAGGAAGAAGCTACAGTTATCTTTTACTATGTCCCTTGGACACTTGGAAGACATTCATATCCACAAATACCTGCTGAGGAGGAGAAGGTAGGCATTTTTTCCATTTTCAGAGCCAGGGAAACTGGTAGAATAAGTAGAACTCATCCTCTGAGCTGTCCAATCTCCCCACTATATTGTATACTTTATAATGTGCTCATGACTTAAGTTATTGCTGGGTTATCAGATGACATTGATACTTGTACCCCTTATAAAAGATGTCAAGGAAATTAGGTCTGTCATTCTCATCTCTACTTTTAGGCACTGCAATCTGAACAATACATGATTTGGATTAAAGCTCATTGAGAAAAGCTGGTCATCATCTTCAAGTTACTCCTTTAAGAATCTGGGCACTGATCCAATGCAATTCCTCCATTTAATATTTGATTCATTTCTGAACATGACCTACCCTGTAATTTTAAAAGAAATCTTCTGAGGTCTTCATTCTACTCTATGAAAGTCATTTCGAAACAAACTAACTCTCACAACATTATCAGACGTGACTTAGAGATAATTATGTTTTATAGTTATAGAAGTTAACACTGTTACAACACAAAATGGTTTTTAGGATTCATAAAGTATAGAAGGAAGGCATAAGCCAACAGGAGTAAAGATATTGTTCTATAAGTCTAAATATTCTGTTATGGGCATTTCCTAGAATATAGAATATATTAATGGAAAGAAATGCAAATTTATAACTGATTATTTCTTAGTAAGTAGATTTAAGTTTTACGGTAGTACTTTAAGATGACAGGTTTCATCATCCACACAACAAATTCCAGAATTAAAGTGCAATCCTCATGTGAGCTTTTATATTTCACAGAATTTAGGATTGGGAAGGAGCCTCTGCAACTAAATGCCAAAGGAATTTCCAATATAACATACCCAAGAAGTGGTCACCCAGCTTTAACCTTCCATGGCAGAACTCACCACCTCTGAAGATAGCCCATTGCCCTTTTTATGTGGCTCTAATTGTTTCCTTCCCAGCATTGTGACATCTACATAGTTGATGAACATGCCATCTATGCCTTCAGCCAAGTCAAAATACATAGAGTCAAGCAACAAACCCTAGAGATTTCCATTGAAGTCCTCCTGCAACCTCCAGCATCAATCAGCAACTTCTTCTCTTTTGAGGGTCATGTTATTAACATTTCTCATTCAGTTCAGTTCCTGTTGTCCACTGTCTGGCACAGTCCTTCTGCCTTAACTCCTTCTCTCATATTAAGAGACAGGTAGACAGAAAGAAAGACAGACAGAAAGACAAGTAGACAGACAGGTAGATAGGAAGATAGGTAGGTAAGTAGAAAGGTAGGTAGATACTCCCTCCAATATCCTGATTTCCTAGTTTCAAAATCTACTCATTTTCCATGACCTATTCCTTCATTCTACCAGGGCCTGGAGTCAGGAAGTCCTCAGTTCAAATTTGATCTTATACACTACTTAACCTGAATAATATTCGGCAAAAGTCAATTAATTAACCCTTTCTGGTTCACTTTCCTCATTTGTAAAATAAATTGGAGGAGGAAATAGTAAGCCATTCCAATATCTTTGTCAAGAAAAGCCCAAATTGAGTCAGACACAAGTGAAACAACTAAACAATACTCTTCCACTCCACCTCAGCCTCACACAGAGATATCTCTAATCTTACCATTACCCACAACTCTTCCACTTCTATATTAATGAACTCTGAGATTCCTTTATCTGATTATAGCCTTATCTCATTCCCTTTTCCTCTGCTTTAAGACACCAATCCTTTTCTCAGTCCTCACCATGAGCTCCATTCTCTCAGTTTTTCTGCACCCCAGGCCATTACCCTTACACTGGTAATACTCTCTTCTCTTCCCTAGTTTGGCCCCTTAGTAAATTAATTCAAATCTACACTATCACATAAATCTGAATGCTTTTCCTCTTATCTTTAATATCTCCAAATCTACTGGTTTTGCCCATTGATTTCTGACCCTCCCTTCAAGACACAGTTAGAATTTCACCTTCTGCAGGAGGACTTTCCTACTAGGTTTACAGTCTGGCCACAAGGTTGTATCCAAAATCCAGGGTCCAGGACTTTTTACCTGTGCCTAGAACTGAAAAGCAGAAATGAAACAGACCAAGCTCAATTCTCAAATCCCCAGGGCCAAAAGTGCTGAGGGAAATAGGGGCCTTCCCCCTAGACCCAGTTTAATGAATGATATTTAGGTTTGGGATGAATAAGTCTTTTACCCCTGAACATACCTGGGGTGTGGGGGAAAGGGAGGGAGAGTTGAGGGGAGGGGAGAGTCAGAGACAAGACAGAACGGGACAGGATGAACTACAGGCTGAAATTTTAAAGATGGAGCCCATTCCAGCTACACAGCCAACATGAAGAATCTGTACCCTTTTCTATGAAAGAGAAACACCGATTATCTCCTCATGCAAGCAGGTCTCTACCATCTATCTTCCAGATGGGTTTCTCTATGAGGTGATCTGGATATGTGTGAAATCCCATTACAGTTGCCTACTCAGCATTTAGTATCCTTCTCGGCACACAATAATAATTTAATAAATATTTGTTGTTATTGACATTGAAGTATTAAAAAGTATTCTATGAATCTAGCCATTCAACCAGTCTTGAATCCATCAGATTGCATTATTCTCTACTCCATATCTTTCCAGCTTCTCTAAAAGAATAAATTGGGTTTTTTTTTTAATTAAAAACTTTGCTAAAATTTAAGCAAACTATACCCATACCTGCCCTCATCAACTTAGAGAATTCCATAGGGCATTTAGTGTTTAAAGTATCAAACAACAATTATGTATCAGTGACAAAATACTAATAAAAAGGGAAATGAGTTTAGTCTGGCATACTCTTGAGGAGTCCATATTTATTCTTTGTAATCAATGGTTCTCTTTCTAGATGCTGGCTAACCATTTTTTTAGAATTTTCTCTAAAATTGAAATTGAATTCACTGGCCTATAGTTTCCAGGCTTTGGTCTCATTTCTTTTTTGGAAAACTGACATTTACTTATCTCCAGTATTGTGACCTTTCTCCCATTTCCTATAAACTTTCCAGTATGACAAATAGTGACTCAGAAATCACATGTGCTGGATCTTTGAGAAAACAGAATATAGTTTGCCTGGGCCAGGTGACTTGAATTCATCAACAGTAGCTAGTTGCTCAATTTCCAGTTCTTATAAATCGATCTTCCTCTTTATCTAACTCCCTGTTAGTAATTTTTCTAATTTCCCATGTTAAGATCTTTCTTCTTTTCTGAGAAAAATAGAAACCAAATAAGTTCTTCATTCATACATAGCAATCTCTTCAGGAAAAATTCCATTTTTCTCTTTCATTGGAATTGTTTATCTTTGGGCCTTCACAATTTCATTTCCCATCCTCCTGGGTTGACTTCCTCAAAGAATTTTAATTCATAGGGTGCTACCTTTCCTCTGAATACTTCAAAAACAACTTTCCTCAAACCTAACGTACAAGTCCAACTATGTGCTGATTTTTTTTCTCCTCCTCAATCAGAAATTCTAAGACAGAATGGTCACATCCCCTCAAAGTTTCAAACATTTCTGCTCTAACAAGAAGTTCCCTTAGTTTCTGAGAATCAGATTCAAGATAGAACTTCCTTTTATTGGTCCCTACACCTTTTAAAGGATGAAATTATCACTAAGACCAGATAAGTCAAGTGAACCAGTATTTCTTAAACAAATACTATGTGCCCACTTATTATGGGGTAGCTAGGTGGCACAGTGGATAGAGTGCCAGACCTAGAGTCAGAATAATCTAAATTCAAATCCAGCCTCAGACACTTGGTTGCTATGTGATCTTAGGTAAGTCATTTAATCTTGTTGTATCCTGTTTCTTCATTTTAAAAATTAGCTGGAGAAAGAAATGGCAAACCCCTGCAATATCTCTGCTAAAAATATCCCCCAAAGAGTCATGATCATGCAAAACTGAAAAAAATGACTAAATAACAACCTGTGCCCCCAGCGCTATGCTTCAATCAAGAAGTTATTAGTTTGCTTTTGTCAAAAAGAGAGTTTCAAGAGATATATGGATAGTGAAGTTCTCCATCACTATAATATCATGTTTCTCTGCCAGGCTTGGGGTCCGTTCTCTACATTCTTCTTCTATTTCATCTCCCTGCACCCCAAGTGATGTATAGGATTCTCAAAGCCAAGAATCACTTCGGATTTTCTGTCCTTTGATGTCCACACAAAATTGTCTATCATATATTTCCCTCTGGTTGTTGGATTTCCTTATATATCCTTAATAGATGATGTTACCCTTTCCTCATCACTTATTCTCTTTCTTTTGAATGTTATACCTATCTAAAACCATACCATAATCAAATACTCAAGTGTAAACAAAAGGACAAGCTCCTGAGTTTATGCTTTTTACAAAATGAAACTTGGCAGACTTGATATCATGATGAGTCAATTGCCACTTGCTAATAACCTTTCTGAGTGACAGCATGTTATAATAAATGGTGTATTTACCCCAGAGTTAGAAAGACTTGAGTTCAAGTCTGTCACTGACACATAATAGCTGGATCATTGATCCTAATCAAGTCACTTAATTCCTATAAGCCCTGTAAATGGTAGAGCATGTGCTGACCTCCACTGATAGAAAGAGTTTTTTATAGGAGCTCTTGATGATGATGAATTCACACATCTAGTCCAAAATAACAAAAACCACCCTTACCCATGTCCATTCTCTCTTCCTCACTGTCAGTCCTAGAATCCTGCTTATGCCAGACCTCCTAGTAAACAAACAAGAAACACAAGCAAATAAATAAAACAGCCCTTCCATTGAATGGCCAATTTTCAACAAATAACCCCCATATAGATTCTATCTCTGGTTCAGGTGTAAACTGCGTAAATTATCAAGTGATAATATGGCAGTGGGAGCAATGCAATTTCAATAAATTATGTGGTTTGTTCAGGCACCAGAGATAACAATAGCATCAAGTTATTATAGAGATCAAATGAGATAATATATTTTAAAATGCTTCATCAAAAAGTATATTTAGTTATTTGAATTTTTATTTTCTCAACTTTGTTGTGTTTTAAAATATGCAGCTCACAGGTGACATGTGATTCAGATGGTTCAGGTGTGGGGGCACTAAGGGTGTGCTTGCTGGGCATATTCAGAAAACATTTGGACAGCTTTTGGGAGATGAGAATATTTCTGTTTCCCTTCTTAAAAATCAGCCCAAACACTTTCAGCATTTGAGCTGTGGCTCTAAGACTTCAAAGCTGTGTTTTCTCTGAAATGGGAAAAAGTAAATTGTAGGGGAATAAGAATAGAACGGGCACAAAAGAAATATCACAGGATATCTTAAAATGTAATAATTAAAATGCAACTATCCAAATGAATACCTTTGAAACATATTAATATTCGAATCTAAAAATAGATTAACAAGTAGCAAATAAAATGAACATTTCAATAAACAGAACATGAAACTACAAATATTTGTCATATATGGCTTGCTTTTAAATATACATACAACAAATTTAACATGTAACTTTCTTAGTTATCTTACTTATTTGTAATTCTTTCTGTCCTTCCTTTTTCTTTCTTCCTGCGCATTTAAAAAATATACGCTTCAATGACTTATTTTTCTTTTTTTTTTTTTGGAAGCATTTTTAAACAGGTTTACCCTTCCAATTGCTTCTTGCTTAGAATGACATTAAAGTTAATTTTAATTGCTTAAGCCACAAGCTTTTGACACAAAGAGGTGGCTAAAAGTCATGCTGGGTAGCAAAGTGAGCCTAACAGGAATTCCAGATCTGCTAAATAAAATCTAGACTCTGTGCATGAGAACTGCCTGTATCTGCCTTTGAAAATACTTAAGAAACCAGCTAGAGCATAGAAAAGAGGCCTGACGAGAAATCCTGTTTGGTCACAAACTAACGGCCTCTTACCATTGTTGTCATTATATTTTTTAAATCTTAAGTTCCGTGTTAGAATAGATACTAGGTATTGGTATATCTGCCCAAGGTACCCAGCCTCGATATATCCCAGTTGGGGCATTATACCAATTCTTCTCAATGCTGACACAGGCTCTCTAATCACTACCTCATACCAATATTTAACCCTTTTACTTTATTAGAAATTGAGATTTCCACTAAAGACCTTCATACACTCTGATTCTTTACAGTAGGATGGAGTGAGCCTAGACTCTCAATGCCTACCTAGTTTAACAGGCTACAACCTTGAACGAGTTAGCATTTATATATCTTTTTAAGGCTTGCAAAACACTATATATAATTATATTTTATATTGATTATGTAATATTATATATTTGTAGTCACATTTGTTTCTCAAAACAACTCTGAAAGGCGGGTGACTTTATTATCTCTATTTATGTATGATGAAATCGAGGCTGAGAAAGATTAAATGACTTTTCCAGGGTCACAGTTAGTAAGTTTCTGAGACAAAATTCTAGCTCAAGTCTGTCTGACACCAAGTCCAACACTCTCTGCACTTTGCAGAGTCTAGATGCTTCTCCTCAAACCAGAAAAGCCAATGACAGACTATAAAGTTTTTTGTTCTGGAGTACTTAGAGTGCTAAATTCTGAAAGGCTCCTCACCACTTTGGCCAGATGATGGTGAGTTGGGGTGGGACAGTCATTAATTCACAGAGGGGTTCTGATTAAGGTCAGCAAAGAAATTCCCACATTGACAGTCAGAGACCCTTGAAATATAAGGTTTTGAGAGCTTCAAAGCTCTCGACTGGGGATTTAATAATCCAGAACAGAGGGGGGAGGAATGATATTTCCAGATGGGTTGATCACTGTATGATCTGAGGATTTCTGTGGTCATTCAACTGGAGCATGGCAAAATTAATCAAAGCTACATATGATATATAGCCTTGTGCTCTGCTGGTCTAATTTTAAAACCCTCCCCTTGCAATGTAGTTCCAGGCCACAGGAAAAGCTGATGGGTTTCTAGGTAGCCCTGGTGACACACCATGCTCAAGATTCCCTGCTGCTTTGAAAGCAGTGGTTATGCCTGCCTAGCATGGGATTTGGAGGAGAATTTGGAACAGGCTCAGAAGCAGATGAATAAGAACATATTATGGCCCCACAAATTTACCAAGGAATTTATCTTTTGGGTGGGAAGAAAACCCCTTGATGGCAAATGCTCCTTTTAGAGGGGTCCCAGCATCCTTGGAGAGACTAAAGGGTTCCTTTGGCAATGAGGTAGCATTTTTATATCATTACATCCAAATGCCACCAACTTTCCTCTCCTCTGCACAAAACTCTGATCAATGGGCTGACCCCTGGAGTGACTAGTCCATTAAAATTAAATTTCTGCTGAAGAGGTCTTTTGAATCTTGTTAAACTCAATATAGTTGGTTCAAAATTAAAAACTAAAAAATAATAGTAATCAATGGGAAAACCAAGAATATGCTAGTCCCAAAGTAAAGAGCGTATCTTGCAACCTGGTCTCAGTACAACCAAGTCAGTACCACCTGTGAGCTTGATATGTACCACATTGCTGATGCTACTGGATGTTTGCATCTGAGCCACCAGGAATGAAGGTGGAAACATCCTCCTTAAGTCTCAGAAGAGATTTCTACTTTTCCACATTCTGTTCCTGTGATTACCACTCCACAATCACAATGATATGTGTATGCTTATATGTGTTGGGTTGGGGGGTGGTGAGTGTGGTTAAGCCTTGATGATCAGTTAATTAGGTCTGATTGCATATTTTTGTCACTAAAAATATAAATGGCGCTAATTAATTTAAAACTAAAAGAGGGTTGAACCCCCATGGCATCTGCTTATGCAGCACATGTCAAAATTAAACATACATTTGGGATGGAGCTGAGTTAATTCTAAGCTCACTGATGCACAAATTGAAGAGAGGGTAGGCAGAGTAAGGAACAACCTCATACCTAGGAAGTTTTTTTAAAATAAAAGACAGATGATTTTTATTTTGTTTCTAAATACACAAGAAATGACTTTGATATTATTATATGTCATTGAAGTAAGGTGAGTGGCAGAAGAAAGGACTAAAGTTGAAACTGAAATACCTAGGGTCAGGTCCTAGGTTGGTCACAGACAAGTGATTATGAGGTGGGTGAACCAGATGATTTCTAAACTCCATCCTATTCTATTATTCCAAAGTGCAAAGTCCACTTAAACCCTAGATCTGTATTGGTGAGCCTATGGCACATGTGCCAGAGGGGGCTGATCCCTTTCCCCTCTTCATCACACCTGAGGAGATATTTCCACATCACCCACCCCTCTGCCTAGCAGCCCAAAAGTAGCACTTCCTCCCTCCCCTGTCTGAGGTAAAGAAGTGTA
The DNA here is from genome assembly GCF_027887165.1 of Monodelphis domestica. Taxonomy (NCBI): domain Eukaryota; kingdom Metazoa; phylum Chordata; class Mammalia; order Didelphimorphia; family Didelphidae; genus Monodelphis; species Monodelphis domestica. The sequence goes on from NC_077231.1 coordinate 261,786,742, forward strand.
AAATAATAAAAATAATGCTATAAAATGTGTAAATGATACTTACTATGTGCCAGGCACTGTGTTAAGTGTTCTTATAATTATTATCTCATTTGATCTTCACAGCAACCCTAGGAGGTAAATGCTACTATGATCACCATTTTACAGATGAGAAAACTGAAGCAAACAGGGTTATGTGACTTATCCAGGTCACACAGCTAATAAGTTTCTGAGACCAAATTTAAACTCTGGTCTTCTTGACTTCAGGCCCAGTATTCTATCCACTCTGCAACTTATCTGCCCCATGGAGTGAGAAACCACTTTCACCTAGGGTAAAATCAATGGCATCTGAATTGGGCATTTAAAGGGAAAAATGTTCAGGTAGAGAGAAAGGGGAAGTCCATTGCAGACATGAGTGAGCAAAGATATTGTTATAGGAGAGAAGATAGCATATATATACACATATATACACATAAATACACACACACACATTTTTTTAACTCTTACCTTCCATCTTGGAATCAATACTATGTATTCATTCCAAGGCAGAAAAGTGACAAGGACTAGGCAATGGGGGCTAAGTGACTTGCCCAAGGTCACACAGCTAGAAAGTGTCTGAGGCCTGATTTGAACCTAGGACCTCCCATATCTAGGCCTGGCTCTCCATCCACTGAGCCACCTAGCTGCCCCCAATGGTGAATATTTTAATCCTATTTGCATTTGTTGTTGTTATGATTCCAAACTGTAGATCTTCCTCCCTCTGACGCTAAAATTTCATTATTGTTTTAAAAACTATCATAGTGGTGTAGTAAATAAAGGGCTATTCCTAGAATCAAGAAGACTCCTTCCTCTGAGAACTTGGATCACAGACTTAGAGCTGGGATGGACTTAATAATTTCACAACTAATGCACATCTGGCTAATTTTATAACCCCTCACTTTTGTTAGATGAGAAAAATTGAGACTGAAATCAGGTTAAAGATTTGGCCACACTTATATAGGCAGTAAGTAAGAGAGGTAATATTTGAACATAGGTCATTTGGCTACAAATTTGGCTTTCTTAACATTATATCTTTTTTATTTTTTTTTAAACCCTTACCTTCCGTCTTGGAGTCAATACTGTGTATTGGCTCCAAGGCAGAAGAGTGGTAAGGGTAGGCAATGGGGGTCAAGTGACTTGCCCAGGGTCACACAGCTAGGAAGTGGCTGAGGCCGGATTTGAACCTAGGACCTCCCATCTCTAGGCCTGGCTCTCAATCCACTGAGCTACCTAGCTGCCCCCAACATTATATCTTGATACTAGATTGTGTGGCACTTAGCAAGTCAGTTAACCTCTCAGTGTATCAGGCAATACCCTAAGTTTATAAGTTAAAGATGGATTATTGATCTAAATCAGTGAAAGGAGTTCTCACACTGAGAGGTCCCATGCATTTATAAAATAATAGGTCTAATTCTCCACCTCAAAGGAAATTATTTTTAAAATGGTTTCCAATTTCTTACTGTGAAAAGAAAAGAACTAAAAGAAGATGGGAATAGGGAGTAATACTCTGGGAGGTTGGGTAGGGAGAGAAGGTAGAGGCACCCAACTATACATCAAAGATCAAATCTTCATAATGACCCAAGACTATTCCAAGAAATTATGAAGGGCTGCAATATTACCATGGGGTCAGGCTGGGCTAGTTGGGCCATACAACTATCTGGATATGCTAAGAGAATGCTTAGAAGGAATTTAACTTTTCCCTCAGGAGAGATGAAATTTTACTTTCCCACAATTGTGAACAGTAACTTTGGTCATGAGATAAAGTCTCCAAATTCAAAGTGATCTCTGATGTTTGTGCCTGGGTGGCAGAATTCTAGAGGATGAAATGGAGAGACTGAGACCTATGAAAACCCGTCCTTACTTATTATAAACCAAATGCTCCTAGGGGACTGTAAACCAAACCTAACAACAGGACAGAGGTAAGGAACCCTCCTGCTGGACTCAACCTAAAAGGTACATCCCCCCAAAAGCCTGAATTCCAGAACACTCAGGTTTAAGGGGAAGGAAGAAGGAAGGTTCTAGGACCCTTCCCCCACCCACAGTACTGAGCCTCCAGCAGGGGCTGGAATCTCTGGACCAGCAAGGGTGCTAGACTGGAGGGAATACCTTGAGGGCAAAGCTGTGCCAGGTTCAGAGCTCTAAATATGGGAGGCTGGGAAGCAGCTCAAAGAGAAGCACAGAGGACACAGCCTAGTCACAACAGGAGAGACACTCCATATTGTGCCCCACCCCACCCCCACCTTTCCCAAGGGTTTGGCTTCAGGGCACATCCAGCTCTGCAAGTTCAACTCAGCTGGGCTTAACCTCATTAAGCTTTCTTAGGGCCAGGAAGCTCAAGCTCTAACACCCCTCCTCCAAAGGCTGCTCTGAGTGCCTTACTAAACTCCAAGGGTGAAGGCTGACAGAAAAACCCAAACACAGATTCAGCACACAATGAGAGGAGCAAGAGTGTAGGCAACTACAGTTAGAAAAGAAGGGGAAAATATGAGCAAAAAACAGAAAGAGAAAAAAAGAAATTACAATCAACAACTTCTGTACAGGCAATGAACAAAGAGCAAATGGAACAGAGAAGGATGAGAGAACACCAAGCAAAAAAAAACAAAAACCCCAGCGAATTGGACACAGGCCTTGGAAGAACTCAAAATACAATTCAAAACACAATTGAGAGAGGCTGAAGACAACTGGGAAAAGAACTTAAAAAGCAAGATAAGTCATCTGGAAACAGAGGCACTTGAACTAAAATCAGAAAATAGTGTCTTGAAAGCCAAAATTAATCAGCTTGAAAATGAGGCAAAGGAGATGAAGGATGAGGCAAAGAAAATGAAATATGAGGCAAAGGAGATGAAAGATGACCTCCAAAGAAAATGAGACCATAAGGAGAATGACCAAAAAGCCAGGGATGGAATTCAGTCCTTAAAAACCAGAATACAAAAATTAGAAACAAGCAACTTCACAAGGCAGTATGAAACTATAAAACAAAACCAAAAGAATGAAAAAATTGAGGAAAGTATGAAACATATCATTAAAAAATAGAAGATTTAGAAAATTGTCACAGGAAAGACAACTTAAGAATCTCTGGTCTACCAGAAGATCATGACAAGAGAAAAAAGTCTGGACATCATCCTACAGGAAATTATTCAAGAAAACTGCCCCGACATTCTAGAACAAGAGGGAAAGGTGAAGATTGAAAGAATCCACATATCACCTCCTTTACTTAATCCCCAACTGATAAGACTCAGGAATGTTATAGCCAAATTCAAGAACTACCACACCAAGGGAAAAATATTATAAGCTGCTAAGAAGAAGTCATTCAGATACCATGGAACTACAGTCAGGATAACACAGGATCTCTCTGCATCTACACTGAAGGACCAAAAGGCATAGAATATGATATTCTGGAAAGCAAGGGAACTAGGTCTACAATCAAGAATCAACTCTCCAGCAAAACTGACTATATTCTTACAGGGGAAGTATGGTCATTTAATAAAATAGAAGAATTCTAAGCATTTGTAAAGAAAAGACCAGACCTGAACAGAAAATTTGATGTCCAAACATAAAACTCAAGAGAATCATCTAAAGATTAAGAAAGGGGAAAAAAACAATAAACAAACTTTTCTTAAGGGACCTAATAAGTTAAAATGATATGTATCCCTAAAGACAAGAGGATATTAATAACTCTTAAAAATTGTTATTATCACCTGGGTAGCTAGAAGAATTATACTGAGAGCGGAAGAGTGACAAACTATATAGAATGAAATGCCAAAACATAAGTATGTATATAGATACATGTATACATAAATATATATGTGTATATATATATATATATATATATATATACAACTTGAGTTTTCAAAAAGAGGTTAATACTAAGAGAAATGGGAAAAGAAATAAAATGGGGTAAATTTATATGTCACAAAGAAGTGCAAAGCGGGAGGGGGCAAAAACATCAATACACTGGAAGGGTAATGAGGCTGGAGATAGGAAATACTCAATTCTTACATGCATTGAAATTGACTCAAAGAGGGAAGAACAATCAAATACATTGAGGCAGAGAATTGATTTGGGCCCTATAGGGAAGTAGAAGGATAACAAACAGACAAGTGGGGAGGAAAGAAATACAAGGGAGGGAGAGGATGGGGGGTTAGTTTAAAAATACTGTAAAGAAAACAAAAGGGGAATAAGAAGGGGGGTGGACAGGGAAGTAAAATAAGGTTTGGAATTAGGGGAACTGAATAAAAACAAAACATGGGTATAGAAGGAAACAGTGAAAGAAGAAAGGGCAGGACTAGGAGTGGAAATCAAATACTGGGAAATACACAGCTGGTAATAATAACTCTGAATATGAATGGAATGAACACACCCATAAAACACAAGTAAATAGCAAAGTGGATTAGAAGCCAAAACCCTGCCATATGCTGTCCATAAGAAACACACATGAGAAAGGTAGACACACACAGTGTAAAAGTAAGAGGATGGTGCTAAATCTATTGGGCATCAATAGATATAAAGAAGGTAGGAGTCACAATCATGATATCTGACAAAGCCAAAGTAAAAATAGATCTAGTCAAAAAAAGATAGAGAAGGTAATTACATCCTGATAAAAGGCAGTATAGAACATAAGGAAATATCAGTACCCAACATGTATGCACAAAATGGCATAGTAACCAAATTTTGAAAGGAAAAACTAGTGGAGCTCAAGGATGAAATGGAAAGAAAAACCATACTAGTGGGAGACCTGAACCTTCCTCCATCAGAACTAGATAAATCAAACCAAAAAATAAATAAGAAAGAGGTAAGAGAAGTGAATGAAATCTTGTAATAATTAGTTACTAGATATGTGGAGAAAAAATAAATAGGGACAAAAAAGAGTACACCTTCCTTTCAGTAGCACACGGTACATTCACAAAGATTGACCATGTACTAGGGCATAAAAACATACCAAACAAGTGCAAAAGCGCAGAAATAATAAATGCAACTTTCTCAGACCACAATTCAATGAAAATAATAATTAGTAAGGGTACATGGGGAGGTAAATAAAAAATTCATTGGAAATTAAAGAATACGATTCTCCAAAATCGGTTAAAGAACAAATCATAGAAACAATTAATTTCATTGAAGAAAATGACAATGATGAGACATCCTTTCAAAATCTATGAGATGCAGCCAAAGCAGTACTCAGAGGAAAATTCATATCCCTGAGTGCATATATTAACAAATTAGGGGAAGCAGAGGTCAATGAATTGGGCATGCAAATTAAAAAACTAGAAAGTGAACAAATTAAAAATCCTCAGATGAAGACCAAATGAGAGATCCTAAAAAAAGTCATAGGAGAAATTAATAAAATTGAAAGTCAATGAACTATTGATTTAATAAATAAGATTAAGAGCTGGTACTTTGAAAAAAAATAAATATATAAAGTACTAGTCAATCTAATTTAAAAAATAAAAGAAGAAAACCAAATTGACAGTATCCAAGATGAAAAGGGAAACCTCACCTCTAATGAAGAGGAAATTAAGGCAATCATTAAAAATTTTTATGCCCAATTATACAGCAATAAATATGGCGATCTGGGGGACATGGATGAATATTTAAACAATATAAATTGCCTAGACCAACAGAAGAAGAAATAGAACACCTAAACAGCCCCATATCAGAAAAAGAAATTGAACAAATCATCAAAGAACTCCCTAAGAAAAAATCCCCAGGGCCTGATGGATTCACAAATGAATTCTATCAGACATTCAAAGATCAACCAATCCTAATATTATACAAACTATTTGACAGGATAAGCAAAGAAGGAGTTCTACCAAATTCCTTTTACAACACAAATATGGTACTGATTCCAAAAGCCAGGCAGGTCAAAAACAGAGAACAAAAACTACAGACCTTAATGAACATAGATGCAAAAATCTTAAATAGTATGAACCTTAAAAAATTCTCAGACCCTACTTTATAAGGTTTGGTTAAGACCATTCCCCACTTTAAACAATGAAGGGACTTAGATCAGAAATGTGAGACCTTTACTCCACCCCTACTTAAGCATACTTTAGGGGAAGAAACTCCTTGCTGAACAATGAAAAATACTTAAACCCATACTTATAGTAAGGCAAAAGTTCTTAAGCTGTGCCTAATTTTATATCTAACTCAAAAGGGTGCTAAGTACCTATAAAGGTCAGGCAACTTGTGAATTTACAAGGAGCAAAGAAGTGAGAACTTACTCAGAGGTTTTTTTCAGGTGTGAACTTAATCAAAAGTTTAAGCCTACTTAGGTGTGAATTAAGAATGGTCTGTCCTTTGGAAAACATCTACTGTGATTGGTAGATGTGAGAACTTAGGGGAGGTGACATAGAAGAAAATTCCCTTTAAAAGGAGATGAAAAGCTGAAAGAGGGGACTCTCTCTCTCTCTCTCTCTCTCTCTCTCTCTCTCTCTCTCTCTCTGGGGCTGTCAGAAGAATCTCTCTCTGGAGATGGAGCTGGCTGAACTGGTGTCTCTCTGAACACTAGAATCTTGCTTGGACAAATCTTGTGGTGAGTGGATTGAAGACTGACTGATCTCTTTCTCTTAAGGCTGGCCTAAGCTGGCCTAGCCTTTTTTCTCATTATTCCCTTTTCCTCTCCCTTTAATTCCTCATTTGTATTAATTAAAATCTCTGTAAAACCGAGTTGACTTGTGTATATTTCATATTTGGGAATTTTCCCCTGGTGACCACTTTATATTTTGATTTAAAACAAGACACTGTCTTGAAACCATATTTCTGCGGTCACAATTTAAGCCAAACCACTCTTTTATCTGTAACAGTTTATGACACCAAACTATTTTAAATGTTACAATAGGATACTAGCAAAAAGACTTCAGCAAGTGATCAGGAGGGTCATTCACTATGATGAAGTAGGATTCATTCCAGGAATGCAGGACTGGTTCAATATTAGGAAAACCATCCACATAATTGACCATATCAACAAGCAAACCAACAAAAATCACATGATTATTTCAATAGATGCAGAAAAAGTCTTTGATAAAATACAACACCTATTCCTATTAAAAATACTAGAAAGTATAGGAATAGAAGGATTGTTCTTAAAAATAATAAACAGTATATATCTAAGACCATCAGCTAACATCATCTGCAATGAGGATAAACTAGATGCATTCCCAATAAGATCAGGAGTGAAACAAGGATGCCCATTATCACCTCTATTATTTAACATTGCACTAGAAACACTAGCAGTAGCAATTAGAGAAGAAAAAGAAATTGAAGGCATCAAAATAGGCAAGGAGGAGTCCAAGTTATCACTCTTTGCAGATGACATGATGGTCTACTTAAAGAATCCTAGAGATTCAACCAAAAAGCTAATTGAAATAATCAACAACTTTAGCAAAGTTGCAGGATACAAAATAAACCCACATAAGTTATCAGCATTTCTATATATTTCCAAAACATCTCAGCAGCAAGAATTAGGAAGAGAAATCCCATTCAAAATCACCTTAGACAAAATAAAATATTTAGGCATCTATCTCCCGAGACAAACACAGGAACTATATGCACACAACTACAAAACACTCTCCATACAATTAAAACTAGACTTGAGCAATTGAAAAAACATTAACTGCTCATGGGTAGGACGAGCCAATATAATAAAAATGAACGTCCTACCCAAACTGATCTACCTATTTAGTGCCATACCCATTGAACTTACAAAAAAAATTTACTGAATTAGAAAAAACCATAACAAAGTTCATTTGGAAGGACAAAGGATCAAGGATATCCAGGGAAATAATGAAAAAATATACAAAGGAAGGTGGCCTGGCAGTCCCCGATCTCAAACTATACTATAAAGCAGTGGTCATCAAGACAATTTGGTAATGGCTAAGAGACAGAAAGGAGGATCAGTGGAATAGACTTGGGGTAAGTGACCTCAGCAAGCCAGTCTATGACAAACCCAAAGATCCCAGCTTTTGGGACAAAAATCCACTATTTGACAAAAACTGCTAGGAAAATTGGAAGACAATGTGGGAGAGATTAGGTTTGGATCAACATCTCACACCCTACACCAAGATAAACTCAGAATGGGTGAATGACCTGAACATAAAGAAGGGAACTATAAGTAAATTAAGTGAACACAGAATAGTATACATGTCAGACCTTTGGGAAGGGAAAGACTTTATAACCAAGCAAGACATAGACAGAATCACAAAATGTAAAATAAATAATTTTGATTTCATCAAATTAAAAAATTTTTGTACAAAACCAATGTAACCAAAATTAGAAGGGAAGTAACAAATTGGGAAACAATCTTCATAACAAAAACCTCAGACAAAGGACTAATTACTCAAATCTATAAAGAGCTAAAGCAATTGTACAAAAAACCAAGCCATTCTCCAATTGATAAATGGGAAAGGGACATGAATAGGCAGTTTTCATCCAAAGAAATCAATACTATTAATAAGCATATGAAAAAGTGTTCTAAATCACTGATAATGAGAGAGATGCAAATCAAAACAACTCTGAGGTATCACCTCACACCTAGAAGATTGGCTAACATGACAGCTATGGAAAGTAATGAATGCTGGAGGGGATGTGTCAAAGTGGGGACATTAATGCACTGCTGGTGGAGTTGTGAATTGATCCAACCATTCTGGAGGGCAATTTGGAACTAAGCCCAAAGGACACTAAAAGACTGTCTGCCCTTTGATCCAGCCACAGCACTGCTATGGCCAAAGAGATACTAAGGAAAAGACATGTAAGAGAATATTCATAGCTGCACTCTTTGTGGTGGCAAAAATTTGGAAAATGAGGGGATGCCCTTCAATTGGGGAATGGCTGAACAAATTATGGTATATGTTGGTGATGGAATACTATTGTTCTAAAAGAAATAAATAAAGTGGAGGAATTCCATGGAGACTGGAACAACCTCCAGGAAGTGATGCAGACTGAGAGAAGCAGAACCAAAAAATCATTGTACACAGAGACTGATACACTGTGGTACAATCAAATGTAATGGACTCCTCCTTTAGTCTCAATGCAATGTCCTTGAACGTTCTGCAGGGACCAAGGAGACAAAAACACTACCCACAATTAGAGTACAAACAGTGGGAGTAAAAACATTGAGGAAGGACAACAGCTTGACTACAGGGATGGAGAGGATATGATTGAGGAGAGACTCTGAATGAACACCCTACTACGGAAATCAATAGCATGGAAATGGGCTCTGGTTGAGGACGCATGTAACACCCAGAGGAATCATGCATTGCCAATGGGAGGTATTGGGGGAGGGAGAAGGAAGAAAAAAGGTGATCTTTGTTTCTAATGAATAATGTTTGAAAACAACCAAATAAAATAATAATGTTTAAAAAATAAATAAATTAAATAAAATCACCCTAGACAATATAACATACTTAGGAATCTATCTCCTGAGACAAAGACAGGAACTATATGAACACAACTACAAAACACTCTCCACACAATTAAAACTAGATTTAAACAATTGGAAAAACATTAACTGCTCATGGGTAGGACGAGCTAACATAATAAAAATAACTATCCTACCCAAACTTATTCACTTATTTAGTGTCATACCCACTGCACTACAAAAAAAACTTTTTTACTGAATTAGAAAAACCATAACAAAGTTCATTTGGAAGAACAAAAGATCAAAGATATCCAGGGAAATAATGAAAAAATGGGAAGGAAGGTGGCCTTGCAGTCCCAGATCTCAAACTGTACTATAAAACAATGGTTATCAAAATAATATGGTACTGGCTAAGAGACAGAAAGGAGGATGAGTGGAATAGACTTGGGATAAGTGACCTCAGCAAGACAGTCTATGATAAGCCCAAAGATCCTAGAGTTTGGGACCAAAATTCACTATTTGATAAAAAAAAAACTGCTGGGAAAATTGGAAGACAGTATGGGAGAGATTAGGTTTGGATCAATATCTCACACCCTATACCAAGATGAACTCAAAATAGGTGAATGACTTGAATATAAAGAAGGAAACTATAAATAAATTAGATGAACACAGAATAGTATACATTTCAGATCTTTGAGAAAGGAAAGACTTTAAGACCAAGCAAGAATTAGAAAAAACATCACAATGTGTAAAATAAATAATTTTGATTACCTTAAATTAGAAAGCTTTTGTACAAACAAAACCAATACAACCAAAATTAGAAGGGAAGCGACAAATTGGAAAGCAATCTTCATAAGAAAAACCTCTGAAAAAGGTCTAATTACCCAAATTTATAAAGAGCTAAATCAATTTTTACAAAAAATCAAGCCATTCTCCAATTGATAAATGGGCAAGGGACATGAACAGGCAATTTTCAGTTAAAGAAATCAAAACTATTAATAAGCACATGAAGAAGTGCTCTAAATCTCTTATAATCAGAGAGATGCAAATCAAAACAACTCTGAGGTATCACCTCACACCTAGCAGATTGACTAACATGACAGAAATGGAAAGTAATGAATGCTGGAGGGGATGTGGCAAAGTTGGGACATTAATTCATTGCTGGTGGAGTTGTGAACTGATCCAACCATTCTGGAGGGCAATTTGCAACTATGCCCAAAGGGAGCTAAAAGATTGTCTGCCCTTTGATCCAGCCATAGCACTGCTGGGTTTGTACCCCAAAGAAATAATAAGGAAAAATAAATGTACAAGAATATTCATAGCTGCACTCTTTGTGGTGGTAAAAAAAAAATTGGAAAATGAGGGGATGCCCTTCAATTGGGGAATGGCTGAACAAATTGTGGTATATGTTGGTGATGGAATACTATTGTGTGCAAAGGAATAATAAAGTGGAGGAATTCCATGGGGACTGGAACAACTTCCAGGAAGTGATGCAGAGTGAAGGGAACAGAACCAGGAGAACATTGTACACAGAGACTAATACACTGTGGTACAATCAAACATAATGTACTTCTCCGTTAGGGGCAATGCAGTGATCCTGAACAACTTGGAAGGATCTATGAGAGGGAACGCTATCCACATTCAGGGGAAAACCTGTGGAAGTGGAAACACCGATGAAAAAGACCTGCTTGATTATATGGGTCGAGGGGGATATGATTAGGGATGTGGACTCTGGGTGAACATCCTAGTGCAAGCATCAACAATGTGGAAATAGGTTCTAATCAAGCACACTTGTAATACCCAGTGGAATTGCATGTCAGCTAAGGCAAAGGTGGGGTGAGGGGAGGGCAGGAAAGAATATCATTCTTGTAACGAAGGAATAATGTTCTAAACTGACTAATTAAAAAAAAAAAAGAATTCCATAATGTCTAGGATAAGATTGAACTAGATGACTAATTAATTTGGGCATTACTTTTCTTTTAAAAATTGTGATGTCCATAATGAGAGATGCACTCCCTCCTCCCTGCAAAGGAATAAAGCAATTTAAAAATGTTAATCCCCTGTGTAAGGTACAGAAGCAGGAGGATGACCAGTTAGAGCATGAGCCCACAGTTTGAGGAATCAAATTCACTTCACCCCATCTTTAAAATATTAGGAGAATAGGACAACCAGTGGAAGTAACCATTTGTTAGAATGTAAGCTCTGTGAGGATTATTTCTTTGTATCTCCAGTGCCTAGTACAGAGCCTTATGCAGAGAAGTTATTTATTTTTTCAATGTATATCAAATTTAATTCAAAGGTGCATTTGAACTTTCAATTCTGCTCAACTGAGAGACATTAGAACCAAAATTTTGGATGCCATAAAAAATATCTCTGGATATTTTGATAGATATGTTGTCTCGACGCCTCCACATAGCCAGTTGTATGCCCACCTCCACTTCATCTCCAATGTCATTTCTACTCATGTTTTTCCATAAATCCCCCACAAAGGATTCATCTAATGTTTTGGAGGCCTCTCTCTTGTTCTTTTACTATTTCATGGTTAGCAGTGAAACACTTGAGCTTTTCAATCTATTATCATTCATTCTTACTATGTGATTAGTCTACCTCCTTTCTTAGTAACATTCATGCCCTTCATTATATATTTTATATCACTTCTCCCATCAGAGTCATTATTGTAACATCTGGCAGCCTACTTACAAACATCATTCATCTTTTCATTCTCCTTTGAACATTAAGAAAAATGATATTTTTCTTTTTTTTCTCCAGGAATACCTTGATGTGACCCTAACTTTATTCTTCTTTGGTTTGAACTGGATACTACTAATAAACCAATATTGAGGGTATGGTTCTGACCAATGAACTACTGATATAACTACTTAATACAGCTGTGATTTTTCTAATAATCCAAATAGTGTGCACTTTTGTCACAGTAGAGGCACTGTGCTTGAGAGAGGTAGCATGGGATCATGGACATGAAAAGCTGGATCTGAAGTTATAGGAGACTCTATAATAATTAAACTTTTATTTACATTGTGAAAAGTGAATCAAGCTTTCTTTGTCTATCAATCAGCAATTCTTAAATTAATCAATCAAAAACTTAAACACCCCTACTTAACACTAAGTTAGAGTGTACTTACTAAACACTGTCCTGTCCAGGGCAATGCTAAGCAAATTGAAAGACTGCAATTGGTCCCTGTAAAGTGGAGGGACAGGAAGGGATGTGGAAAAATGACTATTAAAAGTCCTGAATTTCCTGTCCAGGTTGCTTCTCCTGGTGACTTGACTTTGGAGGTGGTTTTGGACTTGCCCCTTGGCTTGGACCTTGACTTTGGCTCTTGGACTGCTTCTTGGAGGACTGCTCCTGGATCTTCTTTGGACTTCATCTTGGCTGACTGAGTTGCTGATCTTCCTTTCCTGGTTTCTGGAAAGATTAGTTCTGGAGAGGTCTTCCTTTCTTGGAGAAGACTGCATTAGTGGAACCCTTTCATAAGACACCAATGGGTCCTCTGCCTGAGGGTTACCGAGCCCTGCCAGTGCTGAACCAGACACTGGGGCAACATTTAGTGTGATAGGCTAGATATTTTCTCTACCCTCTTCTTACATTTTTCTACTTTTACTCTTTCTACCTCTTTGTAAATAAGCTACTAAAGGTCATTTTGACTTGAGTTATAATATTTTATATCAGTGACCAAATATTACTTTAGAACTCTCATATTTAGTCAAACTCTATATGTAATTTCTTACAACATATAAAAAGTTGTTTTTTCACATTAAAAAAGAAATTTGGTATTTACAGTTAGAACATTAAGAAGTTAGTCAGCCATGATGTTGCAGAGGATCAGTGATAAAAACCATTACCCATCTCCTGACTGAGAGCTGATAGACTAATTTGTAGAATGTGACACACAAATTTTTGGACCTAATCAATATGAGAATTTGCTTTGCTTCACTGTTTATTTGTTACAAGGGTTTGTTTTTCTTCCTTTTTTCTGGGGAAAGAAGGTAGGAGGAAGAAAAACATAAATATCTGATCATTAAAAAAGTCATCAATTTTTAAGTCAGCAGTGATGATTATCAATTAATTCTTCTAAGATCAATATGCTCTAATATTTAAGCTTCTGATTTGTGACACACATAATTCACAGTAACTTCAAAGGAAGATTTAGAAGAATAAAAATTGGTCTCAAATTAATCATGTGATGATACATTTGTTGGTTCTATTATTGCAGGCTTAGAAACCAAGGCAACAAATACCTAAATGCAATATCAATTGTAGTATTCTATTGTTATGAAAATTTTAAAACAATTCTAAGTATATCCTAAACATTCCAATACATTGTTATTGCAAAATGCAGGGGAAGATTGGAGAGTGGATGAGTTACTGAATGCCAGTTGGCCCATTTCCAGACACATTTATTTTCTTCTAAAAAAATATTTCCATTTAAATTAGATTTGAAAATTTGGTGACCTGAAAACTATAAGCAATTTGGCAACTTTGTGTTTACTAATACTAGTTTGCTTGGATGGCAAAAAAATAAATATGGTTTTAACTTCACACCCAAATATGTTACTCCTGGGTTATATAGAGATGTGTGTGTGTGTATAATATTACTGATACATGTACATATGGCATAGTGTATATACATACACATGTAAACAGATGTGTGTATATGTACATATATACTTCAATATTTTTACTGACACATCAAGCCATGATTATTAGAGTTCAAATATTAAGTGTGGCCCTCCTTTGTCAATTAATCAACCAATCAATCATTACATATTTTCTATGTGCCAAGTCCTGTGGTAGATGATGGATCTACCTAAAGAGCCTAAAGAGTCAGAGACACAATGACAAAAAATGAAACAATCTCTTCTGTTTAGGAGCTTACATTATAACAGAGATGATAAAAGGTACATATGGAAACATATACAGAAAAACACATATACAATGTAGTTACGGAAAAGAGGCATTAAAATAGTAGTGCTAGATGGTGAGGCAGAGCAATCAGGAATGTCCTCTAGTAGAATGCTTCTTGAACTGAGTCTTGAAGAGAAGCACTGAGGCAGAGATGCAGAGGGAATGCATTACAAGCATATGGAATGGACAGTGAAAAAGGATGGGAAATGGAATGCCATGTGTAAGGCACAAAGAGAAGGTCAATTGGTTGCAGCACATTGTGAAAGAAGGAGAGTAATATATTAGGAGGACTAGAAAGATATATTGAATCTGAATTGTGGAAGGCTTGAAAAGAAAAATTGGAGGCATTTCTATTTCATCCAAAAGGCAGCCACTGGAGTTTACTCAAAAGGAGAGGAATGGTACAATCTGTACTTACAGAAAATTACTTTTGCAGCTCTGTGGAGGGTAGAAGACACTAGATTTTACCCATAAAATCTTCATAAAATTCTGATAATCCAGGCCCCAAAGCTAGCTGTTTAGTTTACTGTCAAGATTATTGTCATGAATAAAGGCTCTTCACTAAGAATTACAAAGAGGAAGCAACTAAGCTTCTGGGCATGACACTGTGTCCAATCTTCAGAGAAGAATCAAGCTTTTCACTAACACAGAAGAATCTTCACTATGTTGTCAGACTCCTCTCCTGTGGAGAAGATGAATACTGAAATCATGGCTAACTAAAGAAGTCTATCTACTGGTAATTTTTTACCATTGCAAACCATTCCCATTTTCTTCATTGCTGCAAGCAAATAAATTATTCCCTAACCCTACCTTGAGAATCTTAAGGTCAAAAAGATCATTTATTAAGACAAGGTGTTTAATGTAATGCCAAAACACACATGTGGAAGAGGGAAGGGAAAGAGAAAGAAGAAGTGAAATGGAGAAGAGATGGGGTGAGGAGAGGAATGAAAGGAGGGGGAGGAAACCAAGAAGATGAAAAAATGAGAAAGAGGAATTTCCAGCCAGCTGTGCCACAGACATTCATCATTTGATCTATGAAGCTTAAATTTTCAAATGAATTCCTCTGACTTGTCCTTTTTACAGATAAGAAAAGTCCACTCAAGTAATTTGGCTAATGGCAGGTATGGAAACATCAATACTGAGCCCATATATAGCCAGAGGTGAATCTGATATCTTGAAAGCTATGACTGAAGTACAAGTTCAGGTAGGTCCTACACCAAGTTGAAAAGGCTTCAAGTATCTACAAGTATGGCCTTGATGAAGAAGTATTTTATATGGTTAGAATCTGAAAATTAGTCAAGCTTAGTGTGGAGGTGCTCACCCCCAGATTGGTCACAGGGCAATGAATTCTTTTAATATAGCAAGTCTCATCATTCATGAAGTAGAAAAGGGTTTGAAAACTGTACAAGTGGTGAGAACATCCATGCCAGCAGAATCAAGGACACTTCTAAATGGTTGAATATAATTTGATCTGAAAAGAGGCTCCCAATATCAGTCATCCTAAGAGTCAAGTATTTCACTCAGTTGTACAATTTTTTTTAACTTTATTGACTGGATGGTTGCTTTGGTATAATTTTATATAGTCTGAGTTCTTCAACTACTTTCCTATCTTCAGATATTTTCTTTATTTTCATCTGTTATTCCCTCTTTTGCTATTACTATCTTTTTCCCATTCATTCTTTTTTTGAAAATGTTATTTAATTAGTTAATTTAGAATATTTTCCCATAGTTACAAGAATCATGTTCTTTCCTTCCCCCCACCCCCCTCCCATAGCTGACACACAATTTCACTGGCTTTTACATGTGTCATTGATCAAAACCTATTTCCTTACTATCACTACTTGCACTAGGGTGACCATTTAGAGTCTACATCCCCAATCATATCCCCATTGACCCATGTGATCAAGCAGTTGTTTTTCTTCTGTGTTTCTACTCCCACAGTTTTTCCTCTGGATGTGGATAGCATTCTTTCTCTTAACTCCCTCCCAATTGTTCTGGAATACTGCATTACTACTACTAGAAAGGTCCATTATATTCTATTTGCCACAGTGTATCAGCCTTGGTGCACAATGTTCTCCTGGTTCTGCTCCTTTCACTCTGCATCAGTTCCTGGAGGTCATTCCAGTTCACATGGAATTCCTCCAGTTCATTATTCCTCTGAGCACAACACTTGTCCATCACCAACAGATACCACAATTTGTTCAGCCATTCCCCAATTGAAGGGCATCCCCTCATTTTCTAATTTTTTTGCCACCACAAAGAGCGCAACTATGAATATTCTCTTACATGTCTTTTCCTTATTATCTCTTTGGGGTACAAGCCCAGCAGTGCTATGGCTGGATCAAAGGGCAGACAATCTTTTAGCACCCTCTGGGCATAGTTCAAAATTGCCCTCCAGAATGGTTGGATCAATTCACAACTCCACCAGCAGTGCATTGATGTCTCAATTTTACCACATCCCCTCTAGCATTCATTCATTACTTTCCATTTCTGTCATGTTAGCCAATCTGCTAGGTGTGAGGTGATACCTCAGAGTTGTTCTGATTTGCATCTCTCTGATTATCAGAGATTTAGAACACTTTTTCATGTGCTTATTAATAGTTTTGATTTCTTTGACTGAAAACTGCCTAGTCATGTTCCTTGCCCATTTATCAATTGGGGAATGGCCTGATTTTTTGTATAATTGATTTAATTCCTTATAAATTTGAGTAATTTGACCCCATCCATTCTTATAGGGAGGGAGTAAAATGGCTTCAGAAGTTTCTTGAGGACAGAGAGATGACCCATGGTACAGACAGAAAATTCTCAGCAAAAATGTTGTGCTATGAAATCCTCAGTTTCCCACACAAGAAAGTTAGAGAAGGATCCACAACTAAATTGCTACTGAGATCCCTTTCAATTCTGAAATTATATGATTGTAAATCATATAAGATCTCAAAATAGTGTTATTAAAACATGAAATACAAAGTAAAAAATATGAAAATGTACTTAATGGGTGGTTCATAGAAATAAAATATACTTATTATTAAGAGATACTTAAGGCTAATAAAATTATACTTGAAAACCATTATATTTTTGCCTTTGTATATAATTTTATTTAATTTGTTTGGGTTTTAACCTTTTATATTCCTCCTTTCTTTTCTTACATTCTATGTTCCAAAGACCTTGTTCTAGGTCTGTTATTCTCTTTTTTTGCTTCTCTTCTTACATTCATAACTCATATATATTTTGATAAGTTATAATTATTCCCTTATTTCCATCCAAAAGCAAAAATCCTTAATGTTCACAAATGTCTTCTACAACATGTAAATTATTAGTCATTACTAGAAAGGGGAGAAAAAGTGGAAAAGATCTATGAAACTCATGGGTGTTCTTTCGTTTTCTCCCCAGTAGAGCCATGACTAGTATTTTCACCTTGGACAATCATCTGGTTAGGGTAAAAGCTAACCTGGGATGCAACTTGAGGAGGAGATAGATCTCAGGGCACTACAACATGTTTATGCTAATGAAGAACTAAATGAGTTACTGAGGTACCAGCACTGACTGCAGGAAATACAATGAAATTGCTCAGGAGGACTAGGTGGGGTCAGAGGGGCTTTAATAAACATGACAAATGGTAGCCATAGCTACTATAGGCAGAGCAGACAAAAGAGGAGATGCTCTTATAAATTAGGACACAGACGACTGTGGAGATTGGATTTAGCTATCTCCTGATTGTAACAAATTGTAATCCAATCTATTTTTAGATCTTAATGTACAAAAAGGTGAACTAACCAAAAAGGTGTTAAGTAACCCAAAAAGGTATAATCTAACCAAAGAAGATGTGAACTAAAAAGTGTACAGTCCTGGAGAAAAGTGTCTTCTGTGATCAGTAGACTTGAAATTTAGGGGAGGTGACACAAGAGAAAAAGATCTTTAAAAAGAGGACAAAAGGCCAGAAGAAAATATATTCGATTATCATTTGATTTGAGATTCGAGTTGGATGGAAGATCTCTGACTCAGAGTTGGACTGGAGGAACTGGACCCCTGGAGGAACTCATGCAGGAGACCTCAGACTGCTTTTCCTTTTAGACACCATTGGTGAGTGAAAGGCTGACTTAGTGAACCTGCCTTTCTCGGAGGCCTAAGCCTCCAAGAAAGGCCCATTGTCTTGAGACTTTTTTCCACAGGCTGGGACTTAGAAATTCTAACAGATATCAGAAGAAGCCAGATCGATCAATTGATCGCTCTCTCTCTCTCTCTTTCTTTCTTTCCCCTTTTCCTTAATATCTTCCCTCTATTGTAAATAAATTACCATAAATTCCATTTACTTTAGTAATTCATTTTGGGATTTAGAAATTAAACCCCTGGAAACCACATAATTAATATATATTCATGATCCAACCACAAAAAATTTTAACACCACCATGGATGAGACAAGGAAGGGTAGAAGGACCAAAGGGAAAATGCCCTTGAAATATCTGTCCTAGGACAAAAAAGAAAAAAAAAACCCTAGCTGTCCTGTCCCAATCCTGCACTGCTCCTCAGTTTTCTCTAAGTTTCTATTAGTTTCTGAATCTGGGATTCAAGGATCTGATTATGTTCTCTTCCAAAACTTTTCTCATCTAAGATTACTCTAAGATAACTGGGAAAGAATCTGGGGCACAGCTGTAGGCAGCTGTGGATAAAAAAGTTTGAGTGGGTGACCAATGCAGCTGTGAATTCCTGCAACATGAGAGCAAGCCTTAATGCTACAGTCCACATGAAGTAACTTTATATTTATCTAATGAAGATAAACTTCATTTTCATTTTGTTTAATTATTGTTTTGATAATTATGTCATTTAAAAATCATTTTGCCAGTGGTATTTTAAAATTCCTTTTACTGTGATTTTACACTTCCCTTCAATACAATAATTAAATACCATTGATTAAGGCTCATGAATAGGGGCAGGAGGAAAGGTTCTCAAGAGGAAAAAAAAAGGAAATAGCAATGTAGATCTAAGAACTTTTTTCTACTAATGGTCTATAAGAATTTAAATGTCATGATTGACCTGGGGGATAAGGGAAAGAAACAACATTTAGAAATTCAAAGTTCTGAATATGATTTAAAGACTAGGCAGAGGAACTTAGGGTAGAGTCCATTTCCAAAGGGACAGAGTAATTTCCCAAATGCCAAGAGGATAAGGAAATCTTTTTACTAGTGTAAAAAGGACAGATTTTTTTTTTTTTGCCATGGCAGCAGGAATTCATCTAAAAGGTTACCAGGGCTTCATAGCCTCCTCCAGAGTTGCTAAGTGATTCCATAAGCCTTACAAAGCTTCAAGGTATTTTTCATGGAACCATGTGCTAGATGTCTAGGCATTATAGGAATTAAAAGTGGTGTACATGTTTGTTCTGTGCCTGAGGGAGATTCAGTCAGGGTTGGTGTGATATCAATAAAGAGTTGGTATTTCAATCAGGCAACCTTGAATTCAAGTCCCACTTTCCTAACTCTAGGTGATTAATTTAACATCAAAGTGTTCCAGGCAACATAGAGATGGTGGCAAACTACATTAAAAGAGGGAGTTTTCCCACACCAATGAAATCAAAGATTAAGTAAAAAATAAAATAAAAAATGGATGCAAGTTAGGCAGTAATGGGGGTAGGAGAGAAAAAGGCAAAGTATTTGAGGAAAGGCCACTTTTTATTTGTGTCCTTGGGCAAATCACAATCTCTTTGGGTCTCAGTTCCTCTACTGATTTGTAAAATGTAGAGGATTGGTTAAATATTTCTAATCTCATTCACTATAAATTCTTTGGTTCTTAATTGAAAATTACAGAAAATTTAAGGCCTTCCAGAGAACATATGCAAATGTAAATATTAAGACTTTAGGACCAGAATTTAAAGATAAAGTCACATGGAACAAGGAAATTGGCTTCCAACTTTGTTCTTCCTCCCCATGTCTTCCATGATGTCTCTGAAGCCACACTTTTTGAACATGGAAAAAATTTCTCTCTTTGAGGTCTCCTAGGAAATCCATCTCTTTTCAATATGGCAGCCACCTTGGGTTCAGACATGGCACTCCTTTCTTCTTACACTACATTTAAATTAGAACCAGGGTTATAAAACTGAATCTGGATTAAGACTAGCTGTGCTTTATTTCTAAGATAAAATAAAATCCTCCTTTCATCTCAACCTTGTTATTTTGAATAGATTATCTCTTTTCTCAATCTATTCATGAGACTGGCTTATATTTTGAATGTCTGGTTTCCTGATCATAGAAAGACTCATGACTTCCTTCCATTTCTAAAAGGGATTATTTTCAGCTTCAAACTAAAACAAAGGCATGAAACTAGACTTGGAAAAGATCTTACAGGCCATCTACTCTGGTCTTATTTGACAGATGAAGAAAACTTCAGGGTTTCTGGAGGAGAAAAGGAAGATTAAGTGACTTGTTCAATGTCATACAAGTAATATGCTTCAGAGATGGGCTTTGAATCCAGTCCCTTTGACTCCACAGTCAGCATTCTTTCCATCATATCACAATAGCAACTTGAAAGCTAAAGTGCCTTCACTTCTTTGTTAACCTATCTGGACTCACAAAACTGGATGGAATGCATCTTAGACAGAAAGGTAAAGCATTTTCTATCACAATGACTACAGCCTTATCCTGGTTTCTCAGGCTTCAATGTCATATGATGTACTTAACACAAGAATGATAATTCTAATCAAGCATCTGATTAGTAGCTGTTTCAGACTTTCATTTCCTGAGTGTGCCTACAATTTAAAGCAGACACCGGATGTGAATGTGGTTGAGAAGCAGGCACTGCATGTAAGACCCAGGAAAATAGAAACATGTCCAAAGGAGGGGGACACACATACTGATAGGACTCAACAGCATGTCATATGAGGATCTGTTTGAGGAACTGGGATTATTATGTTTGGGGAAGAGAAGAATTTGGGGACATGTGATAGCTATCTTTCAGGTATCTGAAGGGGTGTTATGTGAAATAGGATTTGGACTTGTTCCTCTAAGCCCCAGAGAGAAGAACTAAGGGCAATATTGCAAAGAGATAGGTTTCAGCTCAATGTAAAAAATTATCTAAAAATTAAAGTAATCCATATGTGGAAGAGTAGTTGTAGAAAGGTAACTTGGGAAGTAGTTAGTTGACTATGGCTGCCACATAGTAGGATTTTTTAAATCCTTACTCATGAAAGTAAAAGAAAGTGATAAAAGGGATGTAGCAAAGTTGGGACACTAATGCATTGTTGGTGAAATTGTGAACTGATCCAGCCATTCTGGAGGGCAATTTGGAACTATGTCCAAAGGGCTATAAAACTGTGCAGACCCTTTGATCCAGTAATATGGCTACTGGGTCTATGTTCCAAAGAGACCATAACAAGGGAGAAAGGACCTTCTTCTACAGAAATATTTATAGCATAATCTTTTTATGGTGGCAAAGAATTGGAAATTGAGGAGATGTTCATCAATTGGGGAACGGCTGAGCAAATTGTGGTATATGTTGGTAATGGAATACTATAGTGCTATAAGAAATGATAAGCAGGATGATTTCAGAAAAAAATGAAAAGATATCCATGAACTGATGAAGAGTGAAATAAGCAGAACTGGGAAAACATTGTACACACTAACAGCAATATTGTATGGTGACCGACTACGAAAGACTTAGTTATTCTCAGAAATAAATTGATCCAGGACAATTTTGAAGGACTTATGACAAAGAATGCTATCCACTTCCAGAAAAAGAACTTTTGGAGTCAGATACATATCAAATCATACATATATTTAACATTAGTTTATTTACAGTTTTATTTTGGGGGTTCAGTTTTATATGTGTACTCTTTTACAACAATGACCAATATAGAAGTATGTTTTGCATGATAGTACATGTATAATCCAGATCAAAATGCTTACCATCTCTGACAGGGGGTGAGAAGGAATGAAAGGAGACAATTTAGATCTTTTAATTTCAGAAACATATATTGAAATTTGTTATTACATATAATTGGGAAAATAAAATATTTTTGAATTTTAAAAATCAATCAATAAATATAAAAATTATTAAACCTTTACCTTTTGCCTTGGAATCAATACTGAACATTGATTCCAAGCTAGAAGGGCAGAAAGGGCTAGGCAAGTAGAGTTAAGTGACTTGTTCAGTCATACAGCTATGAAGTATCTGAAGCTAGATTTGAACCCAGGACCTCCCAAGTCCAGGTCTGATGCTCTATCCACTGAGCCACCTAGATGCCCCTTCACATGGAAAGTTCTCAATAAGTGCTTGTTGACTGACTGACTATCAATGGAGGTCTTTAATGAGATGTTGCGTGATGAATTGTTGTTGATGCCGTAACGGAGATTTTAGCTCAGATACAGATGGAAATAAATGACCTCAGAGGTCACTTCCATATCTAAGATCCTGTGATTCTACATAATAGCATAAAATTCTCAGATTACTTCCATAATAAATTATCATCTATAAAAGCTCATGTTCCATGGAAGATTAATAGCCTTCTACCCTTTGCAAGAAAGCCATGGTATAATCAGAAAATGATTTGCAGAACTACCAGTCTGTTCAGCATGGTGTTAGAATATTTGTTTCCCCTTTCAGCAAGTCCTAAATGAGGACCCAAGAAGCCAATTATCAATATTAGCCCATTTCTTCAGTAATAGTGTTTGACACCAATTTTGTGGCAGGAGATGATACATTTCACCACTCTAAAATTTCCATTCAGCATAAAGGCAAACTGCATACAAAAATTTTGCACTCCACTAGGTGAGACAGGTAGGTTGTAATCAAATTCAATAGATCTGACAAAAAGTTGGTATCTCATTAGACTACGGATCTGCTTATTTATTAAGATATATTGAATAAACATATTTTGGTGAGTGTGATAATATGAGACCAGACAACCTGTTGTCAGTTGGAAGAATGGTAAAGGTAACTGCATGATGTTTGAGTCACAGATGGCTCACAGCTTTTATTCAGGAAAGCCCAATGGGTTTACTCCCAATTGGCTCTAGAATAAAATGGATCTAAATTTTCTCTTTTCTTATTATGATTATATTTGACCAAAAAGAAAACACATCAAGACTTTTACGACACCAAAGGTGGGATGACCTTTTGAGATAGCTTCTGCCTCTACAAAAGTGAACCTATGCCAACATTTAAGTTTTTAAAAGCATACACTGATTATCTATATAGATAGAGATATGGATATCTTCATTAAGAAGCTGTCGTGTCTAAAATATTTAATAGGAAAGAACTTATTTTGGTAGAGTCAACTTAATATGTAAGAAAAACAAAGCATGGTAATCTACAAATTATGAGCAGTGTTATTTATTAAGATGCCTTTGCCCTCTCCAAGGTAATGAAAGTGAGAATAAATGTCATATTCGATTTTTAAAATTGCATCTTCAAACTTTGTCAAGGTGTTTGAAAACAGTGAAGTTTTTCACAACTAATTCCTCAGCATTCAATTAACAGTTGATTAAAATAGGAATTTTTTTTTCTTTGTAACTCAAACCAACATAATCAGCGTACCTCTGGAGTTAACAACTAATTCAATTTGTTCACTGACTTATGCAGACTATAATAAGGATTGCTATAACCTGTGCATAGAAAGTAAACAAAACACAAATGCCTTGGGAAAACAAAACAAAAGACAAAATTAGGATAAGTGTTTGTTCAGTAAGTTTTTCCTCCTACAAAATAAAGCACTTCAAACTTGCTAATTAATGACATTCAAAGATCACAGTGATTGATCCAAATGTTCAATGTTTTTATCTTTATGAAAAAAATATTGTTTAACAGAAGGAATATAATTTAGCTAAAGGATTTATTGTCATAATATTTTGATTAAAGTTCCATCTTTACTAGTAAAGTGTTTTCTGGTGGCTACATGAAAGATTCACAGATAATATATTTATGATTTTTGTTTAAATGTGTTCTCTAATAATGTGTGAGGTAAATATTAGTTTAAGCAAAATTACTATCACCACATTTCAGTTCTTTTCCATTATTTAAATAACATGTTCAGGAAACATGATATAACTTATTCTATCAGTCTTTTTAAAGATGTCTTCAGATTTCCCTATAGATCATCATTCTTAAAATGTTTTAACTTCTTCCTTATTTACATCTTCCCATTATTCTTTTTATTTTAAACCCTTCCCTTCCCTCTTAGAATGAATACTATGCATTAGTTCCAAGGCAGAAGAGTGGTAAGGACTAGGCAATGGGGGTTAAGTGACTTGCCCAGGGTCACACAGTTAAGAAGTATCTGAGACCAGATTTAAACCTAGAATCTCCCACCTCTAGGCCTGACTCTCAATCCACTGAGATACCCAACTGTACCCCCATTATTCTTTACTAATATTTTCAAAGCAACTTCTTGTTCATAATGTGATAAAAGGTATTGGAGAAATGTCTTTTGAACATTGTCTCCTTTATGTGCTTTTCATCATTCTTTCTATATAATATGAAGGTGTCCCCTTGCTTTGTACTTGACCTGTTTCTTTCCCTTACAATCTGTTCCCAATATGGTTTCACCTATAATGGTCTTGATTGTCATCTCAATCTTTCAAATCTTAACTATAACACCTGACCTTTTCATAGTTTTTAATAGTTTTTTAATCTTCCATGTTCAATTGCATTGACAATACAAGTCTTGGGTATAATTTTGTTGCTGTATATTTAATATGTTAAAGACCAAATTTCTTAAGTTTTAATTGAGTACTTACTACTGTTCACCTTTAGAATAACTAGCAAAAACACAACCATTATCCCAGTTCACCAGGATCAAAAAATGTTCTTTAATTCTTCCTCCCTTCTCTACCCACATCTAAACATTTGGAAAATATTGATACTTCTGTCTTAATTAATATTGGTATTTCTTTTGGAAAAATACCACTGGACATATCTTTGATCATATCATTCTAATAAATCTCATTGCTTCTGCTTTCTTCTCCAGTCACTCCAAAAGATTGCCTCTAAGACTTTCTTCTCTACCAGAAGTTTTTTACCATGTCACTTTCTTAGAGAAACTCTCTAACAACTACTCATACCACTTGGCACCTGATTTTACCAAAATTACTTTTGATTTCAAAGCTTTCTACTAATATGACCTAATAAATAGCTTTCTTACTTTCCTACTATGTCATGGATGCTCTTCTATTCAAACTAATCAAAGAATTATTTTCTCAGACAACTTTGTTTTACTTTCAGTTCCATCTCTTCTTCCAATGACCCTTTCAATGTCCCAACCATTAAGGCCCTTCTATTGACTTACTCAGGGTCACTCTCATATCTCACCTTGCAAAGGAAATATTGGTGGAAGCCTACATTTGTCCTAAAATATAATATTCACCTTTTCCTATACTATCCATTTAAATTCTACACACACACACACACACAGAGAGAAATATATATATATATATATATATTATATATATAATATATATATATATATATATATATATATATAGAGAGAGAGAGAGAGAGAGAGAGAGAACTAAAAAAAGAGAAGAAATTCCACCCAACTAAATTTACAACTAGACTTAAGAAGCAGCAAGCAGAGATGTTGGTGGGGTTCCAGGATATTTATTATATCTGTCCTTTATGTTGGGTGTGCACTATGCTACTTTAGGATGTAAGCTAATGGAGGATTAGGGATGACACTGTAGACATTTTTCATGTGGCAACTGGAAGAATGTGGGTCTTATTAAAAGGATAAGCAACAACATGGACTATTATGGAATATTAAGTACTGAGATATTGAAATTCATGACAAGACCTGAAAATTCATTAATAAACAATCTGCTTCATTTTGCATGGGCTGAGTCACACTTTAAGAAGACAATATCCCTTCCCAAATCGTAACACTCAGTTAATTTATCCTATATTCTCAGTCCTTCACAAGAGTTTAGAATAGCAGAATTTATATGTATTCCAAGAGAGTTAGAAGAGTATAGTGGAGTGACTGCAGAAATTAGAAGCAAGGAAAACCCACTTTCAAGACTTGTCTCTAATACCACCTGAGTGATCCTGTGCAAATCACAATCACGCAACACCCAAGAAAACTTCCTACTACTTAACCACTAATTATGTTTTTTATTGAAATTTTTATTTAATTAATTTAGAATCTTTTCCATGGTTACATGACTCATGTTCTTTCCCTCATCTCTTCCCTCCCTTCTCCTGTAGCCAACAAGCAATTTCACTGGATTTTACATGTATCATTGATCAAGATCTATTTCCCTATTATTGATGAATGCACCAGGGTGATTGTTTAGAGTCTACATCCCCAATCATATCCCCATTGAACCATGTGATCAAGCAGCTGTTTTACTTGTGTGTTTCTACTCCCACAGTTTTTCCTCTGAATGTGGATAGTGTTCTTTCTCATAGATCCCTCCAGATTGTTCAGGATCACTGCATTGCCACTAATGGAGAAGTCCATTACATTCAATTGTACCACAATGTATCAGTCTCTGTGTATAATGTTCTCCTGGTTCTGCTCCTTTCATTTCTGTATCAATTCCTGGAGGTAATTCCAGTTCACATGGAATTCCTCCAGTTCATTATTCCTTTGAGCACAATAGTTTTTCATCACCAACATATACCACAATTTGTTCAGCCATTCCCCAATTGAAGGGCATCCCCTCATTTTCCAATTGTTTGCCACCACAAAGAGTGCAGCTATGAATATTTTGGTACAAGTCTTTTTCCTTATCTCTTTCAGGTAACAAACACAGCAGTGCTATGACTGGATCAAAGGGCAGATAGTCTTTCAAAGCCCTTTCAGCATAGTTCTAAGTTGCCATCCAGAATGGTTGGATCAATTCATAACTCCACCAGTAATGCATTAATGTTCCAATTTTGCCACATCCCCTCCAATATTTATTGCTTTCCTTTGCTGTCATGTTAGTCAATCTGCTAGATATGAGGGGGTACCTCAGAGTTGTTTTGATTTGAATTTCTCTAATTCATGTGCTTATTGATAGTTTTGCTTTCTTTATCTGAAAATTGCCTCTTTGTGTCCCTTGCCCATTTATCAATTGGGAAATGGCTTGATTTTTTTGAACAATTGATTTAGCTCCTTATAAATTTGAGAAATTAGACCTTTGTCAGAGGTTTTTGTTATAAAGATTTTCCCCAATTTGTTGCTTCCCTTCTAATTTTGGTTGCATTTATTTTGTTTGTACAAAAACTTTTTAATTTAAGGAAATGAAAAATTATTTACTTTTCATTTTGTAATTTTTTTCTAACTCTTGCTTGGTCTTAAAATCTTTCCTTTCCCAAATATCTGACAAGTATACTATTCTGTGTTCACCTAATTTACTTATAGTTTCCTTCTTTATAGTCAAGCCATTCACCCATTCTGAGTTTATCTGGGTGTAGGGTGATCTAAATCTAATCTCTCCTGTACTATTTTCCAATTTTCCCAGCAGTTTTTGTGAAATAGTGGATTTTTGACCCCAAAGCTGGGATCTTTGGGTTTATTATAGACTGTCTTTCTGAGGTCACTTACCCAAAGTCTATTCCACTGATCCTCCCTTCTGTCTCTTAGCCACTAACATATTGTTTTGATGACCGCTGCTTTATAGTACAGTTTAATCTGGTACTGCTATTAGCCACTAGTTATAAAGAATTTGTAGATCTGTATTCATAGAGGAAGTTTCAACACCATGAGTTTGCATTCTTAAGAAATCATAGATCCTTCTGTGCATGAGTACAAATCTGTATATATGTACATGGTATCCCCAAAGTCTTAGTGGTGTGTTAAATTATTAAAATTATTACAGGAATACTAAGACTTTTGGGAAATCCTCTAGTACAAAGTTCACACCAGGTAGATAATTGGTGTGTGTGTGTGTGTGTGTGTGTGTGTGTGTGTGTGTGTGTGTGTGTATAAATACCTTCACTGGATTGGGGATTCTTCTGATTGACCTTTTTTAAAGCCTTGGGTTCTTTAGGAAAATTGCCCAATTTCCTGAGAGATGTTCTATCTCTTTCACTCACAGTACATACATTTTCTCTCTCACGTGTGGATTAGGCAATAAGCTCACTAACAGTTGTTATAAGTGTCCTTTTCACAATGCCATTAATATAGTATTAGCATATTCAGAAACTCTGATATGGTTTCAACATAAGCAAAATACATAACGTTCTGCTCAGAATGGATACACCCAAAACAAGGTATAATTTTCACAGAAACTCAAGATTTAGGAATCAATGACCATAATTCACAGATTTCTTTTATTAACCAGCAGAACTATGCAAGAGAGACATTCTTGTCTTTTGGAGGAAGAGTAGGAGGATGGGATAACTGCTGGATTTTTTTCCTAATAAAGAAGAGTTAGGCTAAACAATCTGGGATCTCAAGGGGCAAAGAAAGAGGTGATGAAGGACCAAGAATCTTAAAAGCCATAGGAGGAAGAAAATCTGAGAGAGGCTTGTGCAAAGGGTGTTGTCTCTTCATTCTTCTCCATACTAAACAGATGCAGCTGTTTTTATTCATTGTCCTTCTGCATTTGCCCATGGTGTTTTGATGAACTTCCTCTCAGTCACTCATTCTCCCTGTAGTTAACCGTCCATTTGCTAGTCTATAATTCATCACTCATTTTACAGTGTGCTTTGTGAAAGGCTTCTCACTTGTCGGTCTTGTTTTCCTAGGCTACAAATTATCTGCTGGCCAAGTACAGTTACAAATAACCTTCACAAGGCTGGCAAGTGTACAAATGTATCTGTCTCTCTCTGTGTCTGTCTCTGTGTCTGTCTCTCTGTCACTGTCTCTCTCTGTGTCTGTTTCTCTCTGTATCTCTCTCTCTCTGTCTCTGTCCCTCTGTCTCTCTGTGTGTGTCTCTCTGTCTCTCTCTCTCCCTCCCCCTTCTGTATACATGACTAAATTCTCCCAGTCTTCATTAGTGTCTCTTCCCATGAGCAGCATTTCCAACGAGTACATAGAGGACAGCTGAGCATTCAAAGTCAATGGGAGTTTGATCTGTATTTAACAGCTTTGAGAAAGACTTGCAGGCAGCTTGCAAAGGTACTGAACAGACACTCAGAGAGTAGCCAGGTCTCACCAGAGACATCCCGAGCAACCCAACGCAAGCAAACTGATGGAGCTGAGATGCCCTTTCTTGTTGGGAGGTGGGACTCAAGAGGAGAGAAAAACCGTGTGTTTTCTGGCAGTTTGCCTTCCCTGAGATTTTAGGTTTGGCTCTATTTCTGGGGATTTCTGTTGCTTCAATATTACTACCTTAAACATGATTTCTGACTTGAAATGATACCTAGATCCTACCGCTGTCCCCTCTTACAAGTATGATCTCTGGTGAGCTTCTTAACCTGCTTCCACTTGCAATTTCCTCGTCCGTAAAACAAGAAGGTTGAACTAGATGATCTAGAGGTCCCTTCTAAGCCTTTGAGAGCCATAATTCCACAATGTAGGAAGGGAGGGAACTTAGCAATGATCAAAGAAAAGGATAAAGATAGAGACCTTGCCTGTCAATTCACTGGTATAGGGAAATCCAAAATGTAGAAAACTCATTCTTGAAGTCCTGTACCTTTCTAACTTGTTGGAGTCTTAGAACACTGCTAGGTGGCAGAATGGATAGATTGCCAGAGCTGGAATCAAGAAATCCTGAGTTCAAATCCAGCCTCAGATACTTACTGTGTGTGCTCCTGAGAAAGTTGCTTAATTTTTTTTGCCTCAGTTTAGCACCCACTGTTGTTGTGGGGATCAAATGAGATAATATTTATATTGTGCTTAGCATGGTGGCAGTGGGGATAGCTCAGGAGATTGAGAACCAGGACTAAAGACTGGATTCAAATGTGGCTTCAGACATTTCCTAGCTTGTGACCTTGGGCAAGTCATTTAACCCCCATTGCCTAGCCCTTGTGGTCCTTTTGCTTTGGAACCAATTTAAAGTATCATTTCTAAGATAAAAGGAAAAGGATTTTTTTAAGTGCTTACTTTAGCACAGGGCCCAAAAGATAATAGATGCTATTTAAATGTTAGTTATTATTATCTAGAGTAGAGGTGAGCAAACTAGGACCTACAAGCCAAGTCTAGGGCATATCTGTTTTTGTATGGTCTGAAAGCTAGGGGCTTAGTTTGCTATCCACTGACAGCAGAGCACTGAGACATTCAATGACTTGGCCAGGGTCACAGAGCAAAGTACATGTCAGCATTTTAACTGAATTCAGTCTTTCTGGCTCTAGGACCAGCTCTCACCCACTGTGATACCTCTCCATCTGGTCTAGGTCCTATCATTTTACACACAAAGAAGCTGATGCCCAGGGAAGTGAAGAAACTTGTCAAAGACAATAGAGGTGCTGAGTGGCAGAGCTGGGATTCTAACTCGGAACCTCTGACTTCAAGTTCATTCTTCTTTTCACCATACCTTGCTGCCTTCCCAATCACCGGGTTCTAGCACAGCTCCAAGAACTTATCATTTCAATAGTGACTAGAGCATCACTAATTTTGCAAGTACTGTTGAAACACTGTCATTGTCAGCTGAGACCTCGAGATTTCAGCTCTAGGAAGACTTGCTGTAGATATGTTAAGTACCCCTTTGGATCATTTTCTTTCCTTTTTTTTTAAACATGCTTGCATCGATTCTATGGCAGATGAATGTATGGGCTGGGCAACTGGGATTAAACAATTTGTCCATGGTCACAAAGCTAGGCAGTGTCTGAGGCCAGATTTGAAGCCAAGGTCCTCTTGACTCTAGGTTTTTGGCAACTGTCCAACTCAGCTTTCTCAACCTGATGCCCCCAAGAGTCACGTTCTGTACTGTACGACCTAGCCACTATGTAAACCAACTCCCTTGCCAACTCTCCTTCTCCCCAGGCTGGTCAACTTTGAGGTCTGCCAACAGGGGGAAACTCTTCCTCTACTGCCCTTTTTGCCTTTTGGTGTGGGGGTGAGGCAGGGAGACTAGCAGGCAGCAATTTTGGACTATTCCTAGAGCAGGTGGAGGTTTGAAGGATGGCAATGGTGGGACGCCATGATGGGAAATTCTTAGAAACCTCACCTTTGGAGAGCATGACAATACTTGCCACTCTTCAAATGCTACCTTTCCCCTTGTAACTGACACAAAGACTGATTCAAAAACCTTTCTGAGTCTAAGGGGGGAGCTATGTTTGAATTGAACAACCCAAGCCTTCTCTTAGAAAGTCTTTATTACGAGGAACACAGCAGGTAAGCACTTGAGGAATGATCACGTAGTCCTTTCCCCTTGACATTCCCCAGCTTCTTCCTAGAAAGATCTCTTTTGGTTTCACTGACAGAAAAGATTTTTCCCATATTTGATTTTCATATGTATAGCATAATTTACTACCAGAAACCTAAGATGCCCCTTTCTAATGAACAACTACCATCACGTTTCTATTGCACTTGAAGGCTGGCTGGCAAAGTGCCTTCCACCTCACAAAAACCCTTTAAGGTAGATCTTACAAATAGTATTAGCCCCATTTTACAGCTAAAGAAACTAAGACTCTGGGAAAGTTTGAAACTTGCCCAGGATCACACAGCAAATAAATATCAGACACTGAATTTAAACCCAGATCCTAATTGCCAGCCCAGCTTCTCAAACAGAAAGCATCGTACAAGCCATGATATAAAATAATATCTTCAAAGGAATTTCCACAAGGAAATTAAATCTATTAAAGGTTGTTGATTAAAGCATTATTTGACTGATGAATACACTGCCATCAACACTTTGCTTATAGCCCTTAAAGCTTACTGAAGCTCCTCAAAACCCCTTTTTTTCTGTTTTTCAGCAATGTGGCCTCTCTAGGGGATGCCAAAATCTTGAGGCATCCCGAGCCAGGCAGCCTACAGTAAAAATTGGATTTATTTCTTCTAAATTAAAAAAAGGCAGCCTCAGACCCAAAAAAGAAAAAAGAAAAGAAAAGAAAAAAAGAGCAGGGGCAGACATACCAGATACAAGAATATATCAGGCCCATGTTAATTGTTCCAGACAACCCATCCAAATACTGCTGAAATACATGAGGCTTTTCTGAGTTGACTAGATTTTTATCCTGTCCCCATTCTCCTTTGAGAATCTCTCCTAGCACAACAGAATGCAGATTTTACTGGAGACGTTTTATCTCTTTTCAGTGCCAGCTTTCATCAAAGTATTGTATTCTTACACAGCCAGTTCATACAAGGAGTTCAACAGACTGGAGAAGTTCCTCATAATAGACAGATTATTAAATGGATTCAGAGAATCCACAGGTCAATTTTATCCCCTCAAATTCAATTCACTACGCATCTATTATGCCCCATACACTGTGCTCAACACTGGAGATAGAAAGACAAGAATGAAAATGAAGCCCTGGTTCAAGGAGGTTACAGAAATTCTCTTAAGGGCTACAACTTGTAGATGTTGTTGTTGTCACCATGAATGACTCTTCATGACCCTATTTGGGGTTTTCTTGACAAAGATACTTCAGTGATTTACCATTTCCTTCTCCAGGCCATCTTATAGATGAAGAAACTGAGGCAAATAGAGATTAAGGGACTTGCCCAGAGTCACATAACTAGTAAGTGTTTGAGGCCACATTTGAACTTGGAAGAAGACTCTTCCCGATTCCAGGCCCAACACTCTATCCACTTACCTCCTAGCTATCCCAAGGTAAATAGGTAAGTAAATAAATGATAATTTGGGGAGAAGGAGGACACTAACAATGAAGGTAATGAGGAAGGAGCTTCACAGAAGGTACAACTGAGCTGAGCCTTTAAGGAAAGTAAAGATTTTGAGAGGCAAAAGTGAGGCAAGAGTATATATCAGGTATGAGGTAGGCAACAACCTCTGCGAAGACAGAGATGGAGGATGGAATAATGAACTGAAGTAGAGAACAAATAGGCCAGGTTGCCTAAGGGGAATGATGTTGAATTAGTTTGGAAAGTAAGGACACAAGCTGATTGAGGAGGGCTCCTCCTCTTGGTTAATCAGAGCTGCAGTCATTCTTACATGCATGAGGGCCATTGTGTCTTTACCATGCCCCACTCTTTGATTAAGAAACATTAATAAACTATTCTAGCTATATCAAAAACACAAATCACCTCTCTAGTTTGAAAGTTGACACTTGTAAAAAAGTTCCAAATATATCAAAATTAGAAATCTATATTTGGGTTATTTTCACCCATGTTGAGGCAGGATTGACTAGAACTGTGGTGGTGAACCTATGGTACCTGTGCCAGAGGAGGCACTCAGAGCCCTCTCTATGGGCATGAGTGCCATCACCCCAGCAGAGTTCACCAGAGTTCATTACTAGAAATCCAGAAGGACATGAGGCCAGGTTGCTCCCTTTCCTCTCACCACGGGTGCCTGAGGACATTTCTCAGACTACCTGCCCCTCTAAAAGGTTTGCCATCACTGGCCTTTAGAAGATACCTATGCACCGAGGAAAAGCAACTGCTTGACTACAGGGGTTGAGGGGACATGTCTGAGGAGAGACTCTAAATGAACACTCTAATGCAAAAACCAACAACATGGAAATGGGTTCAAATCAAGAACACATGTGATACCCAGTGGAATCACACGTCGGCTAAGGGAGAGGTGGGGGTGGGGGGAGGAAAAGAAAATGATCTTTGTCTCCAATGAATAATGTTTGGAAATGACCAAATAAAATAATGTTTTAAAAAAAAGAAGATACCTATGTGGTCTGGAAGCCATGAAGATGTTGGTTTAAGTTCCTTCTCTGAAACACTGTGCCTCTGACCCCAGACAAATTATTGAAACTCTTTGTTCCCTTGGCAACTCTTTAATATGAGAAGGTACTGATCTGTTTTAGGAAAGTGAATTTCCCCATCTGGGAGTTCCTGTTATTCACAAAGTCAGATCCCTGTCTCTCTCTCTCTTAGTTGTATTTCATATCCAAATTTCACTAAAGAATTGTTTTTCATTATTTAAAACAGTTACATAGGGGTGAGAGGCAACTTTCTAAATGTTTCTACATCTTAAAATACCACTAAATTAATCTTGGACCTTCTTCAGTCCTTTGCAGGGCTCCTCTAAGCCCCCTGTTTCTCTTGCAGAGTTTTTATTAATCTTGAGGCTTCAGTTTGTCATATTTGATAACAGGATATAATAGAAAGAAGTAAAAGCCTTCTATAAAATGACTAATATGTTAGAACAGTGTTTATTCTTCTCCTATGTGATGCTAATGTGATATAGAAGGGGTTCTGCTCAACTGAATGTGTTTCTTCCTGTCATCATCATGATGTTCCTTTATATTTAAAACTTTTAGTAAACATGGAAATGTTATCTTGAAAAGAGTCATGAGCTTATTAATCAGTTGTGAGCAATATTAATCAATATTATTATGAGTCTTTTCATGGAAATTTCCTCTGGCATCTAAACAAACTTCTGACTTAAATGCTAAAAGATTTTGTTCATAGTTGACTTTATTGGCTTTGTAATCATACTGCAAACTCAAGAAATGGTGATTTGCAAAGGAAAAATTACAATTAAACCAATGGTGGAAATAGGTGTTGGATGCTGTTATCAACCTGACATTAGCAGCAATTTAGCAAAGAAACTAATTTTTAAAAAAAATTCTTTATATATCCCAGGAGGTCTGCTGGGCAATTTTCAGTTCTCAAGCTCACTTAATTCTTCTGTTTCCCTTGCAGGTCACCTTTACTATAAATGAGGCACTGTGATTATCTCCCTGAAACTCTTTACTTCC
The DNA here is from genome assembly GCF_027887165.1 of Monodelphis domestica. Classification (NCBI taxonomy): domain Eukaryota; kingdom Metazoa; phylum Chordata; class Mammalia; order Didelphimorphia; family Didelphidae; genus Monodelphis; species Monodelphis domestica. Next base: position 261,821,715 of record NC_077231.1, read on the forward strand.
TCGGTCCATTCCAGGTAATCTGATTTTTGTTTTCCTCATCATTATTGTTTCTGTGATTCCAGTTTAGCTTTTATTCTCAGAATTCCCACAACTTCCCTTTTAACCTTTCTGCTGCCAAACGTGGCTGCAGCATCTGTGTAATGGGACTTAGGCAGTATTCTGCAACTGCTGGCATTTCTGGGTTCTCTGTTAGAACTTAACCAGTGATACAGCCTTAGCCATCTAATAATAGGCTCCATGCACTGAAATGCATGAGAAAAGTCTATGTTAGTTTAAAGGCCCTACTGGATGGTGCTATATCAATTTACAATGCAGGGACAGCTACATGGCTCAGTAGATGTATAGACAAGCTCAAAGGTCTGAAGTCCTGGGTTCAAAACTAGCCTCAGACACTTCTTCACTGTGTGACCCTGGACAAGTCATTTAACCCCAATTGCCTAGCCCATACCACTCTTCTAATATACAGTATCAATTCTAAGACAGAAGATAAAGGCATGTATATATTTATATTCCTATCTATAAGTTTACCACCATTTATTTGTGCACCATCCCAAAAGAGCTTTATATATCAGTATTGACTCTATGAACCTCTAACTAACATAGTGGGATTTTTTTTCAAACTATGGTTCTCAGTTATGGTTTAACTCACTTCTGTCATTGTTGTCCACATATGTGGTGCTCCTATTAAATCTCATCTTGTCCTCCATTATTATCGTATTCTCCTCTCTCTCTCCTTCCTATCATCTAGCCTTCATTCTACTTTCTTGGTCATCACTTCTCATGCCTCTCTCTTGGTTCCAACCCCAGAAGCCCTTTACTGGGTACTGGGAACAACTGTTATCATGTTAACAAAAATGGAGGTCAGGCCACGGAAGTTCTGTGCCAGTGTCTTGTTGTGGCATAGAGGTGACTATTTTTAGGGCTGTGCTAGGGAAGCACAAGTTCTAGTGGGTCCTACTGAACCAGAAGACCTTCAGGCATGGCCTCAGTGAGAGCTGATATGTCTATTGTCCAAAGACCAAGCTAAAAGATCTCAGAGACACTCACTGATACAAGGTTAACACTGACTGATATTCTTGACTATACAAAACCCAGAGTTCACCAAACAGTGACTCTGCATAGATTTATTAAGTGCCAAGACTATACTCCGGGTATCATCTACTATGGAGTGCAACACCAATTAAATGATGAATGATACACATAAAGGCAGTAGAGTAGGGGTTATGAAGACCATCTAGTCCAAACCCCTCACCTTACAGTTGAGGAAACTGAAATTCAGAGAGATTAGGGACCTTTTCTAAGGTTGCATAGTTAGTTAAGCATCATAGGTGGGACTGGAACCCAGGACTTCCTGAATCCAAAACTCAACAAACAGTCTGTCCACCTTGTCATGAAGCCTCTGTCATTAATACTTCCTGGGGAGAAATGAAGTATTAATGATATAATTATAAAACAAAAGAACTTTTAAAAATTCTTATTTTTGTTTTACATTTTACTGACCCTTAAACACGAATATTGCATTTCCAATTTGTGTAGAATCTCTCTGTCTCGTGCCATCAGGCAATTTTAAATTCTCCAAAAAACCATAGGGAAGTTTTTAAAGGAAGTACCTTATTTATTGACTTTTAAAAATAACAAAAGTGTCAAATTGAACATAGTGGTGTGATCTTCCTTCATTTTTTAGATATATAAAAGAAAGAAGCAATGCTAAACTACTGGGCTTACCTGTAATAATAAGCACATTTTATTTCTGACTCATCTAAATATATTAATAACCACATCAGTGTTAAAAAAGAAAGAAACCTACAGGAATTTTAAAAAGCAAAAACAACTAAATCTGATAAAAAAAAGAAAGGGAGGAAATGCTTTGAGTAAGAAATGATTGTTTAGATATCTAGAAGGAGTCAGAATGAAAGAAAAAAGCAGCAGAGCCATTACACACATATAAACACTACACACATATGCAAGTATATGCACATTATATACACATGCACAAACACATAATACATACCTCTACAATACATATGCACATATACTACACACTTATACATACATAATTACACGTACATATAAACATACATAGCACCTTCAGTCTTGAGTGGTTGGAGGCAGGGAAGGAGGGCAAACAAAAATATGAAATGATTTCCAAATAAAAGCTATCAATTCATTCTAACGTCCATGATCTTTCTTCTTCTGGTATGTTAACTTAAAGAAGGGAAAAGGATTTTTAAGCCACAGGATAGAACGGTAGAGAGTTATTTTGTTCCCATTAGCACACAGCTGCTTATGATTTTGGTTACATGTTTGAATACTATTCTTGGAAAAGGCAATAGCCTTCAATACATACCAGATGTAAGCAAGTGTTTATTCCAGTAAAATACTTGCTTCAGTGAGTCAAAAGTTCATTGAATAAACAGGCCCAGTGTATAAGCAGAACTACTTTTAGTGTTGGAAATCAGAGGATTCACTGGAATCATGATGGCCATTAATTATCCCATTATTTTACTGCAGGGAGAAGTGGCCCCCACTCAATTGCTATAATTTTATATTTAATTTTGCCTTGTTCCGGGAAATCTGAAACATGATTGCAATCATGACCTCCAACTTAGTGAAATACCTATGAATTTCACATTGATCAACTTTTTCTGATGGTACAGTGAGTTATTAATTCACTAAGTATGGAGGATTCTAAAAGTCTACCAAGTTCACTTTTTTTATAGCTCTATAATAAAGACAGTACAAATATTTTATTTCACCATTTAAATGAATCCATCATAGCATCACTCCTTCCAATGGTACACATGTTGACCCATCATTTTGTGTCATGCCTTCTCCTGTGTTATGCCTTCTCCTGGCTCCTCTGTAGAGGACCTGTCCAATGTGCTGGAGTGCTTCCTCCAGATTTTTTTAAAGCATTCTTTGGGTAGCAGTTAATTACTCGGGCTATCCATCAGTGTAGACAGCATTCTACCTTTTTTATAGATGAGGAAATGGAAGTTATGAAAAGTCAATGACTTGCCCTAAAAGGGGTTATGCCTGGGCCTACGCCAAGGTCTTCTGAATCCAAGTCTAGGGTTTATCTTTAATCTCTAGAAAAGGAGTCAATTATAATGCAAATTGAAATTTGATGGTCTCTTCATGATCCCTAGTTTACCTAACAAAATGTATCACAACATGATTCATTCCTGGATTGTTGTCTTGGCCTTCTGTCTCCTCTAATTCTATTTCATTCCACCCACAATCAGACCTACTGTCCTAAAACATCACATAATCTCTTGGCAAAACATTTTTATTAGTCCTTCACTAATAATAAGATGAAATCTTGACTCTAAACTAATAGATCTAGCATTCCAGGCTCTTTTTATCTTATTTTTGTGCATTCTCCCTACAGTCAAATTGGCTGACTTACTGCTTTCCACCCCACACCTTCTATATTCCTATCTCTGTGTCTTTGCTCACAGCATTCTCTATACCCAGAATGCCTTCCTTATTCTTCTCTACCTATACAAACATATCAAGTACTCATTTGGTATTCCAGTATTACCACATATGATTTGGTTTTTTATTTGTCTTTTCTAACAACTAGATTGACAGCTCTTTGGAGCAATGGCAGAAGACCTATGTTTGAATCTTGTTCCTGGTGCTAGTTTACTATCTCAAGAATATGTGAAATATCACAATATGTGAAATTTCATAGAACTTTGGAAATGGAAGGGACCTCAGTAATACACATGGACCCCATACCTGAAATAAAAAGTCCTTTGAACATACCAGACAAATGCTAGATTAGTGATGGTGAACCTTTTAGAGACAGGATGCCAGACTTCATCCCCACCCCCACTAACTGCTGGGTGCACCCTGTCCCCCTCTTACTCCACACAAGGGAAGGGAAAAGTCCTCCCATTGGGCTGCTAGGAAGAGGGGTTAGTGAAGTGACAAATGTCCTCAGTGAGTGTAGAGAGTAGGAGGGGAGTGGCCCGGGATCTCTGCTCCCCTCCAGCTCTGTTGCTATATGCTCCCACTGGGTCAGTAGGCAGAGGAGTGGGGGAATATGGAAAAAATATATCAGGCATGGTTGAAAGAGGGAGGGAGGGAAGCAGCCCCACCTGAGTCCCTCTGCCTTTCTAGTACCAAACCAGGGAGGGAGAAGGTGGTCATGTGCCCATAGAGAGCATTTTGCATGCCATCTTTGGCACCCATGCTATAGATTTGCCATCACCATGCTAGCTCATCTAACCTCTGCTTTAAAAAGACCTCCAGTTTTAGAAAATCGACCACTTCCAAAAGCAACATAATTGGTAGAATGTTTTTCCTAACAATTTTCTATCAAAGTTTAAATTTGTCAATTTGCAACTTTCATCCATTTTTCATTATTTGTGCTTTCTGGTAAAGTCATTTGATTCTCTTAAGTCTCAGTTTCTCTTTAAAATAGGGGTAATAATCTCCAAGCAGTATCTGTCTTACAGGGCTGTGTATGGAGAGAGCATTCAGTAAAGCTTAAAGCACCCTGTAAATGGGAGCTTATTGGCTCATGGCATCAAAGAGACCTAGACAGCACCTTGGTGATCTTTGATTCATAAGGGAGAAGCAGGGGGCATAACATTTTTGGCATCTCGCCTAGTACCACAAAACCTTACACAGAGTTTTCACCAAATATTTTTAGATTATTGGATACTTTATTCATCCAGGGCAAAGCACAACCCCCTCCATAAAAATAAAGAAAAAAGGGAAGTTTTTCAGGTCAAGTAAAGTCATCAGAAGTAGATTATACAATATCTTTATGTAGTAATTTTAATTCAACTGTTTACAAAATATAATCTTTTCTTTTTGTACTGTATATACTTAGTAATCACCATCACCTACAAAAAATTCAACTAAACAAATGTATAAAAATTATATGCAAAATCAAAAACTGTATATTATTTACAATTTGTTTAAAATATGTAAATTATATGTATGTATATGTGAATACAAAATCCTTTGCTTTTGGTTTCCCTTTGGATTTGTTTTTTGGATATTTTTCTCTTTATTTGTAGCTGTTACATTTAAAATATAATCATGGTATGTATTATTCTTTTTTTTCTTTTCTTTTCATCTCTTCACATATTTCCTTTATTTTCTTTATATTTCTCATATTTGTAATGTCTAATAAATAATAAAATCAATTACATTCAAATATCACACTCCATTCAGCCATTTCTCCAATTCATTGCATTTGTATGATGAGTCTTAAAGTAAGACTTTTGCAGAATATTTATGTTCTCCAAGTCATTATTGTCCCACCAGAGACTATGTTCAGGCTTAGATCTGCTACTAGCCTCATGCAAGTATGTGGGAGCTTGCCAGATGTCTAATCGCATTTAACTTACCTAAAGTTTTAGTCATCTTCTTAATTTTTTTCTTATTTATTTTTATTTATCTAGTTCTGAGAGGGGAAAACTAAAGCCTGCCACTATTATTATTTTGTTATCTATTTCTATCTGAATCTCATTTAGTTTTTCCTTTAAAAATCTTGGTGTAATAACACTTGATGCATATAGGTCCAATCACTTCATTATCCATAGTAATCCCACCCCCAAAACATTATGTGGTTACCCTGTTCATCCCTTCCAATTATGTGCATTTTATCCCCAACTCTATCAGAGATCATGACTGATACTCCTGCCTTCTCTAACCCCTCACCTTTACTTTGTGCTTATCTCTCATTTTCAGTGTGTTTCTTGTAGATAACACATTTCAAGTACTTGTGTGTTTATCCATTCTGCTACCCATTTCCTTTCCATGTGTGAATTTATCCCATTACATTCAATGTCATAGTTACTAATGATGTATTTCCATCTACTCCATTCCTCCTCATTTTTTGTCTCCCTCTCCCTTTATTTGTCATATGCCTTCTAAGATGTTCAATTTCCTTTGACCAATACCTCTCCTAATCACATCTTTTCCTTCAAATCCTTCCTTATCCTCTCTTCTTGCCCTTCTAGTTCCAAATTGGCCCACCTTTCCAAAGGTCACTCCCTTCTCCTTACCTTTAAATTCTTATTCCATCTGCCTTTTGAAAAATTCTATCTTTATCCCCCAATTGTGCTTTACTAATTTTTTATTCCCTTATTTCCTCCCCTTATGTATTTCTTAATATGTACTCCCCTCTAGGTAGCCTTCTCTTTTCTTATCCTCTTGTCCTCCTTTCTCTTAAACCACCCTTCCTTCTCTTATTTCCTCAGGCCCAGGAGGGGACTCCCAGTCCCTCCTTTATCCTTTCTACCTTCTCTCCTGTTTCTCTGTACATTAAGAAAAAATTTACCCTTCGAATTTTGTGTATGGTGTTTTCTCTTTATCCCAGGTGTGATGAAAGCTGTGTTCTAGTACTTCCATCCCTCCACCTCCTCATCCCCTTCTTCATCAGAGTTCCTCTACTCATTCCTCCTCTATATAAGACAGTCATTCCATTCTGCCTCCTCTTGGTCTATTTCACTCTCATTTTGGTTCATTTCATTACATCCCTACAACCTCAGTTATTCTATCCATATCTGCCCCTTCAAAATACTCAGGCAATGATGCCATTCTCAGGGGCCATAGATGACATTTTCCCATAAAAAATCAAACAATTTTACTTTTTGAGTTGCTTATATTTAGTCTTTCGTTGTTTTTGCATGTTTCTTATTGATCAAATATTCTGCTGAGTTCTGGGTTTTTCTCCAAGAGTAGTTAAAATTCCTTTAGTGCATTAAATATCCATTTCCCCCCATTTATAATCATGCTCATCTTTTCTAGATATGTTGTTCTTGATTGTAAGCTTAGTTTTTTTATTCTACAAAATGCTGTGTTCCACATCCTGTATCCTTTTAATGTTGTGGCTACTGAGTCTTATGTTATATAGCTCCAGAATATTTAATCTTTTTTCTTGTTTGCACAATTTTTCCTTAACTTGAGGGCTACAAAAACCTAGCAATGATATTCCTGTGCATTTTCATCTTTGGGTCTATTTGAGGTGGTGATTTGGTAGATTCTTCCCATTTCTATTTTACTCTCTGTTTCTGGAAGTTCTAGGCACTTTTCTTTGATTATTTCTTAGATTATAGTATCTAAACTCTTTTTTTTTTAATCATAACTTTCTAAGAGTCTAACTATTCTTATATTGTCTCTCCGTGATTTAGTTTCCAAGTTAGTTGTTTCTTTTAATATTAAGATGTTTCATATTCTATTCCATTATTTCATTCTTTTGATCTTGCTTTACTATTTCTGTTGTTTTAGGAAATCATTAGCTTCCTCTTGTTCAATTCTAGTTCTTAAAACAGTATTTTCTTCCATGAGTTTTTGGATCTTTTTTTTCATTTGAATGATCTTTCTTTTGTGATTTTTCTTCATTGCTCTTATTCTTTTTCTCTATTTTCCCCCTCAACCTCTTTCATTTGGTTTTTGAGATATTTTCAAAGCTCTTCTAAAAACTCTTTTGAGATTGGGATCATTTATTGTATTCCTTTACTGTTTTTACAGTAGGTGTTTTTACTTCATTGTCCTCTGAATTTGAGCCAAGGTGTTCTCTGCCCTTATAATAGCTACCTAAAGTTGGGTTCTTTCTCCTTTGCTTGCTCATTTTTATTTTTATTTTTTTAATATTTCAGCAGCCAGGCCAATAGACTTAAGTATTAGCTTTTTCTAGAGTCCCAGGGTTCCCATTATGTTGATATATAATATCTCAGGTTTCAGGAATTTTTTTTCGTTGTCATCTTTTTCCTGGGTCCTATTTAGTTACTGCAGTTTTTATAGTCCAGAGTTGGATGTATTCCCAGTCCCCTGCTCAAACTCCAACTAGAGCCCACAGGCAGTTCTGCCACATCAACTGCAAGAAGTTGCACCTCCAGTCCACCTCCCCCTGTGGCAATAATCAGGGACTCCGCTCTACTGGGAATGGCCATAGATGAGCGGGCCCCAGTTCCACAGCAACCACACTCTCCAGTGTTGCTCTTTCCTCACCCGTAGTTTCCTATTGCTACAGCCTGGGATAGAGCAGGCATCTAGTCTGCATTCCTCAGGCCTCTGAAGTCCCCTGTTAGCTAGCAATGAGACTTCAGCTCCCCAGCTGTAGAGTTTCTTAAGTACAGGCTGCAGCAGAGAGAGATTTTCCTAGAGCCCTCAGCCTGTACAGATTCAGTCTCCAGTGGTATCCCCCAGGATACAGGCTCCCCTGGCCCAGGAAAAAAATAAAAAAGATGAGTTTGCTAATCCTTTCCTCCAGAGCTACTTTGTGGATTGCTGTGTTCCTGCCTTCAGCAATGGGACTGAGGCCAGGGAAGCCAGAAAACTTTCTCTCCAGTTGTCTTTGGTGTTCAGCTTCACTCCAGACTCCTATCTGTTTTTGTCACTTTTAGTGTCGATTTTATGAAGTTATTTTTGGTTGTTTGGGGGGGGGGGAGTTTAGGAGGGTGAGAAAGCTTCATATCCATCTTCCCACAATGCAACTCTCAATAGCCTTTTCCAAATATTATAATGCTTCAGTTACTTTAAGGATATCATTTATCCAGTTATTCTCAACAACCTTAATTTCTTTTAAAGAAAGCAATAATTATTTTTTATATAGCCAAAATGAATGACACCAATCCTATGCCCTATAATTCATATATGTGGTATAGAGTCCATCATACCTTCACTTAGAGCTCATTTATTTATTTAGAGATATAATTACAATAAATTTGGTCCTCTGTTTTCTGACAGAAGACTAGAAAGTCTTCTATGGGGATAGGACAGAAATGCCAGTGGCAGACACATTGACAACAGTGAAGAGAGAGAGCTGACATCCTGATGATGATGATGATGATGATGATGATGATAGCGATAGCTAACATGTATATAGCACTTACTATGTTCCAGGCACTATTCTAAGTGCTTTACAATTATTATCTCATTTGGTTCTTTCAACAGTCTTGGGGGGGGGTGCTATTATTATTCTCATTTAACAAATGAGTAACCTGAAACAAATTGAGATTAAGTGACTTGCCCTGGGTCACACAGCTAGTAAATTTCCAGGCCCTATGTACTCTATGTCCTATGGCACCACATTGCTGCCTTAAAGCAATGTGCAATTGTTGGTTAACAGTGTAGAGGAAAATGGGTTGAACTTAAACATGACAGAAGTCTAGGTTCAAATCCTACTTTGAAGTCTTATGTGACCATATGAAAGTCACCTCAACTTTCTGGACCTCAGTTACCTCATCATTAAAATGGGGAAAATAATACACAGGACTGTTGTGAAGATTAAATAAAATAATGTATGTAAAGTGTTTTGTAAGCCTTTTAAAGCACTTTATTCATAGTATTTACTAGAGGTAAGTAGGAGTATAAAGCTCGGAAAATGACTATGTTACATCATAGTATAATCGGATTCAACAAACAGTTATTCAGTATATGCAATATATAAGGCACTGGGGTTGATGCTAAGGAAACAAGAGACAAAACAAAAACAGTTCCTGCTCTCAATGTACATCTATTCTGCTATATATAGGGGATGGTTGGTAAGATATCATTTTGAACTGTTTTTATTTATTAGTTAAGTTAGTATGCTATGTTTAAGGAACATCTTTGGTACATTTAGAAAATTTTCCATTCAAGATTGCTAAACTAAATTAAATTAGTTCTTAAAGCTTGAAGATTTTGCTATTGAGAAAATTAATTTACATAGAACACCTCATTCTCTGATGATAAACAAGATCTAATGTATTTTCCCAAGATATTCTAGAAGATCTAATCAGTAGGTTGATTTTAATTAATAGAAATTCTTGAAGCAGATATTAAATACACTAAAATGTTTATGAGTCTACCAATGATCATGTCTCCAAAGTTTCTTCAAGATATATTTCCCCTACTTCTATCAGTATCAGGAAATTTATACTTAAAGATGTTTTTTCCCTTGAAAAATCTAACAAAAATTTGAAAGATCCATTAGGGTAAGGATGAAGCAAGAAGCAAAAGAAGCAAAGAATATAGTAAAAAAAAAAGGTAATATTAAGATATATTCCCAAATCATGCATGACAGGAACAATAATTCATCTAAATAAGAAAGAAGTACCCTAAGATTTTTGGTCCTAGTTACCAGAAGTAAATGGATCCAGACACCGCAGAAAAAGTCATGCCCACGACCCAAATAGTGTATAGATATGCACCAAAAGGTGCACAGCAAGAGGAGAGGAAGAAGCTGAAGCATGTCCTCATCATTTGCTACCACCTCTGGAGGGAAGAAACGAGAGGTCCTGGCCCACTTGTAGTTATAGATGGGACAATGAAGGTTGTGCTTTAACTGGACAGTAACATCTGGGAGGACTTTAACACTGGTTTTTTGTTTCACTGTCTTCTGGACTCACATCATACAATGAGATCATCCTTGCTTCCTGTCTAGACCAAAGCTTTGTCATCACAGTGCTCCCCACCTGGAGTCAGCCCTGCTCCTTCCATCACTGTACAAATTACCTGCCACAACTCTGTCTCAACCTCTATTATTTCTTCAAAGCACTGTGACTTGGAGACAACAAGCTCTTCTCTCTAATGGTGAACCCTTCTCTCTCTCTTGATATAACTAGATTTGGCAAGAGAAGACTATACTGGAGATCCACACCATAACTTGCATCCAAGAACATCAGTGATATTCCTCTTGCTCAAAAAGAAACCTGGAGACTCTGTTTACTTCTACCTACCTAGGGAATGATGCCCCAGAGTCTCTTCCCCTAAAAGGATCTTGAATCCTGAAGTCTGTAACCTATACATACAACTAAACTTGTCCTCAGTGAAAGAATTTCCATTATAGTTATCACCTCTGGTGCCAATAATCTAATTCTGATATCCTTTCTAAGTCTAGACAAGGCAGTGAATGAAACTATACAGATAAGGTTGCATGAACCAGGACGTTTCATTCAACATCTAGAAACCTTCCCTTGGCTCACACCACACCACAGTCACATATTGTGTGAGTATGTTTCCTTCTGCATCAGGGCATTAGGGATGGCAGAAGGAAGAATTCCTGCCTCATGTTCTCAGGAGAATGGAGATATTAGGTAAACTACTGTATGCTAAACTCCAGGCACCGGAATTTCACTGGCACAAGTTGATCAGATACCTTAAGATGGTGACCACTGAGCTAACCTTATAATAGGATAAATGGACTTTTGTCTGAAAGTAGGATTGAGGAATCTCTCTGTCTGTACTGTCCAAGCATGAAATCTGAGAGTCCTACCACACTTCAAAGCGTAGATGGGGGCAAAAGAGAGAGATGAAAGATGGACATGGATTTAGTTTGGGAATTGAGAAAGAGCATGCTTATTAAAAATTATTTTAGGTCCACTGCTTTATTTCCTTCAGGCTTTCAGTCTTAATCTTACATTCTGGTAATGGGGGATTACACCATTTGACCGAGTTGCTTTAGAAAGCAAAGGATAATTTAAAGTTAGCATATCTTATTACTGAAGTATTTAGATGTCTCAGGGAAAACTTAATAACTTACTCAAGTTGAAGTTAAGCATATATAAACCCAGGGAACATTCTGTAATTCTTTTTATTTAATTAGTTTCAGGAGCTTTGTATAACTTGTATCACTCTAATACTTTGGTTACTTACATAATATTGTAGGCATATCACATACCAGCAATGAAGGCAACAGCAGGAATTCATCATACAAAAATCGAGAGCAAAAGAAGTTATTCATAATGGGAGCACTGATTTTTGACAGAATATAAATGCTTTCCTTATTACTTTATCCACATACTGTGCAATGTATGTGGTCTATATTAGCTAAGTCAAGTTGACAGCTTTAAGGTATCAGAATAACATAATTTCCCCAGGTAGTAATGACCTGGCCAGTTATTGCTTGCTTAATTGGTGCATTTCCTGTGGAGAGTAGAAGATGACATGGAGAAGACAACAAATGTTCTGATGACCTTCTGAAATGCTCACCAAATCTCAAACTGAACCTCGCTAATTTTCTTGGTGTCTTATAAGGCTCACATATATCACATTTTAAAAATAATTTTAAGTGAATAAAAAAAATTATGCCTACTAGCTCTAGTTGGAAAATGGGTAGGTAGAAACCTATTATTAACACTATAGGTTTTTGACAAGTTAAAAAGGCCAAAGTGAAAGTCACACCATTTTGTTTTTCATATCAGATTCATTTCCCCCTAACAAATTTTTCATCCCTCAGAGAATAAGGAATATTTACAGAAACTGACTCTGAATTTTAGTGGAAGCCTTCAAGACTTAGTGATCTTCCATTAAATGGCATTCTTATTGGGTAGTGCCTTTGTCCACAGGAACTCATTTGCAATTGATTCATGTCAGAACAAGAACCTGACATCAAACGTATGAGAAATTTCACTATTCTACCTTCTGATCAGACTGTTAGAAGTAGACAGAGAAATGAAGTGACAGGACTAAATAAGCAGCAAGATGGGGAAGATGAATGAGGTTTCTTAACTCCCCATGCTCCCACTTAATCTAGCAGTACCACTACTAGGGCTGTATCTCAAAGAAATCAAAGAGAGGAAGAAAAGATGTACTTTTATAAAAAATATTTACAGTGGTTCTTTTTTTTTTTTTTTGGTGGCAAAGAACTGGAAACTGAGGCAATGTCCATAGGGAATAGCTGAACTAGTTGTGGTATATGACTGTAATGGAATTCTATTGTGCCATAAAAAATGATGAACAGGACAATTTCAGAAAAATCTGGAAAGATTTAAATGAACTGATGCAAAATGAAGTAAGCACTATCAGGAGAACATTATACATAGTAATATCGATATACAATGTTCATCTGTGAATGACAATTACTTTCAGCAATTCAAGGATTCATTAAACTCATGATGAAAAGGCTATCCACAAACGTACAAGGAACTGATGGGGTCTGAATACAGATTGAAGTATACCATTTTTTACTTTGTTTCTTTAATAAGTGTTTTTCTTGAATATATGATGTATCTTCTTTCACAATATGATAAATATGGAAATATGGATTACATGATAGCACATGTATAACATCATATTGCTTGCTGCCTCAGAGAAGGGAAAGGGGAGGGACTAAGGGAGAGAATTTGGTTCACAAAATGTCAAAAAAAAAGTTTATGTATGCAATTGGAGGAAAAGTACAATAAAATAGAAAATAAATCCCCGTGCTCTTTCATATTCATTTTTCACTGCTTCTCAGTTATAATTCACCATTTCAATTGCACACTGTTTTACTGTCCACTTTCTACACAAAAGTAGTTAATTTCCACTTTGCTTATGCCATCTGCCCTCCTCTCTACCAATCCCTACTTAGAATGTTTTAAAAAGTCCAAGTCCAAACTAGTTTCCTATTTAAAGTTCTCCCTTATTAGCCTTCTGTTACTGGAATCATTGCTTCACATTTCTTGCTTATTCAGATGTTCAAATGGCACAACTCGATACTATGGTCAACTTGTCTGCTGAGTCTCTTTGTAATTTTAACTGAATCATGTCAAGTCATGGACATTTTCATCTCTGCAACCAGTCTGTAAATTCCTTGACTTTATGAACTATTTCTTAATTTCTTGTCTTTTAACCACTTTCAAAGCCCACCCCCTCATACAGTGCTCTGACCATAGTATGCTCTAAACAAAGTGGCTACTCAGTAGATGCTTCACTACTCCATTTCCTAATGCATACTGCCTCTTAATATTCTTGTTTTTAAACATCATCTCACTAAGTCAGTCAATTGAGCCAGCATTTATTAAGGCTCTGCTGCCGTTCAGTCATTTCAGTCATAACCAATTCCTTTTGACCCCATTTGGGGTTTTCTTGGCAGAGATACTGGAGTAGTTTGTCATTCCCTTCTCCAACTCATTTTACAGATGAGAAAACTGTGGCAAACAGGACTAAGTGACTTGCCAAGGATCACACAGTCAGGAAGTGTCTGAGGCCAGATTTGAACTCAAGAAGTTGCCTTCTTGAATTCAGATCTGACCCTCTATCCACTGAACCACCTAGCTTCGCTTAACTAAGCCTCTACTATGTCCCAACAACATGACTAAATAAAGAGGATACAAATAAATACAATAAGAGACTCTCCTTCAAGAAGTTTATATTTTTATATTAAAAGAAGTCTATTAATATCAAAGAGTAATCATAACATCAGTCTCCCCTTACAGTCTCAATTTTGTGTGACTCTGAGCCAGATAGCCTTCTGAGCATCCATTTCTTCATCTGTGAAAAATATAGTAAATAATATATGTACTAACTACCATATAGGACTGCTGGGAGGCAGGCACTTGGCAAAAGCCGAAGTACCATAAGTGCAAGCTATTAGAGAGGTCTCTTCTTAAATTTCCCTTCATACTTTTCTTGTTGCTTCTTTTTTATTTATTAAAAGTTTAGTTCATATCCGACACTGTCACTCTCATTCCCCAACCTTCTCCCCAAATAAACAGGATTTATTCATACCGACAGAATGCTGTACTGGTAAGAGTGCTTTAAACTTTAGATGAACACTACATCAAGCCAAAAAGGACATTTTTTCTGTGAAATGTGGAGAAACCAAATACTAAACAATTACTGAATCATAGGACATTTCCCCTGGGCACAGGATTTATTCATAAACAAATGGCTCTTTAGAGTATTTCTGTTATGAAGCAAACCTCACTTAAGGCAATTTCTAAAGAGAAAAAGAATTGAAAATGGTACTATAAATAAGTGTCACATGCTTACATGTTACACATGTTAATACTAAGCCTTCAAAAGACAGACATTAGAGGTGGGGAGTCATATGTTGCAGCATTACAAAAGTAGGCACTATATCATTTCCATCAAAGACAGAACAAAGGGGAATGAGCTAAAAATGTATGGGGAGGGATTTAAGATAAAGAACAGAAAGGATAATAGAACTAGAACTCATAGGGAACTTGGAGCTCATCCAGGACAACCACTTTAGAGTGGGGGAAACTGAGACCCAGAGAGAGAAAGTAGTGACTTTCTCAAGGTTATACAGGTAATAAGTGGCAAAGTTGGAATTCAAACTCAAATTGTTTGGCTCCCGAGTTGAAAACCATTATGAAAGGGGGCAGCTAGGTGAAACAGTGGATAGAGAGCCAGCCTTGAAGATGGGAGGTCCTGAATTCAAGTCCGGAATCAAATACTTCCTCCTGGGCAGGTCATTGAATTCCAGCTGTCCAGCCCTTGCCACTCTTCTTCCTTGGAATGAATACTAAGTATAGCTTCTAAGACAGGAGGTAAGGTTTAAAAAAGTAAGATAGAAAAGGATTATAAAACAAGAATCAAATGGACATTACCAGACTATAGAAGGATGAAGAGAAAGGGTATAAAGTCTATTAAGTAACTAGAAAACTTGTCCTGTTTACAGAATTGGGAAGATCTGAAAGAGAAGTCCATCTGAGGGGAGAAAGTGAAGGAGAAAGAAGATTTGATTTTACATATGTTGAGCCTCAGATGATGGTAGTGTAGACTCCAGCTACCAGCCAGAGAAGTAGACCCGAAGATTCAGTAGGAGATGGGGAACACCAACATTTAGGGATAAAGAAGAAAGGAATTGAAAGAACAATTGTGCCTGGAGAGTGTAAGATAGGCTGTGCTATTACAAACACAAGTTGCTCCTTTCTGTTTAACCTGAGGCTCCATGAGACTAATTTTTAGACTATACATTGCACTATGTAGTATAAACAATAGCAAAGCAACTCTTTTGGTTAATGGGAATTAAGAACATAGATCCCTTGTATACCAGTGTGCACATCATGGAAGCCAAGAGAATTTCAAGAAGACAGTGATGAACAATGCTTAAAGTTGCAGAAGTAACAAGGAAAATTAAGAAAAAGAAAAAAGTCCCTGAAAATGGTATTTAGGGGGTCATTTTTGAGCATGTAGCTTCAGTAATGCAGAAGGGATAAAAGCCAGCACAGCACTATTCTAGGCAAATAGAATGACACAAAAGAAGCAGAACATATGGCCCCATTCCTTCCTTTCTTCCTCCTTGATCCTTCCTCAAGCAATTATAAATCCTTTTATTATTTGTCAGGTATTGTGCTAGGCAATGGAGACACAAGCATACAAACTAAGCAAAAACAATCACTGTCTTCATGGATTTTATTTTCTAAGAGGAGAGACAACACATAAGGTCTTTAACTGACCCTAAATCCATTCTGGTAGGCAAAATTAAAGTTCTTAAAACAATTATTAAACATTATAAAATGGAGAAGCAAAGATAATGCATAATAATCTGAGGCATATAACTCAATTAATAACATTTTCATCAATTAAAAAAAACATGTATTGAGCATCTACCCATGCCAGGAACTGTGGGAGCTAGTTTCTAAAGATTCCCATAATAGCTATATTCAAACACATGTCTAAGGGTAGCTAGGTGGGACAGTGGAGAGAGTGCCAGGCTGGAGTCAGGAAGATTCTTCTTCCCCAGTTCAAAATTTGGACTCAGAAACTTTCTAGCTGTGTGATCCTAAATCATGTACCCCTGTTTGTCTCAATTTCCTCATCTGTAAAATGAACTAGAAAAGAAAATGGCAATCCACTCCAGGGTCTCTGCCAAGAAAACCTCAAATGGGGTCAAAGAGAGTCAGACATGATTAAAAATGCCTGAACAACAAAACATATGTTTCCTAGATACTATTACTTAATCTTTATCTAGGTCATACCCACTCAATGTAGATGCCACCCAGGTTCAGTCCTGGGCCCCAATTCATTTTTCCCTCTATACTATTTTGCTTGGTGCTCTCTCAACTCCCATGAGTTCAGTCATCCTCTGTATGATGATGATGATGATATTCAAATATATTTATCTAGCCCTAATCTCTCTCCTGACCCTCAGTCTCACAACTTCAACTGCCTATCAGCCATGTTTCAGACATCTCAAACTCAATATGTCCACTACTGAGCACCTTATATTGTTTCCCCCAAAGAGTTCCTTGCATATTCCCATCAAAGATACCACCATTCTCCCAGACACCCAGTCTCAAAACATAATTGTCATCTTTAATTCCTCACTCTCAACAACATCCTCCTAAATCCAATCTGTTGTCAAGTTCTGTCAATAGACCCATATGCACACTTCTCTCCTCTCCTACTGCCACCACCCTGACACAGCCTTTCAAAATCTCATACCCAGATAATTGAAATAGCCTTTGGGTTGGTCTTTCTACCTCAAGTGTCTCCCTACTTGGTTCATCTTCCATTCAGAAGTCAAAATGATCTTCCTAAAAGCACAGGTCTGAGCATGTCATCCCAAAGTTCAAAAAATGCCAGTGGCTCCCTCTCACCTACAGAATTAAACCTAAATTCTTCCATTTGGTTTAAAACCCTTCACAGATGCAACCATTCTGGAGAGCACTTTGGAACTGGACCCAAAGGGCTAGAAAACTGTTGCATACCCTTTGGTCCAGTAATACCACTACTAGGTCTGCATCCTAAAGAGATAATAAAAAAGGGGGGAGCACTTACTTGTAGAAAAGTATTTATAGCAGCTCTTTTTGTGGTGGCAAAGAAGTGGAAATTATGGGGATGTCCATCAATTGTGGAATGGCTGAACAAATTGTGGTACATGTTGGTGATAGAATACTACTGTGTTACAATAATAATAAACAAAATATCAGAAAAAGCTTGAAAGATCTTCATGAACTAAAGCAGAGCAAAATAAGCTCAACTGGTAGAATATTGTACACAATAACAGCAATATTGGATGAATATCAACTGTGGAAACTTGGCTATTCTCAGCAATGCAATGATCTGAGACAATCCTGAAAGACTTATCATGGGGAATGCTCTCCACCTCCAGAGGAAGAACTACTGGAGTTGGACAGATGCATATCAAAGCATACTAGCTTTCAAATGTGAATTTCAGATTTACTCCACCCTACTTAGTCTTTAGAATTCTAGCAACCAGGAATGTATACACCCCTACTTAAGGACTAAGTGTGGGGGAGGAAGGTCTTATGACCATGTCTGCTAGCAAGTAACAAATCAGAACACAACTGACTGACTCCCTGGGCTGTCCAAAGCCAAGTTTAAGCCACCATTGGTACATGTGAAATGCAGGAAGTGATGTAAAGAACTACCTTTATATTTTGGGTCACTTTCTGTGAGAGAGACTTTTTTGCAAGCTTGGCGGTAGAACTTAGTTTGGAGGAACTGCAGCGTGAGACCTCAGACTGCTTCCTTTAGACTGTCATGTGGTGAGTACAAGACTTAATCCCCTTTCCCTGACTTTCTGAAGGCGCCAGACTCCAAGGAGGCCCCTGATTTTGGAGGAGGCCTTGTGGCAGGAAGCCAAGCTGGATTTAATCTTCTGGGAAAGCCTTTTGGCTGAGGCCTTTGAACTCCTCCTGGCCCAGACCAGGCTGTTGCAGATCTTCCCTTCCCCCTCTCTCTCTTTCATTCCTAATTTCTTCCTTCTATTGTAAATAAACCACCATAAAATTCCATCCTGACTTGAGTATTTCATTGGGATTTAGAATTTAAATTCCTGGCAACCACTAAAAAAATATGTTCAGTCTCAACCCTAAAATTTACCCTTAACAGATTTTTACACAAATCACTGTATTTATGGTTTTATTTTAGGGTTTGGTTTTGTATGAGTGTGCTTTCACAATAATGACCAGTATGGAAGTTAGTTTTGCATGATAATAAAATGTTAATTAAATTAATAAATCAATAAATAAGATAAAACCCTTCACAATACAATTTCTTCATATCGTTCCAGGCTTCTTATATCATATTTCTCTCTACACACTCAGCAATCCAGTCATATTGAATTCCTTGCTGTTCTAGAAAATCCAGTTGCTGCCAAGCCTATGCATTTTCATTAGTTGTCTCTCATTTCTGAATTCTCTCCTATCTAATTTCCACCTTCTGGCTTTGGTGACTTCCTCAGGCATCTCCTAAAGCCTACTTTTCTACAAAGAAACCTTTCACAATACCCAATAATTTTAGTACCTTCCCTCTATTATACATAGTTTACCCTGTAAACATCTTCCTTATACATAGTTTACAAGGTGGTTTTCCCCAGTTAACTGTGAGCTTATTGACAGCAGGTAGTGCTTTTGACCTTTCTTTGTATCTTCAATGCTTAGTTCTGTGCCTGGCACATAGTAGGGCCCTTGGTAAATGCTTTTGAACCTGGCTTGATTACCATATGAATAGTTATTTTGTTAAGATATGCAATTGATTCAGTCCTGTGACTTTCCATGTGGAAAGGAATCAGTTGATTGAGTCCTACTTTCCCTTTAACCCCTGTTACAAAAATCACTATGTTGTAGAGAAAGGGAAAGGGTGAGTAACTGTGTCATTAGCCCCTTCTCTAACAGTTTAACTGGGCCAGACTGTGGCTTGCTTTAGGCTTCAGGCTTACAAGAACAAGAGTAAAGCTTAGAGCAGCCCACCCAAATGATATCCTTTTGATTTGATTTGCCTGCAACTTGAGTGGCCTCTCAGACATCTTGGAACATAGCTCAAACGTAGCTCATGATTAGGTCTCCACTGTTTGAAGCAAAAGGGTCCCCAGTTACTCTACAAAGACTCAAGGTAACAATGCATACCAGGAAAAGGAAGTCTATTTCATCCCTCAGAAAATGTCAAAAGCAAATAAAAGACTCACTTTAACTCGTAAACTTCTCCCTCCCCAGAAAATCTTATTTCCCTCCCAGGGTCCAACAGATTTCTAGAAGATTGAATGAGCTACCAATACTTTGGAATCTCCTTGGATGGAAAATGAATTGGAAATTTCTATGGGAACTGTCTGACATTTTTATGTCCTTTTATCACTGCAGGAACCCATTTGGGTCTTCAGTCTTTTGTTCCTATCCTTTACTCCAGAAGGAAAAAAGAATTTGGTGTTGTAAGAAAGGCAAATCCCTAATTATCAACCCAATGCTATTTTTAAAAATTTACAGTAGTAGAGGATGATAAAGCCTAGGGCTTTTGTTTCCTGGATATTGTGGCTTAGCCCTTGGATGATCTACAAGTTCCAGGGCCATGTCCCCAGTGCCCTCTCAAATAGACATTGCCCAGGAACTGTCTGCTAGGAGGCTGGATTCCAAGATTCTCTTCTCTCCTCCATTAACTAAAATAATCAGTTTTATGAGGGTGGTGGTGATGATGACCATTTGCATTTTTATAGTGATGTGAGGTTTGTAAAGTACTTTACATGTGTTGTTTCCTTTTATGAAATCTCCAAGAATCTGATACTAAGAAATGTCCTTTTTCTCTATTAGGGTAGATCCCTGAGCTCTTGAACTTGAGGTTGCTAGAGAAGCAATTCTAAAGATTAGTACTTCTCAGGATTTCCTCATTGTTTCACTAAAGAGTCTCTCCAGGAACTTTACATTATCTAGAAAGCTCTATTCACTGATACAAAAGTCTGGGGTTCAGGAACTTGAGGATCATGGACTCTCCTCTAAGTCTTCATGAGTGAGAGTATATATACCTTCAAAAAGCCTCTGATCCAAGGCATCCATTCACAATTTCTGTTGGAATTAGAGAGGGAGAAGGAGCAGTGCAGCTGTATATATAACCAGCCCCTCTCTCCAGCTGAAGACCTAGGCCTGTTTTTAGCTCTGCTATTCTCTCATATCATTTCTAGAAAAGGGAACAAGATTGTGCAATTTGAATGCCCACAATTTATTCCATTCCCCAACAGTCAACGCCAACCAATTCATCCTCAATCCATGTACAATGAATAAGTCAAATATCCATGTCCACACCCCCACAGGGAGACGCAAAGTCTAAAACTAGAGCTAGCTATGTGTGAGCTTCATCTCGCCACACAAGGCTTAGAGAAGATAGAGCCAAGAGTGAGAGAACCTGAAATATGAATAAATGCTGATTATAACAAGTATTCGACCAATTCCCAGTTTGGTAAACTTTGCATTTTCAAATTTTCATATATGAGTTTGCTTAAAGCAAAGGGATACTTGTAATCAAAGACAGTTGTGCTATGATCTATGCTATATGTACAAAACATATAAAGGAAATATGCAAAGAACACAAGGACTAATGTCCCCAAACACTGGCCTATGTCAGCATCTTGGAGTTTTCTTCAATTGGTTGTAAACAAGAATGTGACTCATATTCCAGAGGCATGGGCTGACTAAATGCTTGGAGTTGAGCATCAGATCATTTTGCCAACACATAGTATTTTATATCTATAAGCTTTAATGATGTATCTTCATCTAATGGAAGCACGTATATAAATCTTTAGCACATAAGCATTACTTAGAGTGCTCACATAAAGGTTTATTTTAGGTAGAAACAGAAAATAAGTGCTTTTTAGAACAAGACATTCTGTTTGGAACATTTGTTCCATATTCTCCTTCCTTTTTATGTCACAGTCAGGCACTAG
Source organism: Monodelphis domestica (assembly GCF_027887165.1). Lineage (NCBI taxonomy): Eukaryota > Metazoa > Chordata > Mammalia > Didelphimorphia > Didelphidae > Monodelphis > Monodelphis domestica. The sequence goes on from NC_077231.1 coordinate 261,843,070, forward strand.
CAAAAACATAACCATTAACTTGTGGTTGGGATATTTTCCTTTAAATCCAGAGAATTCCTTTTAAGATTGTGCTTTATAAAGGGCATTTTTGTGAATTGGATAATGGTATTTATCTGTTGTTCAGACTCTGATAAAAGTTCAAGTGTGCTGATGTAATCATCGTTTTCCTTTCGGATGCAAGTTGAATTTTTAAGATTCTGTTTAATAGCCCGCTTTAGAATCATCACAACTTGGTTTAGAAAATATCAGAATCTTAGAAGCAAGAAAGCAAATCATGTCGGTTGTGATGGTGAAATCCTCAAATTTGCACATTTGCTACCCAACCATCAGTTTAGCACTTATTTCAAATCTCTCTAGGATATACTTGAAATTTTAAATTGTGAACCATAAAAGCAAATGGGGAAAACTTATGGATACATAAATGAGATTTCAAAATTATTATGGACTTTACCATTGACTTATATAGTATGCAATAGTAGGCAAGAAGAGAAAATAAGGAATTCTCATCTGCAATGAATAAAATGATCCAGGTCATCATTTATATATACTCAAGTTACTACACTGACATCAAAGTAGAGAGGAACAGGTCCTGAAAATATGGGAGTATTGTGACAAGGAAATCACTTTAAAAGACTGATACATATTAATTTAAGGTCGCCAAGGAATTGAGCTATGTAATTCCTAAATGAAAACTCAAGTCAGCAGTCAACCTTTTATGGAGTTTAATTACAAACAGGAGGAAGAAAGGTATTAGAGAGAGAGAGAGAGAGAGAGAGAGAGAGAGAGAGAGAGAGAGAGAGAGAGAGGGAGGGAGAGAGGGAGGGAGGGAGGGAAAGAGAAATGGGAGAGAAGGGAATAGGGCTTAAATACCCCCTCTGTTTAGGCTGGGCCAAAAGGCCCAAGCCCTTAGATAGCTGAGGCAAAGGAAAGAGATCAGTCCCTATCACTCACGTGACCAAAATGGAGAAACAGTCTCAGGGGCCTCCACCTCCAGCTTCCTTCAGAGCAAGCTTCTCAGAGCACAACCTCTTAGAGCAAAACCTCTCCAACCTCCTCTAGTCCTCAGACCCCTCTATTTTTAAGGAAACCATCCAAGTTCCCTCCCCTCAGTTCTCACATCTACCAATCACTGTCCATGTCTTCCCTGTGCCAATGGTGGCTCTACCTTAACCCAGGACCACCCAGAGGTCTGTGAATTTGCACATGTCTGTTGAAGGTCATATTCTCAAATAATTAAATCTTGATCTATGCTGCAGCCCTTCCTAAATCCTGTTAGGACTGAGTAGGGTGGAAATTGTATTTTCCAAGACCTGGTTCTGTCATTCCAAGTATCTCTATTGTATCAATTCTAAAATCAATCATGATTCAAAGAACTTCCTGTTCTATGCTTAAGCATAGGTCAAAGCCCTTTCCATTGTTCAGCAAAAGGTTTTTGTCCTAAAGTAATCTTAAGTAGGGAGGAGAAGGAACCTCCCATGCCAATGGAGTTCACATTCCAATAGACTATCAGTAAGAAATTTTCCAAGTATGAAATTTCCCAATGGTGAAATTTCCAACATTTATAAGTCTAAGAAATTTTAAGGTTTACAGTATGAGACACAATTTACCAATAAATACAATGCTCTAGAGGAATTGGATGCAGCTCAAAAAGCCATCAACTCAGGAATGATGGAATGTGATAGAATGTGGTCAAGAATAATCTCAATCAAAGACTTTGAAAAGAGTTCATAGGTTATCATGAGTTGAAATACTCCATTCATACAAATCATCAAAGGCCCATTGGCCCCCATCCAAAAAAAAAATTAGGCAGCCATAAAAGAGGTCTGCTTATTGACAAATAAGAGCCCTAATATAAATGGAAAATGGGCAATTGAATTACTGGTGTTCACTAATCTCAACTGTATCACCTCTGATACTAACAAGCATGTGAAATATATATATAAATAATGTTCATGTTGATGTAATTTTTACAGACATTAGGATCACTTGGGCTGATGTGCAAATATTTAAAAGTATATCTGGATAGGAAACATGATGATTTGGGGGAAGACATAAAATTATTCTTTACATGATAAAAGATCACTAGAATGGTTAGTGGCTATAAACCAAAGTCAAAAGTTCATAGTACAAGATCTTTGAGTCTTGGAAATGAGATAACATTTCACAGAGACAGACAGGGAAAAGGGCCAAAAAAGAACAATGTCTCCTAACACCAGAAACTATTCTGTGTGACTGGGATCTAATTCAAATCAAGTAATGGGTAATAGTGATGTTTCCAGAAAAATCCGAGAGACAACAATTCTGTAGAATTCATCCTATACATGGGAAGTGCCTAGTCATATAGCTGGTAAGACAAATAGTCAATTCCCCAAATTAATTAATTAATTACTGCACTACATTGTCTACTCCTCTTTAAATATTCAAAAATGGATTATGCTTAATAGGGGGGCATTGGAATAAATACTGGATTTGGAGTTTGAAGACCCCAGTCTGAATCCTGTTTCTGGCACATATCAGCTTAATCTGATCTCAACCAAATTGTTGAACATTTCAAAGTCTCAGTTCCACATTATTAAAATAGGACTAGTAATACTTTCATAACTATTTCATAGGGTTAATTGAAGGAAATTGTTTGAAAATCCTTAAAGGCCTAAAAAAAGTAAATTATTTACTAATTCATGCATCTTGCTTTACTTTCTCCTACCTTCCCTTGATCATCAGTATTTCCACCAAAAGATAGGTAGTAAAGAAAAACTTAAATTCCAACTTGTCAAGGATAGACATTTAATTCTGGTTGAGTTATTATTTCATACCACTGTACTCAACCTGGGCCCCTTTTCTCAAACATTTGCAGCTAAAAGAGCTCCTCCTAGAGATGAGAGCATCATAATTCATTGTATAGTGACTGTGTTTCTTAGAAATATATTTTACAGCTTTCAAAATAATGCACCAATGACATGTAAAATTCAACTGTTTAAATGCAAATTTCACGCTAGAAAGAGATGCCTGGTTTTAATTATTTTGTAAATTGCCTCCAATAAATAGCTTAGTATAGTGGAAATAGCATTGCCCATAAGTCCTATAGTCAACATTTGCTATGTCACTCCTTCAATAAACATTTATTAAGCATCTACTATGTGCCAGGCACTGTTCTAAGTGCTGGAGATACAAAAAAGGGCAAAAGATAGCCCCTACCCTCAAGGAACTCACAATCTAATGGGAGATACAATAGGCTAACATGTACAAAAAAAAACAAAATATAGGATAAATAGGAATTGGTAGTAAAAAGATGGAAGACATTAGAATTCAAAGGAGTTGGGAAAGACTTCCTATAGAAGATGAGATTGGGGCAAATCACATGACCTCTCTGACTCAGTTTCTTCAGCTATAAAAATAAGGACAATAACATTTGCACAAATGAAGATATTTTTTTCTTGTTACTTTTTGATATATATTTTAACTGAATATACTTTGAACCAATGTATCCACTGACCAGGGCTCATAAACTCTGGTGTAAGGTGTGTACTGACCCACTGAGTACCTCAGGAAGTTTTTATTAGGACCCACATATGAAGGTGTGCCACATTTAATCATATCTACACTGGAGATCATGTTCCATCTCTCCGAAACAAATATCCCAGGATGGTATGGCCCTGGAGGTGTGACTCACTTTTTCACTCTATGACTTCCTCTTACCTTTCATATATGAACATTGACAAATTATATAACGTCTCTAGGTCTCAAATTTCTCCCTTATAAAATGGCCCCAATACTGTTTGTGGTATGTAGTATAACCCACAGAGCCTAGGACTGAGAGTTCTTAGAGACCAAATAATAATTGTTAGCACTTAGTGCTTAAGGTTTACAAAATCCTTTGTACATGCTATTTCATCATACATTAATTACAGGAACTCTATGAACTAGGTGCCATTATTATCCCCATCTGTACAGTCCAGGAAACCGACTCAGAGAGATTAAACTGGCTACTCGGGGTTATGTAACTAGTAAATGTCATGTCTGCTTCCATTATGTGATGAGTATGGAATTATGTTTTGCATGATAGCACATGTATAACCAATAACAATGACTTACTATGTCAAAGAGGGAAGATGGGGAAGAGGAAAGGACAAAATTTGGAACTAGAAATATTAGAAAACAAATGGCAAAAATTATTTTTATGTGAAATTGGGAGAAAAATAAAATATTGCTAAGTAAGCAAAAAAAAAACAAAACACAAACTAGTAACCATCAGAGGCGGGTTTTGAACCCAGAAGTATTCTTGCCATACCATTCTGCCTGGATTTGATTCCCAAAGGAAAGATCAAATTAGATGAAGAAAATTTTTCCAGTTTACAGCATGCATTTGGATGTGAAACCAATAGTGCTGATCCCTCATACAGTCCCAGCTTTAGCCATGATAAGAAGCTATTAGGGGTGGGGCTCTCTCTCTCTAAGGGTAAGTATGGTCACCTTATTAACAACAAATACTGGTTTTATAAAAAAATTTCATGATTTACAAAGTACCATCCTCACAGCAAATTTGTTGTTGTTCAATCATTTTCAGTCATGTCCAACTCCTCTTGACCCCATTTGGGTTTTTTTTTTGGCAAATATACTGGAGTGGTTTGCCATTTTCTTCTCCAGCTCATTTTACAAATGAGGAAACTGAGGCAAACAAGGTGTAGTAACTTGACCAGGATCACACTCCAGGCTTGGCACACTATCCACTGTACAACCTAGCTACTCATAGGGCAAATACTGTACCCATTTTGCAAGTAAGGAAATTGATGCTTAAAAAAATAGTTAGCTAAATGATTAGAAAAATTAAACTGCAGCCTAGAGGAATGATGTATTAGACTCAGATTTAACAGGAAGAAGGCTGAATTTTCTAAAGGAACTTGAAAAATTCTTATTACTATTTGAAATACACAGAGGCAACATTCTATTTATGTGACACCTCTGTGGGTCCCCCCTGATCTACACACTAAGCTTTTCATTATATACTGTGCTAGTCTCTCACTATAACAAGCAACTTAGCATTTTTTTCATCCTATCTTATTTTTTTCCTCTACTCTCTTCTCCTGCCTTGAATTCTGTCACTTTTCCCCCTATGGAGTTGCCTAAAACATAAGAATGGAAGAATGGAGGTTGTCAAAAAAAAAAAAAAACATAGCCTAGCCTAACCTTCCTATTTGAGACGAAGGTATAGTAGTTGGGAAGTCAGGCAATGATTCAGAAGAGAGGGGCACTACCCCTGCTTCCTCTCTTGCCCTACCCAGTATGCTGCTGAGCCATCCTTGCTAGACTGGCCTCCCGTGTCCTAAAAATTTTCTCATTTATGATGTATCTCCCCCCCACACTCACCCCTACCCTGCTTGACAGCATCTAATAAATGTGGGTTCTTTCACCTAAAAAAGAGTGGCGCACAACACTGAAAACCCCCTAAAGTGAAACAGAAACAAAATCAAAACCATTATAATTGCAGTCAACTGGATTCTCAGTACAACAGGCAATAATACCAAGAGTCCTCTCTATTCCATTAGCAGCACAATAGCCTGAAACACCTGGGGTAATTTTGGTCCGATTCACCTGTCTTGCATTCTGCTTTAACCAGAGCTTGTGAAAGCTACTTACATACATGACTGTAGGCCACATCTTGAGCTAATATGAGTGCTCCATATGCTTTGGTTTGTTTTTAGAATTCTAGTAGGGCTTAAACTCTGTTTATAGATTGCCCACCCTTTACTTTGTATACTATTCTGGAGGAAAAATGGTCTAACTCTTTGCCAAGCTTTCTTCCCTCATTACATAATACATCCTTTTCTCTATTGTGTAATAATGAGTTAATGCTTCCAAAGTGCCTGGATTGTTTTTAAAATATCTCCTAGTCAAGAAGAGAGGATTTGAGGCTATTCCTTCTGAAATTTTCCGAGTTTCCACTTGGGTTACTCTCCATGATGATTGTAGAGAGGAGAGGAAACAGCATCTCCCAACAGAAAAGGGCTTCAGCGGCAGAGTGGCAGAGTGGATATGGCATTGGAATTGGCATGAGCAAGACGTGACATCGAACATCACCTCAGATACTTGCTCACTACAAGAGTCTGGACAAACCACTTAGCCTCTCCCTGCCTTGTTCTCCATCATAAACTGAGGAAGGTGGACACAACAGCCTCTAAGGTTCCTTTCGGCTCAAAATCTAGGGTCCTATGACTGTCTTCTGAGTTAGGGACATTAGCAGGTCTGAAAAGTTTACATTGTTCTTGCCACCAATAGCTCTATGAGCTATAGCCCTTAAGGGAGGAATCAGTTCTAAGTCAGACACATCCATTATACCTGAGAAATATCAAAGGAATTCCCTTCTTTTCCCTTTCCCCCATCACTACTTTGAGTTTCTATCATCTTCTTCCTTCTTCCCTGCCTACACTGATATAGACTTTCTAGAAGCCTTTCACGTTTCTGTCCTTGATGAGTCTGCCAGAGTATTCAGACAGCTTAAGAGGGAAGGGTAAATCCCAGGGCCAATTCTTCCCTGCTGCTGTTTCCTCTATCTGCACATATTCCGGTATTGCCATTTCCTTATCATCATCTCCTCGCCCTTGCTTCCTAGCCCCCAGTATCACCACCATAAGGAATTTATGTTGTGGGGACAGCAAAGCAGCTGCTTCAGGAAATCAACCAGCCTTTCTTTCACTCAGAGACTGCTCTGTGCAGAAGACAAAATCTGGAAATGGAATTTTTGATGGTATTTGTTTGATTGGCTCGTTCCACTGCTGGTGCAGAACTGTTGGTCATCAGCACAAGCTGGGGTAGTCTTTTGTGGCTTCTCTCTATTCCTCTGGTTTCCCAATATTGGGGATGGGTACGTCCCTAGGAAAGGCTTAGATGCTAGAATGTGCCTTGAACTGCCGTAGGTTTGGGGCACAAAGAGCATTCGACAGTTTCACCGCGAGGCCTCAATGTCATAGGGCACATGACAAGCTCCAATTTGAACAATTCCTTTCCAACTATTTTCTATTTTTCCAGATGTGCCCATGTCAGAGATCAAAGGATTCAAACCACCCCCAGATCCTCTCCTGCTCTTCATTCAAGAGTATTGTATATCTTATAACATCCAGGATGATATTAATCTTGTCTTTAATATCAACTTTTCTCAAAAGCTTACATTATCCCTTTCCATATCTAAGGATGCATTACCATGTTACTTAGAAAGCCTTGGCTTAGTGGGGGGAGGAAAGGAGGTAAGACATAGAAAGGACCTTTTTTAACTCCTCTTCCATTTCTTAATGTTAAAAGTCAAAATAGTTTAAAAATATTTCAGAGTAATACATGTATAACTCATATCGAATCACCTGCCAGCACAGGTAAGGAGAAGGGAAGAAAGGCAGGGAGGTAACTTGAGGCTATTCCCTCTGAAATTTGAGTTGCGACTTGGGTTACTTTCCATAATGAAGCCATCATATAACTTGGGAAAACTTGCATGAAATTTTGTTATAACATGCAATTAGTTAAAAAAATAGATAAAAATATCTTCCCCAAAAATAAAAAAAAATCTTTCAGAGGAAGTATAGGATATATTGGGATAGTGGAAAAGTTTTCTATTCTGCAAGACCCAAGGGTAGAAGAAAGGAAGGAGGGGTTAGAACAAGCATTTATAAGTGTCTACTATGAGCCAGGCACTGTATACTTTACAAATTTGAGCATCATGACAACCCTGGAGGATAGGTGCTATTATCTCAACTTTACAGATGAGGAAACTGAGGCAGATGGAGATCAAGCGATTTGCCAAGCATCACACAGATTGCGTCTCAGTCCACATTTGAACTCATGTCTTCCTGACATGACTCTAGGCCCAGTGCATGCTCTATCCACTGAACCTCCTAGTTGAAATTTTCAGTCTAAGGCAGCAAGTAGTGGCAGTAATAATGAGAGTAGATGGATCTGCCCAAACAATGGAGATTCTTAAAATGGGGTCCACAGAACCTGGTTTAAAAAGATAAATGGATCCATCCATATTCCATAGGAGACATGTATATGCATATGTATGTTATAAATATACACAAGCACATATATGTAAACATCTCCAAGGTAAATATATGGTAATTAAGGGAGGGAGACACAAGCAGCTTGAAAGTTTGGCCATCCTAGGCACTTCATCTATGTCTCCTAACTAATGCAGGAATCCATGAATTTCCCTGAGACATACTTCAAGGTTGTTGGCCCTGTTTTTATTTCTGTTGCAACTTTTTTTGGCTACAGAAAAGTCACCCTGAAAGTGAGGTAAACTGGAGGTCACACAACATTCCAGGAACAGAGCTAGAAACTTGGGAGCCCCGATTCCAAGGCTTCCTTTCTCAATGAGCTGCCAGTGTCCAGAGCAATCACTGTGTGCCACATTTTTAACCGGGTCCCCCCCCCCCACCTCGTCCCATCCTTTGTGGGGCCAGAACATCAAGCATATTTCAGGATTAAAAATAATTCCCCATGAGTCAATTTCTAAAATTTGGCAGGTCTGTGCCAGTCAGCAAAATGTGGCTACAACCCAGAAACCTAATCTAGCAGAGTACAGGACAGTGAACCCCCGCTTTGCCCTGGCCGTCCCCCAGCAGCTTCCCATCTGAATGAAGGTTCTCTCCCTGAAAGAGGGGAGGCTGGTTTCTGTGTGAGCAGCTGCTCTTTTCCCCAAGTTATTATTCTTTGGGAACAGAAGTGTGGGCATCCTGTTCTACTGATTGAAAAACTAGGCAACCAAAGGGAATTCTCCAAGGTTATTTCACAGGAAATTTGCTTTAAAAAATATTAGGAGAGATCTGGTCCATCCCAGCTGGGCACAGCAGACCAGGAATGACCATTCTCTACCCCCACGCCCAATTCTCACACAAAGGTAGCCAGGAGGACAGGGAAGGTGCTGAGGAGACAAAGATCTGGCTGAAGGTGGAGGAGAGGGGAAAACAATGGTACTAGCAGGATTCCTTGCAAAGGTGGGGGAAACACCAAGACCAGCTTCCCTTGTGTCACAATTTTGCCTAGGACCAGCCCTGCTTGCAGGGTTGGGAAATAAGTAGAATGCTGACTAAGCAACTTTAGCCAGCTCCCACTGCAGGGAGCAGTGAGAGCAGCAGAAGTGGGGAAGCTGACCACTGCAGGTGGACTAGGGAAGGGAGTGTTGGCAGGAAGCAACTTTGACTCTCATCTCACAGAGGGTGGCTTTAGCTGTAAGGTAAGATGGGAATATATTAGGAAAGGAGGACAAGCAGGACGAATCCATTTGTTGCTCCTGTGGCTTAAGCTACCTCAAATGAATATTTTTTTTCGTGCCTAGAATATTTAATTAAAGGGATCTTGGCACTTAATGGGATATGATTTGGTGGAAACTAAGAAGAAACTGGCCTGTGAGTCTAGATCAGAAGTGTCATACGTAACACCCCCTTCCTAGTACGGCCCCAACAAGATGCAAATGTAATTGGGAAATATTTATTTCTTTCATTTAAATTTTTTATTTTATTTTTTAAAATATTTTCCCATGTTTACATGATTCATTTTCTTTCCCTCTTCTCTTCCCTCCTAGAGCCAACAAGCAATTCCAATGGGTTGTACAAATGTTATTTGATACCTATTTCCATTTTTATTTTTTTATTTTTATTTTATTTTTATTGGTTCCATTTTTCACTTTTACCTTAGAGCAATCTTTTAAAGCTGAAACCCCAAAGCATATATCCATATAAACAAGTAATAAGTCATAAGTTTTTCTTTTGCATTTCTACTCCCACACTTCTTTCTCTCAGTGTGGATAGTGTTCTTTCTAATAAATCCCCTGGGATTGTCCCAGATTACTATATTGCTACTAGTAGTAAAGTCCATTACAGTGGATTGTTCCACACTGTTACTTTCTGTGTACAATGTTCCCTTGGTTCTGCTCATTTCACTCTGCATTAGTTCTTGGAGGTCTTTCCAGGATATAGAAATCCTCCAGGTCATGTATTCCATCACCATCAGATACCACAGTAATTGGGAAATAGTTAACAAAAATTAAAATACATTAAAATAGAGGTAATATTTTATTTAAAATTAAGTCAATATGCAGTCCTTAAGGATCCTTATGTGTGAATTAGTAGCCTCCATTTCTCTTTAAGTTTAAAATCACTCATCTGAATGTTGGGTTTAGTTCTACTGACGAATCTCTCTTCTATCCCCTCCATTTTCCTTTCCCCATCTCTCTCTCTCTCTCTCTCTCTCTCTCTCTCTCTCACTCTCTCTCTCTCCCATTTTAGAATTAGTTCTGTGTATTGGTTCCAAGGCAGAGGAGTGATAAAGGCTAGGCAATGAGGGGTAAGTGACTTGGCCATAGTCACACAGCTAGAAAGATCTAATTTGAACCCATGACCTTCCATCTCTGCATCTGGCTCTCGATCCACTGAGTCACCCAGCTGCCCCCATCCAGGCAACTCTCTTAAAGAAAAGCTATCACTCTGCTTGCATAAGGGGAGTTTTTTGTACCATTGAAGACAAAGGTCTAAGCCATTCTCCCATAAAAAGCCACTTTTGTGAAATAATAAAAATTATAAAAATAACTAGTATTTATATAGTGCCTAATATGTGCTAGGCACCATGCCAAGGGATTTACAAATATTGCTTTATTTGATTCTTACAACAACCTAGGAGGCAGGTGCCATTCTTAACTCCATTTTACAGCTGAGAAAAATAAAGCAAGCAGAGGTGGGACCTTGGACCAGTCATTTAACAATTGGTGTCTGGAACTAAATTTGAACTCAGATTCTCCCCACTCTGGGCTCAGCACTCTATCCACTGAGATACCAGCTGCCTCCATATATGTCTATCTTTTCTGTAGATAAAATGTAAACTAATTGTTACAGATAGAGAGTTAGAGGCAGAGTCAAAGATAATACAGACATATCTACAGTGTCTAGTACATAGTAATTGCTTAATACTTTTTAATCAATAAAACAATTCATTTCACCTATATGGATCTCAATTTCTTCATCTATTAAAAAAAGGGACTTGAATGTTATGGGCACAGAAAGGGATGCTGATTTCAAAGAAACTTGGTAACTCTATGATTCCATGTTTTTCTATCATGGGGCAGGGGGGGGGAGCACTCTATAAACATCCTGACACTTTTATCTAGAGTGTCAAACTTTTGATTCTTTTTTAGAAAGCACAATTATCACCTGTTATAAGGGTTACCCCATCTAAATGTACAATACTTTTGGAAGGAAGTATTCAACACCTACTACATATTAGGCACTGATCTAATCATTTTTATAAATATAATCTCATTTGAGGCTCCCAGTACTCTATCCATATACCACCTAGTTTCTAAAAATAGTAATAGCTAACATTCATATGATGCCTACTATGTGCCAGGCACTATGCTAAGCACTTTTTAAAAATTTTATTTGAGACTCTTAACAACCCAGCAAGAGAGGTGCTATTATTATCCACATTTTACAGGGGAGGAAACTAAGGTAGGGAGGCTGAGTGACTTTCCCAAGGTGGCAAAGTTAGTATATAAGGCAGAATTTAAATTCAGGACATTCTGACTCCAGGCTCAATTAGCTATTTATTATATCACCTCCAGGGCAATAACGGAAGTGGAAGTGGGGGGGGGGGGGAAGGCATAGCCTCATTGTTTAGTTCAAGAATCCTGAGATTTGGTTTAGCTTTAATAATGTTTTATTAATGCCAGTTAATGAACATAATTATTAAAAGTATAAGGAATTTGTGAAAATAATTGCCATTTAGATAATGCTTTACTTTTTGCAAAGCACTTTACGTACATCTGAACCTCCAGCAACCTTGTACAAATGATGAAACTGAGCCTGAAGCTCAGGTCGGGCAACTTCCTCATGGCTAGACAACTATCACATGCCAGTATTAGAACCCCAGATTCTGTGACTCTGAGGTTGGCACTCTCTCCACTGTGCTACTCTGCTTTCCATGCATTCCACAGTAAACAGAGTAGAGCTCTAAAGGTCAATAAACTTCTAGAAAATAGCTAGTATTGCAGACTGGGATTTTGTTTCTTCATTAAACACCAATAATTTGTAAGTATTATGCAGGATGTAATATCTAAGATAAAATGCTACTTCGCATTAGCAGAGTTAGCATTTTAAATGCTTAAATAACATTAAAAACTCAAATTACCTTCATTATGTAGACTAAAACAATTTACAGAAATCATGGCACATCCTCAAATCAAATCACATATCAGACCAGCAACACTACCCAGATAACTCCTCCTATAAACTACTTTGTCCAACCCCCTGGATAGAGTACTTTATTTTTGTAACCCATCAATAACCATTATCAAAAGTTATTAACAAATGACAAGCAACTTTTGTCACTAAGGCTGGGGTTTTCACCCAGTATCAGTGAATTAATTTTTTCTGATAACTCTCTCTCTCTCTCTCTCTCTCTCTCTCTATATATATATATATATATATATATATATATAAATTTCAGTATAACTGGCTTCCTTTGTAATCTTTTGATTTTCAAATTTTAAAATAATATTTTGAGAAGAGTTTCATAGGCTTCATTGTCTGCTAAAAGAATCCATGATACAAAAAAAAAAAGTTGGAGGAGGAAAAAGGAAGAGTGTCTTTGATGGTAACAAGAGATCCAAGTAAAAATAAAATAATTAGAAATATTTTTTACCACTCTCAATAATTGACATAAAGGTTAATTATGGAGTTATAAAATCATAGATTTAGAATTAGAAGCAATCTTAGGACTCACTTAATATAACCCCCCCCTCCCATTTTATAGACATGGAAATTGGAGGCCAATGAAGTTAAGTAACTTGCCCAAGTTCATCAAAGTTTTAAGGAAAAGAGATAGAATTCAAACTCATACTTACTATGACTGCTTAGTCCGTTCACTTTCCACTATACTTTGATATGGTATTTAGTTCCTATGGTAGAAATTCACAAGAGCATTTTGACCAATTTTAAGATAATCATTTTTTTAAGTACCACTATAAAGCAGCTAGGTGGCTCAGTGGGGGGGGGGGGGGGGTGAGAAAGCAAGAGAGCCAGTGCTAGGTCTGGAGACAGGAGATTCTGAGTTCAAATGTGACTCTAGATACTTCCTGACTGTGTGACCCTTGGCAAGTCACTTAAGAGTAATTTCCCCGTTCTCATTGCTCTTCAGACTGGGAACCAATATGATTTTAAGACAGAAGGTAAGAGTTTAAAGAAAAAGTACCACTTGCTTGGGGAAATTACATATAAAACAAGAATATTAAGATTAAAAATTGGAAGGAATTCCATTTTGTATTACAATGCAAAGAATTATGTCCTAATGCCCTCCCTGCAACAGTGTATGCTCTATATTGGAAGGTAGACTAATGCCCTTCACATAGTAGGCACTTTAAAAGTGTTTCTTGCTGAATTGGTAACCATTAACCCTGGGATTTCTCTCTCATCATCCTGTTTCTTTAAGTGAAGATAGTTCACAGAATTATTGACTCAGAAAAATGGAAGAAAATCTTAGAGATCCCCTCACTCAATTCCCTACCAAGGTAATAAATTTCCCCTAGTTAATACTATATTCATTGTCAAAAATAATTAAAATTTTAAAAATAATCCTGTATGAAAAGGGTGGACATCATATTTAACTTTCTGATGTGTAAGGTAAGAAACAAACTAGTAGCTATGTGCCCTGTCCTTTAAGATACTACAATCTGAACATTCCTAATCCCATCCAATATTTTCCACCTCCTCCTCCTTCTCTTTCTTCCTCCTCTTTGTACCCAGTTTCATAGTCACGTATTTCCTTAATTATTACAGATTAGATTGACAGTGACCCAGTGTGATCAAAGATAGAATCTAGTATTTTTCCTTAAAAGATTTAGACAAGTTGAGGCCTTTGGTAACAACACCCAGGTGTGGAGTGTAGAACTAGAAATTGTTTAGGCTCAGTTATAAAATATTTGTCCTTACTATAGGATGAGTATGATTTCACTAGTTTGTTAATATATGACTTCACCAAGAAGAAACTCGTTTTTTGAGGTTGAGAACTGCTCTTTAAATTAACTCCACTCAAGTGGGAATTGACATTTTGAGGCAAAGGCTGAAGTTGCCATGAGGGTCTGGGATTGGTAGCAGAGATCACTTGATTCTCCTAAAGAAGGTACCCCAGTAGCATTTCTCCCAGAGGAATGAACTTTTCCTGCCCACAAGCCTCTGGGTCCTCGGAAGCACGCACAGGTCTCTGCACGAAGCGGCAAGACAAGAAGGTGGAGGCCATCCGAGGGAGGGCAGCTCTTGACCTGTGAAGCCGCTATAAACTTTTTCCCATCAGAAATATGGTTAATCAAACCTACCAGTAGGCACGGGCGCGCCAAAAGAAAGACGAAAATCTGCGCTATGTAGCAAAGCAACACTAGAGAGAGGGGGGTTTCGCTTGAGCAGGCATAGTCACCACACAGCAGATCGCCTGGAAGCTGACTTACTCTCAACCCCCGCAACACGGGCGCGCGCGCGCGCGCGCCCACACAGTCATACATACACTCACTCACTAACTGCACACTTGCGAGGAAGATCCTGTGGACGTTCTGCTGTATCCCTCCGGGAGCTCTTAGCAGAGCTGCTTATCTCTTTGAACCCCATAGATGCAGAGCTCCCAAAGTACACTCAATTGCGCCTGCAGCTACCCTTCTCCCCCCAGCGTCCAATCCAACTGCCCTTTGCAGGAGCGCCTCAAGTTGCCCACTTAAGCCCCATCACCACCCCCGGGCCGAACTCCTGCCTTCCACCCCCTCAGCCTCTTGACTTTTCGGGCGGAGCCGCCTCCTTCCAAGTCCTCTTCTCGCTTCTTTACAGGCGGGAAGGAGCTTTCTTGCATGTCAGTGTCTACGGAAAACGCAAAACCCTATTACCTCCATCTTTCCACCTCTAAGACCGCCAGCTCTTCACTCTGGGGGAGGGGGCACTCCAAGGTCACCAGGTGAAGTGTGATTCTCTTAAACTCCCAACCTCACCTTTTCCAGCTCAGCCCCCTTTCACCACATCTCCCCCTCCCCCGCACGCTCTTCGGAATCTCCTGCTTCCCACTTCTCTTCCTTTATTATCCCCCCAATGTTTCATCTCCTTCCCCTCACTCCCCCGAAGTTCTCTCTTCACACACCTTCGGTTCCATGTGGGGGACGAGAGGAGAGGAGGAGACTTTCATCCTACTTTCCACTGACTCCAGGGGAAGGGTTTAGCAAATCAAGGCAAACTTCTGGTGCCACTTACCTAAGGTTCTCCTCGGGGCTCCCGCCCCCTAGGCACCCCGCGCCTCGCCTCGCTCTCGAGTGACTTCACTTTGGAGAAACGAACCCAGCGTGCAGGCATCACCCAGAGCAGCGCGGCTGCGAAATGTGCAGGGTGCCCCCTTTGAAAGGAGGTGACAAGGCTGGCTTGTGCTGTCACGGACGCAGCCGCCGCCTCTTCTGGGTTCTAGGTCCTCACCGAGACGGAGTCTGTCAGCAAAAGCCCCAGCAGGTGTAGCAAGACAGAACCTTTCCGCGCAGCCCGGGGTTATTGCGCAAGGCGCTGCGCGCCCTGCTCCGCGGCTTGCCTTTTTCTAGTAGAGTTGCAGTTTCAGTTCATGCCAGGACTGCAGCACTAGCTCCGACCTCTTCCGGAAACGACTTTCAGTTCACCTGGTCCTCTGGCTGGAGCAGTGCAAAGCCGGGCTCACCGGCTAGCGGCATGGCACTGGGTGCAGTGGGGCGGGAGGGAGGAGGAGCGGGAGGCGGCCGGGAGCTGTGACTGCGCCTCCAGCTTCCTCTCCAAGGAGCGCGCAGCCTTCTCCAGCCGCTCTCCTCGGGACTGCAGTCCTGACGTCACCCCCCGCCCCCCCGCGGAGGAGATACGAGGCGGGTGGGGTGGAGTGTGTGTGTGAGTGTGTGCGTATGTATGTGAGTTTGCGTGTGTGTCTGTGCGGTGGGGGCGTGGGGGAGGGGGAAGAAAGGAGTTCGAAACAGCAGCTGGAGCTGGAAAAGAGCCACTAGATCTAAAGAGGGAGAGCTACCCTAACAGTCGTGGGGCGGCGACTTCGGATTTGGGGTGCGGGTGTAGGGGACACTAGAGAGTCGGGACGGGAGGGAGGAGGTGGAAGAAGCAAGCTGGGGTGGAGGAGCAGCCGGAGTTGGCGACGCACTTCATCACAAAGTTAGCGGATGGAACTACGCCGTGCTTTGCTTAGCTTCGTTTACTAGCATAGGGGAACGAAGGAAGGGTGGGAGATGGGTTGGTTAGCAGATGTCCAGTTGCGGGTGGGAGGGGGCTGAAGGTTGCAGGCTAAATAAAAAGTGATGAGACAGACCGAAGGGGTGGACAGCCATTGCTAGTGCAGAGCATCACCAGGCTCTCTCAGCCTCTTCCCTTTGCCCCACAATGTCCCCTAGAGGATGCAAGCTTATATGCGCAAAGGGCACCCCTAAAACCCTTGGAGCCTGGCAGTTAGTTCAACTCCAGGCTAGTTGTAGTACAGAAATGAACGTGACCCTTGCCCCAGGATCCTCCCAGGTTTCCAACCTACTCGCCCCACCCCTCTCCAGAGTAATACGTTAGGGGTCATCAAAAGCTACCGAGGAGAGACACTTCAAGTGTGAGGTTCCCAGTTGAAGCTAATCCCACTGATGAACGCTGCTACCCGTGTTTTTTTCTGCCCAATTCGGAGGGTACGGAGCTAAGGGGGAAGCACGGGGAGGAAAGCATTGCATTTGGGAGTTAGAAAGAGAGAAACCCGCTAACACCTCGGGTGGAAGCTTGTTTAGGGTTCTTTCTTTCCTTCTCCATCTTCTTCCTCTTGCCAGCTCCTGCGCCTTCAGGGGGAGCTAAGATTTAAAAAATTAAATAGTCCCTTCCTTTATTGAAGGGACCCAGTCTGCAATTTTCTCCCCTCCCCAGACAAGAATAGCCAGTGGGTTTCAGGAAGTCTCTGCATGGCTAAAAGTTGTCCTCCTCACTATAACCCCGACTAGCTGTGGCTGCTGGACGCGCCACAGCTGTGTCCCGGCCTTCTCTCCCCGAAGCGCCGCTGTCCGGCTAGCTCTCCCCGGCACTGGGCAGGCGCTGCCTGCCAAGGCTGACTCCTCTCATCTTGCCTGGAATAGGTAATGAGCGCCAGAGCCCGCTGTCAATTTCACTTGTCAGCTGCGCAGCACTAGCTACTCCGCCATGGCCGCCGGAGCCGCCGCCAGCAATTTTGCCCCCGTCAGGTGGCCGCGGTTTTTAACTGCGATTTTCATTTCTACCTGATTCCAGACCTGTCTATTGTTAGTGGGATGCTTACTCGTTCTTTTAAAGCGTCTAAAAGTGTGCTGAGGAGGGGTGGGGAAATGGATAGAAAAGGGTTTAAACCCAGGAAACTCACATTTTAAAATAAAGTTTTAACTTTTTAAAGTTACTTGGAAGAATAGCAGAGAAACTTACTGAAGGATCAGAAAGTTTCTCGGCCATCTTCTGCCTCCAATCCAGAGCACCGCTAGCCGATTAACAAAACATCAGCTGATACGTTTGCTTGGACTTTAGCCTGATGGTGAAATTGACCGTCTTTCACTCATAGCTCCTTTGGCTAGCGGAGGGATGCCTGGGAAAGCGAAATGGGAGATTCTGAACCATACTACAAAACTGGGGATATTTTTGCCTGTAGGGTGAATTTTCAAAGTACGTAAATAAATCATCGTGCTGAACGTCCTAATTAGGATAATGCAATGTCAGATTAGGAAATTAGGCCATTGCCCTCTAGCTCCCCTCTTTCTTGTTGCAGATCTTTAGAGAATAAATTACAGAACCACAACCCGCTGTCATCGTTCATGAATTACATAACCAGAATCCTACTGAACATTCACTTTCAGAAACAGTAATGCCTTTGCAGCAAGACTTTCTGAACATGCTAATTCTGGTTAGCACTAGGGAATTAAAGTCATTCACAGACAATTTTTTTAAAATAATAAAATGTCGTATATGAAACAAAGGAGCTTCCCCAAACTATCCTAAAGCTGATTCTTATCCAGTTTTACAGACTGTTATATTAATTACATAATAAATATTCTGCATTTGTGTGTATACACAGATAATCATTCCTAAAGCCTGGCTTTCCATACCCCCTGTCAAACTACTTCTAACCAACCTACATGAAAGAAAGGCCATTCCTTGACTTAAAAAAAAAAACAATTAACGTTTTATTATTAAGTTAAATTAACACAGGTGAACTCTTGAAACTCCACAAAAACTTGATGTAGTAACAATTACTGGTTTTAAGTAGAGGTAATTTGATGTGAATAATTTATAATCGATAGGATAAGGGACTGGACCTTTGATGACTTTAGGATACTCCCTCTACCAGTACTCTTTAGGATCTTCTCTATCAAACAGTAAACATTTATTAACTTTTACCATGTCCTAGGCCATGTACTAAGTGCTGGGATATAAAAAGAAGTAATAGACAGATCCTGCCCTCAAGAAACTCATAGTCTTAGAGAAAGATGTTGATTGCTATTTTAGTGTAAAAAAAAATAAAAGTTGGCATTTAGAGACTTTGTGGGATTTTACAACAGCAGCATTTCACTTATACTTGGACCTATAATTTGCTTAGGAGAAAAAAGTAATGCTCCAAGGCATGATCGTTTCTTTTGGGGTGAGCCCTAATCATTGTGAGAAGAATTAAATTCTAGGTATAATTCCATAATAATGACAAAAATGTTCCTGTGTTTCTTAAAGATAATAAATACTTGTTGACAGTCCCAACAAAGGAAATTAATAACAAGGAAGAGAGTGCAAGGAAGAATGTATGCTCCTTGAGAGTAGGGATTATTTCATTCTTTTTCTTTGTAACCCCAGGATGGCACAATACCTGGCATACAGTGGTCATTTAATACGATTGATGAAAGATATTTTCTAGAAAAGATAATGAAAATGCCAAGAATAAGAACCTCTGAGATGGGAATTTTGTAGCCTAGCCTTGACTCCTTGATAAAAGAAAAGAAAATAATCACTGTCACAACAACAACCCACATCCTATCAAAGGATTGCTATTACAATGCCAGGTAATCATGTTTACAAAGAAGGAACATTTCATCTACAAGAAGGGAGAAGAATTCTTTTAAGTTAAAATACCAGTGACTTTTCATTAAACTGTGCATAGTAAACAAGTTTCTTATCTAAACTCTCCAGCAAATACCTTTGACTAACATCTGTCGCAACCCATAATTCATTTCCCATTTACTCCCCAGCTCCGAAGCTTTCATGGGAGCTGAGATGTTTCCTTCCATCTTTCTGGATGTTGCTTCTCACTTTCTGTGATAGAGAAAGAGAAAAATAATCTTTTAGAACTCCCCATTCTTTCTGTGTATACTTGATAATATTAACGTTGTGTTTGTATGTATTATGTGTGTGCACATGTATAAATGCAGGGTGATGCTATATAAATCAAGATAAAAATATCTGTTGGATTTTGTGGGGTTATTTATAAGAATTCCATTAAAAAAAACCTTCATGCTTTTCATGATAAATAAATAAAATACTACAAAGACAGTGACTTATTTTAAGCTATAATGAAATTTGTGGAAAACACTAGAATTTTTCTATAGCTTCTTCCAGTCTGGTTTTATTCTTAATATATCATGCTTCATGATATATTAATAATCCTTTGTTTGAATTGCTTTTGAAATGTCCTATAATTTTGGTAGCATTAATAAAACAAGTGGTCACTCTTTTTTAAGAAACCAAAATTTCAAACTGATAAATTAAAAATTAGGAAAATAGTATAATCAAGAAGTCTCCCAAATAAAACATAATAATGTCTTCACTGCAATTGTCAGGTTAAATTTCATACCAGGAAAAATACATTAAAGGGTTTATTAAATTAATCACTCTACAATAACTGATTAATGATTATATTAAGTATTACTTGAAAATTACAGGGCTATTAGATTTTTCGCAATGATAGTTTAACAGGAAAAAAGTTGAGTGTTCTAAACTGTCATTAAATGTTAATAGTTGGTGTTGTGTGGGATTTTTGAATGTAACATATTGTTTCTACTTTTCTGTGTTTTAAATATCCTACTCTGATGTCTCACATGCGGGGGGGGGGGGGGGGTTGATCTTGAGTTCTTTAAGGCTAGGATAGGATTGCAGAAGCTCAGATAAGGTTAGCCTAGCTAATTACAGAGAGACTCACCACCTGTAGAGTGGCCAAGAAGTAATGGGGTTTTTTATTATGGAAATCTATGGAACCATATAAATTATAAAATGGCCCTTAGTCCTATTGGGCCCATTTTTGATTATACAGTGTTAGAATAATTTAGGAAAGGGGAAAGCATTTATACAAAGGGAAAATCACATATAAATAACTGAGTTTATTAGCAGAGAAGGGAAAGATAATGGAGGATAAGGGGAAGGGTTTGCATCTGACTATTTACCCCAACCCACTGCAGTTAATTTCTAAAATTAATCCTTCTCTAAGCTAAACCATTCTAAAGATTACTAAGAGTTACTAAAGTTAAGTCCTATCAGGGAGACCAGATTCTCACTTAGAATCCTTTGGTGGGTCAGGGAGCAGGAATCCAAGTTATGCTGTCCTTAGATGATCCAGGCAAAGTAGAGATTCTCTTCCCCAGTCAATCTGTCCACCAGGATGACTGGAGATTTCCTCTCCACCTCTTCTAGTTGATCCTCACAGGCAGGCTGCTTGATAGATGGTTTTTCCATGGGAGTCTCAGATCCACAGCTTTAGTTTTCACTTCCAGCTCCAGACTCACTGTTGGAAAACTCCTCCTCCTTCAACAGCTTAGAACTTTTACCCAGTCAGCTCTTGGAGAATTCTAGGCTGTTACTCAAAATCTTGCTATAGCAGTGATGGTGGCTGAGTAGTAGAAAGGGAAAAGAGAACACTAAGAATCAAAGTTTTTCTATTATGTATACATATTAACTTTTGACACTAAATGTTCAAATTTGTCCATTGGGTAATGAATCAGCCTAAGGGAAGCAGGGTGGTATAGTAGATAGAGTGCTGAACTTGGAGTTGGGAAGACTTGAGTTGAAATTCCTCTGTGTAACTACTCTCAGCCATAGTGTCTTCATCAGTAATAAAATGATGTTGAACTCAATGACCTCTCAGGTCCCTTCTAACTTCAATGATCTTATGAATCAGCATAACATGTGGAGAGATGCATCATATCACTATTGTCATTCTTATGAGAAATGGAACCAAAAGGAAAAGAGGCAAAGATAAATGGGAGAATGACTTAAAGATTTTCCTAGGAAAGTCAAATAAAGGAGCAGGCAGAGTTTGGTGGGTTTTTTTTTTCAATTATTCCAAGGCAACACAAATTATAATTTTATTAGAACCTTGGTCATCTGTTTATGGCTCATAAGGAACATTTGCAAAAGACCTCCCATGAAGACAATCATAGCTTATGTGCCAAAGTCTGTTGTAGATAATAAGGAGGTAGAAAATAAAAAGAACAAGGACCCTAAAAGTGAAATCAACATAATACTTTAATGTTCTGTAACTTCAAAATAAAAAGATAGGCATAGGGAAGTGTGACAAAAAATATTAGAAAATATGGCTCCAGGGTAAGACATGAAAGAGACCAAAGGCTTATAGATACATGCAAAATTTTATCTACATATTTTGACTACTTTCTTCAAGAAGAGAACCAGAAATTTCTAGCTAAGACTAGCAATGAATAGCATCACAAAAATGAAATTAGCAACATCTTAATAGACAATAAACAAATAATTACCATTGTGGATGTCAAAGAGTCAGCTAATAAGCTTTTATTAAATGCTTATTATGTGAAGGCATTGTGCTTAGTACTAAAGATACAAAGTCAGAAAAGATTGCCTTCAAAGAGCTCATATACTAATGGGATAATTTCAGAATTACTTGTCTATGTGTAGTCAGCCTATTAAGTTTTTTTTAGCAAAGGTTAAAATCAATACTGTAAAAATTAAAATTAGATCTCAATAAAAATATTATATTTTAAGAGATTTATTAAAGGTCATTAGAAATAAAGGAATAAAAGGTAACCAAAAAAAAAAGCCAACCACATTGCCATAGCTAATCAGCCTATTCAAAATTCAAAATTACCACCACCATGCTTGTGACATCAAGCCAAAGAGCCTTTTTTCACTCACCACATGTCAGTCTAAAGGGAAGCAGTCTGAGATCTTCAGCCTGAGCTCCTCCAAAGTCAAGTTGAAGATGGAAGAGAGAAGAGCCTCCTCACAGGAAGTTCTTGGCATTTTAAAAAACTGTTTCTTTTTGTCACTTCCTGTGACTTCTTTCATTTTACAAATACCAATTACAGTTAAAGCTTTTGCATAGGACTGCACAGGGGGCAGTCAGTCGATTCTGATTCATCACCCACTATCGCACACATGAGTCACAGACCTCCCCAACACAAGTCTGAGTGGTTGTACATGTTTTTAGTGATTAAATCTAAAAATGGGCAGGGGAGAATGAATTTAATCTTCACAATACCAAATTGGAAAAAGAAAAACAGAAAATGTGGCATATAACTAAAAAAAAAAAGCTCTCATTTTGACCTACTTAAATCAGCTAGTGATACTTTCCAGAAATGGAAATGGATAAAATAACAGATGCTGACAGAGATGTTTGCAATTTCCTGGGGAAATAGCTACATTGAAGAAGTTTAAAACAAGCTAGCTCACACTTGAACTCCTTGCCAAACACAGTGATAAGGAAACCAAGAATGGTGGCTTTTAGACTATAAATTCCTTTATGAAATCAAATATCTTATAGATCTAGATATATAGGTATATCTTAGAGAACAGGATAGCAAATTCTTTTAAAAAATGAAATATGGACAATGGATTTAGAGTCTAAACATGTTGTTTTCAGCTTCCACAGGACAAAATTATATCTTATTGTAGAAAAGAGCTATTGAGCCAGGAAAGTTAGCCAAATAAATGACCTGGGAGCTGAGGTTTGGAAGGAATCAAAAAAGGCTGTTGAGATCCAAGATAAGGGCCCTTCACTACCTTTCTGTCCTAACAGAAAGAATAGTGTTGTACTCCAATTGAAAAAAACCCTCTAACACTACAGTTGAAGAGAACCCAAAACTACCCAGCCAAACTAGAGACTAAAAATGGAAAAAGACTGCAGCTCCTCACCAAAGAGCAAACTCAGGGAGTTTAAAGTATTAATCTATTCAGAAGAGATGTCATGCCTTTGGTATCCATCTTTAATCTCTCACCTATGCTTCCAAGAAGCTGAAGCATGTGTGGCTGCCATACCACAATAAAACTATCTCAGAAGATGGACTAAACCAGATTGAAGGTAAACAATAGGCCTCGGACCTATTGATTAGCATGGGGAATGTCTACCCTCAGTCTACCCTACTTTCCCTCAGTGAAATGAGCAGATAAGAACAATTTGTTCCAATGGCCATGAAGGCAACTGAAGGAGGTGCTGTGGAGCATTTAGTTCTCCATCAGACATGAAAGATGCCAAAGCCATTCACTGGATTCCAGGCCATTGCCAGTTGTCTTGACTTCTGTCCTGCCCCTGAACTCCAACTCACACAAAATCAAGACATTACCTTAGTGATGTCAAACTCTATGAAAATGAAGGACTAACAAGATATTCCCCTTTCTGCTATTGCAATGAGTTAAGAATGTTTAGAATTTTGTTTACTATGTTATCCACATGTTTTTGTTTCATCACTCTCCTAGCCTTTGTTGGACTGAGCTTCCTCAATTTGTACAAACAACCACATCATTCCATTATATGAGGTGAGGATAAAAAAATATAATAACTCTCAAGTAAAATTACTGATTGCCAGGAGACAAAAGGAAAATGAGGAATTTTTTAAAATATTGAACATACATGTTGAGTAGACTATCTGGTGATATCACTCTAAAAGGAGTATCATAGAAGGGACTATTGAGAGAAAAGACACATTTTAAAAATACATTGTGTGACTAACATGGCAACCTTGTTATTTTCTTTAGGAAGAGTATTCCATATTCTAGCTAATTATCTGGAAGAGCAAAAAAGCTAAGACTGTGAAGGATACCTGTAATACCTGCCACTGAAGAGGCTAAATCTGATGGATCACTTGAGTTTGTAGTTCCAAAATTTAGTAAGGGCTAAAGTCAGTCATATGCCTGAACTGTGGTGAGCCTCCAGGGACAGGGACAGGTTAGTTCTAAGTGTACATATTAGATCACTGAAAGGATTAGACTTGTGAATGGCTAACAAACAGAGGAAAAGTAAAATGGGGAAAAAATTGAAATCTATTTCACATGTCCATGCTTTTGCATTGGCTATTCCCCATACCTAAAATGTACTTCTTCCTCAATTTCAGTTTACAAAATCCCATGCCTATCCCACGGACCACCTTCAACTAGAGACTTTTCCTCCTGATCTCCCCAACTTATAGTGACCTCACTTCCAAACTACCTAATATTAGCTATTTCGTATTTATTCTCCTTATATTTATTTTAATATACTTACAATAACTTATTACATTTCATATGCCACTTTGTATTTATTTTATTTATTGTCTTTATATTCTGTAAGTACTTATAGATATCTGCTGTCTTCCTCCACCCCATCCCCACTACTTTCTGGAAGAGAAGTGATAATTTCATTCATTGTGCTGGTATCCCTACTCCTTCTATGTATGTGAAATAAAGAAGGCACTTAATAAATTTGTGTTGATTGAAAAAATATGGGCAGAGAATTATTCAGTTCAGTGGTATAGTGATATACTTTTGAGTTCTATTCTCATTTCTAAACTATCTCTGTTTTCTGTCCAGTAGTCTATCATATTCCTTCAAGATAGATAGATGGATAGATGGATAGATAGATAGAAAGATAGATAGATAGATAGATAGATAGATAGATAGATAGATAGATGGATGGATGGATGGATGGATAATAAATAAGGCTGGCTTTTTCACTAGCTTGGCAAAGTGGCTTAAGAGCACTGGACTTTAAATCAGAAAGCACTTGGTTTGAATCCTGCTTCAAATACATACCATGTGATCCCAAATAGGTCACTTAACTTTTGGGGGGCTCAGTTAGTTTACTTATCAGTATCACTTATCACTTGAGAGTTGGACTCAATGATCTTTGATGTCTCTTCAATCTATAAATCTATGAACCTAAGTAAACTTAACAAACTTAGCTTCTGAGGTTCTAAATGGTTGCCTAAAATTAAAATCACCAGAGAGTTCTCTTCCTGTATCATTCTTCCTAGACTAAAAAATCAACCCCCTTTTTTTTAAACTTCTAAACTGTTTCCTTCTTGCATCTCCCACCAAATCAGAACTTCTAGCCTGAGGGTATAATGGACATTAGCTTTCTGATTATTTTAATTAGTATGGGTCCAGTGAACCCTAACCTACCTACTGGGACCCAGAAGCCAGTTTTACCCCCTTCTACTGTTAATGAATTGATGAGTTATTTGCCATTTGGATTCTTGTCCCTTCTCCCTCAAGTAGTATTTTCCTAGAATATAATAAAAAAGTTTTACAATATTCTAATAATTTACATTTCCAGTAATGCATGTATCATTTCTATACATAATAAGCCAAAGGTCATTTAAGATTCCTCCACTAAACTCCTTCTCTAGCATCTCATCATGATGTAGAAGTGACCCTGGATTCTTGAAGATCTGCCTGCAAATTCTGAAAGATCCTTGTCTTTTTCAGTTGAATTTGAAACTTTGTGATTCCATTTGGAGTTTTCTTGGCAAAAATCCTGGAGTGGTTTATCATTTCCTTCTCCAACTCATTTTACAGATGAAGAAACTAAGGCAAACAAGATTAAGTGGTTTGCCCACAGCTAGGAAGTGCCCATGGCCAGATTTGAATTCAGGATGATGAATCTTCCTGATTCCCAGCCCATTGACTCATTTAGCCATCTACTTGCCTGTACTATCTAGCTACTCTAGGTGACAGATCCTACCATGCTAGAAAAACTCAAGTATGGAAAGAATCTAGTCTAATAAGCTTTAATAAAATATCTATTATGTGAAAAGCATGCTGCTAGCTAACAAGGATAGGAAGATCAAGTTTTTAAAATCCTTTTTCTTCAGAAGCTTACATTCTAACAAACTAACTGTTGCTTAAGGACAAGTCTAGCTAATTTGAGAGAGGCTCATCAAGAGTTCACCTGAAAAGCAAGGACACTTTTAGCTATGGCAACTTGAGAAGATGATTCACTACAGCATGGATGAATTGGGATCTGCAATAATGGAGGAAGGATCAATATCCAAGAAATCATGGATCCCTGCAAGATGGAATTATATTATAATATTCCCCTACTCTAATTCCACTCTGATTTCATCATGCCACAGATATGACCCTAGGTCCTCAAAGAGTGTGCCAAAGAACTAAATACAAACCATGCTAGACCCTACCAAGATGGAAAGGGATTCAAGTAGGGACAGACAATGGATATCATCTAAGGACTAGCCTAGCTAAGGTCAGAAATGCTCATTACCAAAAGTTAGTCACAATATTTTTTTTTTACCAAGAAAGCTCATGAAAAATATCCACTAAGCTAAGAAGGGAAATGTTGCAATTTTGGAGAAATTCCTGCACTTGGATTTCTGAGAGCACAGTGACAGGAATTAGCCTTTTCAAAGGCATGATGATTGGAGATGGAAACTTTTTTCCTTTTCTATTTCACTATTCCTCTTGATTCCTTAGAAAAGCTTTTTAACAAGACCATTTTTTCAGTTTAAGAAAAGAATGCTTTTCTGGCATGTGATCTAGAGAACTGGAGAACAGAATGTCATTTCATTTGAAATCTTTTGCAGACTGGTGGGAAGGAGAAGAGGAAGCTGAGGAAGAAGAGAAGAAGCAACAGCAGCAGCAGCAGTTTTAGTAGAAAGAATGGTAGTAGCAGCAGCAACCGCAATAGTAATAGTCCTATAAGAACAAGGTTTTAGAGTTCATTCAGCAACAGTAAGTACTCTCACTAACTTTCTGTGTTTTTCAGAGTTGGTTGCAAAAAGAGGGAGAACTCTCAAAAGGAGATTTCTATGATTATTTTGAAAAAAGATATACTTTCCTCAGGGTTAGGATAAAGATTTTGTGTACTGTAATAGATAACACATGTTCTGACAAAAGAAATTCTACATCTTGGAAATCTAGTTCAAAAATTCAGAAAGCAAATTTGAGTCCTTTCTGAGTCTTATAGGGCTAGACGATAAATTGTGGAACCCATTTCTTCAGGAAATCTAACTCCTTGGTTGTAAACTGTCTATGCACCTTTGAATATAACACACCAGCTATACTTAATAACTTGGTAACATCTTTTTTTTTTTAACCCTTACCTTCCATCTTGGAGTCAATACTGTGTATTGGCTCTAAGGCAGAAGAGTGGTAAGGGCTAGGCAATGGGGGTCAAGTAATTTGCCCAGGGTCACACAGCTGGGAAGTGTCTGAGGTCAGATTTGAACCTAGGACCTCCCATCTCTAGGCCTGGCTCTCGATCCACTGAGCCACCCAGATGCCCCTGGTAACATCTTTAAGTGGCAAAATTTTCTCAGGATCACCATTTGACTTTTTGTCACTGTCATTTCCTTGTGCATTAGCCTTTGTTTTCTTTGCCTTTCTGTCTTTCTCTTTGGGTGCACTATCTGCCTGACCATTTCCCTTACACTTAATCTAGTCTAGCCCTTTTGCCTTGATAAATTCTTCAATCATGTTCTTTACTAAGATTTCCAAGTTTGTATCCACCACCATTATCTTTGCTGTCTGTTTGGGAATCACAAATCTGTAGATGTTCTTCAGATAGGTCAGTGTCTGTATAGCAGCCATGGAAATGATATAAATCTGAGTCATAATCTGTCAAAGGATAGTTTCTTTTTGGAATGGCAACTGTAGTATAAACATAGTGATGTTGCCAAGTTATTCTACCAATGCTATAATTATGGTGGTCATTTTACTGTATAGGATGTTATAGATTCAATAGCCAATAATGGCTGCCAACACAACTACCCCACAGAGCACTTGTTTAAACATTTTTCTGTTGTTTCAGGGATCGTAAAGTTCAGTCAGTCTGGGTGCCAAATTGTAATAGATAATACTGAGGGGTATATTTGGTCGTTAATAGATCACTAATAGATCAGGAGTTATCTTATTTCTTCTGTCTTTCCCCTCCCCCCTCTATACCTCCCTTCCTTCTGTTTCCTCCCTCTCTCCTAGCCTCCCTCTTCAGCCTCTTCAGCTTCCCTCCCCCTTGTCTTCTTCTTCCCACTAAATCACTCAGGGTGAGTTTGTGGTGTTTCAAATAAAACTACCCTTTCTTCTTTTATCTTAGGTAAGGGTTTATTTGGAGTAGACAGGAAAAGATGGAGAATGGAGGTAAAAGGGTCAAGGATTTCCCTAGACTACAGGTTGGCCTCCAGTTGGTGGATATTGGGCTAGAGTTCAATTTGATAGGTCTGGCAGTTCAGTCACTAATCATAAACAGAGTAAGCCAAAGGGATTATCCAAGTCCAAGAGATAAATCAGTTCCTCCTTCCCTGGTATATGACAACCAGCAGAAGACAGATCCAGAGTCCAGCCTCAGTTGACTTTTGCCTTCAACTGTTTCCCAGTAACATTCCAAATGGAACCATGGTTTGATTGACAGGTCACCACTCAGCCACTGCTTCTTCCTTTTGCATGCTTTCCCAATTCCTCTTTCACAGTACCCTATGCAAGGTATGAACTTTATGGCACTGTACCTTCCCCTTCCCCTCCATCCTGGTGTGATATTATCCAGCTTTGAGCCTTTCCTATAACATGAGATAGGTCACAAAATAAATTCCTATGTGCCATGGCATTTTCTAGCATTAAAAATACATGTGTTTAAAATAAGTAACATTAGAAAGTATCACATATTGACCTCCTTGCTTGTTACACCCTAGGAAGCCATGTGCCTTATTAACTCCTGGTTTTGGCTTCAATTATTGCCCTTAAAGGGGTTAGCATCTGGTCATTTCCCCCCCTTTTTAGAAATCTCCATTAAAATTTATCATTCTATGACTGTCTAAAGTAGGTCTTCTTTACTTCCTAGCTGTGTGACCCTGAGCAAGTCACTTAACCCCCATTGCCTACCCTTACCACTCTTCTGCCTTGGAACCAATGAATAGTATTGATGCTGACAGAAGGTAAGGGTTTTTTAAATTAAAACAAAATAAAGTAGATCTTCTTTATTTGAAGTCTGTAAAATTAATATATGCTCATGTACATGTATATTGATAGATGTATTTTAATATAATTGGTTTCCTTTGTATGCCTATGTATTTTATTTTATGCATATAGGAAGACTATTCTAAGAAGATGTCCATAGACTTTACCAGACTACTTAAATGTAAGATGACACAAACATGGTTAAGAACCTCTGGTCTAAAATATTTCTGGGCTGTCCCTTTTCCTCCCTTTGTTCTTCCTCTAATATTTTCACAAAGGTGTATGGGTTTTTCCCCCCAGGAAGTGAGGGTCATTCCAGAAATGATGAAAAAAATAAACCTTTAAAAATGAACATTTAGAAAAATAAATAAACATTTAGAGAATATTTTAAGTCATACTGCATATTCCAGATACACTTTCATAATCATTTAATAAATTCCATGTTCCAGACACTGTGCTAATCACCAGCAGCATTGAAAAAAGCAAAAATATAATCCATTCTCTCCAAAGAGAGAATTCTCATCACATTCCAACGAGGAGACAGAATACCCTCAGACTGTGCATACAAGTCATATACAGTATAAATGGAAGGGAGTCTCAGTAGGAAGACACATTACTTTGATTGTCTCCATCTTGTTTAGAGTATCTTCAGCCTGGGGTGTAAAGGGGCTCTCTTGATCATCATCTTCAAATCATTCCTAAAAGATTCATTTGCTTTGGTTTTACCTTTCAGGGTTGCTTTTCCCTTTCCTTTCTCTTTTGACACTGAAGCTTTTTCACATTTTATATTGTCTTAGTCAATCAATTAGACCATGGGCACCTCTCAGCAAAGACTTTGGCTTCCTACATGTTTATAAAGTATTAAGTACAGTTATTATACTCTATAAATAATAATAACAATAATCATCCTCTATATAAAATTAGAGTGTTAGCATGTTTAGCCTGTCTACTACCCTGATTTGCTTTGGTATTTCATAATTCTCTCATGAAGCCCATGCCATAAAGAGGCCACATCATGCAGGCATAATGAAAACCTTATCCTTCCTCTAGATGATGGCAAAAAGATGCACCTGTAGCTTTCCCCCACCCACAACTAAGCTATTCAGAAGTGAGGGTGATACTTAAGCTGTATTGATGTAGGAAATTACTCACAGAAATCCCATTTTCAGCTTTTTTTTTTCCATCCGAAAAGGCTCACTAGCATCCAGCATGGTTGCAATCTATATCTCCCAAAGGAGCCCTAGGAGCCTAAAACAGGACATGTGTAATTTGCACCACAGTAATAAAGAGCTGAAGAATTATGGGATGCTACTCATGCTTTATCATGAGCGGTAAGGCCTATTAGTAACGTCATCTGTTTCAGGAGGTAACTTGCTACCGCATATCAAACCTGGATATTGGTTGGCT
Source organism: Monodelphis domestica (assembly GCF_027887165.1). Classification (NCBI taxonomy): domain Eukaryota; kingdom Metazoa; phylum Chordata; class Mammalia; order Didelphimorphia; family Didelphidae; genus Monodelphis; species Monodelphis domestica. The sequence goes on from NC_077231.1 coordinate 261,873,654, forward strand.
CCTCATTTTCAGATGAACCAGCAAATGAAAATCTTGATTCTGTGCTAAAGTTGTTTGCCTCGTTTGTGAACTGTCCTTCATTCTCAAACTCTGAGGAAAGACCAAAGAGACTGCTGATGATGCACAGTCAATAAATATCTCTTGGTGGAGTGTGAGATGGCTAATCCCATCTCTATTGTCATCATGCAACAAACTTGCTAGGTTGCTGTAATTAAGTTTGTGCGGTAATTTAAATCTTCAAGCAGATGGGGAACATGACCAAAGTACCCCCCTGACATTTAGAGATAGTGTTGAAAGAACAGTATACAAACTCAAAGCCTTACATGATTTTCCTACTTTGAAAGAGACAGTGATATTCTCACTGAAGGCTCCCTGCCTCTCTTGTTGTTTTTTGTTTTTGTTTTTGTTTTTTACCGGGGAATTCTCTCCTGATGTATTAATGTTATTTTAATGTGTATGCACCAATGCTGCATCTTTGCCCAATTACTTTCTGCAGTCAAAACCTTTGGTATTTCATGTTGTATTCTAAATCTTCTGAATAAATTGAGTATGGCATTATATAGTAAGATCACTTCTCCACTGCTGCAGTAGAAATACCTTAAGGCATAGTTCCCAGAAAGCACCATTCACTAGAAATAGAGGGGAATATTGGTGAAGAAACAGTACTGCTGCTCAGCAATTTCGACTCCCAGGTTTTTTTTCCTAAATGGAACAAAATTCATTGTTTTTTTACAGCACATATGGCATGCCTTGAAGGCTATTTTTCATTTTTTAAATTGTGTAATCCACAAAAATAACCATTAGGCATATCTTTTCTACTTTCATTTGTACCCAAAATGTTATCCTGAATTTACCCTCAGATTTCCTTACAAAACATGAAAATAGAACTCCAGATGTCCACCAGGGGTCTAATGTCCCATTAAAACAATAAAAGGAGAGAGATGAGCTGAAAATACCTGTTCTTTAAATAGCAACAAGTTTTATAATCATTTAATCTGGGAGGCAGCAGAGTACATAGGAAAAGCACAGGAAGGGGTTTTAATGTCCCAGTTCTTCCACTAACTAGCTAGGGGGGAAATGGACATTCTCTGAGCCTCTGTTCCCTCATTTGTAAAAATGAGAAAGTTTAATAAGATAATTCCCAAGGTCCTTTCTTATTCTAAAATTTATTTAAAATTTATCTTCTCAGTGAAAAAAAAGTATCAAAATATATACCTGGCATATCATTACAGAGATAACAGCAATATACTGAGAGTAGAGCTTTTCTACACAAAAGTATAATAAAAGAAAACTTTTAAAAAGTACCTATAAAATATATTATGAATTTTGGAATTCTTTTACCTATTTTGCTTATAGAATAAATGACATTAACTTAAAGTTTTGCAGATATTTTCTCTCTCTATCTGTGAATGAGAGAGAGAGAGAGAGAGAGAGAAAGAGAGAGAGAGAGAGAAAGAGAGAAAGAGAGAGAGAGAGAGAGAGAAAGAGAGAGAGAGAGAGAGAGAGCGAGCGTACACAATCTTCTCAGCAACCTAGCTCACTACCTAGGTGTCATCCTCAACTCCTCAGTATCTCTCACCTCTACCCTCATATTTAATCCATTGCCAAGACCTGTCAACTTCATCTTTGTACAATCTCTCAAAAATATCCTCTCCTAGGGGCAGCCCCCATTGCCTTGCCCTTACTGTTCTTCTGCCATGGGACTGATACTTAGTACCAATTCTAAGACAGAAAGTAAGGATTAAAAACAAATGCCCTGTTTTCTTCTCTGATACCACCACCTACCTGGTACAGGCTCTTATCATATTATGCTTGGACTATTGCATTAGCTTGCTAGTGAGTCTGCCTGCCTCAAGTCTCTCCCTGCTCTAATCTATCCTCCATTCTTCCCGCAGAGTGATTTTCCTAAAGGGCAGGTCTGACCATGTCATTCCCTCTACTCAATGAACTTTAGTGGCTCCCTATTACCTCCAGATTCAAATATGAAATCCATTGGTGTTCAAAGCCCTTCATAACCTAGCCCCTTTCTACTCTTTCTAGTCTTCTAACACCTTACCCCTTGTGTGAAAGAAGTTGGCACTAGAGAAAAAGTGACAAACTGAAGAGTATGTGAAATTGATCACCTCGACGGGGCAGGGGCCCCAGCAGTGGAATTCCAAAGGAGGAGAAGACTCTGGCAAGGAGACCAGTGAGGCTCTCAGTCAGGAGAGGTGGATAAAGACTTTCTCCTGAGGGTTACCACTTTTCCTGCTGGTGACTGGAAATCTTTCCCCCCAACACTTTCCAATTGAAGGGACTTTCTGAAGAGAAACCTGAGCAGACTACCTCAGCTCCTGTTGCCCAGGGGTGAGTCAACCTGGCTTTCTCTCAGGGGACTCAGGCTGCCAAGGCCCGAGTTCCCCCCAAACTCGAAGAGGGAGGGGAAAGGGTTTAAAGACAGGGACCCTTTTCTCCCACATTCCTTTTCCCATTCTTCCCTGCCCGTTATTCCTTTTGTATTACCTGATTGAGTTAACATTAAAAGTTATCTGTTTCCCAAGCTGAGTGTGAGTGAACAGATCAAGGGAAGACCTTCTGGTCTCGAGTAGTGGAGGAGGGACAAGAGGGACAAGAGTGAATTAGGGAAAGCAGCTTAGATAAGGAGGGAAGGAAGAAGGGGGGAAATCTTCAAACCCCCTCTCCTCTCTCTGAGCCAACCTGTTACAACTGCTGTCTCCCCTGTACCCCACTTTGTGGAAGGGGGTTCTCCTTTCTTTCCCCCTCTCCATACTGAAAGTCTAAGTTCCCTTCAGGGTACAAAAATCTTCCCTTTTATTTTTTTAAAAGCACTTGCCATATCCTCTTAACTGATTTTCTGACTTCCATGAATAAGTCACTCCATTTATTGGCTCTGAGCATATTCCCTGGCACCCCCCCCCCATGCCTAGAATGTTCTACCTTTTTATCTCTCCCTATTGCCTTCCTTGACTTCCTTTAAGTCCCAACTCAAATTCCATCTACTGTAGCAAACCTTCCCTAACCCCTCTTAATTCTAGTGCCTTCCCTCTGTTATTATGCCAAGTATTCAAAGTCTGCAGACAACACAACTCTGAGGGGCTGGTCACATTGTTAAAATGTCAAACACATATTTACCTGAGACCATTTTATGGAGAGCTCACACAGAGGTCAGAAGAAGAGGTACAAGAACACTCTTGAGATCTCTCTGAAGAACTTTGGTATCAACTGTGAGCCATGGGAGACACTGGCACCAGACTGTCCTACATGGTATACCCACTTCAAAGAAGGTGCTATGCTTAATGGGCAAAGCAGAATTTCAGTAGCTTAAAAGAAATGTGAGTTGCACAAATGTTAAAACATCCCAGTACAAATGTTCATATGAGATTGATGTGCCTGACCTGCTCTAGAGTCTACCAAGCTCATAGTGGTCTGATCTGCCATAGTTGGACTATGGACTCTGACATAGTGATATCATTTTGGTCCTTGAGTATGAAGGACAAGAACCAAATGTAGTTTGTTTATATATGTTTGTTGTCTTCTCCATTAGATTATAAGCTCCTTGGTGGTAGGACTGTTTTTTACCTCTTTTTAGATTCCTCAGTGTTTAGCACAGAGTAGGTGCTTAATGAATGCTTACTAGCTCATTGACATAATTTGTAACATATGTAATCTATACACACATATGGAAATAGAAATATGTATATGATCTCATCTGATCCATACAACCTCTGCCCCAACCTTGAAGGTAACAGCATTAATATATCATCTCCTGGGTTGCAAATGAAGAAACTTAGCGTCAAAGGATAAAATGACATTTTTGAGCCCACATGGTAAGGATTCAAACCCACATCTTTTCACTCCAAACCCAGTGCCTATTCCACTATACTATTTTGCTTAATCAATTCCATAAATGAAAAAAGCAATACTTACCAAAAAAAAAAAAAAAACTGGTGAGGGATATCCTGGCAAGGAAGTTTCTCTATCATGATAGATATAATTTACACTCCTGGAGAGTTCCTGTTGTCTCCAGGAGCAAATACAAAAGGTTCTATTTGATGTTTGATGCCCTTCATAACCTAGCCCCTGCCTACCTTCCAATCTTCTTACACTTTACTCTACAATATGTATTCTTTGATCCAGTTACACTAGACTCCAGGCTGTTACACCAACAAGACATTCCATCTCTCAACCCCAAGCATTTTGCTGCCTATTCTCCATTCCTGAAACACTCTTCCTCCTCAATTCCATTGGCTTCCTTTAAATCCCATCTAAAATCCTACTTCTTCCAGGAAGCCTTCCTCAAAACCTCTTAAGCTCAATGTCTTTCCTCCATTAAATTCTTTCCTATTTATCCTTTATATAGCTTACTCTGTATTTATGTTGTATATTGCCCTCCCCATTTGTTTGTAAGATCTTTGAGGGCAGAAAGCATCTTTTATCTTTTTTGAATCCTCAGCAGTTAGCACTATGTGCCTGGCACATAGTAGGACTTTAATAAATGTTAATAGAAGTGAATCATACCATACTGCCTCATATATTTGTCCATATGTCAGCATATCAAGTACCTGGGATTTTGTGCATGTGAAAACTCTTTCCACCAATGCAAATGATGACCCATCTGTAATTTATCGTCTTACAGTTGTGTGAGGCTCAGAAAGGTTAAGTGAGTTACCGATGGAAGCTTAACTAGTTAGTGTCAGAGAAGGGGTTTAAACCTAGGTCCTACTGTTTCTAAATCTAGCATTCTATCCACTGTGCCTATACATATAAGCACATATATGTTATACACATATATGTACAATCACTAAGAAAGTGTTTATTGAGGAATGGATTCCATTAAAAATATATTCACATCCCAATTCATTTCAACAAACATTCATTAAAGCAGAACTTTCTACAAGCTGTTGGGGAAGAGACATAGGTTAGGAAAGGTATATTCCCTGTCCTCCAGGAGCTAGCTAGGATACCTCCATAGGTAATTAGAATACATACCTTGAAATAATAACTAAATAAAAGCATAAAGTTAGAGAGGAGGAGACTTTTACCACCAAAGGACCATGGAAGGGTCAAGCTTTAAAAAACAGAGAGGAAAGAAAGAGAGGGAAGATCGGAACTGTAAGGAGAGGAAATGGTGTAAATAACATAATAGAATTTGGGGAGCATTAGCATGTTTAAAAGACAGAGTCCAGTTGGACTGAAGCATAAAGTATATAAAAAATAATGTAAAACTATAAAGGTTGTGGAAGAAGGAGAGGAATAAAATTCTGGAGAGCCTTGAATGTTTTGATCAGACAAAGGAGACTGAACTTTACTTTTATAATAATAGGGAGAAAGAGAACAGCTTAAGGTTTTTCATCAGAAAAGTAATATGATCAGATTTCTGCATAAAGAAGATAAGTCTGGTCACAGTATGAAGAACACACTTTGGGCTTCATGGAGTGGTTTGCCATTTCCTTCTCCAGCTCATTTTATAGATGAGGAAACTGAGGCCAACAGGTAAAGTGTCTTGCCCAGGTTCACACAACTAGCCCAGATGTGGACTCATCCTGATTTCAGGCCTGGCACTCTGTCCCAAATGGAGTCACAGAGTTGGACATGACTGAAATGACTGAACAACAAATGAACTATATGCTATAGGGAAGACAGAATGTGGTAGGATGTTATTGCCATTTCTCAAGTAGGACTATAAATTAGGGCCCTTAAAATGGTTGGGTCATAGGAATATAAAAGAGAAGTTGGAGGCCAGAAATATTGCAGAAAAGCTGAAATTATTTGGTACATGGCTGGCTATGAAGGGGCAAAAAAAAAAATAAAGTCAAGGTTTTGATTTTAGGACATTGGGTGGATGGTGGTACCACGTGCTGAGATACCAAAGACTGAAAGAAGAAAATATTTTGGGGAAAAGAAGAGATAATGCCTAAGGTTCCTTCCAGCTCTAAATGCTACACATATAAGGTAATTTCATATTGAGTTTCAGGTTCTCCTAGGACAATAAAGTAAAGATGTATTGTGGGTGGTTGGCAGTGCAGTTCTGAAGCTCAGGAAAGAGCTCAGACTTTAGAGATAAGGAATTTGATTAGGAGTCATCTATAGAGAGGTGATTACTGAAACCATGGGATTGTTTGTAATTGCTAAGGGAGAAAATACACAGAGAAAAGAGAAGAGGGCCAAGGAGGGAACAGCAATTTTAAGGGGTGTAATAATGGGATTTGGTAGGGGAATGAACAAGAAGGAAACATGTAAAAAATCAGGTTTATTTTGGGGGGAAAGGAAGGAAGGAAAGGAGATTAGGAGAATTATTATAATTAATCTTAAACCCTAATTTCTACAAGTCTATCTTAACCTATGTTATCTAAGCTAGAACAATAAGTTTCCCCAATAACCAAATCTCACAAGTGGAGTCCAATCAAATGGGCCAGGATCTTCAGATGAAAACTGTCCAAAACAGGTCCAGAGAAGAAGTAGGTCTTCAGTCCTCTCTGCTCTAGCTACTAGCAGCCAGTTCAAAAGATTCCTCTCTTCAGTTGGTATCACCAAAAGCCAGAAACCTGTTTTCAAACCTCCAACCCAAGGTCCTTCAGGAGAGAAGTGCCAAGTCTGTTGGGACCTTAGAATCTTTACCCAGTTCCTGACCCTTAGGCTCCCATGTGACTCTCTGTCACATGCTCCTGTCAATCACTCTAACATTTGCATTACACAGTCTTTTGCGAATATCCTCTCCCTATTACATTCCCTTCTTTTGCATAACCCAAAAATCATGTTGGAAACACTATTTTTATATTTGTGCATAATCTAAAATACTTGCCAATTACCTAAACTAAGTAATCTGCCCAAAAAAACAACCTACACTCAACTATCTTACTCTAACTAGTACTAATCTATTCTAGGGAATTAAACAAGGAAAAAGGAAAAGGAAAAGGAATTAAATAATGAACAAGTACAAACGTCAAACAGAAGCAAAAGCAAAACAACAAATAACATCAAACAAAAGATGAGAATAACTTCCATGTAAACATCAAACTCAAAATACTCTTATCAGCTAATACAGAAAATTATACTACTATTGCAATACATTTACGTAAAACTTAGAGAAAAACTTTTTGAAAATTATAATAAATGAAACACTGCATAACTTTTACACTGAAAATCAAACCAAACAGTAAACTCACTTATGCAAATATATGTAACAATAAACATGTGATTTATGTACATTATTTATACATATAGACATATAGTACATACATATAATATATACATGTATGCTATACATATATACACTTATGTACACTTCATATTTACACATATTTTACATGTATACATAAACTATACCATTAATTTACAATCCTATTAACATATATTTACATATTTATTTCCAATTTTGTTTAATATGTGATATCATATATTGTTTGTGTTGTGTAATGTATGATGTAGTGCAAGTCAGTATCTCATTTTCTTATTTTCCTACATAATTAATCCCTATTTTTAAAATATTTCTAACTAGATTTCTATACTTAAACTAAATCTAAGTGTCTAACTACATTTTGTTAGTAACTAACTTATCTATAGCTAATTATAACACTGTTAGTACCCTAACTATACATTGTTTCACTCATTTAAGTAATGATTCAATGTAACCTAACCATGTTTATGTTTTATGATGTTGTTACTTTTGCTATGTCCCATTGTTTTACTATTTTAATGTCAGTGTTACTGTTATGTCAGATACGTGTTACTGTTGTATGCAACATACTTACCCCTACTTCGGATCTTTCTTTCTCTTCTCTCTCCTTCTTGCTTGAATAATTATTCTTCTGCAATTCCATAGAAGTAAATACATTTGTGTTTGTATGTGAATAAATGCTATGTTATTTTGTACATTGTACATTTGTACATAATACATTATCCCAAAGTATCAATTCATTAGTCCATTTATCCTGTAATCTTCTTCATTGCAAATTTCTCAAAGTTTTTTATTTAATAAATTTACAGTCTTTTAACACTGTCCATCAATTCCTGAGTTTTCCTCTTCATCTGCATTGTCCTCTTCTATCCTCTTCCACAGGAATGGTCCTATCCTTACTGATCTTTTTGACTGCAGACCCAATTTGACTGATGATTCTAACTTTCTGCAATATCTTCTTCATTTTCTTCTTCCTTGATGATTTGTACATTTTCATTATTAATACCATGTGCTAATTTCATACATTAACAATGATATCATGAATCTCTACCCAAAACTTTTACTGAAGATGGAGAAACTAACACAATAGTGTAAGGACCTAATCAACTTTCTTGCATTGCTGATGTTTTATCAAAGATTTTTACATATACCATATCTCCTGGTTTGCAATTATGAAGAGAATAATCCAAAGGACCAGTTTGAATTAATACTCCCATATCATGTAATTCTTTTAGTCTTTGTTGTAAAGCACTTAAGTAAGAAGCAAGTTGACAATCTTCTCCTAAGAGAGATGTATAGACTGTCTAACAAGTTTTTGCTTGTAGTGGAGCATATCCAAAGAGCATTTCATAGAATGATATATGTAAATCTGTTCTTGGTCTTGTACATAGGCAAAACAAAGCTATGGGAAGAATCTCTGGCCATTTGAGATGAGTTTCAAGACAGAGCTTTCCCACCATAGTCTTTAGTTCCTTATTTACATACTCCACTTGCCCTGAACTTTGTGGATGATAAGGCACATGATATTTTGGTGTTATTCCTAGATTTTCATAGACTCTTTTTCAGGATTTCATGAGTGAAATGTAATCCTTTATCAGAATCTATTGTTAGTGGTACTCCAAATCTAGGTAAAATTTCCTTAATCAACACTTTCACCACAAAGTTAGCTGTTTTTATATTTGATGGAAAAGCTTCAGGCCATTTGGTTAATCTATCAACAATTACCAAGCAAAACTTGTGTCTTCCAGCTTTTGGCATGCTGATGTAATCAATCTGCAGACTCTCAAATGGACAATATGCTAAAGATCTACCACCTAAACCTTTCTGTCCGAATACCCCTTGATTGATTTTCTGTCAAACAGAACAGCTTGAGCAGATCTTATTTGCTATAGTACTTATTCTAGGAGCTACCCATTGTCTCTTTAGGGTATCAATTACAGCTTGAGTGCTAAAATGACCTTTTGTGTGAATGGCTTAACAAAAATAAGAATATAGGTCTTTTTATAACAGCGGCTTTCCAGTATCTGTTAACCATATACCATGTTCTTTTCTTGCTCCAAATTTCTCCTTCCATTTTTGTATTTCTGAGTCTACATAAGCTTTTTCTAGATCAACAGATTCTATAATTGATAAGTTTATGGCATATACTGGAGCATTTCTGGCTGCAATTTTCACAGTTATATCAGCTCAACTTTTTTTGTTGTTTATTTTTGTTGTTTTTTTTTTTTAAAGCAACTGAATCTCTGCCATAAGTATGACTTCTACAATGGATTACCGCTAGCTGCTTTGGCTTCTGGATAGCATCCAACAACTCAGTTATTATTTCTACATGAGCAATTGGTTTTCCTGATGCAGTCATAAAAACTCGTTGTTTCCAGATCTTTCCTGTAGCATGACACACTGAAAAAAGCATAACAGGAGTCTATATACACATTTGCACTTTTACTATCAGCCAGAAGATATGCTTGCTTTAAAGTGACCAACTCTGCACATTGAGCACTAAAGTTACTAGGTAATGATCCATACCATAGTGTCTCAAATTTTGTGACAACTGCAGCACCCATATATCTAATTCCATTACACAAATATGAAGAACCATCTGTGAATAAAACCAAATCTGGATTTTCAATTGGAGTGTTTTTCAATTGGAGTGTCTTTCAAATCCAGCGTTGGCATATCCATTAGATCTACTACTTTTATATATTCATGTAATGGTTTACCATTCTTTGGCAAACCAGGAAGAAGTGTAGCCTGATTTAATATACTACACCTTTTCAATTCGATGTTTTCACAACCCAGAAGAATAATTTCATACTTAAATATTCATTGGTCTGAATATGCTTGAGTACAAAATTTAATTAGTCCTTCTATTTGATATGAACCAAATACCATCAATGGACATCCCAAAACTAAGACTAATGACTTCTGAACTAACACAGCTGCAGTAGCTATACCCCTTAAACAAGGAACTGTACCTGCAGCAATTGGATCTAGCTGATAACTATACTATCCAATTGGACAATAACTTTGCCCTAAAGTCTGTGTCAGTACACCAGATGTAATTCCTTTCATCTCATTCACAAATCATTGGAAAGGCTTAGTATAGTCTGGGATTCCAAGAGCTGGTGCAGATAAAATCACTTTCTTAAGCTTACTTAAGGCTTGCAGATTTTCAGGTTTGAGTTTCAGAGGTTCTGGTTCTGTATTCCTGGTTAGATCTGTTAAACATTTAGTAATTTCACTATACCCAGGTATCCATTGTCTACAGAAACCAGTTGTTCCAAGAACAGCTCTGAGTTGCTTCTTGGTCTTAGGTACACTCAGTTTCTGGATATCATCTATTCTTTTCTGAGTGATACTTCTGGAACCCTCTGATAACACAAAACCAAGATATTCAACACAAGGCAATACCCACTGAAGTTTTGCCTTAGAGATTTTATGTCCACATTTATATAATTCAATCAAAAGAATCTTGATATCTCTGAAACACATGTTAGCAGATGGAGATGCTAGGAGGATATCATCTACAAAATGTACTATTTTGCTCTCTTTGAATGTTATTGTTTTAAGGTCTCTGTTCAAAATTTGTGAGAATTGGCTCAGAGAATCACAGAAACCTTGTGGAAGATGAGTCCACGTCCACTGAGTTTTTTCCCCATGTGAAAACAAAGATCTTTTGAGAATCCTCGTGAATTGATATCAGGAAAAACAGTGAACATAAATTTACCATGGTGAAATATCTTGCTTGACTTGCGATGGATGAGATTATAGCAGATGGACTTGGTACTATTGGATGACTTTATTACATGATCCTTTACAACTCTCAAATCCTGTATGAATCTGTAGACAATTCTGCCATCTTGATCTAGTTTTTGCTTTTTTATTGGAAGTATGGGTGTATTATATTCTGAGAAGTATGGTATTATGATCCCTTGTTGAATTAGGTATTCAATGATAGGTCTTATTCATTTGATAGCTTCTTTACTCAAAGGGTATTGAGGAACACGAGGAATTGGTCCTTCCTTGGTTCTCACTGTTATTGAAGTAGCTGATTTCAATAGGCCTACATATGTGGAAGACTTTGTCCATAAGTCTTCTGGTATTTCCTTATGAATAGGATAGATGGAATCCAACTCATTCTCTGCACTGACTGAATCTAAGAACAGAAATGGAAAAGCTTTCAGAGATACTTCTGAGAGTTATAAAGATATATCCCCAGTGTCAGTACATTGAATTGTTGCTCGGACTTTACAAAGCAAATCCCTCCCCAGAAGGTTCATTGGACATTCTGGCATACAAAGAAATGCATGTTCTGCAGATAAAGGACCTAAAGTTATCATTTTAGGTTGTAATTTTGCTACTCTCTCTGGTTTTCCAGTAGCTCCAATCACTTCCATAGTACCAACAGCTTTACAATCTTTAGAAAGACTTTGCAAAACTGATTTACTGACTCCAGTATCCACCAAAAGATCATATATCTGATCCCCTATAGTTACAGAAATATAGGGTTCAGTGCTATTTGGAGGTTGGAAGGTTTCAAGAATTGGTGCAAGCACAGTAGCATCAGTACAAAGCTCAGTCATTTCCTGTCCATCCAAGTCTACATCTTCTTGAATTACATGACTTTCCCAGGATTTTGTATCATCAGCTTTTATATTACTCTCATTGGTCCTTAAATTCTCCATCTTAGTATCACTGTTCTCATTTACAATTTCATTATTATTATTTACTTTATATTCTTCATTAATTTCTCTTATCCTATATTCATTAGGATTTTATATTAAATTTATATTACAATATTCTTTCTTTGTACAATTATTTACACTAATTATATCCTCCTTTAATTCAATTAATTTATTTGTATCACCATCTCTCTTATATTCATTACTCTCAATTTCATTTATCCTCAATTCATTTTCATTTATACTACACTTATTTTTTTATTCATTTTCATATGTCCCTATGGGAAACCTTCATAAGGCACTTGTACTCTTGTTCTAATCACCCTTTAGTACCTGGCTATATTTTGGTCTAGCTCCAGAATTTACCCATAATTGCATAGTATCTAGATTTGGAGCGTGTTGCCCTTGGCAACAAGCATTTTGGCATTGATTAGCATATCTGTTTTGATTATTATTATTGTTATTCTATATGTTGTTATTACAATTATTACTCCAATCATTGTATTGTCTATTAAAGTCATTATTCCTATTTAGTTGCCTTCTGACTTGATTTCTGAATCTGCAGTCCCTATACAGATGTCCAACCAGATCACAAAGGAAAGAGTGCCGAGGACCTGATCTCCTCTCACTAGACCTATAGTTATTATTATACTTTGGCAGCACAGATCTCAAAGCAGCCACAGCCTTTACTTCCTTAATTTCACTTTCCTTAGCTTTCATTTCAGTTTCCCTTAATTTTCTTTTCAAATTTTCAACAATGGAATTCCTATCAGCAGCTTTTTCTTCTGTATGATTGGTTAAATAAGTAGCCTTTCTCCTCAATTCTTCCAGATCAAGCTCTTCCCAATCTGGTAATTTGACTTAAAGAATTGTCTGACCCTTGGAACTGCATTCTTCACAAAGATAAGTTTGATGTGGGCAATGGTGCCTTCTTAAAATACATCCATTCCCAATAGAGTTTCAGCTGCCTTGATTATCCTTTCCAGGAAAACCACAGGTGCTTCAGATACCTTTGGCTTCATGGCCTCAAACTTTGAGCAAGCATTGGGCCTTTTTTATATCTCCCCATAACATCCAGGATGGCATCTTTCACTTCAATTAGAATATCATATACCCCGTCATCTGTAGTATCCAATTTCAATTTCTCTGACCATGATTGTAACAGAGGGTCTGATCTTGTCTCCTCTATAAACTTATGTCTCTCTCTCTCTTAGTTAGGACCTCTTTCATTAAAAGAGCAAAATCATTAAAATCAGGATCATATAATTCAATTGCCCTATGTATCTCCTTAATCACTTTATTGGACTCATCACTAAAATTTGGGGTTTTCCTTTTAATGAATTCAAGGTCCTCTGGGGAAAATCTTTTGTAAGTTCTAATCTTATGCACCTCATTCTTTGTAACCACTGGAAAATCTCTAAGAGGACATAAATTCACTATTCCTGCTGCTTCTTCCTGTTCCAACCTATTTAAACTTTTTCCCTTATTGTTTATAGTGTTGTTATCATTTCCACATCCCAGGTTCATATTAATGTTATTCATAAAGTGTTCCAGTGTATCCACTTGTTGTTTCATGTGCATGACCATAATTTTCAAGGCATAATCCCTTTTAAACCAAGTTACTAGATCTTTTAGCCGATTTCCACAAATGCACAAAGAGGCACGAGATTTGTACATGACACATCCACAGAAAAGGGGAACATAGGCCATTATATCACATAACTTCATGTCCATTACAGGCTTCATACAATCCATTTAAAATATATAATGATAATAATTAGGGAAAGATACAAATATAAAATAAGGAATACACATTACATATTCACATAACAAAATTAACATAGTATTTAACATGTCTGATGACATGGTAGCATCCATAGGTACATTAGAATTTAAAATCATATTGTTACAATGATCTTTATACATAAAACAAATAAGATGTTACAATTTCATTTCAAATTTTAAAAAAACAATTTTTCTAAGATGGTCACTCCAAGATAGCTGCTGGGAATATGTGATGTAGTCAAAAATAACCCCATTTGGGCAAGTCAAGCCCTCAGAATTCTATTTGGCTTTCCCCCTGAGCTCCTAGCAGCTTAGAGATGGTATGGGAGTCAACTTTCACAACCCAGCCAGGCCTTATAATTAAGCCAGAGAAAATTGGTAGCACAGAAATAAAAGGTGAAAAAAGTCCTGAGCTTCAGCAGAAAAGTGTTGGGGAGGTGACTTAAGAGGGTCATTGCCCTTCACAAACATTTCAGAAAAAAGATATGGGCTAGCTCTTCAAGGACTGAGGGAAATTCCAAGGAAAGATTTCTTATTTCCTTAATTTCCCCTACCTGTTCTTGTTCATCAGCACATATTATAATATAGTCTGCTTGCTTCATTACCTAAACATTTCTGGTAGAATGAATTTTGCTTCAATCATAAAGAGGTTAGAGATCCCCTAAAAATAAATATAAAAGAGCCAAATTCTGCTTAAATGTTAAGAACTCTCCTAATTGGGGGCTCTGAGGTATTGTGGTTATACTTTTATATAAACTTCACATAGATATAGAGAAGGGGATAGTGTGTACTTCAGAGTCCATTATATTATATACAGGTTAAAAAAAAAAAGAAAGAAAAGAAAAGAGCTAATTATAGCACTGAGTGTGTGACTAAATGCCTAGATGCTACACAGGCTGAGAGGAAAAGGTGATGATGAATATCAACTAGTCTAATGCACCCTCCACAGGGATACTCACAAAGAGAAGTGTTACAAGGACAAGTACCCAATGTCATGAAAGTAATTGTGATAGAGAATAGATTTGTAACCCTTTATTCTATTGTTTTCCTATTACCTAACAAGAGGTAATTAGCCCCTCATATGGCATATCGGACTAAATATGTGAAGACTGGATTCAGCTATCTCCTGATTATAACAATGAAGATACTTAGCTCTTCCTTTATTGTGAAGATTAAATTGTAATCCCCTGATTGTAACAATGAAGGTATTTAGCTCTTCCTTTATTGGGAAGATTGAATTGTAATCCACAATCTATTTTTAGATTTTAATCCCCAAAAGGTGATAACTCAGTATTTGAAGTATATCTACCCATTTTAAGTACAAAAAGGTGTTAAGTAACTACAAAAGGTGAACTAACCAAAAAAGGGTATAATTTAACCAAAGAAGGTATGAACTAAAGAGTGAGCAGTCCTGGAGAGAAGCATCTGCTGTGATTGGTAGACATGAAAATTAGGGGAGATGACACAAGAGAAAAAGATCTTTAAAAAGAAGGTCAGAGGCCAGAAGAAGAGATATTTGATTCAAGATTCAAGTCGGACAGAGGATTCTCTGACTTGGAGTTGGGCTGGAAGAAATGGACTCCTGGAGGAACTCCTGGAGGAGACCTCAGACTGCTTTTCCTTTTAGACACCATTGATTATATAAAACCATGACCAACAAAGTATATGCTAAGAATTATATTTTGTTGTAACTATGATTTGGATGGTCATATGCTCAGAAAAGGAAATCAGAGTTGGCATTCAAGAACATAAAATCTAAAGAACCAGCACTTTAAAAAACAATGATGAGTGTAATGTTTATTGGGAAAATGGGATGGTACTGATGAACAAGGTATATAGAAATGGGGTTCCCAATAAATGGGCCACTTATGATAGCCTGAGGGGATGTCTTCTCTATAGATTGATGTTGCAGATACCCCAGAGCAAGTAAGCATGGACCCTCCTGAGGGACAAGCCTCCCCCAGACTTAGTTGCCCAGCAAGGGTCCAATAAGTACAGTTTATAGTTGAATGGCTGTCCTGAGGTTCAGCTCCCTCTATGTTCCCTGAAATGTTAGTCCTCTTATCTGACTGCAATATTCAAATAAAGATAACTTTTAATAACAAGTTGGATTAGGAGGGTATCAAGGAAGAGTGAAGAGGGATTCCCTAGATGAGATTTGAGTCTCTCTCAGCTTTTGAGCTGAAGCAAGAGCTCCTCCTTCCACTTCCAGGGCCAGGAAGGAAGTGGAAGGAGGAGCTCTCTCCCAGGCTCTGGATAGAAATGGCTCTATTCCTGATTTTCCCTAATGTGTGCTCTCCCTGGATTCCTGTGATCATGTCATTGACAAAAGGACTTAAGGGAAGCAATTTGAATTGTAAGGCTGGTCTTTAGGGGCATCAGCCTGAAGATACAGGCCCAACCAGCTCTGAAGGTCAGAACTTTCTTCCTCTCACTATCTACTGCTAAGACTTTTGAAATTAAGAAAGCTAGCACAGATATAACATAGACAGAACCACCCTGTGAGGCCTATCCTCAGCTCAAAATCTGAGAGAGACATAAACCTCCTTCTTCCCTCTTCCCTGATACCCTCCTAATCCAACTTGTTATTAAATTTTATCTTTAGTTGAATATCGCAGTCAGATAAGAGGACTAACATTTCAGGGGACATAGATGGAGCTGAACCTCAGGACAGCCATTCAACTATAAATTGTCCTTATTGGACCCCTTCTGGGCAACTAAGTCTGGGGGGAGGCTTGTCCTTCAGGAGGGTCCATGCTTACTTGCTCTGGGGTATCTGCAACATCAATCTATAGAGAAGATATCCCCTCAGGCTATCATAAGTGTCCCATTTCTTGGGAACCCCATTTTTCAAAAATAGCCTCTCGGTAGGGGGCATCTCTCTCCTTATACCTCATCAGCAGCCATATTCCCTCTCTCCCTTCAAATCCTCCATTCCCTGTTATAAAACCTTTAGTATCTCCTGTTCATCAATCCCACCATTTTCCCTATAAATATTATAGTTTTTGACGAGGCAGCCTGGAGGTATCAAAGAAGTTTCAGATAAATCAGTCCTATATACATTTCAAAAGCCTGTGTGACTGTGGAAAGCAACCATTTTGAGAGCAGTGTTGAATGCAACGAATCTGCCTAGAAACACCACAGCCAAAAGAAACCACTCCTCCTGAAGGGAGGAGGTAACTCTTAAAGAGTCAGGCTTAAAAAAAACCAAACATTTTTCCATTGTAAAAGGCTTTTCAAGATACAAGATGGAGAAGAAACTATTACTTGCCATGGATTAATCTAGCTATTTTTTATATATTTTATAACTTATTTTTTGTCAATATTCCAGATTATATTTATTTTCTGCTTAAGACCTACAAAAGTTTTCAATGGCTGAATATAAGTGTAAATCACTTGATTTCATTCATTCCCACGTATGCTAGAGCATTACTTTTCTTAATCCAATTATACTATGCCCTAAAAAAAGGTGTGCATCTAATTTATGGAAAAAAACAAAACAAAAGACAATGAAATGACTGTGATGATTTTAGCCATAAGGGAGGAGATGACACTACTAAAGCAAATGATGAAACAACTGACTGAGGAGAAACAAAGTGGCAAATATGTTAACACACAACAAGACATACCTAAAAATAACAATATAACTAAGCAAGGAAAAACAGATGGGGCTGAAGGTGGAATACCAATATTGCCACTAAGAGATCAAACAAGCTTACAACCAGTCAGTGCCATAATTCATATTAAAACACATAAACCATTTACAACAGCTGACCTTGAAAGTCTGAAAAAACGGATGCCTTCCTAGTTTTCAGATCCTGTGAAATGTTTCAAAGACTTTAAAAGAGCAATTGGGCTTTATGATCCAGATTTCCAGGACACTGAAAATCTTCTCTCAGAATTATTTTCAAAAAGGGGAAAATAGCAATTCATTGATGAAACTAGAAACAATCCAAATTTAACATCATGGCCAGAGGAAGGAACAGACTTAGAGTTATCTAATAATGCAAATCTGCATTATATAAAAAAAGCCAGAGTAGATATATTATAAGCAATGAAATTTTTTTCAAAAAGACCAGATATTTGGGGACAATTTGAGAAATTGAGACAGGAAAGTGGGGAACATCCATCAAAGTTCCTTGATAGAGTGATTGAAGTGGCAGAGGATGTGCTTGGATTTGAAAATTTAACTGAACAAAATCTCCAACACATAAGGAGACAATTTGTGAAAGGCAGTAATACACCTCTTAGATCATATTTTAAATTTCAGTGCCCAGACTGGGAAACATTGTCTGGAAGATTTAAGAAAAACTACAACTTACATATTCACAGGTCATCAAGAAATCCTAGAGGAAAAGGATGACATAATAAAAGAACTTAAAACCAAGCTCAAGGAGGCAAAAAGCTCAAGTAAACATAAAGAAATAAAAAATCTAGCCACTCTGCAATAATACAAACCCACAAGAAATTACACACAAAACAATCAAAGGAGAAATGTACCCAAATGTTTCCTATGTGGAAAAATGGGTCACATGGTTTAAGACTGTTATTTAAAGGCACAATTAGTCCAAGCTAATAACAAACAGAGATCCTGGAAAAGCAACATAAAGTATAGCAGCAACGATACACAAACAAATACAAAATGTTGTAATTGTAATTGCAAGAATTCATTGAAAGCACCAAATTTAGAAACCATGGAGAGATACATCCAACAAGGAGCAAAACCACATTATTCGCAAGTATTCTCAGGTACTGCCAAACAAAATCAGTTACGAAGCCAGGTACAGGGGGTAACATCAAAAAGGAAAAATGGGAAAGACAATGGGGAAAATGAAAAGTAAGGAGATTGCATGCAAATAGAACTTGGGGGTCCAAAAGCACAAAATAAAACTAAAGAGTAGATAGAAGAAATCCAATTAGATAACTATGTAACAGAGATTAAGGAGAGAATTTTTGGAACAGTGGAACAAAATACAAAGAAAAGGAAAGGAACAGAACTGGCAACCATCTGTAATATACAAACCTTAAACTTATTAGGCCATTATAACTTAAAAAGCAAAGAACATGAAACATTAGATCCAAGCAATAGTGAATTGCAACATGCCTCAGCATAAGACAAAAGTAACTTAGCAGAAAGAAAATAATATACTTTAGAAACAGAAAGTATAGAACCAAACACTGAACCATATGAGACACAAATAGTAGAGGGTTCTAATGATTCTAAACAAACTGCAAATGAATTAACTGAAGCACATGAGCAAACAACAGAATGGTCCAATGGCGAGGAAAATGCAATAACAGGGAACATTCAAATTAGCAGACTTCCTGGAGACAATGACACTGAAAGCAGGGATGATATTACAAAAGAACATACCAATGACCTAATAGAAAAGTCAAACTTAAATCCTTAGGCCAAAGAATTTCAACCAATAGTAACTGCACAAGAAAAAGCAAACAAACATTATTACACAATCCTTAAGTCTCCATGATAATGTAATTCCACTGCAAACTGATGATGGATTGCAAAATGAATGTTCAAAGCAATAAGAAGTCTGTAGCTGAAGAACAAGACTGGGATTTGAACAAAATAGAAATACATGCACTTATGGTTCAAGTATGCCAACAAAATGAGAACACAGAACCAAGGGTCATGATAAAAGTGGGTAATTAAATCTACCCAGCTCTTATCAATACAGGGGCAATCTGTTTTTAAAACATCTCCTGAAGACAGCCAAATCACAAGTTACATACAAATAATGGGGACCACGGGGAAAAAATAGAGTATCAAAACTAAAATAAAAAATGGTAACTCTAGGACTCCTAACAACAGAACACACATTCTTATTAATCCCAGAATGCCCAATCAACCTTCTTGGGAGAGATTTTTTTGTGTAAAATTGGAGCCACCATTCAATGTGATAAATTGGGGGAAATTTTTCTACATCTACTCAAAGATTCTTTAAAACATTATCCATTGCTGTTTATGGTGCAAGTGAGTGATGAATAAATTCAGAATGAAGGTACAATATTTGAAATATCAAGTGATATACCAGAAGGACTTTGGGCTACACATTCTACAGATGTAGGGATTCTAAAGTCAGCAACAGCAGTAAAAGTAGAAGTTAAAGAAGGGACACCACCAAAGCTACCACAATACAAACTAAGTAAAGAAGCCATAGGTGGCATCAACCCAATTATCCAAAGCTTGATGGATCAAAAACATTTTAACCCCAACAATTTCAGAATATAATACACCAATAATACTCATAAAGAAAACAAAATGTGACTCTGAAGGAAAAGTACAATGGAGACTGGTCAAAGATTTAAGAGCAGTAAACAACTTTGTAAAAAAGTCCCATGCAGTCATTCCAAGCCCATCTAAAATAATTTCAGAAATCCCAAGTAAATCTAGATATTATACTGTCGTTGAACTGTGTAGTGCTTATTTTAGCATTCCAATTGCAAAGGAAAGCCAAAAAACTTTGCTTTCACTTGGAATAGGACTCAGATGACATGGGGAAGATTACCAATGGGATTCTGTGTTAGCCCACCAGCATTCTGCCAAATCTTGCAACAAAATTTAAAGAACATCCAATTCAAAGAAAGTAAAATTGTGCACTATGTAGATGACATTCTTCTTGCATCCCCATCTGCTAAAGGTTGTTACCAGGAGAGTAAAAAACTTTTCCTAGAGCTATATAAGAAAGGCCACAAAGTTTCCAAATCAAAACTACAATGGGTCATGTCTTAAATAGAATACCTAGGATTTATCATGGGAAACGGTATGAGAAAGATTTATAAGAAAAGAGTAGAGGACATACAGAAGCTCACCATGCCAAAAACTAAGAAACAACTGAGAGCCCTTTTTAGGAGTGATGGGTTTCTGTAGACAGTATATCCCAGGCTATAGCCAAATAAAAAAATGCCTTATGGACATAACCAAAAACACAATTACAGAACCTTTAAAACTAACAAAAGAGCATCTCCATGCCTTGGCACAGCTCAAAGAAGCAATCATAATAACTCCAGCTTTAGGTATTCCAGACTACAACAAAGAATTCCATCTCTTTGTACATGAAGCAAGAGGCATAGATTCTGGAGTGTCCATCCAAACTTTATGACCCAATTTTAGGCCAATGGCATATTATAGTACACAGCTGGATATAATTGAGAAAGGAATAATTCCCTGTTTGAGAGCAATCGCAGCCAAAGCAACCATGATTCAAAAGTCATCTAATTTGTATTAGGATCTAAACTTAATGTCCACTCTTCACTCTCTCCACCCTAAACTCACACCCTGCCCATTCCTCCTGCTCCACCCACTCTGCATCCTTTCCCCTAGCTACTTCCCCTTCTTCTTCTGCCCCTCCTTCCCATCTTGCCTAATTCATTTCTCATGCTTCTCCTACCTCTCATCCTTCCGATACTATGGGACAACCCCTCCCCCTCAGAGTGTCCACCCCTTCTCTTTCTCATACCTACCCCATTGAGAACAGAGCAAGAAGCCTACAGACAGAAACACGAGAAAATTTCCATTTAAGGGAAATTCCAACTTTCAATAAATATGGGAACTTGGTATCTTTAAGTCAACATTCACCTTTCAGCCCTGAGGATTTAAATAAATTCAAGGAAGACCTTCCCTCATTCAAGGAAGAGTCAATATTAATTATAAAACTTTGGAGAACATATTCAAAACGTTTGGCCTCACCTGGATAGATGTTGAAAATTTATTAGAAAAATTTCTGACAGAGAGAAAAATAAAGTCATCTCTTTAGCTAATCAGAAGCAAGGTAAGAGAGAAAATTATTGGCCAACCAAAAGTCCACATTGGAACCTCAATGTTGAACCAAAACTAAACTAGGCCAGAGAAGCATTATTGACAGCCATAAGAGCATGCTCCAATAGACCCAATTCATGGTCTAAATTCAAAAACACCAAACAAGAAATAGATGAAAATCCATCTCAGTTTATGGACATACTTATTGATATGGGGATGGCCTTTGATCTATCCAGAGAAAGAGACATTAGACAAATATGTAGACAATTCATTAACAATTGTTCAGTGGTAAAAGAATACTTCAAAACTAGCTGCCCAAACTGGAACTCTATAGACCTTGAAGAATTAAGGAGAGTAACAGTCTATGTTTATAGGGCTATACAAAAATACATGAGGAAAACAGTAAATCAGTGGAAGAGTTACAGACAGAAACTGAAATATTAAAAATAAAACTGAGAAATCAGGGAGAAACCAAAACTCCTTTACAGGAATCCACAGATAAATCAACAACACACCTTTATTGTGGAAAAAGAGGCCATGTAATGATGGTCTGTAAGAACTTACTATGGAAAAAAAGAAATAATAACTTTAGAAATAATAATTATAGAAATGATTACAAAGATCATAGAAATCATGGCTTTAGAACTGATAGAAATAACTATAATGACTATAGGAATCAAAATTTTAGAAATCAAAATTATAGATGTAGAAATTGGGAAAATGACAATGCTCAAACTGAGACAAAAGAACATACACAACAAAATATCAAACAATATATAAAAAAATGAAGCTCATCCATGCCATACCCAGGGTGAAAATCCCCATCAGCATGGAGAATCCCAGAAAACTGCCCAAGCATCTTTCTGATGGCATGATGGGGGGGGGGGGGGGGGGTCCGGTAGGGGAGGCTTTGGAATCAAAGAACGAAACCTTTGATTTTCTGGACCCTGATATTTTAATGCCAATTATCCCTGTATATTCCCACATACCCACACATAGTAAGGAGTCTTATGTCACCTAAAAGGTGGGGAATTCATACTATGATTGACTCTTTGGACAATGGAGTCTATAGGTCAGTCTTGGTAACCAGATGCAAAATGTGACTCTATTGGCTCTATAAATGCAGTAGGTATTGTCAGGAACAACTCAAAAGGTCCCAAAACTTTTCTCCTTGCATGGTATGCATGGGACCACTAACTGTTGAACACTCTTTTCTTTTAATGCCTGAATGCCCGACAAACATGCTGGGGAGGTTTTTACTATGCAAACTACAGGCCACAATAATTTGTGCTCCTGATGACTCTTTATCATTGGAAGTACCTGAGGAATCTTTAAACTTACTCCCTCTACTTCTCTCAGAGAGCCAGGAGGTAAAAGAGCCTCCCACCTTTGTAATACCTGAAGATATACCAGAGTCTCTTTGGGCCACATCTTCTTCTAATGTAGGCTTACTTAAATCAGTTATTCCTGTCCAAATTAAAACTAAATCTAGCCCACCTCCTTCCATTCCTCACTACCTCCTCTCAAAAGAGGCAATTGAGGGTATTACTCTGGTAATAAACTCATTAATTGACCAGGGAATCATAATTCCCTGTAAATCTGAATACAATATGCCCATTTTGACCATTAAAAAAAAGACAAAATTGGGGTCCGATGGCAAGCACCTCTATAGATTTGTACAAGATCTGAGAGCAGTGAACAATAATGTTATAGACACCCTGTAGTTTCTCATATAAATACTTTTATTTCTTCCATTCCTCGCACAGCTACATACTTTACAGTAGTAGACTTGTGCTCTGCCTTCTTTTCGATACCTGTACATAAAAATTCCACGCATATTTTTGCCTTCACATGGAAGGACTCTTAGAAGACTTGGACTTTTCTGCCTCAAGGTTACATGGAAATTCCAGGACTTTTTGCATAAATTTTAAATCAAGACATTGACAATATAAAAATTTTATTAAAGCAAAATAATAAAATATGTAGATGATCTTCTCTTGGCTTCAACAGATGCTGAAGCATGCCGAGAGAATAGTAAGCACCTCCTCCTAGAACTACATAAAAGAGGACAAAAGATTTCGAAGGAAAAGGTTCAGTGATATCTCCCAAAGGTAGAATACTTGGGATTTATTCTAACTGCTGGTGCCCACGCAATTTCTCCTAAGCACATAGAAACATCCAAAAATTAAGTGTTCCTACCACTAAAAAGCAAAGAAGGGCAATTCTTGGAGCAACAGGATTTTGTTGGCAGTGGATCCCTTGTTATGGGGAGATCACTAAGCCCCTTGTATCACTTACAAAAAACTCGGTCCCTGAACCACTTAAATTAGAAAAGGAAAACCTAAGAGCTCTTTCAAATTTAAAACAGGCTATCTTGTCTGCCCCTGCTCTAGGCATCCCAAATTATAATAAACCATTTACCCTATATTTGCATGAACAAAAAGGGGTAGCTTCAGGTGTTCTAAGTCAATTTTGGGACCTGCTTAACACCCAGTAGCCTATTATTCAGCCAAACTATATCCAGTAGCTGCCAGAGCACCACCATGCCTTAGAGGAGTAGTTGCCATGACTTTAATAGTAAATAAATCAGCTGATCTGGTATTGGGATGCCCTTTGACCATAATGTGTCCACACGAGATTAAGGCATTATTATTAAGACATAAGACACAAGCATTTATTGACCAAAGGAATACTAGGTATGAAATAACACTACTAAACAATGAACACATCACACTAAAATGCTATGGAACACTTAATCCTGCAACCTTACTTCCTGATTTGCCAACCTCTGGAGAACCTTCACACGATTATACATCTTTAGTGTCCATTGTTGATAAATCTCGTAATGATTTACTGGAAACCCCATTGGATAATTCGAATTTAATATTATTTATCGATGGTTCTTCATTTATGAGAGATGGTGTGCATTATACAGGAGCTGCAGTAGTTACTGAATTTGAAATTCTGTGGTCAGTTTCCTTACCCTCAAATGTAAGTGCACAAGGTGCAGAACTCAGAGCATTGAAACACACCCGTATCATTGTGAAGGATAAGAGTCACTATCTACATTGACTCCCGCTATGCCTTTGGTATATGTCATGCTGTTGGCATGCTATGGCTCTAAAGAGGATTTTTAACCTCAGCTGGAAAATCTATAGCCAATTCAGAAATTATTAATGAAGTTTTTTTCTGCTCTCCAGCTGCTTGAAACCATAGCTGTGGTTCACTGCTCTGCACATACAGGTGGCAATGACCCTGTCTGTCTCTAGGGGAAATGACTGAGAAGATTCCACTGCAACGCTAGAGGCCATAGAAGGACCTAAATTAATTTTAACATTAACAACTACTGATGACTTAAAATTATCCTTTTTATATAATGAAAAAGAAGTGGAAAAATGGGAACAAAAATTTAAAGCAAAATAGAGTAATGGAGTATGGGTGTCGTCTGAAGGAAAACCCCTGCTCCCTAGAAATTTTTATCAACAAATTTGCCAATCTATTCATAAAAATGGTAATTTTGGTACCCAGGGTATTGTGGACTCTGTTAAAGGAATATGGATAGCCCCTTGTATAACTATTATAGCCTCTAAAGTATGTACGCCTGCCCTACCTGCCAGGCCTTTCATAAACACACCTTTTGTGGTAAAGCTTTTAGTGGACGTCCTCCTGCCTACACACCATTTGAACATTTACAAATTGATTTTATCTCTATTCCGAAAGTTGGACAGTATAAATTTTGTCTGGTCATAGTCGATCAGCTGACCAGATGGACTGAAGCATTCTCTACTGCTTGGGCCACATCTGCTTTCCTTGCCAAAGTCCTTTTAAAAGAAATTATTCCCCACTTTGGTCTACCAGCACATATTGACTCAGATAGAGGAACTCATTTTACCGATTCAGTCTTATCACAAATTTATTCATGTTTGGGGATAACTCCTAAATTTCATATACCATATCATCCCCAGAGTTCAGGCCAAGTTGAACGAATAAATAAAGAACTTAAAACTATCATTGGAAAATTGTGCATGGAGACTCATTTGAAATGGCCTGAAATTCTCCCTCTGGCCCTATTTTATCTCAGAAGTAGGCCCAGAGGCTATTTACACATCTCACCATTTGAGATTCTATTTGGACATCCACCTATTGAGACACAACCATTTACCCTTGCCTATACCTTATTGTTAGGAGGGGATACAACCATTGCTACATATATAAGACAATTACAAACAAAAGTGCAAGAACTCCATGACTCTGGAGCTGCTGTTCAAGCAGGTCCCATAGACTTCTTGCTTCATGATTTAAACCCAGGTGATAGTGTGTATAAAAAGAATTTCAAAAATACTGGGTCGACTGAAGCTGCTTATGATGGACCATTCCAAGTCCTATTAACTACACCAACAGCTATTCAAATTGGGGAGAGGGTCTCATGGATTCATTGTAGCCATGTAAAACAAGTACCCTCTGTTGATAATGAATAATCGATTATATTGATTGTTTTAAACTATTGATTATGATAAGACTTCCATCTTGATGGATCTGTACTCTTTTATTGTACTTTATTTGTGCCATACAGTATTTTATTTTTTTTCTATCTCTCATTATTTTTGCATTTGAAGCACATGTAATTGTACTGAAAAGATTTTGTAATATTCTAAGATATCTACTTGCTTAGCATAAAAATGCATGCCCAAAAGCTTTAGACTATGGAAACCTGACATTTATTGATAAATATTATTGGACTGTGATTAATGCTTGTGTCTGATTCTAGAAAATGGGATCAAAAAAGGAATACAGACTTTATCTATGTAGTGCTATAGAAGCACAGATTTAACCTGAAAAGTGTCAGAAGAGCACACAGGTCAAAAGGAAACCAATCCATGCGGGACTGATGAATATTTATGCCAATATGAAAGGACTTGAACCTAGTGTGCGACTCGAGGTTGCAGCACTTGAGATATGTTAGGACACAGGACTCCTTGAACCACACTCCTTGTAAAATACTTTTTATTGGCTAGTCTGGCTCCCCTATACCTGAGAAATGATGAAATATCAGATCAGGTAATGACATTTCCCTTTTTATATAAAAATCTATTTCTTTTTCTCTCATATAGTATGGCAATTTCCTGTAGTCTTGGCTCCAAATGGGTAAGTGAAATATTACTGTATTCTGTCCTACAGATTTGTGGGATAGAAATTTACTTTAATCGTACCCTAATAACAAGGGCCTATTATGAATTTATTCTTTTTTAATTCAGAAATTTTATTTACATAGTTTTTTGACATTTTGATTCTGATTTCAATTTTTATTTCTCTCAAAATCTTAATTTTTCCCTCTATTTTATTTTTCTTTTATGTTTTGGGTATTTCTTTTAATAAATTGACTCATACACCCATAACTCAAGCACTTTCAGTTGATTCAGGTGTTGATAAACACCCTCTTCAGAGGGGGTTCTATTGTATTTTTATAAAAAATCCAATATATAAAGTTTGTTTGAGAAGAATTTTAGGAAAAGAAGTTTGCTTCTTTTTAACTTTTTTTTTAACTTTTTAACTCCTTGAATCCAGAAAATGAACTCCTCAAAAAAATATGCTTGCAGAAACCTACACTGCATCAAGAAGATACAGAATGAACTTTTGGGTGCAACTGATTAAACAAAAGGGGATTGAACATTTATTGTAAATGTATACTTTTATGCCACAGGGGACTGCCCCCTAATTTGGCTTTTTGTCAAGGCACCTAGCAAAACATTGGTTTTGCTTTCTCTCTTTCTATTTCTCCCTAACTATTGTAATTTCCTCTTAGAAATTAAAATATTGTATACATCTGTAGTTAGAAGGTTTTAGGACTACAAGATGATTCTGTTAAATGATCAATGAGGAGACTAGTCTCCCAATGATCATCAGGGGTGATTGTGAAGATTTGATTTAGCTATCTCCTGATTGTAACAATGAAGGTATTTAGCTCTTCCTTTATTGGGAAGACTGAATTATAATCCACAATCTATTTTTAGATATTAATCCCCAAAAGGTGATAACTCAGTATTTGAAGTATATCTACCCATTTTAAGTACAAAAAGGTGTTAAGTAACTACAAAAGGTGAACTAACCAAAAAAAAAGGTATAATTGAACCAAAGAAGGTGTGAACTAAAGAGTGGGCAGTCCTGGAGAGGAGCATCTGCTGTGATTGTTAGACATGAAATTTAGGGGAAGTGACACAAGAGAAAAAGATCTTTAAAAAGAAGGTCAGAGGCCAGAAGAAGAGATATTTGATTTGAGATTCAAATTGGTTGGAGGATTCTCTGACTTGGAGTTGGACTGGAGGAACTGGACCCCTGGAGGAACTCATGCAGGAGACCTCAGACTGATTTTTCTTTTAAATGGTCACCTTTGGTGAGTGAAAGGCTTAGTGACCCCACCTTTCTAGAGTCCTGAAGCCTCCAGGAAAAGCCCATTGTCTTGATACTCTCTTCCCCTGGCTGGGGCTTAGAATTTCTAACCTTATCAGAGGAAGTCCAGTCTCTGTCTCTCTCTGTCTCTGTCTCTCTCTCTCTCTCTCTCTCTCTCTCTCTCTCTCTCTCTCTCTCTCTCTCTCTCTCTCTCTCTCTCTCTCTCTCTCTCTCTCTCTCTCTCTCTCTTCCTTAATATCTTCCCTCTATTGTAAATAAACTACCATATATTCCATTTACTTTAGTAAATCATTTTGGGATTTATAAATTAAATCCTTGGTGACCACCTAATTAATATATTAAGAATCCAACCATGATTTAAATGTAACAAATCTATACACAGAGTGAAATGTATAAGAAGTAAGTTTCCATTTCAATGGATAGCTTTAGTTTCTCTTCCTTGCTCCATCTATGCATGGATGACAATTTGTTCTGGATTCAGCCTCCCACTGTGGCTTCCTTCCTTGATTTCTTCTCCAATTTTGTTATTCAGTTATTTATCAGTTGTGTCCAGCTCTTTGTGACCTTTTGGGAGTTTTCTTGGTAAAGATCCTGGAATGGTTTGTCATTTATTTCTTTAGCTCATTTAACAGATGAAGAAACTGAAGCAAACAAGGCTAAGTGACTTTCTTGGATCACAGCTAGTAAGTGTCTGAAGTTAGATTTGAACTGTGATTGGCACCTGTGAAGAGGGGAAGGGACAAGGACCCACCATAAAAGCCATTAAATCCTTTGGCTTGAAACAGATTGTCTTTGAGAAGATAGTCTGAAGAGAGTGTCTCCAGGAGATAATTTTTGAGGGAGCTTGAAGTGGCTTAGATCATGGGCTTGGAGCTCAGCTTTAACTTGGACTCTGACTCCTAGACTACTTCAGTGGTGAGTGAAAGGCTGATTCCTTTCCTAGTTTCTGAAGAGACTAGCTCCATCTTGGAGGAGGCCATGTGATTACTCAGTACCAGCCTTACAGGTTGAGAGCTAATTAATCTATGCCTGGATTAATATAGGAGAGATAACTTTTCTATCCACTTCACATTTCTCCACTTTATTGTTTCCTCTCTATTTTGTAAATAAATTTCTGACTCGAGATATAATAAATATTGGTGACCACATAATTTCAAAAAATTATTGTCCAACCATTAATTTTCACCTTTACATTTCTTAAGTCTTCTTGACTCCAGGTCTGGCACTCTATCCACTGTCCCATTTAACTCTTTTAGTGTATGATTTCTTTCCTTCTCTTCATTTTCTTTCAGAAGCTCCATCAATATTCCCAACATCTCTTAAATCAATAATAAAAATTGCTCCTCCCTTACTTCCATATGCTGCTTAGAGATGATCACTTTGCCCATTTGTTCTTTTTCCCTTCATGGCTTTCCCTTGTTTTTTTTTCCTGCTTTTTGTTCCTTTTTTCCCCTACTTAAAAATACTAGAGAAAAGACAAGAGCATATTGTGGTATACCCTGGTCAAAAGGGCAGCCTGGGGGAATTGTTTTCCACCCCTTAATAACAATAACCAGAAGCCCAAGTAGGAGGCATACCTTGGATGTAGCTCTAAATTTTCCTGTGATTTTACCTGTCTCAGGTAAGGTATCAGCAGACTAAGACTTTAACAGAAGCACTTTGTACTCAAAAGAACAAGAAGCAGAGTAGAATCAGTAGCAGAGAAGCAGCAGCTAAGTAGTGAATAGAATACCTCTCCTGGAGTCAGGAAGAGCTAAGTTCAAATTTTACCTCAGACATTGACTAGCTATGTGATCCTCTACAAGTTATTTAACCTCTGTTTGCTTCCTCTTCCCCAACTACAAAATGGGGATAACAAAAGCATATGCCTCTCAGGATCATTGTTAGGAAAAAATTAGATAATATTTGCAAAGTAATTTGCAGTTTAAAGTATTATATAAATGTTAATGATGATGATGATGATGGTGATGACACAAAGAGTAGACTGGAGGTCATCAGTGGACTCAGGTTAGTGTTGATGACATGTTAGAACTGTGTCCATGGAGGGATTTGTGCTACTAAAATCTATTAAGGAAACAAAAATAGGTCAATAACTTTAATTTCTCCTATCCCCTTTCCTTTTTTTCTCACTTTCCTGTGAAGCCCCTGAGGCTAGGAAAGTGTTTACCTTTGCTCCTATAAGAGTACTTTAATTCTTAAGTTAGCAATTCTGTTTAGGCTACAGACCAATTGTTCCTTCTGTAAGATTCTGTTTGGGGCTTTCTTTGCAGAGATTCTGGAGTGCTTTACCATTTTCTTCTCTAGCTCATTTTATAGATGAGAAAACTAAGGTAAACAGGATTAAGTGACTTGTAGCTAGTCACAATGCTAGTAAGTGTCTGAGGTTGGATTTGAACCTAGCTCTTCGTTATTCTAAGCCTAGCTATCCACTGGACCACTTAGCTGCCTCTCTACTGATCAATACAATTACTAAACTGTTATAGTACTGTTCAAATTCAGCCCTGAAGGACAGTGATTGGTAATGACCCAGGATGGGAGAGAGCTTTAAGACTGCTCCATCTGTTAAATGGAACTCTTTGGCTATGGACTAAGAATTATATCATATAATGCTTTAAATTTATTTTTAAGAGTTTCCCAGAGCAGAGAGAATACTTTCAAAGGATATCAAAATTAGTAACTGGATTGGGTTGCTAACTGACTGACACTGAGTCAGGCATGTGCCCTTGCCTTTGAACTGGCTTGAAATCTATTCCCTACAGGAGTGTGTGTGTGTGTGTGTGTGTGTGTGTGTGTGTGTGTGTGTGTGTGTGTGTGTGTGTATTAGGGAGAATGATGGAGTGGCTAGACAGAAAGTCAGACCTAAAGGAAGAAGTAGTTAGGCTCACAAAAATGTGGAGAAAAGAGCAAGGTGAATGATAGCTGTCTACCTGTCTTCAATCCAATAGCCAACAGCCACTCTGACATTGTTGTCTTAAAGGTACGAAGTGGTGCCATAGTACCTAGAGCCCTTTATCTGGACTCAGAAAGAGATGAGTTCAAATGTGGCCTCAGACACTATCTGTGTGAAACTGGACAAATCATTTAATCTCTGTTTGCCTCAGTTTCCCCAACTATAAAATGGGGATAATGATAGTACCTACTTCTCAGGTCTGTTGTGACAATCAAGTTAGATAATATTAACAAATCACTTGGCACAGATTCTAACACATAATATGTACTTAATATTTTTTTCTTTTCTTTGTACATCATGGGCCAAGATATGTAATGATACCTATATCAATGTAGAGTGCAAGCAAGCAGCTCAAGGATGTGAAAGTGATGGAAAACTTTCAGCATTTCTGTTATTTCGAAGCAGACTCCCACGAAGCAAAGAAGGAAGGAATCATTTCCTTACTAAATTGAGGCTGTTTTGTGGGGTCTCAGAAGGCATGAGAATGTCCTCCCACTCATCCAGACACAGATGACCTTTGAGGGATCTCCAACCTAGCTCAGGGCTCAACCTTACCTAAAGATCTCAGAGAGCTTCTCTACCCCTCTCTCTTCTTGCTCCCCTTACTTTGACTACAAATACAGATAGCTTTTTTTCTTAAAGGGGACCTCAATCATGGCAATCATAATGATCTTTTAAGCTGGAAGTCCCCTTATGAGGATTTTGTTTGTTGTTATTCAATAATTCTCAGTCTTGACCAATTCTTCATGACCCCACCTGGTGTTTTCTTGGCAAAGATTCTGGAGTGATTTGTCATTTCCTTCTCTAGATCATTTAATAGATGGGGTAACTGAGGCAAACAGAGTTAAGGACAAAAAGCTAGTCTGAGGCCGGCTTTGAACCCATGAAGATGAGTCTTTCTAATTCCAAGCCCAGTGTTCCATCTCGTGACCCATTTATGTTTCTATAGCACTTCTCTAATATCATTGAATAATGTATAGTATAGTTATTTTCTAGCTGTTTTCTACTCGAATTCCCCCCCCCCCCATTATACTGCATCTCTCTCAGGGACAAGCACAGTGCCTTTGTCCTAGAACAGATTTAATACAAATGAAAACCAGGGTTTTTTTTAGAGCTAAACTATGAACCATCTTCTTACATGGGAAACTACAATAGAGAAAAACATCTCAAGCAGTATTTAGAAAAATGAGTAAACATTTGGGCATTGCAGATGATGATATTATAATTTCTGTATTGAGTCAGCATGCTACATATAAGTGCTTAAAAGGCTGTTTAGTGGCTAGCTATATCATATCATTGTAATGTTCCAAACTGTACAGTACCATATTGCACCCGAAGGAATGAGATTAGCAGTGGCTAAACATGCTGAGAATTCATTATCATGTGCAGAAAGGGAAACTGTCACAGAGGCACATAGCTGACATAATAAATACTCCAGAGACAGCCTATTCTCCATGGTTTACTCATCTTAAGAGGTGTCTTGTGATGCTAAACAGTTGGGCCAAGCAAAGGGCTTGGTTAAGGTCTCTATTTCCTGATTGCCAGAGGAAAGAGGGAAAACTAGACTAAAATGCAGGTTTATTAAGCCAAGTTAGTGGGAAAAGGTGAGAGAATCCAATAATATGTAGCTTAATCTAACAATACCAAAGAAGGAAAGAGATGGATTGATCCAGTGATTTTAATGGTGGAAGGGACTTCCAATGAGGAAACTTTCTTTATTAACATGCAAGGCAACACTTTCTTGACAACTGAAGAGTCTTAGAGCAAGGATTTTTGTCCTTTTCCATAATATACCTCTTTGGCAATCTGATAAAGCCAATAGAACACTTCTCAGAATGATATTTTAAAATATATAACAGGATTTCAAAGGAAAACAATTACATTGATACATAGTTATAATTTTTTTTAATGTTCCCAGGTTAACAATCTCTTAACTCTGTCTTAAAAGACTCAGAACATTGAGACATTAAGTGACATACAACCAATTCGGGTCAGAGGCAGCATTTGAAATGAGATCTCCTTGGCTTTGAGGCTAATAATTCTTTATTCACTATACCATGCTGTCTTCACTGAATGTTCCAATAACACCATTTGGTATGAAGCAAAATTAGTGCTGAATTATTTGATGAGTATATATCAAAGCCAAATAGGCTTTTGTTCTACTACATGGTACATATATAATTTCTACTACATGGTACATGTATAATTGTTATGTTAAATGGATTTTCTTAATCTCTTCCTCTGTCTCTTTAAGAGGCAAGAGAGCAGGATTTCTAAGTAGAACAGAACTGTCAGTGAGTCAGAACTGAAGATTCCATTACCAAGGTGACGAGGGGGGGGGATAAGGAAGGAACAGTTGGCAATTAGAAGTCTTTTGCCTTTGGATCTCAAGAGGGCAGGAGGTCTGTTTCTTAGTCAAGGGCTACTGGCAGTTTGAATACTGACAGTTGGGATAGAGAGACAGATTTAAGGATTTCTGGGTGATAAATGTCTGTTTATTCAGGAAGATAGGTAGTTAATGAGTCAATTTTAGATAGTGTAGATTAGATAATCCTGGTCTGGCCAGGCAAGAAGAACCTGTCCTCAGAAGACAGAAGTAGGGTTTTAGAAATTTTAGTTAATATTAGGAATTTAGTTATAGTCATAGGTTATTAGAATAATAATCTTTCTCCTCCTTTTCTATTTCTATCTGTACTTCCTCTCAAATTAAAGTTTTATTAAACTGCTCTCCTCACTTTTGTCAAACTCCTACCATTTAATCCTTACAAGCCATCATCAAAAATAATGCTGATACTTAAAGTTACTATATATTATAGACCATATTACAAATTATAATAAAGTTTATAAAGTCCTTTCAATAAGAAAAAAATAATAACTTATTTACAACAATCTTGTTTGCAGGATATTATTATCCCCACTTACAAAAGAAGAAGTTGAAGTTTAAGACTACAGAACTAGTGAGATTTGAACCTATGTCTCTCAACTCTGGACCCACTACTCTTGCCACTAGGCTACATAGTCCATTGTTTGCTAATATATTAACATCCCGGTCCAAGTGGTCCATCAAATCCTACTCAAGCCTTGGAACTTCACCCTCTTGGTTCAACATCTAGGAACTAAGGGCACTAAGGACACTGCTCTAGGGCAGTGATGGTCAACCTTTTAGGAACTAAGTTCCCAAGCTACAACCTTCATGCTGCTTGTGAGCCCCGCACCTTACCCCAGGCAGGGCAGGGAGGAAACATTCCCCATTGGGCTGCTGGGAAGAGGGGCAGTTCATGTAAGAAATGTTCTTAGGTACAATGGAAATGGGGAGGGGAGCAACTCCCTCCAGCACATGTGCCATAGCTTTGCCAACATGGCTCTAGGGAATATACATCATTCCTTTCCCTTGAGATTTCCCCAATCACTATTTAACTAAATCTGATGTCTCAGGCCTGTGAATCTTAAAATTTCTCAGACTCTACTTCAGAAGACTGATTAAGCTAAACCCATTTAAAGCAATGAAGGTACTTGATCAGGAATGTGAGAACTTCTAACATTACTCCACCCATACTTAGGCAATACTTTAGGGGAAGATAAAGTTGTAAAACTCCTTACTGAACAATGAAAAATACTTAACCCATACTTAAAGTAAAGCTAAAACCCTTAAGCTGGGTCTATTTCTAGATCTAATACAAAAAGGTGCTAAGTACCTATGAAGATCAAATTAACCAGGCAACTTGCAAAGGACAAGATTAGTCTACTCAGATGTGAATTACTCAAAAGTTTTAGTCTACTCAGGTGTGAATTAAGAATCGTCAGTCCTTTGGAAAATGTCTACTGTGATTGGTAGATGTGAAAACTTAGGGGAGGTGACATAGGAGAAAATTCTCTTTAAAAGGAGGTCAGAAGGCCTCTGGAAAAAATTCAGCTATGGAGCTGAATTGGAGGCTGGTCTCTTTCTCGGTGGCTGAAAGTAGTTCAGCTTAGGAAGCTAAATTGAAGTCTTTCAGTGTCTGAACTTAGTTGAGTTCCTGAGCTAAACTGGAGGGTCTCTCTAGACACTAGAGCTTGCTTGGAACAATATCTTGTGGTGAGTGATAAAAGAATGACTAGTCTCTCTCTTAAGGCTCAGGTCTAGACCATGTTGGCCTAGGCCCTTCATACTATACTTCTCTTATTCTCTCTCCTTTTTCTTAATTCCTTCATTTGTGTTAATTAAAATCTCCATAAACCCAGCTGACTTGGGTATTTTATATTTTGGGAATTTTCCCATGCTGACCACTTTATTTTTTAATATAAAATCAAGACACTAAAAATTATCTTTACAGTTTTGACAATTCAAAGTCTTGAAACCATATTTTCACGGTCATAGTTTAAGGCAACCACTCTTTTGACTGTAACAGGCCCCAAGCTTGACACAAGTCTTGGATGGTTCTCCTTGTTTTATCTGATTTCCCTTGATTTATCTCCTTGCTTTGTTTGATTTTTTTAACAAGTTAAACTCTCAGGGCCCCCAAGTTCATCATCTATAAAAGGTGGGGGATTGGACTAGATGATCTTATCTGACAGCCCTTCCAACTCTGCCCCTTTAGTCTTGTGATCCTATGGCCAAAGAGGTCAGGCTAGGCAGATTTATCCTGGATGGAAGCATCTTGATATTCTCTTGGAACATCTTGCTTACAGTGTCCATAAGGAAACAAAACAGACAGATAATCAAGAAGATAATTGCTATTTATGCATCAACATCTGTTATTTGAGCTGGAGTAAAAGAATTTTACAAAGAAAAGACTCTGCAAATCAAAACAATGTATACCCTGATACCCAAGGAAGTCAATGCAAAGGTAGGCACAGGGATAGGTCCCAAATAATTATTGTAGAAAGGATGGTTTGAGGGTAAGAAAAACAAAACAAAAAAAATCAGAAGCTTCTAGAGTCCTCAGAAGCTTGATGTCACACTATTCAGATTTATTAGAAAAGAGAATTAAAGGGAACTGCACATAATGTTGAACATTACAAAAAAGAAAAGAAAATTAATAGGCAGGAAAGTAACTAACTCCTGACATATGAGTCATTTCCACTTGAGCTATCTGTATGCAGTCAGACCCTTGATGAAACATCGAAGGCAAAGGCCAAAGCCTAGCTTAAATTAGAAGAAAGAATAAAGATGAGATCTTATTAATGATGGCAACAGCTCTTTCCCAATCTTATTTAAACAAGCTGTTGACTCTGAAAAGTGGAAAGTAGATAAGGAGTAAAGATATTAACTTGGATTATTAATATTTCATAGAGAAATTTAAACAGTGAAAAATAGTTGTCATTATAGGGTAATAATAATAACACAATGAAATTATTGCTATTGTTGTTATTTTTCAATCCTGTCTGACTCTCTGTGACCCCATTTGGAATATTCTTGGCAGAGATCCTGGAGTGATTTGCCATTTCCTTCCCTAGTTCATTATACAGATGAAGAAACTGAGGAAATAAGATTAGGTGACTTGACAATACCATACAGCTAATAAGTGTTTGATTTGAACTCAAGCAGATGAGTCTTCCTGACTCTAGGCTCTGTTCATTGGATAACCTACCCGTTCAAAGATAAAGGCAGCTAGTATTTATTTGTCACTTTACAGTTATTATCTCACCTCTTACCCTCACAACCACTTTGGGAGGTAGAGTCTATTATTATTATCTTTACTTGAAAGATAACTGAGGCAAACAGAAGTTAAGTGACTTTTTCAGGGTCACACAGTTAGAAAGTATCTAAGGTCTTCTGTCTTCCTGAATCCAGGTCCAGTCATCTATCCAACCAAGTCACTGAATAAAACCAGAAATGCCACAGACAGCAAACACTTGATCTCCTTGTTAGGTGGAGAGCTGTGGCATCAAAGATCAGTATCTATTTAGGGTACAAATTCATTTTCTACATAAAGAAAAAGATGGCAAAAGATTCTAAGCTCTATTTCCTACTTATATTCCTATATTTTTTTTTAAAGATTATAGATCACTTTATTCATCATAGCCCTAGGAAGTAAGTAGTCAATCAATCACATAGAATTATTTTTAGCCCTTACCTTCTGCCTTAGGATCAATAGGAAGTATTAGTTCCAAGGCAGAAGAGGAGTAAAGACTAGGCAATAAGGATTAAGTGATTTGCTCAAAATCACACAGCTAGCAATCTGTAAAAATTAAAATTAGATCTCAATAAGTGAAATATTATATTTTAGGAGACTTATTAATGATAATTTGAAATAAAGGAATAAGGAGATACAAAAATAAAGACCACATGCCCATGAGTTATCAGCCAGTTCAAATGCCTGTCTTACCACCACCAAGCTTGCTGTCATCATGCCAAAAAGGGTGGGACCTTCCACATCCCCTCTTAATATCCCCTTGTCTACAAGAAGTATATAATGACAGGAAGTCAGTGGGCTCCCAGGAAATGTAGTTCTTTTTTAGGGTAACATTTTCAATTATATACTCCCCCTTAGATCCTTGCAAGACTAGTCTCTCCAATGGATCTTATAAACATAACCAACTTTGAAATTACACTAATTTGAGGATAAGAGGAAAAGAGAACAAAACTAATGATTGCTAGACTCACTGACAAAAAGTCAGTAAGGGGGCAATTCCTTTTGGCATAAGAATATACATACAAAACAAATGCATTCAACCCCACACAGTTCAAATCACCACATCCCAAAGTTCATTCTGGATCTTCTAGTGCAATGTGTGGTCTGTGGAGGCATCTTCATGGTACCTTCTCCAAACAGTTCACTTTCTGGATTCAGAGAGGTAGCATGATTCTTAACCTAAAATTACTCTCAAAATAATTTAAACTTTTCATTTTAGAATAATTATACATTCCCCCCTGAAGAGGGTATTGAAAAACATAAGGATCACTTAGGGATGCATAGCTGAGTTATGAGGTATATGAATCAATTGACAAGAGAAATCAAAAACATTAAAAAAATCCAAATGAAAGAGAAAATATAACTTCTGGAATAAATATAAACTTTCAAAGTTTTATGTATAAAATTTTTATGTAAAGGAAAAATAAATCTCTAACAGGTCCTTGAATCAGGGCCCAATTAAAATGATTTAAGCAATTATGCATTTATCCAGTCAGTAGCCAGGACTATAGAAAGCTTGCCACACTATGAAAGACAGAAAAGGGACTAGATTATAGGAGTCAGGTAGGAGCCAAATACTTGGTAGAATGTGGGACAAGGAAGACCTGCCTTTGACGTATGTCAAAACAGCCACAACCCCAAATAAGTTCAAGTCCTCTTGTCTTGGCTCAAAATTTCATCAATCCCATTGGGATTGGTTGATCTTCTGCTCGATTGTACTATGCAGTTTAGCATTGTGCTTCTTTGGCACTGCACAATGGTTCTTTTTGTATTTCCTTCTGGAATCAGACAAAATCATTAAGCAAAGTCCCATAATTTTTTTTAACAATCAGCGGCATCATTTTTATAGTCTAAAACTTTTTTGATATGAATTAATATTAGAACAAATATATTTTAAACTTATATTACTGCAAAATCAAAAAATTAAAGAAAAATCTTCTCAATTCTGTTGACATATGCTTCAAATACAAAGGAGAGAAAAAATAAAACTGAAATAGTATATTGCACATGCAAGCAAAAACAATAATAAAAAAGTTTTAAAAATCAAAAATATATAGCTTACAATTATTGACACACTGTGTC
The DNA here is from genome assembly GCF_027887165.1 of Monodelphis domestica. NCBI lineage: Eukaryota > Metazoa > Chordata > Mammalia > Didelphimorphia > Didelphidae > Monodelphis > Monodelphis domestica. The sequence continues at coordinate 261,912,130 of NC_077231.1, forward strand.
AACTAAGGAAAGGTAGAATACAAAAATTTCTCACCTATAAATGAAATCCATTTCCTTTTCAAACTTGGCTATGATCCACTGTTTACAAAGTAACAGTTTTTATAAAGAACAATAGTACAACATGTAAAGCACATGTAGTGTACCAAAAGAAGTACCAAAGTCCCCAAAATTCACAATAGCCCAGTTAATTACAATAGCAAACAAATCTACTATCATACTTCATATAAGTTCCTGTATGACATAAAAAAACCTATAAAGTGATGGATATTTGTCACAATTTTTATAGATGTAGCAAATCTTTCAACCTTGGCAAACATATTTTTAAACAAAGTAAAACTTATTTGGGTTTAGAACATCATCAAGAAATCTAGATTGTTCTGGTGAAAGTAAATTAAACTGAAGAGTTTTGCAGGAGCTTTTTCTTTTTGGCTTCCTGCTTCATAGAAACATCTTAGTAGGAATATCTCTTTGGTTCTCTACCTTTATTACAATATTCTTTATAATATAAATATAAATAGAAAATATCATCCATTCAGAAACCACTAGTTATCTAAAATTATTTCTTAAGACCTCTTAAAATTACAGTTTAAATTCTTAACTCATTAAATTCTTTAAATGTTGTTAGCCAGGTTGAGTCCATCCATCATCTATGTGACACTTAACAAATGCAAATTAGGGGGGGGGAAAGCTGTTTATGGGCTTTTATAATATTTTGTTCAGTAGTCATAGGGGAAAGGTAACAGAATATATCTAATAGTTAAAACACAGTAGATTAAACTGATTCAGTGTAACTGAGTAGTATTGAATACATTAATATATGAACTTAAAACAACAAAATTAAATCTTAAACAAAACAATCAGCAAAATATAATAAAATACAAAGACTTTCATAAAGCAATGGAGTCTGAAAAGGTTTAAAATTTTCACCTCCAGTCTCTTTAAAGTTCTTTTCTCTATCCCTTCAGATTCCTTTTGTCAGGGCTCTGGGATTTCCTATAGCAAGGGAGAACTGTTTGCTGAGCATAGTGTGAAGTGTCAACTAGAAAAAACACAGAACTATTAAATAGTGAAAAATCACTCTTTAATCAAGGGAAAAGGGGTTAGCGCTACTAATACAACAACAGAGCTGCTTTCCAAGACTGCACAGAGTCAAGACGCCCTGGTCACTAGCCCTTGGGAGTGCCACCGACTCAGGATAGACTCCGAGGAACAAAAGAACTTGGGGAACCTATATACCACTCTAGATGACCTGGGGGCTTTAGGATTAGAGGGACAGTGGATTGACTTTACAATGGTGAGAAAGGAAAATGAAGAGTTCCAGACAGGAATAATAGTGAGGGGCTGATGCCCTATAATGGACACAAAAGGGAAAGACCAAACCCAGGGCTGGGCCACCTTGGTCATGGACCTTAGCCTAGGGGGAGAAACCATTGGGACAAAAGGGATACTTAACATTGGATGGATTAGCTTTTCCCACCCAAACTACCAGGAAGTTCACTATCTGGTGAAGAGGGACCTTCCCTCAGGGGGAAACCTCTCCGGTGAAAAGGTCAAAACCTGGGGTTTCTACACTCAAACTAAATAAACTGGGGATCTCTATATTTCCATGTTGACAGAAGGAATCCCAAATTGGATGAATTGTAGAGACCGGGCAGGCCCAAATGGCAAAGGGTTGTAGGGAGATGAATTTCTCCCCTGAATCTCAGGCAAAATAAGTGAAAGGATCAGTGTACTCATGAAAAAACATCCTAAAGCTGGAAGGTGTTTGAAATAGGTAATGCACTCCTCTTTCAAAGAGTGCACCATGCTTATAATTTACTTCCTGTTTGGAAGAGGTACTTCCTTCTTCCCTGCCCCTTCCTCCCTGAGGTAAAATGCTAGGGAGCAGTTTGTTTCCCCAGCCATGTGGAGAGGGAGTTAGGAGGCTAATTGCAGCCTAAGGAAAATAGACCCTGGTTTTTACCAGCTTCCCAGAGATCGGCTCCAAGTTTGTGAGTTCTGAAGCTACAGTGGCAGCTACCAGCAGCTCAGCATAATCAATAGCAGTTGGGTCTGGGGCTTGGGCTGGGGCTGGGACTGGGGCAGGAGCAAGGAACTGAAGAACACAGGCTCAAGTAGATGGTCAAGAGAAGTGGCTTATCTCTTCTCTGGCAAGAGTCCCCAGCTAAGTCCCTCAGACTAAAGCAAATGGACCAGTAGAGAGGGTGACCAGGCAAAACGTAGGGAAAGAGAAAGTTGAAAGTTTGGAGTACTCAAGGGGTAGGGGTATGGGGGCAAAAAGCCTTGGCAGGAAAAACATGTCTTAAAAAAAAATTCATCTAGGCTATCTTAAAAAAATTTGAGAAGTTCTTCTCCAACTAGTGGTTGCCATCAATGTAAAAATTAAAATTAGATCTCAATAAATGAAATATTATATTTTAGGAGATTTATTAATGACAATTTGAAATAAAGGAATAAAGAGATACAAAAATAAAGACCAAGTGCCAATGGCTTATCAGCCAGTTCAAATGCTTGCCTTACCACCACTAAGCTTGCTGTCATCATGCCAAAGAGGGCAGGACCCTCCATGTCCCCACCAAATATCCTCTGTCTACAGGAAGTATATAATGACAGGAAGTCAGTGGGCTTCTGGGAAATATCATTCCTTTTTAGGGTAAAAGATTTTCAGTTATACATGTCTAAGGTCACATTTGAACCCAAGACTTTCTATCTCTAGGCTCTCTATCTACTGAACCACCTACCCATCCCTATCATCAATCTTTATTATCCCCATTTTTGGAACTATGCCCAAAGGGCGCTAAAAGATTGTCTGCCCTTTGATCCAGCCATAGCACTGCTGGGTTTGTACCCCAAAGAGATAATAAGGAAAAAGACTTGTACAAGAATATTCATAGCTGCGCTCTTTGTGGTGGCAAAAACCTAGAAAATGAGGGGATGCCCTTCAATTGGGGAATGACTGAACAAATTGTGGTATATGTTGGTGATGGAATACTATTGTGCTAAAAGGAATAATAAAGTGGAGGAATTCCATGGGGACTGGAATGACTTCCAGGAATTGATACAGAGTGAAAGGAGCAGAACCAGGAGAACATTGTACACAGAGACTGATACACTGTGGTACAATCAAACGTAATGGACTTCTCCATTAGTGTCAATGCAATGTCCTTGAACAATCTGCAGGGATCTAGGAGAAAAAACACTATCCACAAGCAGAGGACAAGCTGTGGGAGTAAAAATACACCAAGAAAAGGCAACTGTTTGACTACAGGGGCTGAGGGGACATGATTGCGGATATAGACTCTGAATGAACATCCTAGTGCAAATAACAACAACATGGAAATGGGTTCAGATCAAAGACACATGTGATACCCAGTGGAATCGCATGTCGGCTATGGGAAGGGTGGGGGGGGGGGAGAGGGAAGAAAATAAAATGATTTATATATCCAATGAATAATGTTTGAAATTGACCAAATAAAAATAATGTTCAAAAGTTTATTATCCCTATTTTAGGAAACTGAGTCTCAGAGAAGTTAGAAGGGTTTGAACAAATGTCCAAAATCATACACAACAATAAAGGCCAAGGCTGGGATTGCAAATCCTAGGTTGCCTCCATGCCAAAAATGTACTTCCTCCTCATCTTTCCATTTGTTAGCATTCTTATCCTTTTCAAACTATCTTGTATTTAGGGATCTCTATACCTGTTGATAACTGTCCCTCTTAACCTTTCCCCTCCCCAGATAAGATATTTGAGAGCACAAGGGCTCTTATTTCTTTGTTTTTGTGTTTAATCCTTGTATCTCCTCTACCTAACATAATAGACCCATAATAAATGCTAATTGAATTGGAGCTGGGTTGGGATACATTCTCAGTATTGATAGCACTGGAACCATCACATCTGGATTGTAATATCCAAGTTCCTTATATGCTTGAATGAGGAAGAAATGTAAGATTCAGGGAGTCTCAGGGGAGAAGCTGGGCTTAACTGAGAACATACAGTCAGAACTTTTCCTGAAGGCAACACAATTTTCAAGGCACTTATGGACCAATTTTCAAGATATTTCAAAGAGGCAAAGATACCAAAAGAAATAGGGAAAAGTCACAAATTGCATTATTATTGCCAAAAAAAGGCAACTGAAAACATCAACAATGAACTCATTTGCCTACTTTCTCATTTGTGTAAAAATGTTGGAGAATTGTCCATTTCTGACTTAATGGCCTCCTTTATGAAGATACAAAGAAAGAATAGTGAGTCTTTCACTGATACTTTTCTACAGCAGATCATATTTTCCACAGTTACACAATTGACAGAAAGATACAGAAAATAAAGATCCTATTGTATTTATTGCTTTTTGTTCTACATAAATTTTTTAATGATTAGAATCAAAACAAAACCTTAAGAATTCTCTTTTAGGGGGCTGCTGGGTGGCTCAGTGGATCAAGAGCCAGGCCTAGAGATGGGAGGTCCTAGGTTCAAATCTGACCTCAGCACCTCTCAGCTTTGTGACCCTGGGCAAGTCACTTAACCCCCATTGCCTAGCCCTTACCACTCTTCTGCCTTGGAGCCAATACATAATATTGACTCCAAGATGGAAGGTAAGGGTTAAAAAAAAAGAGTTTCCTTTTAGCAAGGTGTCTTCCTTGGACATATGAAAATCATAAAATTTATCTCTAAATGTAAGAAAAGGGTTACTCGAATTCCTCTGTTTATCAATAACTGGGGCACAAAACAGACTCATTAAAGATGTTTATGACTGTCATGGTAGATTTGCTATGCAGAATCCAAATGGAAGAAGGATTTTCTATAGATGGGGAAGCCTTCTAGATTCTCCAGTCTGCAGGTAATACAATATTGATTTTATCTGTTCCCAAGTGGCAATAAAAAGGTACATAGCATTGGAAGCATGTTCTCAATGATAATTTCCAAGAAAGAAGTAGTACAAAAGATTGTCAGGGATATCTATGCTTGGAGAAGAGGATGGGCTGGTCAAATGGCAGGAATGAGAGTCAATGGATGGATAATATAATCCATGCATTGGTATAAGGGAGACATTAAACAACCAAATTCATTGATTGGATATGTGTTTGGCAGAGAATTTATGAACAAAGTCACCCAAACTGAAAAGATATAGAAGTGTTACAATCTGTATACATGGAAAAAACACAGTGATTAAGTCATAGACCCATAAAAATCCGAAATACAGTTTAAATTAATTTACCATTGTTATATTTGAACATTTTCTGAATCCATTTCTAACAACTTTGAAAGTTCTCATTATATTCTAAAAATAAATACAGAGCAATATTAATGACTTGTTTTTATATTTCAATCTTAAAATAAGAATGATGGTGTTAAAAAGCAATTTAGTGAATAAAGTGGTAGAATTAAAAGCCTTATTTCATCCTTTCTAGACTTTCCTTTCGGGTATATCATCACAGGTGAACCAATGAGTACTAAGAAGTGATTTTGTTTTCAAAGACTAATAGATTCTACATTTTCCTTTTATCAGACCTTTGACCCCTTAGCAATCCCTCATATTCTAAAAATACCCAGGGCTTTTATCAAAACCAAAGAGAGACAAGCCTTATCAGTTTGGGCTAAATCCATGAGAAATTATGTTTTGTTTGTTTTTTTTTAAAAGCCCAGTTTATGTAATGAGCAGACTGGAGAATAAGTCACAATCATATGTAAGATGACCTACCTGTTATCACCCCCTGTGGAGGCTTGATGAGCCTGCCTGCAGAAATGTATGGTAGGGAGGAACATTCCTATCCAATTTCAGAGCACCTACAATTAATCTGTTTTGTGCTGACTTCCAGTTTGATGATAAAATGTCTTTGTAATTGGCTGTTGATTTGGAACTGATTGTAATTGCAAAAGGTTCAAGTCAATGAATCCATACTGCCTTTTTCAGAGGTCAATAACTATCAGAAATGGACCAGACCAGGTTATGGTGTTGTGATTCAAAAAATCAGAAACTTCTCTCAGCAACCAAAGCCCATAGTAGCAGTAACTAAGTGTGGTGAGAAGCCAGTCCTGAGAAGCTCCCTGCCTCACACAGCTGCAATAAATTGAGTTAGTACTCTAGATTCCAGGTCAAGACTATGACTCCTCCATCAGCTGTGTAATCACCTGAAGTGAACTTGATTGAGAATCCTTGAAAGGAGAAAAAGACTCTCAGGATTAGAAAGTGCCTCCCTCTATACCTGGTGAGTTGGGATTGTTTGGTAGCAACTTCTCTGAGTACAATTCCTCAGGGACTGAGTAGGAGGGTAGAGAGGAATGTTGCCTCCTGATTTGGAAAGGATATTATCATACTTCTGTCCTTGCTATATCTTCTCAGTCAATATCCCTTCATAAAGACTCATTGATGTTATTAATTAATTCAGGCTAGAGAGATGTTAACAAGTCAGTTGTTTGGGAGGGATCCCACCAGATGGGGGCTCATGCGAAATAAAACAGTACAAGAAAAACCCCACAATGCCTCAGTGTTACCCCTAGAATCCTTTTGGAAGAAGTAGTAGCCACATTTCTTAGCATCTAGCCCAAAAGTGAAAGCAGGATTAAGGCTCTCTAAGTCTCAGTTTCCAAATCTGCAGAGAGTGATAGCAACAGCACCTCCCTTACAAGGTATATAGCTCAGCTTTCATTTATTTATTTTTAAAACTCTTTCCTTCCATTGGTCCTAAATATTGGCTCCAAGGCAAAAGAGTTGTAAGGGATGGGCTACTGGGGTTAAGTGATTTAAGCCACATAAAAGTTATTCTTTAATTATCCATTTTTAATGTCTCTTCACAGACACAAATATGAGATGGAAATGAAGACCTGAGTTCTGTTAGCTCAGTCACTAATGAGATTTATAGTCTGAGCAAGTCAGATAAGTCAATAAGCATTTATTAAATACTTCCTATTCAGCAAGCATTAGGCTAAGTTCTGGGAATACAGAAAAAGGCAAAAGATAGATCTTGCCCTCCAGGAGCTTTCAATCTGTGGGGGAGACAATAAGCAAAACAATGTACAAGCAAGTTATATGCAGGCAAAATTTTGTTGTTGAGTTATTTTATTCATGTCCAACTCTTCAAGATCCCATTTGGGATTTTCTTGGCAAATATACTGGAGTGCTTTGCCAGTTCCTTCTCCAGTTCACTTTACAGCTGAGCAAACTGAGGCAAACAAGGTTAAATGATTTGCCTAGGGTCTGATAAATAGTAATTGTCTGAGGCCAGATTTGAATTTGGGAAGGTGTCTTCTTGACTTCACTCTATCCACTGTGTCACCAAGCTGCTCTATGCTGGATAAATAAGAAACAGTTCAAAGAGGAAAGGCAACAGAATCAAATGGCCCTTTCTGGGCCTTTGTTTCTTCATCTGTAACATGCAGGATTTAGATGAAATGATCTTTAGGATCCCCTTCAACTCCAAACCAATGAACTCCTGATTAGGGATGGTGTGTGTAAAAGTGGATAGAGTGCTATGCTTAAAGTCTGGAAGGCCTGGACTTAAAATCTCCCCCCAGACCTTTATTAGCTATGTGACTCTAGGCAAGTTACCTAGCTTGTCTTCTCCTTAGTTTCCCCATCTGTGAAAGTGATGATATCCTACCAGGATTGTTGAGAAGATAAAATGAGATAATATCGGATGATTTCCACGGTACCTTCCCCAGTTTGAAATCTTTGTCTTTATAACCAGATCCTCTCCAAGTCAGGTAGTCAGTGTTGAAGAGAGAAATTGGGAAGCATGAAAAAGACAGAAGCAGTGGAGGCTGAAGACTTGTCAGTCAAATGAAGGTTCTATTTGGAATGTTACCAGGAAGAGCAGTTGGAAGGAAAGGAACAGAAAAACTGAAGGGTTATGTCTTTTAACCTGGAAGACAGGTTGGTCTCTTTGAAATCAGAAGAAAGAAGGACAAAAGTCCAGATATCTCTCCAACTTACTCTGTTGATGATAGTGACTGAATCTCCAGACCTATCAGACATTTCTCTCAATTTGAACCATATCCCAACATCCTCCAACCTAAGACTCACTGTAGTGTTAGGGAAATCCCCAACCCTCTTACCTCCATCTCTTATCCCTTCCTGTCTTCCCCAAATAAACCCTTACTTAAGATAAAGAAGAGAATGAATATTTCGTTTGAAACATCATAAACTCATCATGAGTGATTTAGAAAGAAAGAAGCAGAAGCAGAAGAAGGAGAAGGAGAAGAAAGGGAGAAGGAAACTGAAGAGGCTGAAGAGAGAGAGGAAACAGGATGAAGGGAGGATAGACAAAAGAAGATAACTGCCTGACATTTAGCTATCAATTACCAATTAAATATAGTCCCTTGTTATTATTTACTATCTCAGTCAATAATCTTTTAGAAAGTACTTATTATGTGCTGAGCAGTATGCCAAGTCCTGAAGAAACAAAGAAAAAAATTGAATTCTTCATGAGCTCAAGTCTTCAATGAGTGCACATACTAATGGAGTAGATCATACATAGATAACTAGAAGTCATATAGTTGGTTCTTGTCCTTCTTATTCAAAAAAACCAAAATGACATCTCTGATAATGTCTTTTGACTCATAAAATGGATTTCAGTGAGCAGAGTTGCACAAAGTTATCTGCCTCACTGTCTCTTCCACAGTCATCCAAGTCCAGTGGCAAGACAAAAGCCAAGACAACTAGTGATAGTTCAGGGTGCAGTGGATAACCTTGGCATATTCCATGTCTGACCAATCTCTAAGTACTCCATAGCATCTGCTTTGCCACCTTTATTGCTGTGGGAACAAATTGTTCTCATCAGCTCCATTTGCTGGGGAAAGTCTTCATGTGCTTGGGGTAGATCCCCTCTAACAGCAGAGAGGTTTGAGGTCTGCTGGTTACCCTCAACCTGATTTAACCCACCTGCCAAGATAGCTTATCAGTGAAGCCACTACACATGCTACAATTTTTTGGAGCCACAGATGAGAGTTATGGGGCAGGTGAATATCAAAGAAGGAAAGCAACCTCGGAAAGGGCTCAGCAAATCCTCATAAAAGAAGGACTAGTCTTCCCCAAACCCTGCCTCTGGCACTAGCTATTGAACCTTGGGTGATTCATTTAACCTTGTTTGCCTCAGTTTCCTCACCTGTAAAATGAGCTAGAGAAGGAACTGGCAAAGCACTTCAGTATATTTGCCAAGAAAGTTCCCAAATGGGATCAATAAGAGTTGGATACACCTGTAAAACTCAACAACAACAAAATATACCCAGTATATAACTTGTTTGTACATTTTTTTTGTTCATTGTCTCCTCCATAGATATATAAAGAAGATATAAAGATTAGATAGAGGTAATTTGAAAAGGGAAAGCATTAGTAGCTGGGGGAGACCAGGAAAGACTTCCTATAGAAGGTGGAATTTGAACTGAAGGAAGCCAGAGAGATGAAGAAGTGGAGATGAGGGAGTTGAACTTTGCAAATAGAAAAGGGGGATAGCCAGTGCAGAAGCAGAGTCAGGAGATGGGACATAGTGTATGAGAAACTGCAAGTAGTGCAGCCTAGATAAATCACAGAGGAGGTGGACAAGAATAAAGGCTAGAAAGGAAAATATGCCATATGGACCATTTACCTTCAGAGGGACACATTATATCCATCCATTCTCCTTGGAGGTTGTGCCTATTTTTAGAAGGTCACTGCCAATAAAAGAATTTCTAGCATGAAATGGTTTTCTCAAAAAGAGAACATAACTCAGAAACTGTGATTTTTAAATATTTTGCAAACATGAACTCAGCTGTCTAATTGCCTCCTCTGCCTGGCCCCTATCACAACCAGGACACCCACAGGACCTCACAGATGTTTATCTTTGTGTAGGAATGGTGAGAAAATAGCATTAAGTGCTGCTTTGGATTTTCCTATTATTCACTATTATGATGATAAATTAATAGGGGAAAGGACACCTCCAAGGTGGGAGAAAGGACTATGGTTTTCAACTGCAATATTAACTTTAAATTATTCTAAATGTGCGACTTAGCCAACTTGGAAAGAGTCCACCTCCAAATAAAAGAAAAGCAAATGAGAATTGATGGCACAACAGTTCAGGGCCTAAAAATTCAAAATCAACACACATAATAGAGAATAAAGACCTGGCTAATCTAAGCAGCAGCAGCTTCTGGGATTTGTGACTATATACACTGCTCTTAAAATGTCCATGCAAATTTTATATATTCATTGTTCCCTCTGTAGACCAAGTACTAAAAGATCCTTTCTTTGTGTATACATATAAATGTATACTCCCTAAAATACACACACACACACACACACACACACATATTCAAACTCAATTGACTCAACTTTATATTAAAAAGGAAAAGATCATCTGCACACAAAACTTGGAGTCCTTGGTGGAAATTGAGTTTTCTCATAGAGTTTCATTTTATTTTAATTTGAGGAAGGATGGAGGAATCATGCATGGGGGTTATGTCCAAAATATTGTGTGAAAGGAATATCTATCCATTTAATTTGTTCTTCTACAGTGAATCCTGATGATATTTTTTATTAAAAGTCAAATTTCTTGCTTCTACTCCTTTGGGCATGAAAAAACGTAAGTCTTTCTTAAATAGTTTTCTGAGTTCTTGGGGCTCAGGCAACTTGGGGTTCTTTCTAACCAGGGTTTCTCTCATCCTTCCCTTCTGGTAATAAGTATCCTGGGAGTGAAGAAGGGGAAAAACATTGTTAATGAGAGGTTCCCATAGCTGACCTCTCCAAGTTTCATGTTTTCTCGATACTTTGAAATATGTCATCATGGGAAAATGTTTATGCCAAGCAAGGAAATATATTTTGGTTGGGTCTTCCTTCAGAATAAGTCTAGCTTCTCCATACAGTCAGTGTCCACACAAGGTTCCATTGTCTCTCCATCCTTTTGATCTTTACTAGGGAGTGGGGGGAGGGGTAAGGAATGATATTTCTCCTCTTAAAAACTTTCTGCAATGAGAAGTTGATTTTCCTCTCAGAAGACTTCCTTGGAATGTAGCCGACTCCCTAGCTGTATCTCACAGACGCTTCCAGACTGATGCATATCATCACATCCTACTGACTTGGGAGAGCTTGCCACTTCCCATATGTTATTGCAGTCTGATTCATCTGTATCATTTTCCTTCTCAACATGCTTCTTGTGCTCCTAGTGTTGTCAAATTAAAGTGCTGGTCTCTGTGTGTATGCTACTGAACATCACTAAATTTCAGAGATGGAAAGGACCTTGGAGGACATCCAATTGAATCTGTAAAATCCTTTCTCCATTACCTCTTAAATGTCATCATCTTGGTGTCAGCTGGGTGGCTCAGTGGATAGAGGGCCAGATATAGAGATGGAGCTCCTGGACTCCAAATTGGCCGCAGACACTTCCTAGGTGCGTGACCCTGGGCAAGTCACTTAACCACCATTGCCAACCCTTAACGCTCTTCTGCCTTGGAACCAATATACAAGATTGATTCTAAGACAGAAGGCAAGGGTTTAAAAAGAAATGTCATCATCTCAGTGCACTATATAAAGATCTGAAATGCCAAGGCACTCATGACCTAAAGAGGCCCCTCATTCCATTTGGATGTTGATAATTGTTAGGAATTCTTTTTTCTTCCAAAAAGTTAGAATGTCTCTCTGAAATTTCCTGCCATTATTCCTAGTTTTGTTCTCTGAAGGGCAAGAAGAACAAATCTAAAAACCTTTCCTACCTAACAGGCCTTCAAAACAGCTATCCTTATCCCTCCTCTCTGACCCAAAGTCTTCTCTTTTCTGGACTCAACATCCCCAGTTCCTTTAGCTGATCTTAGATAGCATGGGCTCCAGTTTTCTTAACATTCTGATCACCTTCAAACTTGTTAATTACATTCCAAAAATATGGCACCCAGAACTAAAATAGTATTTCTGACTAAGGATACTATGATCTTGCAGGATACAGCAGAACAGTAGTCTCCTTTTTTCCATGCACTAAATGTAAGCTCAGATTATATTAATTTTTTGGCTTCTTTCACACTATAGACATTGAATGTCAGGAAAGGAAAGGAATAAGCATGTATTAAGTGCCTACTATGGGCTAGGAACTATGCTAAGTTCTTTATAAATATCATTTCATTTGATCTTCACAACTACTCTGAGAGGTAGGTGCCATTATTATCTCTATTTGATTGTTGAGAAAACAGGTATGTAGAGGTTAAGCAACTTGCTCAGAGTTAGATGGCTAATGTTTGAGGTCATATTTGAACTCAGATCTTTCTAACTACAGGTCAAGCACTGTCCTTTGAGACACCTGGCTGTCTCTTTCAGTATGCTAATATATTGACTTAAAACCCTATCTTTTTCCATAACTTTTCCTCCTTCCTAGTCACTTGAGATGAAAGAAATGCTTTTTAGCATTGCTATGAAGACCACTGGTTTCTTTTTCATTCATTTTAGGAATAAGTATAAAAATAATGACACATTTTAATTGTGACTTTCCTTCTTTTCAATTCCCCAACATGAATGCAATGAAATGATTGAAAGGGTTGCTTTCAGAGAAACCTGGGAAGACATATGTGTTGATACAGAGTAAAGTGAGAAGAATGCAGAGAACAATTTATATAACAACATTTTTAAAACCTTACTTTCATTCTTAAAATCAATACTAAGTATTGATTCCAAGGCAGAAGAGTGGTAATGGCTAGGCAATGGAGGTTAAGTGACTTGTCCAGGGTAACACAGCTAGGAAGTATCTGGGGCCATGTTTATATCTGGGACCTCCCATCTCTAGACCTGGCACTTTTTCCACAGGGTCACCTAGTTTCCCCAATTTGAAAACTTTAACACTTTAAAAAAATCTCTATGAAAGATCTAAGAATTCTGATCAATCTAGTAATCAACCACCATTCCAGAGTACTAATTATAAAGAATGGTCCCCACTTCCTGACATGGTTCCTGGATGCTGAGGGACTAGAGAAGAGATTCATGTAAAAGATGGTACTTTAAATGAATGCTAGGAGGAAAAAATAAGTGTTCTAAGAGGCCAAGCAAGGTGATGAAAAAGTACACTCCAACCATGGTGAAACACCTTAATGTATGCAAAAGTGATAGCCTTCATTTTTCTTATGGAAACAAACATGTTTTGTTGTCTTAGATTTTAGAATGTTGTCTTGAGCTATGCAGAGGACTATAGGCTCCCATATTGAAATTCATCATAAAATGTAGTAAAAAAAACCAACAAACTATTGGATGTGCCAGTCAGGAGACCTGGGTCCTAGGTGGGCTTTTTCGTTTCACCTGGGCCAGTCATCGCACTTCCCTCAGTCCCCTTTTTCTCTGTTGTAGAGTTTGTATATTGAGAAATGGTTGGATCCACTCTGAAACTTCCCTTCAGCTCTATTGTTTGTGGTGGTGTTTTCATCCTTCATAAGATTTTAGTTCTTCAAGGGTAAGGCCTGTCAGTTTTATACCCTGAGCATGTAGTAGTTTGACCATGTGTCTGAAAGCACTTAACAAATAAATATGTGGCATCATCTCTAGTCCCCTTACTATGTTGGCCACCCTTCTTTAGAATCATTTGAGTGTGTCAATGTCTTTTCTGAAATGTTTTTGTAGACCAAAGTAATGGCTCTCTCTGCTTTTCCTTAGCTCCCATATTTTTCTCTCTTTCCCTCCTTTTCTCAAATTCATTCTCATTGGTCCTCAAATAAGGGGCATCTTTTTGTCTTCCCTAAATCTATTTCTTGCATGAGCACCGGCTGTTTCTGCCTCACTGCATTCCCTTAATAAGCCTTCCTTCATCACCAGTTCCCCAGAAGGTTTACTTCAGTTTAAAGCCTATATCAGAACCTAGGATAGGGTTTTCCCTCAATCTCATATTCCTCTAATTCTTTCAACAAAAATCAATCACTTCCTAATCCCAGGGCATCCTGGTTTCACCATTCTCACTCATTTCCCCAGAAATATGTCTCATGAGGTAATTTTTAGTCTCTTCTTGCTTGACTAGAAATCCTATCCTTGTGATATGCTGAAACCACCACAGTTTATCTGTGCATATCATGGAGATGGGAACTTGCTTTGAAGGAATCTGAAGTGTTGGATGGAGGCAGCAAAAAAATCCCACGAAAGTGTTTTATTTATTTAGAGCTGATACATTCATATGCTCTGAAAATCTACATGTTTGACATTCTTCCATCATCTGGATTGCTTTCCTTTACCTCTTTCTCTGAGCTGTTATTTTAGATGCATTTTTGTTCTATTGTTCTGTCTCCTTCCTGCTTTTCTTAATGTGTTTGAATTTTTTCTAAGGCTATTATACCCTTGACTGATAGTTCTTGATGAAGAAAGAAGAAATCACTTTATTTTGCTACATCATAGGATAACTAGGGCAAAAAATTCAACTAGACTAATGGATTTTGTTTTAAATTTTATATCATTCTTATTGATCAGCAACATTCCCAATTAAGTCCTCTATAAATTACAAAATACTGTAGATACCAACAGAGGCATAAATAAAAATAAAATAGTTGGATGTAGTTATAGCACAAAATACTGAGCTACCAAAAGGATAAAGATGGAGACATTGTGTGCTGGCTAATGGACCAGAGACATACAACAACAGCAATAATACCTCTGCCCTAGTAGTGGCTAGGCTACAGGTATTTAAGCGACCTAAGTAAATGCATAAATACACACACACACACATAAACATGCATATGTATATATACACATATGTATTTTCTCTTATTTTAAAAGTGGATCTATATAGAATTATATAAATTACAGATAACAGAACTACATTCATCTTTGATGTTGTTATCATTTATTTGTTTCAGTCATATCCAATTCTTTGTGATCTCATTTGGGATTTTCTTGGCAAAGACACTGAAGTGATTTGCCATTCCCTTCTCTAGCTCATTTTCCATATGAGGCAACTGAGGCAAACAGGGTTAAATGACTTGCGCAGAGTCATGCAGCTAGTGTTTTATGCCACATTGGAACTCAGGTCTTCCTGACTGCAGGTCAGGTATTCTATCCATTGACACCTAGCTGCTTCTCGCATCTCTCTTTAGCGTATACATATTGATCAATTTCTCACCAGTTTTAAATAACCAAAGAAATGAGCCAAATGGCAACTAATTTGGTAATTGAATGTTGTGTGCCAAGATCAAAAGTAGCTAGCTAGAGTTGAAGGGATGTAAAAAGGGAAATTTAACTTAATCCAAGTTCACCAGACTAGTAAAATGTGGCCCTCTGGTTAGTCTGAACTAAGTAGTGTAGTTAGGATATTCTGTCTTTACTAACTAGTCTTTAACATATTCCTAGCTTCTTTATACTCTAAAATATGGTCATCATGTCTGTAGCAATTTGGGGTTATAAGATGGGGAAACATTGGGGAGGGTGGTTGGAAGGGGGAATAGAAAACAATGAGACAAGAGAAATTGAATCAAATATGGTATTATTTAATAGACTACTTTCCACTAATGACAGGGGGTAGGGAAGGAGTTATGTGCTTTTTAATTTTTTTATTTGAAACCAGTGTCTCCAGGATGATATAGAACATTTTTAGTCTCCTCTCCTCTTAGTTTGTGTGACATTACAATCTCATAGTTTACCTTCTACACCTATTCTCACTCCTCTGCCTATTTTACTAGTTCTTCCTTCCTTGAATTAGGGTGGCTCTTAAGTTTCTATCTTAGTCTGTTTTAACAGGACTTTTTAATCTTGAGTCTGTGATATTGCTTTTTTGTTTAAAAAAAAAAACCTTACTTTATGTCTTAGTATCAACTCAAAGACAGGAGGGCAAGGGCTAGGCAAATAGAGTTCAGTGACTTGTCCAGGATCACACAGGAAGTATCTGAAGCCAGATTAGAACCTTGCTCCTCCATCTCCAGGCCAGATGCTCTATCCACTATACTACCTAGCTGCCTTGTGAACTTGTTTTTACAAAATATTTTGATAGTTGTATTTTAGTATAATTGATTTCCTTTTTAATCAATTGTATTTTATGTATTTAATAATCTTATTCTGAGAAGTAGTCCATAAGATCATAGATAATTGCTAAAAGTGTCAGTGACAAAAAAAGGTTAAAAGACCGTACACTACACTGTGTCCTCTTCTTCTGTAATATTTTGGAACTGTAACACTTTTCCCTATTGCTTTGGAGAATAATATTTGCATAAGTAAACAAAAATTCCTCCCACGCACACTTAGATTTTAAGTTCATTGAGAGCAGGGCATGTGCTATATTCTCAAATGTTTAACCATGATTTGTCTATGGTAGGTACTTAGTAACTCTTTGTCAAATTTCATTGAGTTCTTCAAGGTCACAACAAAAGTAAATCTGAATTTGTATTCTACAAAATCATCCTCAACTGAATTTCCACATTAGCTACAACAAAACAACCATAAGTAGCAATTCTTTTTTCTTGGGGCAAGCATCCCAATATATCACTGGCAAACAATAGTCACAAAAGGGTTAAAGACCTTAAGATACATGGAGAGAACTCATGATTTGAGTACCCTTGATTATAGGGTATTATATATATATATATGTATATATATATGATATGATATAGAGATTATAGGAAGGACACTACTCCCAGGAGAGAGGCTACTAAGACTGTAGGAACAGACTTCCTGGCCTCTACAAAAAAAAGTTACCAAGATACCATGAGACCATTGCCTAGGCCACCTTCACCCTTAAATCATCTCAAGAATAAAAGTATACAGTTTGGAGGATCTTGCTCAGTCCTTTGTAGAATTTCTCTAGCTCTTTCTTCACTGCAATAGCTATTGTCGCATCACTTGCAATTAATGGTACTTCTTTTGCTTGCATTGCAAAATGAGATGACCAATGTGTTCATTTTTCTTGTTGCCTTTGGGTGTACAATAAAACTAATGCTACAAACTTTTGTGTTGGCCTTTATGAAGACAGCCTGTGAGCCAGTCTTCCATTAAGCCATAACTTCTTTTTGTCTTTTGATTTCATTTATCATGAGGATGTGGCTATGGTTTGGTTCTTCCAGTATGACCCTTCAGTAATCATTGGACTCAAGATTAGAAAGAAAGGTGGTTTATCAATTATTCCATTCTTAGAATTCTCTACCCTCTTTCCCACAACTCCACAGCTATTATTGTGGCAACATGAGGGAGTTCACAAAGGACTAAAGAAAATTTTAAATTTTGCTTTGTTTCTTGGGTTGACATGATGGATTTATCCATCACTTCAGTGGCCAACGTATTGGTGATGAGTCTTTCTGTCCTGAGCTATGTTGTTCCTTATACAAAAGAATCAGTCTGATGCTGGGACCCTATCTTGGAGCCTTTTCAAGCTAGTAGTTCTTCTATTCTATGGGCATGGCTTTGGAAAACCCCAGTCACCATAATGCCACAATAAATCAACAAAATTGAACTTCGTATACTGATTCATCAACACCAAACTCTTTGAGACACTTCAGAGAAAACAGAATTATTAGTGAGATTTCTATTCTCTTTGTACCTTCTGAAAAATGCTCATTGTACTTAGGCCTATTCATTGTTTAATTTATTTAGTAGACTGAAATCAACTACAAAAACTTTCAAATTAAGCCTAAATTATGATATATTACATAATAACTGCCTTAGTAACATGTCATAGTAGAAGGATGTTCAAAAGATTAGTTTTAAGTTAAAAAAACTTCCTGAATACTAAATAATTATTGCCCTATTTAAAATTTTTATTTTAAACTCTTCTTGTTGATATAAGATACATGATCACTCAAAAGAGTTTGGTCTTACTCTCTACACAGGATGAAAAAGGGGGGAAGTAAAAAATGAATCTTCTTAAGACTGTGAGATGCAGCTGGAAATGTAGCCCATCAGACCATATACTGAGGATAGGCATTACATATGAGCAATGACTTGTACTTAGAATTGAATAGGATTTAGAAGGTAAATAGTTTGCCTTTGAGAAACTGCACTGTGCCTTTACATATACATAGTTTGTCCTGGAAACTAAGGCCTACCTTTATATACATATATATATATATATATATTTGCATATATATATATATATATGTATTTAACTTAACAATATTATTCTAGTAATGCTGCATAGCTAAAAGTCATGCAATACTACAAGCTAAAAATAATTTAAAATGAGGATCTCTTAAAAGGCAACAGAGAGGCATTGGGGAGGGAGAATGTTTAGGCTGAAAAATATCATCAGTGGAATACTGAGAACCATAAAGGATATTATCAGGTTGACCTAAGGTCAAAAAAATAAGTGAAGCAGTCATGTAAAAAGGCTAAAGAACAACTGATGGAGAACCCATATGCTCTTCAATATCAAGAAATCCAGATGAAATCCATTAGCACATTTGATGAACATTAAAGAAAGTTGAATAATATGAGATGATACTGACAAGTGTTGATTTGTGGAGACTGGGAGCATAAATATACCAAGATGATAATGGTCAATCAACTCCTCAGGAAAGATTTATTAAGCATTTACTATATACCAAACCCTGGGGATTCAAAAAAGGCAAAACATGGCCCCTGCTTTCAAGGAGCTTATAATATATTGAGGGAGAAAACATGCAAACAAATATATTCAAAAGAAGCTATATACAGGACAAGTAGAGGATAATTAATAGAGAAAAGGCACTGGAATTAATGAGGTTTGGGGAAGGCTTCCTTCCTGTAGAAGATGGGAATTTAGTTGGGACTTAAAAGAAGCCATGGAGGTTGAAACAAAGGAGGGAGAGCATTCCAGGCCTATGGGGGATTGCCAGAGAAAATGTCTAGAGCTCAGAGATGGAGAATCTCGTCTGTGCCAGTCAGGAGGACACTGTCTTGGTCTGAAGAATACATGGCAGGAAGTAAAATGTGAAAAGACTGAAAAACGAAGAGCTTTTAATGCCAAACAGCATTTTGATATTATATTTGTTCCTGGAGGCAATAGGAAGCCACTGGAGTTTACCAAGTAGAGAGGTGACATGATTGAGCCTGAGCTTTAGGAAAAATCACTTTAAAAGCTAAAATGGAGAATGGATTGGAGTAGGAACAGGCTTGAGGCAGGCAGACTATAATCACTCAGCTGTCAAAGTGATCTTTCTATATCAGTATGAACATGTCACCCACAACTTAGTAAACTCCAATGGTTCCCTGGAGCCTCCAAGATGAAATATAATAACTCCTAGTTATTATTCAAGGCCCTTCATAGCTTGGCTCCCTCCTACCTTTCGAATCCTCTTACACATTATTCTTTCCCCAAAATATTCTGCAATCGAATGACATTGGCCTCCTTGTTGTTATTCAAACAGCACAATCTATTCCCTGATTCCAGGCATTTTTATTGGTTGTCCCACACACTTGGAATGTGGCCCTCCTCATTTCTGCCTACTAGCTTTCTAGGATTTCTTCAAGCCCCAACTAAAATTCCACATTCTACAGAATGCCTTCCTCATCCTCCTTAATTCTATCCCTCTGCTGATTACTTCTGATTTTTCTGTAAATAGCTTGTTGGTACATAAAACTTTACATTTTCCCATTAGACTTTGAGCTCTTTCAAAGCAGGGACCATATTTTCTTTCTGTGTATCTCCAGCACTAACCATAATGACTGCCACATGGTAGGTACTTAATAATAATAGATATTATTAATTACTAATCTCTTGATTTAACAGAGGTGACATTGAGTAATATGGTTCCAGTGAAAAAACACATTAAATAATGTCTTGTCCTTGTGAATTCTCTAATAATAGGTAGCAAAATGTTACTTGGACTCAAGTTTTCCTGTAAAACTAAAGGAAAATAGGCACTCAATGCTTCAAGTTAAAATATAGAGGTCAAGTTGAACCAATGGATGAAGATAATACTTATAAATACCCTAGATCTCCTTTAGGCAAGATGTATTGAGCATAAAACTACTAAGGAGAAAATTGTGCATATGTGTGTTATGTTTATTGACAGATTGATTATGAGACTTGCTGGAATGAAGAATTCAAAGATCAGTGGCAAGAACATATTTAAAATAATGAATGCCTATGTAATACCAAGATTAATACACATTCTGGGAACTGTAATTTTATGTATTGTTACAGTGAACTGAACAATAACAGATTTGGAAACTATCCGAATAAAAAATAATATCATAGAAATATTTATCATCCTAAGGCAGCTCTACAAAGATTCATATATTCTCATTGAAAATCTATCAATAAACATTTATTAGGCACCCTCTATGCGCCAACCACCAGACTGAGTAAAAGGAAGATATGAAATGGGTATTCTCTAGAGCACATGATAAAGAGGTTAAAAACTTGCAGAAACACATTTGGAACAGACTTTATTTCACTTGGCAAATGAGCAGTTAAGTGGCATTCTGGATAGAGTTGAGGACTTGAAATAGGAATATCTCAGTTTAAAACCTGCCTTAGACACATACTAGCTGTTTGTCCTTGGGTAAATTACTTAACTTTGGTCTGCCTCAATTTCCTCAATTATAAAATGGGAATTATAATACCACACACCTCACAGGGTTGTCATGAGGCTCAAATGATATAATATTTGTAAAGTGCTAGCAAGTGGTAGGTTCTGAATAAGTTTGTCCCTTCCCTCCAAAAGTAATACAGACTGGCAAAAGACACATGCGAATAAATCTGTCACATAACCAGAAGCAGTTTGCCTTTAGTTTCAGTCCAGGAAATGGTAAACATCCAAGAGTGGAATCAAAAAGCCCTCTATGGGTGATATCCACGTTGACTCAGCCAGAACTATATCAGTACAGAAGCATCTACCAAATGAATTGCTGTCTTTTAGATATGTTTATAGAACCAGGTTTTTGATGATAATTTTGCTATAGAAAACTGTGGTAGAAATTACAGGTTATCATTATAGAATGCAGATTTGTTGATCAATGAAGATTATGTAAAGCATAATAGACACTGTAATACTTTTCTGCAGACAACCAAAATTTAGTAACTATCAAATACCTTGCAAGACAGAACCTGAAATCTAGAATCATACATCAGAAGCTCACTATCTTTCATAAACTAACAGACAACAAATCCCTCTCTGACTTCAAAATAGCTCTGAAAGTTCAACAGATAAACTGTAGTAGAGCTATGGTTTTATCCTATTGTCCACAATCTCCTTGACATAAAAATCATCCTAAAAATTCACATAGTATACTTTGGTAGTGTACTATGCCAATACTCAAAATTTCTTGTCAAATGGAGTGAAAAACTTTCAAAATATAGAGATAGTGGGAGATAGAAAAACCATTTGGAAATGAATGTATTTCATCTCTGTTGTCCTTTTTGACATCGGAGCTGTCCCAGAGAAGCTTTCAGTGAGCTAACATTACTGTGTGTATGTCCCAAAACTTTTAGCCAGTTACAGAAAAGTAATTATTTGATCCATCTGAGCAGTAGTCCACAGAACATTAAATATTTTAGGTGAAAAAATGAGATAGCAGCTTGCCTCTGGATCATTTCTATTTGAACTCTGTAAAAAAGAGAGAGAGAGAGAGAGAGAGAGAGAGAGAGAGAGAGAGAGAGAGAGAGAGAGAGAGAGAGAGAGAGAGAGAGAGAGAGATGAGAATAAGATCTGAAAAATAATGAAGAGAGGAAATTTTTTGCCTTGATGTGAAGAAAACTTCCCCCAAATTACAGCTAAGTGAAAGCTCAATAGACTGACTCTTAATAACTTGTAATTGTCTTATTGGAGAGTTGTAAATGGGGGTGTGCATGGAAAGTTTTACTCGGATCAGTTCAAACCTGAGGTGTTTTTTATGACTATGAACTAGCCCTAGGTCACCTATGTGGAAGCAAAACTAGAATCTGGGCTTTCTAATTTCTGACTTAAAAGAAAGTCTCCCACTTAGCATATAAAGTGAAAAATCCCATAATCTATATAACCCCCAAGTTTCTAAACTTTAGGAGATTTTACCAGCCACTAGAACAATGGATTTCAAAGTTTAGTGTGGGAATCCCTGAGGGACCTTGAAACCTTTTCAAGGAGTATACAAGGTCAAAACTATTTTCATCATAATTCTAAGATATTTTCACTTCTAATATAGTAAATCTAGATATATATAATCCACATAAATAAACGTTCTATGGGGGAGAGGTCCTCAATAATTTATAAGAATAAAAGGGTCCTGAGACCAAAAACTTTGAAAATTGCTAAACTAGAGAACTCTTTGAAATAATTTTTACAGTGTTCAGTTTTTATTCAACCGTGCTTCTATATTTAATAACTGTCTTATTGAAACAAACAAGACTTGCGTGAAGTTTGCTCAAATACATGTATAGATGTGTGTGTGTATATATATTCATGCATACATACAGACATACACAAACACGTGTAC
This sequence comes from Monodelphis domestica, assembly GCF_027887165.1. NCBI lineage: Eukaryota > Metazoa > Chordata > Mammalia > Didelphimorphia > Didelphidae > Monodelphis > Monodelphis domestica. Next base: position 261,934,428 of record NC_077231.1, read on the forward strand.
ATACATTTGCTAGCTGTGTGACCCCAAGCAAATCACTTAACCCTGTTTGCCTCAATTTTCTCATTTGTAAAATGAGTTTGGGAAGGAAATGGCAAACCATTCCATCAGTATTTTTAACAAGAAAATCCCAAATAGAGTTATGAAGAGTGAGACATGACTGTAAAAAATTACTGAACAGCAACAACATATAGGCATACATACCTGTATCTATTTTTATATCCACATATAGATGTTTATTGTGTATACTTTTTTCTATATCTGTGATTCTCCTCCTACCAGAGAGGCGATAGACTTAAAATACAAAATGAAACATATTTTTAGACATGGATAATATGGACATTTCTTTTGTTGGACTATGTATATTTATTATGAGGTTTTTCTCTGTTTAATTGTTCAGTTGGGGAGGGGAGCAGAGTGGCAGGAAGAGATAGTAAATGCTTGTGAAAACAAATATTACTTAAAATAGAGGAATCTATAATAAAACCAAGCAGGAATGATACAGCTACTAAAAAAATGAACAGCAGTGGCAAAAAGGCTTGAGAAGAAAAAAATTATTGATACCTTAAAAAACATAAAATCTAACTTCTAATTGTCCTTACAATAAGTAACTTCTGGGGGGCAGCTGGGTAGCTCAGTGGATTGAGAACCAGGCCTAGAGATGGGAGGTCCTGGGTTCAAATCTGGCATCAGCCACTTCCTGGCTGTGTAACCATGGGCAAGTCACTTGACCCCCATTGCCTAGCCCTTACCACTCTTCTGCCTTGGAGCCAATACACAGTATTGACTCCAAGACGGAAGGTAAGGGTTTAAAAAAAAAAGAATAAGTAACTTCTAAATGTCCTAGGAATTAAGTCCAAGATTCTGATTCTGTGGCTTAAAACCTGTAGGACTTTGTTCATCCAGCATCCTACTCAACTCCCTGGCAGGGATGTCTACTTCATGTCCTTCTCCTGGGATTTCCTCATACCTGCTTCCAGATTTTCTCTAAAGCATTAATTTATTCATCCAACAAATATTTATTAAGATCCTAGTTATGAGCAATGTTCTAAACTTGGTGCAAAGAGAGATCCATAAAAATAGGACATGGAGCCTGTCCTAAAGGAATATCCAATCTCAAAGGATGATCAGACATGCACACAAACAAGTAGTTGCACTAGGACAGATACATAAGTGTAATGCAATGTACCAGGACATAAGATAAGGAAACAAAGAAAAACCTGAAGGATCACTTGACATCTAGGCTTTTAAAGAACCCAGAGACATTTCAAAGTGAGATTTCTTGAAGCAGTTAAACTTTCAGAGATGAATAATAAGTAACCCAGCTATTGCCCAAGCCTGAGAACAGAGGTGGTGGGGTGGAAATTTTCTCTAGGAGAGAAAAATATAGCTATTTAGAAGGGTTTTTGATATATAAACACAAAGGAAGTCTATTGAACCATGAATGTGTTTGATTCAGAGAAATATGGAAAGACTTTTATGAACAGATGCAAAGTGAAATAAGCAGAACCAAAGGGATAATTTATGCAGTCACCAGGACCATGACTTGAGTGAAAACAACTTTGAAAGACCTCACAATTTTGATGACCAGAACCTAAGTGTGACTTCATAAGAAAATATAACATCCATCTTGGATGGACTAGGAGTACAGAGTGATCCATATATTTTCTAGCATAGCCAATGGTTTGATCTGTCTTGCTTGACTATGATTTTTTTAAGTAAAGGAAGACTTCAACTCTATGAGGGAGAAGGAGGAAGAACAAGGTAGATTATAGGGTAGTGATAGACATGAAAAGAACAGTATCAATTAAACATTTCAAAAAATGCAGTCAAATCTTGGTTCTTAATGGTTTTAGAACTCATGAAATTTGGTACTGATACATTTTGAGGAAAAAGATTGTCATGCTATTTGATGTTTGTTCAGCACTCAACACATTAGCTAGAATTTGCTGATGCCATGATCTCAGGAAGTGTATTCCAGCTCCAGAAAGAAAAAAAAAAAGATCACGTGTTCATTTAGGAACATAAAGAAGAAAAGCAGCAACAACTAGTGGCAGAGGAGTTTTCTTCAGGTGAGGAGGATGCAAAGGATGATGTCCCCACTTCATTAATCAAGGAAATGGGTAGAAGTGCAAAACTTTATTGAAAAATAACCCTGGTAAAGCTTTAACAAGCAGAATTGTGAATTTGATAAATGACCAGACCATTTGCCACTTCGGAAGAATTTTGAAATTGCAGACAAAACCAAACATATTGGATAGATTTCTTGTGAAGTTTATACCTAATGAATCTCTAGGAAGGTTCAGTGGTGATAAGGACAGAAAAAAGAAAGAGAAAGAACTCTAGAAGGGTAAAACTTAAATTAAAAATATTTAATCAAATTATTATTTTAATGTATATGTATTGTTAATATTTATTTTGTAAAATACAATTTTATTAATGCATATAATGCCTTGTAAGTTCTAGGTCTTTTGGGTGTCTGGAACAGGTTAATTCATTTACATTATGGGGAAAATTCATTTGGTACTCTACCTTTTTGATACTGGACCTGCTTTCTGAAATAATTAATAATGACTTCTAAGGTACCACTATACATGGAAAACAAAAAAGAAGCATGGAAGGAGATATAATTTGGAAAATGTTTTTACTGCCTCATTAAACCTAGACTATTTTTTAAAAAATACACAATGGAAGCTCACAGTTTCTTACACAATCATCTTTTTGGCTGTTCCTTGAAATTATCTGATGCATGAATGATTAAGTCAAATAAAAAAGAAAAGATTTAAATATAGGGTTAGAAAGTGGAAATAAAGGGTCAAAATATGATAATATGTTTGCTGATAACAAATAACTCTAAACAAAAGCCAATGTATAACACATCGAGGCTTACCAGCAACTGTACAATTTACATGTCATCTTCCACATTCCATGAACACTGTGTGCTGAGGTTGTAAATTCAAGTAAATATGATTGAAAAGGTCATTGGGTGATTAGCAGTCCTTAGATACTATGTCTGTGGTCAACTAGAATTTTGATGCTTCATAAATAATACTGCTAAGCAGCTAGGTGGTACAATAGAGTGCCAGACCTGGAATCAGGAAGACTCAACTTCCTGAATTCAATTCTGGCCTCAAACATTTACGGGCAGTGTGACTCTGGGCAAATCATTTAGCTTTGTTTACCTGTTTCCTTGTACACAAAACGATCTGGAGACCTAGATTTGGTAGGAGCTGGCTTCAAATGTGACCTCAGATATGTCCTAGCTTTCTGACACTGGGCAAATCACTTAACCCCAATTGCCTAGCCCTTACTGTTCTTCTATCTCAAAACTGACAGAATGGAAGGGTTTTTTTTTAATACACTGGAGAAGGAAATGGCAAACCACTCCACTATCTTTTCCAACAAATCCCTAAATGAGGTCATGAAGTGTTGGATATGACTGAAAAAAAAAATAATTGAACAACAAACAATATTGCTTGCAAATGTATAGGAGATTTTGAACCTTTGACTTCATTCCCCAGAAGTCCTTATTATTTCCCAAAATTCCCTATAATCTTTCCTGTGTCTCCACATTGGTGAGATCACATTATTGGTATTTAAATGGATGAATGCTCCTTCCATGCTCTTCTTTTAACCTGTGACCAGACTGAAATCAGGCACTTCTTTTGCTTTAGTTATTATTAATAAAACTTTTAAAATATAATACTAGTTATTGCTTATTAATTTTAATATTTACACAAAAAAGTATTATTCCCCATAAATATGTTAAAACTGCTCTTTGGTTTATAGGTATAATGCTGTTCATAGAAACTATTGCCCCTTCTTTCCTCAAATCATAGGAGGGATTTTAAAAGCTCAAAGTGCTACAGAGGCTGCATGATTAATTTTGGCTCAGAAAGAGCCATCCCCATCCACAGTGGTTGCAAAGGATGACTACTGCTACACTGCTATTGTTTCCCAGGTATGCATTGGTGAAATTGGAATGCCAACAAATCCTCTGAAGGCTTCTTTCTGCCTTTACTGTTTTTGCTTTCCCTCTACTTTAGGTTACCATTTTGCAAATCCTTAAGCATCCTCTCCTTCATCCTCTGTCTAGGGAGTAACTTGCCTCTAATGATCACCTATGGCCTCGACATTGCTGGTGACCCCATCTTGCTATTTACCATTAAGTCATTTTTAAATGCCACTTAAGTTCAAAATAGTTCAAGAGGCTAATGTAATATTTTTCGCAGGAACAGGTGCCACAACACAAAAGTTGTATAGGTCATAGCTCAGAGGAACTTAATTTTTGGAGTCACATAGGTAAAATTTTAACACATCAAGAACTTGTGATTTTATCCCTTTATCAGCACAGATCACAATTGTCTCTAAATGATAGTCTTAAGAGATTTGCCTGAATATCAGGAAAGCTAAATGACTTATCAAAGGTCACAGAGCTACTAAATGTAGAAGTAGAATTTGAATATAATTCTTCAGGTTTTGTAAAATGTTTTACCCACTTCGTATCATCTGATCTTCATCCATACCCTACAAAGTGGATAATAACAATTTTCTAACCTAAACACCTTTTTATAGGTGAGGAAATTCAGTCTCAGAGAGGTTATCTAGCATGATGGCATTGTGGATAAATGACTAAACCAGGAGTTGAATCTAGTTAGTTCTCTTCTGACTAAAAATCCTGCATTTTCCCCTCTCTACATTGCTTCCTCCTGTTTTCTGCCAATTGTCTGGGATATAGTCTGGTCTTATTGTGATTTCTAATCAATATGCAAGGATAGAAACTAGCAACAGTTTACTGACTAGCCTTGAAAAACATGGTGGCAGTCTAGACACAGGGCTCTTCCTCTCCTCACCACCTACCATCATATACTACCTCAAAAGGTCAAAAAAAATTCATACGAATAAAGGGACTCTACAGTAGGGCACAGCATTGAAGGTACATGGGATTTGGGCATTACAACACTACAAGGGGATGAAAAAGTATAGTGTGCTGACCAGCAGCCGTTATACTAAAAAGAAAAAGTTTACCTAATTAAGCCTTGAGGAGAGAGCTGAAGCGGGGGGGGGGGGGGGGGGGAGATAAGAATAGAGCCAGACACCTACACAGATTGAACAATTGAGAGAGCCACACAGAAAGCCCAGGTTATCTTTCCTTGCAGGGAGACAATGCAGAAAGATAACCTTAAACCAAAATACCAAATGCAGAAAGATAACCTTAAACCAAAATACCAAAATGAGTCAGGAATGAGGATAGAGATCAGCTGAGAGAGTAACCTCTGATAGCTTAGAGCTTGTGTTCTAAGTACAGATCATACTGCCTTGAGGTTAGGAGAAAAGGAAGGAAAGATTGGAGAAGGCAGATCTTACATAGAACAAAGAAGTTCCATTAGAGAAGCGGTTCCTGGCCAAGTTCCAGGTAGGAGAGAAAAAGGTAAAAGAGGGTGTTCTCTGTGGGCTCCTCATATTTATTAACATAATGATGTAAAAGGTACGTAATACATATTCATCAGGATACAGTGGATTGCTATTGGTTCAAATGTAAAATTACAACAAGGTTGAGGTGTGGATTACCTCAACCAGGTGGACAAAAAGAAATCTGGATTCGCACCTGAATCTTAAGAATGTTGGGATCAAAGGTCAATGCTTTTACTGCCATGCGCAGGACTGACCATGCATTTCTCACTACAATTCTACAGATCAAACATCTACCTTGTACATACACATGTGTGGACTGTTACAAAAAGCTTCCACAAAGACAAGAGCTGATCTAACACCACCCCCACCTACCTACAGGGCCAGAGTCAGAGCCAGCACATGCTAGGATCAGTGAGTGAGTGAAAGGCACCTTTAGAGCAAGTAAGGGGCACATCTAGGTCCTTGGCAGATGACTAAGACCACCAAAGACCTACCCCTGAGAGCAGATAGATCTGAAACCAAAGCAGACTGAAGAACACAGACCTTGGTTGACAGGGAGATAGCACAGAGAAGGGCAACAAACAGTAGAAGCTGCAGAGACTTGAGAAGTGGCCTCAGGCAAAATCCTTGCTCCTTAGCTCCATACATAGAAAGCCTGCCCTCCTCACTCAGATTTCTGACTAGAAAGGGAAGGAAAAGCCACCATAGTGATGGCAAACAGTACCCAGGAACAACAACTTCCCAACACCAAGAAAAACAAGAAGGGGTTGACCCTGGATAATTTTTCTGGAGGAAAAATCCGGACTACAGAGGAAATAACAGAAGAGAAAATACAAATAAATGTACCAAAACCTTCCCCCCAAAATGGAAATTGGCCACAAGCTCTTAAAGAATTTAAATCAGAGCATATCAAAAAGATGAAGAATATTGGCAAGAAAAATGGGAAATAGTTCAAAAAAGAAATAACAGTTTGAAGGACAAGAACTATCAATTGGAGAAACAGCTGGTAGCCACGAAAAGCAGAATATAACAAACTGAAAAGGAAAATTAAAAGATCATAATGGAAAACCAGTCTTTAAAGACCAGAATTAGGCGATTGGAAGCCAATGAACTTGCAAAACAGCAAGAATTAATAAAGAAAAGTCAAAAGACTGACAAAATAGAAGAAAACATAAAATATCTCTCTGACAAGATGACAGATCAGGAAAACAGATCATGAAGAGACAATTTGAGAATCATTGGTCTATCTGAAAACCCAAAAATAAAGAAAAATCATGACATCATACTACAAGAAATTATCCAAGAAAACTTCCCTGATGTTCTTGAACAAGGGGGGGAAAATAGACACTGGAAGACTTCACAGAACACCCTCTATACTCACTAGCATTGAGATTTCATTGGACATTGTACAGCCTGGATGACAGCATAAATCTCTGTATGGCTGATGAAAAACTTCAGAGTATTTACATTTCCTCTTGTTTAACCTGGTCTTCTGTAGCAGTTAAAATGAGTTTCTTTGCTAAAGGTATTATATTTTTATGAGGTTTATTAAAGATTAAGAAATAAAGAAAATACAAATAAGAAAGCACGGACAACCTATATTTTGCCGACTAGGTAGAGAGCTGCCTGTCCCTAGAAGCAGAAGCCAAGAGAGAGCGAGTAGGTGGAGAGCCCCTTTAAATAATAATTTGTGATCTCGCACTCAGGTGAGATTCCGGGGAACTCTGGGAAGTTCCAAGGACTTCTGGGGATTAAAGTCTGGGGTCCAAATCTCCATTTCTGCATACCCCCATTTGATCATTTGGGAAAGGATTTTCCCCAAAAGGATCGTGAAAACTAAATCAACTAAAGGATTACAATAATTTGATGATAAGAGGGAAAAAGAACAAAACCAATATTGCTAGATGCATTGACAAAAAGCCAGTTAGGGGGCAGTCCCCTTTGGCATGAAAGTATACATACAAATAAATGTTCAATCAACCACACCCAAAGTTCATTCTTGATCTTCTCATGCAGCTTGTGGTCTGGAGTCATCTTCATGGTGTCTTCTCCAAACAGTTCAGTTTCTGGATTTGGAGACGTAGCATCTTTCTTAACCTAAAATACTTCTCAAAAGGAATTTAAACTTTGCAATTTAAAATAATAATATTTTTACATTTCCCTGTGAAGAGGGTGATTGAAAAACACAGGATCACTTAGGGATGCATGGCTGAGTTATGAGGTATATGAATCAATTGGTAAGAGATATTAAAAAGACATCAGAAAAATCTAAATAAAAAAGAAAATTTCTGGATGAAAATATAGGTTATCAATGTCTTATGTGTAAAAATTCCAAGTAAAGGAAAAATAAATACATAACAGGTCCTTGAATCAGAGCCCAATTAAAATGATCTAAGCAATGATGCATTTATCCAGTCAGTAGCCAGGACTACAGAAAGTTTGTCACACTATGAAAAGACAGAAAAGGGACTAGATTATAGAGGCCAGGTAGGAGCCAAGTTTGGGATACTCGTCTGTAAGTATTTTCACAAAGAGTGTGGATACAAGGAAGGCCTACATCTTAACGTATGTTAATCATCGCATCCTTGAGTCTTCACACTAGGGTCAAGTCCTTTGTATTGGCTTAGAAGTACATCAATCCATCCTGGATTGGTTTATCTTTGGCCCTATGCAATGGCTCTTTTGTATATCTTGTCCTGAAATTGGACAGAATCATTAAACAAAGTCCCATAATTTTGTTAAAACAATTAGTAGCATCATTTTTGCAGTCTCAAGGTTTGGGGGCATGCATTGACATTATAGCAATGTATTTTAAACTTATATTACTGCAAAATCAAAAAAGTTAAAGAAAATCTTAATACTGGTGACATGTGCTTCAAATATAAAAAAGGAGAGAAAAAACTGAAATAGTATTTTGCACATACAAGAAAAATATAATAAAAGTGTTTTAAAAATAAAAATGTAGCTTATAATCATTGACACAACGTGTCAGCTAAGAAAATATAGAATACAAGACTTTCTCACCAAAAATGAGATCCATTTTCTCTTCATATCTGTTCATGATCCACTGTGAGTACAAGCAAATGAATTTCACAAGGTAACAGTTGAATCAGTATCCCCAAAATTCTCAATAGTCTAGTTAATTACAATAGCAAACAAGCCCACTATCATATTTCATATAAGTTGCTGTATGGCATTTTTAAAAGCCTATGAACTGATGGATATTTGTCACAATTTTTACAAATGTAGCAAAATCTTTCAACCTTGGCAAACATATTTAAAAACAAAGTAAAACTTATTTTGGGTTTTGAACATCATCAAGAAATCTAGATATTCTGGTGGAAGTAAAGTGAGCTGAAGAGTATAAATGAGAGATGTTCCCCTTTTTGGGGGGGAGGCTTCTAGGAGTACTATTTGCACTGGGATTAACTTCCCAACTTCCATTTACATTCTTATAAATGTGGGAGTTGGGGTTTATAATTGTATTTTACTTCAGCTACTAAAATGGGCCTTACCTCGTGTTAGGGGAAGACAAAATGACCAGAGATTGTTAAGAAAAATTCTAAAAATTATGTCTAAAGAACCTTTAAAATCAGTTTGAGATATTTAGCTCATTAATTTTCCAAAGGTTGTTATAGTAACTTTCTGATGGAGTCCATCTATTCTCTACGTGACAATTTACAAAGTCAAAAATAGAAAAGCTGTTGTTATATGGGCCTACTCAGTAATGTTTGTTCAATATAGTTATAGGGGAAAAGCAACAGAATATAACAGTAGTTAAAGCCCAGTACATTAAACTGATTCAGTGTAACAGAATAGTATTGAATGCAGTAATATATGAACTTAAAATCACAAAGTTAAACCTTAAACAAAACAATCAGTAAAATGCAATAAAATAAAGAGATTTTTATAAAACATTGGAGTCTGAAAAGCCTTAAAATATAACCTCCAGTCTCTTTAAAGTTCCTTGGTTTTTTTTTATTATCCGTTTATATGCCTATTGTCAGAAGGCAGAAGATTGGTAATGAATAGGCAATGGGGGTTAAACGACCCATCCAGAGCCACACTACCAGGAAGTGTCTGAGGCCAGATTTCAACTAAGGGCCTCCCTTCTCTAGGTCTGACTCTCAAGCCAAAGAGACATCAAGTTTCCTCCCCATGGTGAGGAATCTCAAATTTGGCTAAAGAGTTGCAGGGAGCTGAATTTTTCCCCTGGCACTCAGGTGAGATAAATTAAAGTATCAGTACAGTCAAAAGATATCCTCTTAAATCAGTCATGGTTGTTAAGTTTCTGTTTGGAAAAGCCTCTACCTTCATTCTTTCTCCCCCTCTGCTATCCCCTGCCCCCAGTCCATGTGGAGGCTAATCGTAGCCTAAGGGAAAATCACCCCCATTTTTTACCAGCTGGTGGAAGTGAGTCTTGGGCCTGGGGCGATGAGTGATCTGCTCTGAGGCCAGGGTTGCTGGGCCGGGATCAGCTGGGCCAGGTGAGCAAGAGAGAGACCAGGAGCAGGATCCAGAGCCAGAGAGGGCAGCCGGGGTGGGCAGGGCCAGGACCAGGTGAATGATCTGAATCAAACAGGTCCAGATTACAGGCAACAGTAGCCAGGCTGTAAGGGCTGGGAGCAGGTGAGTGATATTGAATCAAGAAAGTCCAAAGCAGATGGCTGCTGGCAGGAGCTGATCAAGATGGTTTTCTAAAGAAGCATCTTGGAGAAACATGGCTTAGAAATCATTATCTAGGCTAAAAATTTTGAGAAGTTCTCATCCAATCTAGTGGTTGCCATAACTGTAGCAGTTAAAATTAGTTTCTTTGCTAAAGGTATTATATTTTTATGAGGTTTATTAAAGATTAAGAAATAAAAAAATGCAAATAAGGAAGACCGTGCAACCTACATTTTGCCGGCTAGGTAGAGAGCCGCCTATCCCTAGAAGTGGAAGCCAAGAGAGGGCGAGTAGGTGGAGAGCCCCTTTAAATAATAATTTGTGATCTCACACACAGGTGAGATTCTGGGAAACTCTGGGAAGTTCCAAGGACTTCTGGGAATTGAAGTCTGGGGTTCAAATCACTATTTTTATACTTCCTAAAGTCTATCACTAGTCTCTGGCACTGTGCTAATGAAGACCAACTTTATGCACATCTAGTTTCCTGTGGGCAATTATTTTCACAGTTTTCAAAGACTCTTGCCCCATAAATATTTTCTTCACCAGTCTACCAGCCTGAATCTCTACCATCATTGCCATTTTTTATGTTAAAACATTCAGGCTCCAGAAGGCCTATGATAGAATGAAAATATTTTTGACTGAGACAGACAAGACATTATGCCACTGTGAGCAGTCATTAGTGCATTATTGAAGATTAGTTTAAAAGCAAAGAGGCCTTAAACAAATGAAATATGACGGACATGTTTTGATGAATTGTTTCAGGGAGGGTCAGAGAAGTGGCCTAGAACACTGGGCAATGTGTAGGGTCCCCCCACCACCACCTAAATAAAGACAGAAAAGGGACTAGATTTTAGGAGTCAGGTAAGGCCAAATTTGAGATACTTGGTAGAATGTGGAACAAGGAAGACCTGCCTTTAACACATGTTAAACAGCCACAACCTCAAACCTCAAACATGTTCAAGTCCTCTTGTCATGGCTCAAAATTTTCATCATCCCCATCAGGATTGGTTGATCTCTTTGATCTTGTGCTAGATTGGCACTATGCTGTTTAACTTTGTGCTTCTTTGGCACTGTGCAATGGCTCTTTTTGTATTCTCTTATCCTGTAATCAGACAGAATCATTAAGCAAAGTCCCATAAATATTTTTTAAACAATTAGTGGCATCATTTTTATAGTCTCAAGCTTTGGGGGCATGCATTGACATTATAGTAAATATATTTTAAACTTACATTACTGCAAAATCAAAAAAATTAAATAAAATCTCAATACTGGTGACATGTGCTTCATATATAAAAAAGAGATAAAAATAAAAACCTGAAATAGCATATTGCACATGCAAGAAAAATATAATAATAAAAGACTTTTAAAATTCAAAAATATAGCTTATAATCATTGACACACTGTGTCAGCTAAGGACATGTAGAATACAAGGTTTCTCACTAAAAATGAGATCCATTTCCTTTTCATGCCTGGCCATGATCCACTGTGAGTACAAGTAAATGAATTTCACAAAGTAACAGTTTTTTTATAAAGAACAGTAGTACAACAGGTAATGCACATTCAAAAGTTATCAACATCCCCAAAATTATAATAGCCCATTTAATGACAATATCAACCAAACTTACTATCATATTTCACATGAGTTGCTGTGTGACATTTTTAAAAGCCTATGAACTGATGGAAATTTGTCACAATTTTTACAGCTATAGCAAATCTTTCAACCTTGGCAAATACATTTTTAAACAAAGTAAAACTTATTTGGCTCTAGAACATCATCAAGAAATCTAGAGATCATTCTGGTGAAGGGATAAAGTGAGCTAAAGAGTTATAAATGAGAAATGCTCCCTTTCGGGGAGCCATCCACGGGTACCATCCATGCCCTGGGATTAACTTCCCAACTCCTTTGGTATGAGACTGTGATGTCCCATCAATTCACATTTTTATAAATGTGGGAGGTGGGAATTATAATTGTATTTCACTTCAACTACTAAAATGGACCTTGTCTCCTGTTAGAGGCAGGCAAAATAAGAATTGAAAAAATCTAAAAATCATGTCTAAAAACCCCTTAAAATCAATCTGAAATATTTAGCTCATTAAATTTTCCAAAGGTTGTTATACAATTGTAACCAGTTTGGAAGAAGGCCATCCATCCTCTATGTGACAATTTACAAAGCCAAAATAAAAAAGGCTATTTTTATATACGGGCTTATTTAATAATATTTGTTCAGCATCGTTATAGGGGGAAAGCAACAGAATATAACAGTATTTAAAACCCAGTACATTAAAATGATTCAGTGTAACAGAGTAGTATTGAATACATTAATATATGGACTTAAAACCAACAAAATTAAATCTTAAACAACACAATCAGCAAAATGCAATAAAAGAGATTTTTATAAAACATTGGAGTCTGAAAAGCCTTAAAATTATAACCTCTAGTCTCTTTAAAGTTAATTTTTTTTATCCATTGAGATGCCTTTTGTCAGTACCGTGGAATTCCCCATAGTAGAGAACATGGGTTTTAGGAATCTCAAATTGGGCAGATCCAAATATCAAAGAATTTCAGGGAGATTAATTTCTCCCCTGAATCTCAGGTAAGATAAGTAAAAGTATCAGTGCACTCAAAAAACATCCTTTGAAATAGGAAATGTACTGCTCTCTCATAGAATACACCATACTTGTAACTTCCTGTTTGGAAAAGTCTCTTCCTTCTCCTCATTCCCCCCCCCCCCCCCCCGCCCCAGGTCCCCTTCTACGTGGAGGCTAATTGTTGCCTAAGGAAAGAACATCCCATTTTTTACCAATTGGTTTGTGATTCTGAAGGCACAGGGGCAGCTACCTGAAGCCTGGGTCCTGGAGCTGGGCCTGGGGTGATCTGGCTCAGAAACTGGAGATCAGTTGGGGCCAGGCTGGGGCTGGGGCAGGAGAGTGATCTGGGTCAAGCAGGTCTGGAGTGGATGGCTGGAGGCAAGCGCGGATGGAGCACAGAAGCAGGCAGCAGGAGCAAGCTGAATCATAAGGTATGCTGAAAAGCCTTGGTAGGAGAAACATGGCTTAAAAAATTATCTAGGCTATCTTTAAAAAAATGAGTTCCTGTACAATCTTGTGGTTGCCAAAAACTGCAAAATTTAAATTATATCTCTAATAATAAAATATGTATTCTGTCCTTCATAATATGACAACTTTCTGTAGTCCTGGCTACTGATTGGGTAAATACTTATATCATTTTAATTGGACCTTGATTCAAGGACCTGTTATGCATTTATTTTTCCTATACTTAGAATTTTTACACATAAGATTTTGATAGTCTATATTTCATCCAGAAATTATCTTTTTTATTTTGGATTTTTAAATGTTTCTGATTTCTCTTGCCATTTGATTCATATATGTCATAACTCAGCCATGCATCCCTAAGTGATCCATTTTTCAAAACACCTTCTTCAGGGGGTTATGTATAAAAATTATTATTTTAAATTACAAAGTTTAAATTCCTTTTGAGAGTAATTTTAGGTTAACAAACATGCTACCACTCCGAATCCAGAAAGTGAACTGTTTGGAGAAGACACCTTGAAAATGACTCCACAGACCACAAGCTGCACCAGAAGATCCAGAGTGAACTTTGGGGTGTGGTGATTTGAACTGTGTAGGGTTTGAATGCATTGTTTTGTATGTATACTCTTATGCCAAAGGGGACTGCCCCCTAACTGGCTTTTTGTCAATGCACCTAGTAATCATTGATTTTGTTCTCTTTTCCTCTTATCCACAAATTATTGCAATCTATAAGTTGATTATGTTTCCATGACCCTTTTGGGGAAACTGGTTTCCCAATAGGATCACAGGGATGTATGTAAAAATGGAGATTTTGAACCCCAGACTTCAATCCCCTTCAATTTCCCAGAATTCTCTATAATTTCACCTGAGTCCTATGAGATTTACAATAGTGAAGCCCATAAACTGTAGTGAGTTAAAATGGTGGAAGATATAAATTGTGATAGATATAAGAGAGGGTGAGTAAATTTGACTGCAGAAAATATGTTTCTCTACAGTGTCTTGTTTTAAATCAAATATAAGGTGGTCGCCAGGGAATATATTCCCAATTATGAATATGCCCAAGTCAACTGGGTTTTATAGAGAATTTTAATTAATAATACAATGAGTAATCAAAGAAAGGGAGAGAGAGTAAGAAAGGAATAAGTATGAAGGGCCTCAAGCCAATATGGCCTAGACCTGAGTCTTAAGAGAGAAATCAGTCAGTTTTTTAACACTCACCACAAGCTCTGTCTAAGCAAGGATTCTAGTGACACCAGGCCAGCATCATCTCAGCTGCTTTTACCAGCACCCTCCTTCATCTGAATGTTTCAGAATCAGTCTTACTCAAAATGAGTCCTCCTCAATCTGAATGTTTCAGAATGACTTCAGCTCTTCTCTGAGCTCTCATTTTTAGGGGCAAAATCTCCTATGTCACATCCCCTAAGTTCTTCCATCTACCAATCACTGTAGATGTTTTCCAAAAGACAGCCCATTTTGAATTCACAGCTGAGTAGATTAATCTCTTTAGTAAGTCAGAAAAAAATGCGGCTGTGACAACTAATTTCATTAAGAGAAAACCTCTGAGTAAGTTTTCACCTTTTAGGTCTAAGTAGTTTACAAATTGCCCCACCTTTATAGGCACTTAGCGTCCCATTGTATCAATTCCAAAAATAGGCATGGCTCAAAGAACTCCTTTCCTTTATGAGTATTGTTTTCAAGTACTTTAATTGTTTAGCAAGGAGTTTTCTGCCCAAAAGCATTCTTAAGTACGGGTAGAATAGAGGTCCTCCCATAGCAAAGAGTTTTCTCCCCTAAAGCAGTCCCAAGTAGGGATGGGGTAGAGATCCTCCCATAGCAAAGAGTTTTCACATTCAAGTAGAGTTCTCACTATCTGGTAGGGAATTATTTCAAGTAGGGAATTGGATGATTCCTCAATGTGGAGTAAAATTTTTAACATCCATAAGTCTGTGAAATTTTAAGGTTTACAATCCCCCCTGATGATCATTGGGAGACTAGTCTCCCCATTGATCATTTAACATAATCAATTTGTAATCCTAAATGCACTTCTAACTATAGATATACACAATATACATTTTTCTAAGAGAAATTAGAATAGTGAGAGAGGAAATAGAAAAGAAAATAAAGCAAAACCAATGTTTTGCTAGGCACATTGACAGAAAGCCAAATTAGGGGCAGTCCCTTTTGGCATAAATGTGTATATTTACAATAAATGTTCAATCAAATTTCAGTTCAATCAATCATATTCAAAGTTCATTCTTGATCTTCTTGATGAAGTGTAGGTTTTCTGGCATCTTTCTGCAACAGTTCATTCTCTGGATATAAAAGTTTCAAGCTTCTTTCTTGAAGATCTTTTCTCGAACAAAATCAAATCTTGAACTTTTATAAAAGTACAATCTTAAACAAAAAATCAAAATTCTTGGATTTTTATAAAAATACCATCTCAAACAAAAAATTCAAAAATTCTTAGATTTTAAATTAAAATACAGTCCCCAGGTTGGCGAGATCACAATTGGTATTTAACTGGAAATAATGCCTCCCTCTCACTCTTCTATTCCATTGCAATGATGTAGTAAGTAAGCTAAGTGTGGGGATTCTGAATTGGCTAATCATCCATGGGCACGTGGTTATTATTTTGTTTACTTGATTTCTAATTATCCTTAATAAACCTCAAAAATATAATATTTTTATTAGATATATAATTTTAAATTTAGCACCCCACATGGATGCATGAAGGAGAGAGGTGGCAAAAGGAGAACAAGGGAACACCAAAAGGGGTGAGATTACTGCAAACACACTTTACCTACTTCATAAATTTGTTTTCAGGTAAAAAAAAAAATACTGCACACAGCAAGAAAAAAAAGAGTTCAAGCATCAAGGAAACAATCAGGATTAAAAGATTTAGCAGCTACAATTATAAAGGAGATAAGCTCTTAGAATAAGATTTTTTAAAAAGCCCAAAAATAAAAACTTAAAACCAAGAAAAACTTACTCTACATATGAGCCTGCAGGAGAACAAAAAAATGGACCTATAATTGAATTCTTTGATTCAGTCTTTTTTTTTAATCTCTTACCTCCATCCTACAATCAATGCTGTTTTGTTTTTTGGTTTTTTGGTTTTTTGGTTCTAGGGAAGATGAGTAATAAGGGTTAGGCAATAGGAGTTAAATGACTTGCCCATGATCTCACAGCTAGGGAGTGTCTTAGCTCAGGTTTGAACCCAGGACCTTCCATCTCTAGATCTGGCTCTCATATCTATTGAGCCATCTAGCTGCCCCCTGATGCATTCTTGTTTTTTGAAAAAATAGAGTTGAACTGAAACAAAAAAAGAGTCAAAAGAAAATTCCAGAGTTTTTCCCCCTAAAATATATTGGTAGAATGCATTTTCCAAATGCAAATTTGAGCATTTGGAAGCAGCTACAAGATCATGAAGTGTCCCTTCACACCAAAAGCTCCTTTAGAACTTTAATATCTTCAAGAATATTAGAGGAAGTAAAGTAAGACAGAGAACCTGGAGGTGGCATTGTTTGGTTTTGATGGTCTTAAGAAAAGAGAGAAAAATGGGAAAAACATAATGAAAAGGAAGGGAAGGGAATTTTTAATCTTATCTAATGAAAATGAAAGAAATGAAGCTTATGCAAACATAGAGGTAGTGGAGGTAAACAGAGATCACAGAAATCATTTGAAACAGACAAAGAAAGATCGAATATATTTACACATACACTCATGAACATCTCTCTGCCTCAAGCCTCTACCCACTCCAGGTCATCCATCCTTTGCTCAGGAGTCATATTGATCATTTTAAAGCATAGGTCTGACTATGTCACTTCCCTATTCAATAAAATCCAGTGATTGGGGTGTTTTCAGAAAAGGGGTTGGAACTATCAATAGACTTGCTCCCCCATCCACCCAACCCCACCAATAAAAAGGCAAAAGAGTCAATGAGGCATTTTTTTAATCATAGAAAAATAGAAGACTTGAAGGAAACACAGACAAGTAGGATAGCTTTGAGTTACATCTTGAATTTATTATGTATTGAAAAAGCAGACTGTAGCTAATACTGTTTCCTCTATAATTCCTTTTTTATTCTACTTTAAATATAGAAATGTCTATTTTATTTGACAAATGTTGAGTTCAAAATCAAAAGAAAAATTTTTTTCAAAGATAAAAAAATCCTAACATAAAGGAGGACAATTTCCTCTGTTTCCAGGGGAATTATAAACTAATTCCTTAGAAGTGTGATGTAGGATATAGAGAGATATCATCACTTCAGAACTCACAGGGCCAGCAATGAACATGAAAGTTATCTTTCTTCTCAGGGAGTCTTTCCTCAGCTCTAGAATTATTATAGTCCAACTATGACTTCATTCTCTGGGACTCTCCTAATACCACATTTAAGCCATGACTCTTGAGTCCTATATCCAATATAATTTCTGTTTCACTGTTCCCATATCTACTCACTATATATCCATACTAGGACATGCCAACCACATAACCATGGTATCCTTTTTAAACCCACTTTCCTATAGACAAATCCTCACCAACCAGAGTCTTCACCTGATGTCACCATGCAATGGTTTCATGCACAGCCTTTTGTGAGGGAGTTAAAGAATGCCAGCAAAACATGTTCTCTTGTGACTATAGAGGGTGTGAATTTTAGATTTACTCTGTCCTGCTTAGTCTTTAGAATTACAGCAACCAGGAATGTATACACCCCTACTTAAGGATTAACTGTAGGAGAGGATGGTCTATGACCCACATGTGCTAAGAAGTGATAAATCAGAAACGATTGACCCCCTGGGCTGTCCTAAGCCAAGTTTAAGCCACCCTTGGTACATGTGAGATGCAGGAAGTGATGTAAAGAACTGCCTTTATATTTCCTATCACTTCCTGTGAGAGGGACTTTTGCAGCCTTGGCGGTGGTATTGGACTTAAAGTAGCTCCAGCCTGGGACCTCAGATTGCTTCCCTGAGGCGACCATGTGGTGAGTTATAAGGCTGAATCCCCTTTCCCTGGCTTTTTGAAGGCACCAGCCTCCAAGGAGGCCCCTCATCTTGGAGGAGACCTTGTGGCTAGAAGCCAAGCTAGATTTAATCTTCTAGGAAGGCCCCTTGGCTGAGGCCTCTGAACACCCCCTGGCTAAGGCCAGGCTAGAGCAGAATTTCCTCTTTCTCTCTCTCCCTCATTCTTAATTTCTTCCTTCTATTGTAAATAAACCACCATAAAATTCCATTACGACTTGAGTATTTCAATGGGATTTAGAATTTAAAATCCCTGGCAACCACTAAAAAATATATTCAATCTCAATGCTAAAATTTACCCTTATCAAGGGGTAACAATAATTTATTAAGCCCCTACTATATTCCACGTGCTATGCTAAGTAAGCACTGTCCAAATACTATTCATTTGATCCCCACATTACACTTGGAAAGTATCTAGTTTTAAAACTATGAAATGAGTAGCTGAAGAAGGTGGGAATATTAAAATACTTTAAAGAACATTATCTGGGGAGGGACAAAAAAGATTGGCAGTCACTTCTAAAATCTCATTTTACAGTTGAGGAAACTGAGACAGACAGTGGTTAAATGATACATCTAAGTTTAGAGAACTAATAAGCATCTTCTGAGGACAGATTTGAACTCAGGTTCACTAACCCCAGGTACAGTGCTCTAACCACAGTACCACCTATGGCTGCCTCTGTATTAAGGTCAGTCATGCTGACCATATTTACTCAAAATAATTTTGCGACTTAAAAGAACTTATTCCTATAGAACCATGATGGTGAACCTATGGCACACATGTCAGAAAGGGCATGCAGAGACCTCACTGTGGTCATGCACCTATCACCCATCAGAATTTATTACTAGAAAGGCAGAGGGACTCCAGCCAAGCTGCACCCTTCCCCTTCTCCATAGGGACATTTTTTTCACTTGACCTGCCCCTCTGTCCAGCAACCCAATGGGATTGTTTCTTCCCTCCCCTGTCTGGTATGAGGTGGACTGGTCACAAGCAGCAAAGTTGGAGAGAGGAATGGAGTGCTTGAGCTAGTCCCCTCCCTAACCCTAAATTCTGACCTTAACCCTAAATTCTAACCCTAACCCTAACCCTAAATTCATTTCTAACCCTAACCCTAACTTCATTTCTAACCCTAATCCTAACCCTAACTTTGTTTCTAACCCTAACCCTAACTTCATTTCTAAACCTAACCCTAACTTTGTTTCTAACCCTAACCTTAAATTCATTTTACCCTAACCCTAACTTCATTTCTAACCCTAATCCTAATTTCATTTCTAACCCTAACCATAACTTTGTTTCCAGCTCAATGGGAGAGCTTTCTCCTTCCCCTCTCTTGGGTAAGGTGGGGGGGGGGGGGTGGAGGGAGTAGAGGAAGGAGGGCTACAGCTGTGTGCACTCAGTCTGGGGGAGGGCATGTCTTAGTACTTGATCTCTAAGTGGGGGGAACATGGCATGGCATGCAAGCTCTATAAAATTCACCATCACTGATATACAATATTCAAAGTACATCAGAATATTACTTTCATCTGGATCACTGAGGGAACAAAAGCTCCCTTGATATATAGTTTTCCAAGTGCCACTCAATTTTTTCTCTTAAAGTTAAGGGTCTTTTTGCCTTACAGAACAGAATAAGTATGCAGATGTCCAAAGCAGGGATCCCTTTATGTCAGAGACCAGTCTGAGAACAAAACAGTGTTAATGGTGTCAATTTGTCTGCCACTTGGACTCCTTAGACTATACCTGATGTTAGTTGACTTTGAATAATGGTATCCAGAGAAGGTGATCAGCTCATGCATACAGCTCCCAGAGTAATTGGACTCTCCATTGTTCAACTGATAATGCCCCTGCAACAGTTCACACAATGCTAAAATAGACCCAATTAGATGCTTTAAAACATTAAAGACATCAACAAATCCCTCTTTAACTACTGCACCTTGTGACAGAAAGTGGACAATGACTTTTTAATTCATGATTTTACATATACTAGTTAAACAAAATCTGGATCAAAAATTCCAGTTAAATATTGCTTAACACAGATTCATATTGTACCAGAAAGATAAAAATGATAAATGATAAGGAAGGGAGGAACAAAGCAAGGAAGAAAGAAGGAAATAAACATTATGCATCTATTATGTCAGGCTCTATGCCAAGCATTTTACAAATACTAGCTTATATGAGCCTCACGATTACCTTAGGAAGTAGGTACTATCATTATCCCCATTTTGCAGATGAGGAAACTAAGGCATATAGAGGTGCCCCATGCCGACTTTGAATTCAGGTCTTTCTGGTAGTGGGCATGGTATTTTTTTCATGTTGGTACTTTCTTTTCTTTTAATTAATTAATTAATTTGTTATATTTATACAGATCTGTGACCACATTTTATTTAATATATTTTACATCATAAATAATTTATAAATGCATCTCCTATGAATATATGCCAAATGTGTACCACTTTTATCAAAATGTATATAATGTAATGTATTTGTTTGGGTTATGTCTAATAATCACTCTATTAGGTGTCATTTAAGACAAATGTTTTCAAATTGTGGAATAATTCAATTTTTGTAATATATTAAAAATCAGATTTTTAAAATTATTTAATCAACTTCAAAACAGAGCCTGATGATAACCCATTTAGAAATACATATACCAACCTATTTTATCCTTTCCCAGGGAATGTTCTTTAAGCATTTTTCACATTTCTGCCTTCCTCAACTACTCAATTTATAAATTTAAAAATAGGCACTACTTCCTCCTACCAGGTTTTAAGAGCTTTGGTAATTTTTATCATCACTTGACAGTAAATATTTGTTGAATACAAGGTGCCCAATCTACTACTATGTGCTATTAGAATTTCAAAGTCTGGTCAGAAATAGTTCACATTCCAGAAGAAGACCGTATCCTAGAGAAATGGCTAATTTTGTACAAATTATTCTCTTTTTCAGGGAATTCATAAGGTTATTATGAACATTCACCAGTTTTGATTTGAAAATTAACAGCCTGGCAGATATTCGATAAATCTTGTCATGAGGATTATCAAATATTTGATCCCATACATTTTTGACATACGTGCAGAGATGGTCATTTGTGATCTTTGGGAAAGATATTTCAGACACTGAATTTTTCTCATCAAAATATGGCTGTATTATGAATTCTCTCTGAAATCTGGATTTTCTCATGTGTGATCTTTACAATGATTTATTTGATCTACCCCAAAAATAAATTGCTCCAAAAACTAAAATTTAATTTTGTAGTTAATAATACAATAAAAGCAGGCTAACTTTATCATAAAAATGGTATTGTTTGGGGAATGAAGTTCATCACATGGGAAGAGTTTGTAATAAGAAAGATGTTGTCAAGACTTATTTTTCATTTCATTACTCTTTGTTGTCTCTAATAGCACCTTAGAAGTGATATAAAACTGACAGTTTGGAGGTGAATTATATTGTCTTGTGGGAGAAGAAGAGTCTGGTTTCTATCACTTCTGAGTGCTTCAGTTTTCTGTATGGAAAATGGAAAACTACCTGTCCACCTCCTGGGGTGCTGCGAGAGAAAAGCAGCTTCCATACTGAAAAAATGCATACAGTGATAGCTTTGTTAACAAAGGGGATGCATTCCAGTGAAATACTCTCTCATCAAAAACTCCATTATCAGAATCACACAGTTGTCATTGGGTTATGCTTCAGGTCATCAAAAAAAAGATTATGGGGGGGGGGTGTTAAATACTGTTAATGTCACTATGTGATATTTGAAAAGATCTCTTGGACATCTACATAATTTGGCTCCTATCTAAGATCTCAGTCATGAAATGGAATCAAAGAAATAGGTTGTTTAGTTTTCATTGAAATTTCCATATATTGTGGGTGGAGATGTTCATATTAAATTTATTTGCTATTGCAAAATCAGTACTTTCCAGCTCTAAAATTTCATAAATATATGTGTGTACACACACACACACACACACACACACACACATATATATATATAACACAGAAGCTAGAAAACAGAAAACATACAGTTGTAATCTTTAGGACAAAGGTATGGACTAAGATGGAAGAAGGGAGTCACTAGTGGGGGAGGAAAGTTCATGTGGGAAAGTAGCTGAGGATGCTCTGAAAAATTTGCCTATGATTAGTTCTGCTTCCTTACAACTACAAATCGTTCAAATCTTTTTTCCTCCTTCATAAGTATGTATAAACAGCTGAGAGGAACCATTGATGCATACTATATTTGTTTGGGTACACATCTCTCCTCTTCTAAAACTGTGAACTCCTTGAGGTCAGGAAATATTTCATTTCTCATTTTTATGTCCTCAGCAAATAGTGCTGTCTTATACATGACAAGAGCTTAATAAATGTTTATCAAGTTAAGTGGGATTGATCCATGACATAGACTAATGCTTATTTCCAAATTCAACTCAATAAACATTTTTAAGTAGAGCTATAAGTCACTTTGCTAGGTGGTGGGACTACAAAGACAAATATGAACATCTCCTTGCCTTCAAGTTGCTTACATTCCACCAGAATATATTTAGCAGAAGATTTATTAATTGATCTATCATTATATAGAGAAATGTTTAGATACATCAGTTGTACACACTGATCAGAATAACCTCTGATCCTTTTAGAGACACTATGGTATCTAAAAGTACCATGAGGCAACGGGATTGGCTCTCTTATTTGTCGGTGGGCAAATAACAGAATTAGCAAGTTCAGACCTGGCACCATATTTCCTTTATTTCACTGAGGTGCTACATTTTGGAGCCAAGTCACCAAATATGGTCACTGCCTCTAAATATTAAACCTGTTCTGAGTTCCTGAAATACTACCCCTAAGCTTGATTCTTCTTTGGGAAGCAACCTAGTGGCATTTGATCAAGTCCATGTGAAAAAATATGCCTAGATTCTTACAGTGTCATATCAAGCATTACAAAGACTTAGCAAGTACCTCTATGGAACTCAGTTGGACACATTTCTAGGCTGTAGCTCTAGAAGGCTCAGTGATAGAGTACTACTATTTTTTCAAAGGGATTAAATGCAGCTTTTTTTAGACCTTGAGTTCAATTAGGATTTCTTTTTCTTTTGTCAATTGTTCTCAGGCAAGTGAATTCATTTCCAAGTACATTAGGCGAATGAAATTCCAAAAGTCCCATGAATACCCTTCTTGCCTCATGACAACAAGGAGGACAGTGTAGTCTTCCAGATTGGAGAGCCCATTTGGGAGGAAGAACGTCATAAGCTTGTAGTTGAATCTTAAAGACAGTAGCAAAGCCTCATGAAAAAGATGACACATGAGGCCATAGACCAAGAATTCAAGTATATGAATTCCTGGTCTACTTCCTTCTTTTAAAGACAGCTGCAGGCAACCCAACTTCTTTGAATATTCAAGCAGTTGATTATTGACAGTGGTGAGTATCTCTACTCTGCCCTCTGGCCTTTTCCATTCCAAAACTTCCTAGAGTAAAGGGCAAGTAAGAACTGACAGAAGCACCTTTCATGAAGCAAGCTTAGGGATGAGGTTAAAGGGATATAGACCAATTAGTTTAATTCCTAAGAAAGATAATACTTTAATAAAAGAGTACAAAAAAAACCCATAGGCATTAGAAATGCATTCCTACATTTGGAATAAAATCAATACAGCAATTTTTTAATGGCATAGATATTCCTCCTCTGTGTTAAAAGCTAGTTGAATGAAGTAGCCTGTAAGGTTCTTACTCTCACTTACATTCTGTGCTTCAGAATTCTGCATAGGATTTGAAAGCCTGATTGTAATATGATCAAAAGCAGAATTTATTTCCTCGAGGGCAAAAGGAACAGGATTTTGGTCCTTTAATGGAAAATGGATGCATTAAAAGAAAAACTTCCAAATGGACAAATTAGGGGATGATTATTCAATTTACAAAATCATCTTTCCTCTATGTGTGAAAAATAAAAGCTTACTTTAAAAAATTCAGTTCATACAGAATTTATCTAGCATGAAAAGCAAAGTATAATAATAATAATAATAATAGGGGAAAAAAAGCCTGAATCCAATTCAGTCAGCCTGGGGCCAATGGCTGGATGGGTCAGTGACTACAACTGATACACTCTTGTGGTACAGGCTATGGCAGTGCTCAAACACCTGGCTTGGGCAACAGAGTGTTAGTAACATCATGTCCAAGTCCTGGTCTACTCCTTAGACTACATGCAGATAGGGATAGGGTTCTCTGGACCATATGATGTATTGGAAGTAATAATTGAGTTGTTTTAAAATGTCCAGGTTATTATAAGATATCAAGTAAAGAAGGGCTAATGGCACAGAGTGCATTGGAGATCCAAAAGAACACATCTGAAATATAGTAGCAATGGAACCCAAAGGAAAAACTATAAACCTGGTCCAAGTTGAGGCACGTTATCAAGTTTCCAAAGGAATTTTGACCAAAATTTCTATTTGCTACTTAACTCAAGAAATAGAGTGAGTCTGCTGGTATCCTTTTAAAAAACTAATCAATTTGTTAGTTAGTTAAATTAAAATTACCAGGCATCTCCCCCCTTACCTCCCCACATTAGAGAAGATATCATTTGACCAGAAAAAAAATCTGTATGTATGTATAAAACTCTCTTGCTACTTTCTAATTATCAGTTTTTTCTCTGGAGGTGAACATATACAAGTCAATCTTCAAACAATATTTTTGTTGCATAAAATACTCTCTTGGTTCTGCCGAATTCTCACTTCATAATCTTATATAGGTCTTTCCATGTTTTTTAAACCCTTATCTTCCATATTAGAATTAATACTATCACTAGAAGAGTAGCAAGTACTAGGAATTGGGGTTAAGTAACTTGCCTAGAAAATGTGTGTGGGGGTCAGATTTGAACACAGGACTTCCTATTTTCAGGTTTGGCTCTCTATCCACTGAGTCACTTAGGTGCCCCAATATTTCCATGTAATTTTTTTTAAATTACCTGCTTGTCATTTCTTACTGCACAGTAGTATTCCATCATAATCATATGCTACAACTTGTTTAGTCATCCCCCAATTGATGGGAATGCCCTCAATTTCCAGTTCTTTGCCCCCACCAAGAGAGCTGCTGGTGTTGTTTTGAGGCCTGACATATGGTGCTAACTCCACTTTTCTTGTTGCCCTGGAGGTACTTGAGTTGTGGACAGCTTCTGTCTGCCATTAGCATTTCTACACAGGAAAATTACTGTTTATAATAATAGAAATATATAAAATATCAAAGGTGGGATAAAGACTTAATTATGAAAGGATATTCTTTTTCCTTCTGGCTTCCAAATATACAAGGACTTAAGAAAGAGAAAAAAATTAGTATTTGAAGAGGCAATATGCTCATTGGAAAGATCACTAGAAATCGACTCAGAGAACCTGAATTCCAGTCCTAGACTACTAATTACCTCCTCTGTAACTTTGTCATTCAACTTTTCTGTGTCTCAGTTTCTCCATCTGCAAAATGATGAGATTGGACCATATACCTGCTAAAGATTTTACTATTTCCAAATCTATATTTCTATGATACATATGAGACAATTTCTTAACTTTTCCAAGGATTGTTACCAGGAAAGCCTGAAAACTGTCAGAACTGCCCATGTCTTTCACAAGAACTGACATCAAGACCATGCTACAGTCTCCAGAAGAACAAGTCTTTTATAAGCATGTGATATTTTGACCTTCCTTTTAGTGCCTTTTAACAGATTGGACCCAATAAATCATACACAGACTTCTTGCAAATAGGAGTGTACATTTATTGAGTACATGAGACTAAAATATTCATTGATTGCTTTGGGGAATTCTGAACTCAAAACCAAGTATACCAATCTATTAAATTAGGGATTCTTTAAATTTTTTACTCATTGGGATTCTGTACTAACCTTCCCACATGCCCTACTCACTCTGAGATGAATTAAATTCTAGAGTTTGTCATGCATGTAGACATAAGAAATTGATTGATTTCAGCAGAATTATGTACTCATTTACCATGTATTTCTCCTACCCCCATTAGCTTCTAGTATTTCCTGGAGTAGACATCCATCATGTTGGGAACCACAGATTCTAATTTATTTCCTTACATAAGGTATCTTAGTTTTAATAATCCACAAAAATATCTAATCCATAATAATATCTATAATATAATAACCCAGGACTTGGCACAGGGCCTGGCACATATAGGTGCTTAAGAAATGTCTATTGAATTGAATAAATAAAAATTCTGACAATGTAACTTAAAGCAAATAAGCATCTGCTTCTAAAACTGTGAGAGTTTAGATTATATGTTCATACAGTTCTCAGTTAATCACAAAGTTACAGAAACTTAGGAAAAAGATACTCTGGGCAAATTGTCCAGAAATATAAAAACTCATAAACTATGAAGGGCACTCTAGAAGGAAAAATGGAAAGAGTGAGGGCCCTGTCTTTGTTCTTTCACTTTTGACCACTTTAATTCCCTACATCAAGGGCTACACTTTCCCCATTAATTTTCAGCCCCCGGAAAGATGCTCTTATCCTTCCTTTCAATCTCAATAAAGGAAACTGAATTGGATTGATTTTTTTCAAGGGCTCAATAGTTCGTTGCCCATCCCAACCCTCTTGGCTTTCTTGTTGATAACCACCTTGATTCTGAGAGGTTTCTGGTAAAAGGGAGTACCTCTGCTTCACCCTATATCTCATGCTTTCTCCAAACAGGCCTATGGCCAATATCGATCTTTGGGGTATACTATCACTAAGTTCAAAAAAATAGCAAAGCTAGAGAAATCCCACTCCATTTTCACAGAATTTGATTTTCCTATTGCAATTCCATACACATGAGTATGTTCTCCTTTGACTTTTCTTTTGGTCCCTCATTCTTGCCAGTGGATGATGATAGTGATAATGATCGCTCATATTGAGAGAGATAGTAATGCATATAGGATGATGTCTTGGTTGTGATCCTGATGGTCTGGGAGGATGGCATTCCCCTCTATAGCAACAGGAAAGGAAAGAATTAAAGAGGGTGTAGGGGAAAGATAATGAATTCTTTTTTAGACATACCAAGTTTAAGATATTTTTTAGACATTCAATTTAAGATATCTGAAAAGCAATGGAAGATATAATAGGGAGCACTTTGAGTTTGCAAAGTAGTATATGGAGGAAATATATATGTATATAAATAGGAAATATATATTTGTTATTAAAATATACATATTTTCCCATTTGATTCTCACAACAACCCTGGAAAGTAGGTGCTAGAATTATCCCCATTTTATAGGTAAGGAAAATTCAGGTTGAAAAAGATGAAGTGATTTTACCAGACTCACACAGCTAATAAGTGTCTGAGACAGGATTTTAACTTGGGTCATCTGACTC
The DNA here is from genome assembly GCF_027887165.1 of Monodelphis domestica. Lineage (NCBI taxonomy): Eukaryota > Metazoa > Chordata > Mammalia > Didelphimorphia > Didelphidae > Monodelphis > Monodelphis domestica. Next base: position 261,961,908 of record NC_077231.1, read on the forward strand.
CAAGTCTAGGTCTCTGTCTACTGTGCCACCTAGCTGCTTCTTATTATCACCATTGCAATACTGAAATACTCTGCATTTGCACGATTTAATTACGTTAATAGTTTGGTAGATTCATGGTATTCCTGATGATGAATACTCCTTTCATCAATGCAAATAATAACTCATCCATGTCTTCTGATCCTTTTCCATGTCTTTTAATAAATCTTCTATAAAGTATCTACCAAACATCTGAACAATGTATAATATTTCATGGACATCAAGGCAACACTTAGTCTGTCTATCTGTCACAGGCATCTAAGTGGTAATAATGGTCAGAGTACTGGACCTGAAATTAAGAAGAATGGATGACCAAAATCTAAAGTTTATTTGACCAAAAACACAGCCTGAATAAACATGGTGGGTCAGGGATTTTTGTACCATGAAGATTTGTTCTTCTACAGAGAATAATCTATCTTCTAGAGAAGCCACTTTTTCTTGGGGATACCCTTGACATAAGTATAGGTAATTCTAGGACTGAGAAAGAAGGTATATTATTCAGAAGTTATTGATGTCTTCTCACTTACCTTTTAGGGCCACAATACCATCTATAATAATAATTATTACTAATAATAATGACAATAACAATAATGTTAGCATCTATCTAACACTTAAGATTTGTAGAATGTCTTAAAATATACAGTTTTATCCTTGCAATTACATTGAGAGGATGGTGATATTATAAGCTCCTTGAAAATAGAGACCATATTGTTTTCTCATATTTTTTATCTGTAGTACTTAGCATAGTATCTATATTGTTCATAGGAACAAACCTCAAAATCTGAATTATTAGTTCATTTGGTAGAGGAGAGAAAATCTGAAAGAAGATGTGGCTCTCTTTTTCCCAGGTTCTAGAAGGTTGACATTATATGGGATTTAGACAATGATGCTCATATGTGAACCACAAGTACACAGTTAAGCAGCTTTGCCAAGAGGGCAACTTGAAAGCAATGTAGCTTGAGATAGATATGAGTAAATGCAAACATTCAATAAAATTTAGGAAAACACAAAGGGAACTCGGGACACAAGCTTGAGTGGACCCAAATCAAGACCTGGATGAGGAGACCAAAAACAAGAATATGGTAGATCCAGGACAACCCAAGATTCCTTATAGTCATCTCCAGCATTCTTAGAGAGTTGTCGAAGTCAGGATGGTATCCTAGGTTCAAATGAGCACTGTCACATAAAGCTAGTTCCTAACAGTTGTGAAGATTGGATTCAGCTATCTCCTGATTGTAACAATAAAGATACTTAGCTCTTCCTTGATGGTGAAGATAAAATTGTAATCTCCTGATTGTAACAATGAAGGTACTTAATTCTTCCTTTATAGTGAAGCTAAAATGTTAAGCTACAATCTATTTTTAGATTTTAACTACAAAAAGGTGTTAAGTAACTACAAAAGGTGAATTAACCATAAACAGGTGTTAAGTAACTACAAAAGGTGAACTTAACAAAAAATGATGTTAAGTAACCCCAAAAGATATAATCTAACCAGAGAAGGTGAGAACTAAAGAGTGGGCAGTCCTGAAGAAAAGCGTCTGCTGTGATTGGTAGATGTGAAAATTTAGGGGAGGTGACACAAGAGAAAAAGATCTTTAAAAAGAGGAGATTCAGAGATTCAGGAGACAGTTGTTTGGAGGATTCATTCAGGCACTGACTCGGAGGAGTGACTGGAAGACATACCCTTGAGTAGTGACCAGAATACAGACACCCAGACTTCTTTTAGACTGTCACCCTTGGTGAGTGAAAAGCTGACTTAGTGACCCCGCCTTTCTGGAAGCATGAAGCCTCCAGGCAAAGCCCTTCTTCTTGAGCCCCTGGCTGGGGCTTAGAGAAGAAGTCAGAGTTTCTCTCTCTCTCTCTCTCTCTCTCTCTCTCTCTCTCTCTCTCTCTCTCTCTCTCTCTCTCTCTCTCTCTCTCTCTCTCTCTCTCTCTCTCTCTCTCTCTCTCTCATTCCTTAATATCTTCCTTCTATTGTAAATAAACCACCATAAATTCCATTTATTTTAGTAATTTCTTTTGGGGATTTAGAAGTTAAATCCCTGGCAACCACCTAATTAATATATTCAGAGTCCAACCACAAAAAGTCTTAACACAGTATAATAATGAATAAGTTTTCTAAACAATATAATAAATGTTGAATCATAATGCACTGATTGAAAATGAGTGCTTTCATAAATCATCTGTTTCTCTATTTCTCTCCACCTGTCTCTGTCTTTCTTTCTGTCTCTCTGTCCTCTGTCTATCTGTCTGTTTCTCTCTCTTTTCCTCCCTATATTTGTAAAATGAGAAGATTGTCTAACTGTAGTAGATGTAAAAGTGAAAGGTAATATGTCCCTTCTTGAAATCAGGCTATAGGTAGATTTTGCTTAAATGTACATTGTAGAATGTCTTAGCTGTTAAAAAAAAGTTCTGTTAGTGTAAAAACAAATAAATGCATTAATCTTATCTTTCTGATTGTCTGCTTACTTATGTTTACTGTGAATGCTGCAAATGATCACAGTAGGTTAATTATATGGTTACTCATAACTTCCCTAAACTTGGGCAAGCAATCAAGACAATCTCCTTCCAAACCATGCCCATTGTTGTAATCAAATATAGGTACCAAAAATAAATAAATAAGAGTGGTATAGTCAAATCTAAATAGAAATAGGAGGCACTAGACCATACATAAGAATCCCTGCAGGCCACATATTTAGAAAGACCAATCATTTTTATGTGTATATGTGTACATGTGTATATAGTATAAACATGTAAGTGGGTGTGCACAAATATACACCTTTATTATTAATATATCAGCACTTTAAAATGGGATAGGACTTACATTTTAATATTGTTTAGGCCATTTCTGGGAGTGTTGTGAGTCACAGTTGGCTTGTGAACTACATATTTGACACCTTTGTATTATAGGTCACCTCTAGTTCTAAATATATGAACTTATGATCCTATGATATTTTAATGCTTTAAAAATCAATTCTTGGGGGCAGCTGGGTAGCTAAGTGGATTGAGAGCTAGCCCTAGAGATGGGAGGTCCTAGGTTCAAATCTGGCCTCAGACACTTCTCAGCTGTGTGACCCTGGGCAAGTCACTTGACCCCCATTGCCTAGTCTTACCACTCTTCTGCCTTGAAGCCAATACACAGTATTGACTCCAAGACGGAAGGTAAGGGTTTATTTAAAAAAATCAATTCTTTTGGCTCTTTTATACTTGTATCACCTCAAACAGAGAATTCTTTAATGTGTATTTAATATGTAGGTTTCATTTTAAAAAACACTAATCTAAGTGGGGAAGTATTTTTAAAAGAACCATGAAATTTTAATTCTTAAATTATTTAACCAGTATTTCAATACATTAAAGATAAATGATTTTGGGGGGCAACTAGGTGGCTTGGTGGGTTGAGAGACAGCCTAGAAACAGGAGGCTCTGGGTTCAAATCTGACCTCAGACACATCCTAGTTGTGACACATCACCGAAACTACATTGCCTAGTCCTTACCACTTTTCTGTATTGTAACCAATATATAGTATTGATTCAAAATCAGAAGGTAAGGGGTAAAAAAATTAAAGATTTTAACAGAGCAGGTAGTCCCAATGACAGAGCAGGTAGATCACAATATCTTGTCATCTTAACATCATGGCATCTTAGCATCAATTATAGTTTAAATACCAATATCTGTTTTGGGGTACTTAAAGTATGTGAAGGTGGAACAATTCTACAAATAATTGGACAAGTCTTTTCAAATTAAATTAACATACATCTTAATATTCAGATTCTTCTGCAAAAAGTTGGGAATAGGCAAGGATATGAATAGGTATGCCTATGTCTACATAATATGCACATATATGTATTTGTATGTGAATATATACTCATATGTGTAAAAAATGTTATTATTTTAAATTTCAAAGTTTAAATTCCTTTTGAGAAGAATTTTAGGTAAAGAAGATGCTACCTCTCTGAATCCAGAACTGAACTGTTGGAGAAGCCACCATGAAGAAGCCTCTAGTCCACAAGTTGCACAAAATTGAACTTTGGGTGTGGTTGATTGAACATTTATTTGTATGTATACTTTTATGCCAAAGGGGACTGCCCCCTAATTGGCTTTCTGTCAATGCGTCCAGTAATTATTGGTTTTGTTTTTTTTCTCTTATCCTCAACTTATTGTAATCTTTAAATTGATTATGTTTTCATGATCCTTTGAGGAAGGACTTCTTCCCAGAGGATCAAATGAGGGAATGTAAAAAATAGACTCAAATACAGGACCACAATCCCCACAAGCCCTTGCTCCACTTCCCCAAAATGCTTTGTAATCTCACGGGAATTCTGAGGTGGGCCGAGATCGAGGAAGGATTTAAGCTGGTGGCAAAGGTTTTTGGGTCTTTGGGTCTTCCATTTTGGAGCAGACGCGTCTCTTCCGTGATGTGAGGTTATTTTGTCTAGTCCTCTGGCCTAGGCACACATTTCTTACGTGTATATTCTTTAATCCTTAATCCTTAATAAACCTTTAAAAAATATAATACTCCTTGCAGAGAGAAACTAATTTCAGATGCCTCAGTCTCCTCATATTCCTAAATTTTAACTGTTACATATGTTAGAAAAGAAGGTTCTGGAGTGTAAAACAAGACAGTCCAAAAGTTTATAGATTAGGCAGAAGTCTACATTTCTATCTCATTAATATTTTATTCAAGAAAAAAAGTTTTATAGTGCTAATTAGACATGATAACACCCCCAAATAATAGAGCTCATGCTCTGGACTTACTCTCCCAATAATAAATCTCTCTGGTAGGCTGGATCCCCAGAGTATGGATGTTTCATTTCCCCTCAAGCATCTAGAGGTAACCTTGAAGTGTTGTGGGATATATTTCTAATTCTATAGCTCATGAGCCCCCACCCGGATATTCCATCTATCCCCACCAATTACCACTTGATCACAATATTTTTAAACCCTTGCCTTCCATCTTATAATCAATATTATGCTTTGATTCCAAGGTAGAGGAATGGTAAAGGCTAGACAATAGAGGTTAAGTGACTTGCCCATGGTCAAACAACTAAAAAATGTCTAAGGTGAGATTTGAACCCAGGATCTCTAATCTCTGGACTTGGCTCTCTATCCACTGAGTCACCTAGCTGTTTCAGGTTGATAACAATTAAATATAAAATAACTTTTAATAAAAGATAGAAAAAAATTAAAAAATTTTAAAAAAGACACATTTACAAGTCAAGTTGAAGCTATTATAACTACTTTCACTGTTTTCTCATTGTTATAATTTCTATTAATTTGTAATTTATTTTGACTTTGGCCCTAACCATTTGATAATTTCATTGCACATTAAAGCTGATTCTGAAATTGTTCCCATGACAGTTAACAAGTAATGTCCTACATATATAGAGTCAATTTCATTTTGGGTGATAGTGTTCACTGTTCCTCATATTCAGTACTTTCTGATTCTCTTCCTAAAGAAAGAATTCATAACAGATAGGTTTCTGTTTTCACTTCATGACCTGGTATTGCATTTTCCAATGAAATGTAGTTTTTGTCATCCTGAGTGTTTATCTTGATATTTAAATCACTTAACAGCCAACTGTTTTCTTAATTTAAAGATTTCTATAAGTTCTTCAATGAATTGCTCTATTTTTTCATCCTCTGAAATAACTATTAGGACAAAAAGAAGTAAAACAAAATTAAGTACCTACTATGTAACAGGAACTGTATTAAGCAGTTTGTAAATATCCCATTTGATCCACACAACAACCATTGGGAGGTAAGTATTAATATTATCCCCATTTTACAGTTATGTAGAAATGAGGCAGACAAGATAAGTGACTTCTTGGAGATCAGTTAGTAAATGTCTGAAGAAGAATTTAACTTCAGGCCTTCTTATCTCCAGACCAAGTACTCTGTGCCTCCTGACTGCCTCTAATATTATGTTAGACCTTAAGCTTCAATTATCTTTCAGGTGGTCTACTTATTTCTGTTTATTGTGAATACTGCAAGGCAAGATGACTGTGTCCTATAAAATTATGTTGCTTCTTCCCTTTGGGTAACTGATGAAACCAAATCATCCATCAAGCCCATTTGCTTTATGCCTTCATTTGTCTCTTTGAGGAAAATCTTTGAGCTAATTTATTTTAATTTATCAGATGTGATTTTGAAAAAAGAAATTTATTACTTTAAAAATATTGTCTAGCTTAGTGAAAAGAATGTTGAACTTGGAACACAAGATTTAGATACTTTCTATGTCATTATGGGAAAAAGTCACTTAACACCTCAAAGTCTAAGTCTTCTCCATTATAAAATTGGTAATAATAATAACAACATCTGTACTACTTACATAACAGTACTATGAATAATTCACATTGAAAACCTTAAAATACGACATGAAATATTACTATTAGATAGACAGATAGATAGATAGATAGATAGATAGATAAATAAATGGATGGATGGATGGATGGATGGATAGATAGATAGATAGATAGACAGACAGACAGACAGACAGACAGACAGACAGACAGACAGATAGATAGATAGATAGATAGATAGATAGATAGATAGATAGATAGATAGATGGATGGATGGAGAGAGAGAGATAGGATGTTAATTCAATTATAACTTTGTGTCTGGTACTATGCTAAGCATTGAGGATTGAAATACAAGCAAAATAAGAAATACAAGCATGAATAAAAATACATGCCTCTACTTTCAAGGAGCTTACATTCTAATGAAGGGAAGACAACACATATAGGGGCATGGGAAGGAAAGGAAGGGAATCTTCTTGTGGACAATGAAGTGGAAAAAGAGGTATAATTTGGAAACAGTTGACATGAGAGTGAATTAAAGCATGGCGGGAATCTTATCTGAAGTGGTCATCCCAAGGAAGGAATTACTACTGACAAAGGGATCCCAGACTGAAGGTTTCCCATAGTGGCAATGTAATTGTCAAGGAAAGGGGGTTTATATAATATATACAATATATAAATTAAACTATTATGGATGACATTAATCCTGTCTATAACTTCTGAAACCTGAGATTACTAGTGTGCCTCCATTACCTCTCAGGAAAAAGAGGTGTTGTTTTTTTTACTACCTAGTATTTTTTTTATTAATCTGGGAAGCAAAGAAGCCCCAACCCATCAAATTATGTCAAAGCAACTTGAGATAGATTGAGGATTTTCAAGAGGAGAAAGAGATAGAGGTGATTCAGTTTAGAATCCTGGAGTTAACAAGGCCTCAAGAAATATAAACAATACCCTCTGTATTGGGGTATTTTTTCTCTCCTAAGGCTGTTCCTATTCTTTAGGCATATAGGCCTCCTGAGGCTATGCTGTGTTGCTTACTTGTGAATGATATGTCTTTATATGATATTATATAGTTGGTCAGAGATGCCAAACTGGATCCTGGCAGTTATCAATAGGCCTGGTAAGACTGACAAAAGATTTTTACCTGCCTTGGGCCCCTTGAGATGGAACTAGATGAAATTCTCATTCAGGTGCATCCCCTTGTGGTAGGTACTATTCCTGACCACCAGGGGTCCCTGTTAATATGCCTTCAGGTCTCCCTAACTTACTATATAAATAAAGAATAAGGTGTGCTTTATAAGAAAGAAAAGAATAAAAGAAAAAGTTACCGTTCAATAAATAATTGCATTCTGATAAATATTCCAACAATCCAAATAATGTACTCCATGTTCAGGTCCTGAACTACCACAATAGTGATAATGGCACAAAACTTAATGCCCATAGACAAGGTACAATATAGATTACAGAAAGTAACCATATAAGTCTCAATGATAATGCAAAGGGATTTGGCCAATACTAGGGATTTTAAAGCCTTTGGATTATAAGTATAACTAATGAGTTGATTCTTACTGCTATTCTATTCTACCACCATGATGTACACATCTCTCTCTAAGTATATTTCCATTTAATAAAGTATCTTCTGATCTTCAACTTCTGGCAATGCCTCTCAATTTCTAGTAGTTAATGTGATATCCTACTGAAGGGAAAATTAAGCATTTTTAACTTGGAGAAAAAAGCAGGAGCAATTACAAAATGGATCAAAGGGTTACTGACATGGCAAGGAGGCATACAAGAAAAGGAGAAAATATATCAGGGCCAAATATTAATCAATTAATACAAGAGGGATTGGATAACATGTAAAATCCAATGGAATTGTGCATCAGCTATGGGAGGGGGAGGGGGAAGGGGAGGGAAAGAATATGAATCTTGTAAACATGGAAAAATATTCTAAATTAATTAATTAAGTAAAATTTTCCAAATAAAAAAGGGATTGTCTAATAAGAAAGAAAAGAAGAAAGGAAAGGAAGGAGAAAAGAGGAATGGAGAGGGTAATAGAAAAGGGTACAAAGCAGAGAAGGGAAAGGAGTGGGGAAGAGACAAAAGAGAGCAGTAGCAAAGGAAGGAAGGAAGGAAGGAAGGAAGGAAGGAAGGAAGGAAGGAAGGAAGGAAGGAAGGAAGGAAGGAAGGAAGGAAGGAAGGAAGGAAGGAAGGAAGGAAGGAAGGAAGGAAGGAAGGAAGGAAGGAAGGAAGGAAGGAAGGAAGGAAGGAAGGAAGGAAGGAGAGAGAGAGAGGAAGGGAGAAGAAAGAGGTGGAAGGAGAGAAGAGAAGGGTGGGAGAGAGCAAGCAGAAGAGGGATAGGAAAGAGAGAAAGAAGATAACAAGAAGAGGGAGGGAGAAAAGAAAAAAAAGGTCAGGGCAAGGTAGAGATGTTAGAGGAAGAAAAGTGACAGGGATAGAAACTGGAAAAGAGAGAGATGTTAATTTGCTGTCAAACATTTGCCAATTTGCCAATGTTGCCAGGAAACCCTCCAAAATGGCATCAAAGAATTTATCAAAGAAAATGTAAAGAATTTGTTCAACTTTGGAAATACAGATAAGAGAAAATATAATTTGGGGCATGTTAAAGTAAGATTGGTGAGATCAGACATATATCTTCATGGTGTAAAGATTAAAATTTTGTGGAAACTGATTCAAGTAGAAATTAGTTTCTCTCTGCAAGGAGTATTATATTTTTAGAGGTTTATTAAAGGTTAAGGATTAAAGAAAATTACAGAATAAGAAAGCACGTGTCTAGGCCCAGAGAGGCCTAGACACAACCTCACCTACATTATGAAAAGAGATGCATCTGCTTGGAAGCGGCAACAGGAAAGAGAAGAGAGGCCCAAAAGCCTTTCCAATCAGGTTAAATACCCCATCTAGATCTTGGCCCAGGTGAGAATTCAGTGATATTACAAAGCATTCTGGAGAAGTGGAGCAAGGACTTCTGGGGATTATGAAATTCCTAAAATGAAACACTCAAGTCAGAATGGAGTTTATGGTGGCTTAATCACAAAGGGAGTAAGAAAATGGAGAGGGAGAGAAGAAGATAGGAGAAAAGGGAAAAAGGTTAACTCAACCTTCTGGCAGAGCCAGAGGGAGTTTAAGCCCAAAGGCCAAGGAAGAGAAGTGAATCAATCCTTGACTCATGTGACAGATCTGAAGGAAAGCTGACTGTGGGCCTCTTCCCTGCTCCAGCTCCTAGCACGAACTGGCGCCTAGCTCTGTCCACAGGAAGTGAGTGAATTCCAGAAGCTGTTCCCTACCTCACTTCCTGTGCCTCACAAGTGCCAATGGTGGCTCAAGCTTGGCTTAGGACAGCCCAGGTGGGCAGTTAGTTATTTCTGATTTGTCATTGACTAGCACATGCCTGTGTAGTGTGGGTGTGCACAATCCTGGGTGCTAGACCAAGCAAGATGGAGATTTTAAAATTCACAATGGTCACTAACCAACCTTTCTCCTTCCAGGCAAGTGATTAAAATTGTAGTTAAAATTATCACTAAGAGTCCTGGAAGATGGAGTTAAAATCTTACACAGCTCTTCAAAGCCAGCTAATGACATGCTAAGCAGTAAATCCATGAAAATCTAAAAATGGCCAATGTGGTTTGAATTTCAAACAGTGAATGGTAACCAGCTCTTGCAAGAAACCATGATGTTACAAGCTGTGGGCTTCGGGGAAATTATATTTGTGCTCTGGAAGTAGAATGAATGATGGTACTGAAATAGACTCAGAATCTGAGTAACACTTACAGTTACTTCTTCCTTTTCTCTTTCTCTCCTATTCTTCATGCAAACCTACTTCTTATCTAGACAGGAATTAATATTAGACTAGGTCACTGATGCCCAAGCAGAGCAGCTCTAGGAGAAAGCACTCTGTTTTCTCACTGCTCTGAAGTTTTTAATATGGTGTTGTTTCTCTTTCTTCCCTGAGGTATTGGTATGTGATTTGGGGGGGAAAATTACCTTATTTTGTTCATGCTAAATTCCAATTTTTGTACCTCAGGGCTTCTTTTTACACACAAATAGAAGAATTTTGCTGGGTTTTAGGTAAGTATCATTTTCTTTTCTAGATTTTCTTTTTTCCTTTCTTTTTACACACAAGTAGAATTATTTTGCCAGCTCTGGGTAGGTAGCATTTCCTCTCTTTCTTTTTAAATTTTGTTTAAATTTCTTTTGGAACATTTGCACCAATCATGAATGACAGAAAAATAGCAACTAGCATGCCTTAAACTTCACAATTTTCTTAGTAGAAAAAAAATCCCACTGCATTCACCATGATTATAAAAATACTCTGGCCCTTGGGACACCAGTAGTCTTCAGACTGGAAGCCGCCTGAGCTGAGTTTCAGTAAAAGGTCTGTGGAACTGGTAAGGGCAGCAATTTTCTGTCAGTATGTTAAACAATGCGACATCTTGTTCTTCAGCAGTTCTCTGGCTTCCACCCAACTACTCACTCCTTGAGATCAGTCAGTCTTGGAGATCTTGCCTTAGACTTTTTCTTTCAAAAATCAATGAGAGACAATGATCCTGGAATGCTATGAGATATTGCTGGGGGCAACACTGGAAGGAGTCCATTTTAAAGGTCCATTGCTGATGGAAAGCAAGTCATTCTCCTAGTCTACCATATCACTTCACTGAAAACATGTAAAGGATTACTTCCTCTGGAAAAGGAAGTCTCAGAATAGTCAGGAAGCTTCTGCAGAAGAAGCTAACAAGGATAGCTAACAGAAGCTGACACATCCTCATTATCATTGAGGAACAAAAAGCACAACTGCCTGACTCTGAACCATTGAATCCACTCTTGTGAATTATCTCCTCATTTTTAGAAGCTGTATATTGAAATTTGTTAGCAGGTTATTAGTGTTGCTCAGCTCTCGGTCGCAACTTTTCACCTCCCATCGAAGGAATGAAATAATCCAGCAAGGAAATGTTCAGGAATAGATAATTACCAGTTGCTAAGCAAGTAGCCTTGGTCTAAGTGTGATTAAATGCCATGCTAAAAATATTCTTCTCTAAGGTCTGCCAGAGTTGATGTTTTCATCATCATTTTACAAACTTACAACAAAGCACATTTCTTTAACCTTAATACCCAAAAGATTTTGCTGGGTATAGAATCCTGAGAATCTGGGGCTATATTTGGGCAAGGAAAAGGCCCTGAAAGAAAGATAGTTAGAAAGTATGCCTAGAATACTGTCAGATCATTTTTAAATGGTTGCTTTTGGGTCAGAATCCATATGTAAAGATGGGGTACAATAAATTAAATATGCAAGCCCCACTAACAGAAATGCCTTTATCTATGGAGAATACTTCTGTGTCCACTGGAGGTTTGACTTAAACGTAAAAACAAGGCATTTAATGAATCTATAAATCAATCAAAGACAGGAGCCATGTTCTCGATGGTTGAAGAAACTCAGTCATACCCTGTTGGTTTGTAGAGAAAAAATAAGGTAGTTTAGATATGAGCATTACTCAAGAATTGAGCAGTTTAGTTATGGAAATCAATCTAGCCAAACGTCTGCTGAGGAAATGCTTGGAGGAGAGCAACAAGAGAAAATTTATCCCCTTCTCCCTCAAACTTGGCCAGAGGACTCTGTGGATTTTGGAGGGTCAAAGGATTTTGGATTTCTTCCTGGTGGCTAGCAGCATCCCCAGAACAGCAGTGACTAGTAGCAGTGTTTGCAATAGAATCTAAAGATATACTTGGCACACTAGGGGAAATTAGCTTTAGAACACTACAAGGAATCCAGCTGAAAGTTAAACCATGCCTAAGGGGGGAATCCAATTGATTCTAACAGAAGGCTTCCAGGAACAGTAAATTACTTCCTTTGCCACAAGTGCTCTAAGTTTGAGCCCGCGTTTCCCTAGACTTGGTTTGCATGTATTTTGTGGGAGACTTTGATCCAGGCTTTGGGGAGAATTTTTTTTTAAACCAATTGTTCATTTTTGTACAAATGTTCTTATTCCACTTTAGTAAATGTCTTATTACAGTGATGGTGAGCCTTTTAGAGATCAAGTCCAAACTGCTACCCTCATGCTGCGTGTGAACCCTCCCACCCCACCTTACATGGGAGAGAGGAAGTAAGTTCATTGGGCTGCTGGGAAGAGGGGTGGGTGATGTGAGAAATATCCTCAGGCGTGGGTGGAGAGGGAGAAAGGAACAGTCACCTGCAGCACACTCTGCTCCAGCACATGTGCCATAGGTTTGCCAACATGGTCTTATTCTAAGAGCTAATTAAGTCTAATTAATTGCCTAATTGATGTCAATTGATAAACAATGTGGGAAACACCAGTAGGAGATCCTGAGCTTGTAGCACTAGTTCAAATGAAATATTTGTAAAGCATTTAGCACAATGCCTAGGACAGAGTAAATGCTTAATAAATTGTTCCCTTTTCCATTGCTTTTTAGAAAATCTGCTAATTCATCCAAGCCATTAAGTCTATCCTTAGAACTCTGAGGAGGAAAGCAGTAAATGCCTTCTGGAGAAACCCTACCTACCGATAAAAATGGGGATTTGGATATTCACTCCAATCCATGTGCTAGAAATAAGTTTAAATTCCAACCCTAAAAAAAAAAGCAACTTTTTTTTGCATCAGGAACAATGTCTTTATCACCCTGCTATATAGGCATTAAGTTTGTTGTTGTTGAGCCATTTCAGTCATGTCTAACTTCTTCCTGTCCCCATTTGGGGTTTTCTTGGCAAAAAATACTGGAGTGGTTTGCCATTTTCTTCTCCAGCTCATTTCACAGATGAGTAACTGAGGCAAACAGGGTTAAAGTGACTTGCCCAGAGTCACATAGCCAAGAAGTGTCTGAGTCCATATTTGAACTCAAAACTCAGACTTTGAGACCACCTACCTGCCTTTGGCAGAAAGACACATAGCTTAAATTTCATAAAGACCTTCTAAATGTGAAATTAATTTTAAAATAAACCAGTTTCTAAAATACATATTCTCTACTCTCATGGGGTCCCCAAAAATGTCGTATTTGCTTAGATAGCACTATGTGGTAATAATAATTATAGCTAACACTTATATTCTACTTACTTTGTGCCAGACTCTGTGCTAAGCACTTTACAAACATTATCCCATTTGATAGGAAAAAGTCCTCCATTTGGAGTCAGGGGTTCAAGTTTAAATCTCAACTAGGCTGTTTACTACCTTTGTCTTTGGCCCTTAGTTTTTTTTTTCACCTACAAAGTAAAAAGTTAGAAGCAAAAGATCTCCAAGGTCTCTCCCAGCTCCACTATAAATCCTATGTTGCAGGTATTAGGGCTCCCTATTACAAAAGCATATATTTGAGATTCAGAGAAAGTCGGGTCCTGAAGTTGGAAAAATTGAAATGTTAAGATTTCTTAAAATATTTTCACTTTCCCAATTACTTGTCTGTTTCCAAAGTTTTCAAAGATATTCTGTTTAGCACAGACTGAGAGCCGAACTCTCTTTTAAAAAGGCAGATTCCAAGCAACTGCTTTAGAATCAATAATCTAAATAACTTTAGAGACAGGGAGGTTGTCAAGATGATAGTAATTCAAGTTGCACAAATGATGCATGCCCGGATTCTCAGAATCTTGTGAGAAGAATACATACGACTAGACTTCTTTGAAATGTCAGAGTGAACATTTATAATCCCCTCGTGATAAATGCAGTCTCCATGTCCCTGTAATGCTCCCAGAAGATGAAGTGGTCCTGGTAGAGGTAGACTACCTCAGTTAGCAACATGCCATGATGGATGAGAACCACTGGATTGATCAGATTCAACAGGAGAAAGATCAGTGGAGAGGAGAGCTTTTCAACTCAAGCCAGCCCCAGCTTGCTCTTTGATGGGCAACGATGAAAGTTCAAGTTCCCCTGGGAGTGGGGTCTCATCTCAGCCTAGTCAATGACATTAAAAAAAAATGATTTTGCATGTCAGAGAAAAACCAGGAGACCTGCCAGGAGGCAAGAAGATCTCATCTCAGCTGGGCAGGGCACATGAGGAGAATAGACACCAGCCCAATTCCAAACGACTGTCAGGAGTTGCTATACTTCTCAGTAGACAAGCACGGAAAGTTGAACCAAGCGTATCATGTCAAATCATTCCGAAAGAGCACTTAATGACCACGTCCTACCTATGTGAAACTATCAGGAGCTGGAATGAGCTAGTTTGCCAAAATCCAACTCCTAATGGCCAGGCCCAACACAAAGATAGAAGGTATACCTCATTTCTCCTAGATTGTGGCAATAGCTTCATAATTAGTTTTCCAGCTTCAAGTTTCTGCTCTCTCCAATTCATCCTTCACATAAGTTCCAAATTGATATTTCTAAATTTGCAAATCTGACCATTTAACTCACTTGTTCTGTTACAGTTCTCTATTACCCATAGGAAGAAGCTCATAATGGTTCAGTGGATAGAGGTCTGGGTCAAGAGTCAAGAAGACCTGAGCTCAAATCAAACCTCAGTCATTTATTAGTTATGCGACCCTGGGTTCATCATTTAACCTCTGCCTTAATCCACTAGGAAATGGCACACCATTCCAATATCCTTGCCTAGAAAAACCTCACAGACTGTATGGTCCATGGCATCATGAAGAGTTGGACATGGCTGAATGGCTAAACAATAATTACCAATTATCCATAGGACAAAATAAAACCCTCCATTTGGTATTGTAAAATTTGACTCCATGAAATCTTTCTAGATTTCTTTCACCTAAATTTCTCCTCTCATACCTTTTACATTCTAGTTAAAATGGTCTGGTCTCTGTATATAACACCCCATATCTTTCTACCATGCCCTTTCAAAAGCTGGCTCCCATACCTGGACTCTTCTCTCTCTGCACACCAACCTTTTGGGATACCTGTGGCTTAGCTCCCTTTAAAACTCAGCTGAAATATCCTGTCAGGAGGTCTCTCCTTAGTGGTAGAGTGGATCTAGAGTTCTAGTCCTGGAATCAGGAAGAACTGAATCCAAATTTGACCTCAGGTACTTAGTAACTGTATGACTATGGACAAGTCAATTAACTTCTTTTTTGCCTCAGTTTGTTCAAATGTGAAATCAGTTTCAATGAACCAAGAGAAGACAAATAATTGTTGAAATGAATTGAGAAAAATATGCAGTCCCAGAGAGATGGAATATCTTGAGGAGAGGGAAAGTATTGTCCTTGATGGAAATGAAGAAGGAGAAATCTGTAGAATTTCAACTGGTAAACACTTCCTTCTTTTCTATTGGATACCTTTCGAAGTCATCACCTTCTCTCATTGCCCAGCAAGTCCTCTCACCCCCACCAATTAAAAGGATCTGAGATGACTTACCTATTTTCCTATACCCTCAAGACAACTTGGGAGAATATGGTCCCAAAAGGCAACTAGGTGATAGAGTAGATGTTTTTCCTAGGGGTAGGAAGATCTGAGCTCAGACACTTATCATCTGGGTAATCCTAGCAAGTCACTTAGCTCCTCTCTGACTCAGTTTCCTCATATGTGAAAGACGTTATAGCACCTACCTCTCAGGCTTTTCATGAGGATAAAATGATTTGATATTTGTAAAGTCTTTTGTAAACTTTAAAATACTAAGTAAATGTTATTGTTATTATTATTATTAGCTATCCCTTCTCATAATGGTACCTCATAGCAGCTGGAGCCCATAGATTCCTAGTTTTAAACTTCATTGAATCTCAGCATCATTAGGAAAATAGTACTCCTGCATTGCAGAGCATCTTCTTACTGTTGTGCCCATAACATGGTGATTATATTATTTTGTGTCAAATACCACCTGGGCAAATGAAAGATTCACCAACCATGAACCAAGAAGAATAGGTCACTGACCTACCAATGTCATTTTGATGAACTGAGGAAAATATCCACCATGTATGCAATAAGGAGGAAATAAGCTATAGAAAGCCAATTAATGGAGCAAAGGAATCAACAGAGGTCCCCAGGCCATTCTTTTTTGATAAAAATAAATTACTGAGCCTTTAGCCAAAGGCCAAATTCTAGACAAAAGAAAAGCAGTATTCTCATGAGAGAGAAATAACATAGTTGGATTAAATGCAAATATCTAAATAAATTAATGGTGATGAAATAATGTATCTAAAGTCACTTTTTAAATCTCTATATAAGTGTCAAATGGAAGAAAACAATATTTGGGACAAATGTAAACATCCAAACACTTAAGGATCACAGATGTTTTAGACTGGAAGAGACCTCATCCGTTACTTTTTCTTACCCTCTCTTTTTATAGATGAGAAAACTGAAT
The DNA here is from genome assembly GCF_027887165.1 of Monodelphis domestica. Lineage (NCBI taxonomy): Eukaryota > Metazoa > Chordata > Mammalia > Didelphimorphia > Didelphidae > Monodelphis > Monodelphis domestica. The sequence continues at coordinate 261,978,507 of NC_077231.1, forward strand.
CCAGGAGAAATTGTGACTTGCTCAGGGTCAAATAAGTAGAAAGTGTCAATAATGGGATTTGAGCCTAGTCCAACCAACTTTGAACCCTGTATACATTCCATCACACCTTTGTAAACCTTAAGGCACCATCTATACATCAGTATTATTTGAGCTAATGCCTTACCCTGGCATAGAGGTGACAATGGGTACTCTAAGGCTTTGTCAGTAGAGTATAAACTCAAGCAGGTTGTACCAGTGGAAAAGCTTTATATATGGGTCTGCTGGGGACAATCTGATGTCTGAGGACCAACCTAGTTAAGTTTAAGAGGCTCAGGCTGACCACTGAAAGCTCTTTTGGCCACAACTCTCAAAGTTATAGAGAATACAATTTCTATCCACTGAAGTGCCTGGATTGCCACCATATAATGATATCCTGGCCACAAGGTCCTGATCTGTGTTGGCAGAAGTTCATTGCTGAAAGCCCCCCACACCAATGAAATCACAGGTACAGGGCCTATCCCTATTATAACCAAGTCCTAAGTATGGGGAATAATATATCCTGTGAAGTGGTCACATTATTTGAATTCATACTACTTGGTGTTATAATTATGTAAAATATGATTATTGGTTCCATCCCAGTGAAAACAAGCAATGAATATACAACTAACATAACACTTCATGGGATTCATTATTTGCTATATTTTCATTTTCTAGGTTAATATGAGGTTTACAATATGTTATAAATTGCAAAATGTACTATAAATATGAGTTCTGACTATGGTTCCGGGCAACAAGGACAGTTAGATAATAAACATTTATTAAATGTCTACTGTGTGCCCAAAACTGAAAATGCTAATGATGACAACTGTGATATCGATTTTTAAAACCCCTTACCTTCCATCTTAGAATCCAAGGCAGAAAAGTAATAAGGACTAGGCATTAATTAGGAGTTAAGTAACTTGCCCATGGTCCCACAATTAGGAAGTATCTGAGGCCATATTTGAACCCAGGACCTCCAACGTCTAGCCTTGGTTCTCAATCCACTGAGCCACCTAGCTGCTTATGATAGATTTAACTCAAAATAAGAAAATTAGCAATGAGGTGAGCAAGTGGATATTGGGAAAGACCTTTATTTCAGAGAATGAGATTTTATGAAGGACTTCTTACCTGTGGTCTGTGTGAATGTATTTATTTTTTTAAGAGTGCTAGAACATATCCTGTGTCTGAAGAAAGCCCCACTGCATACAGTTTATAATGTCATGGGAGGATGAACAAATTATGCCACTGAAGAGAGGTTGGATATTGCCTGTGACACAGTTTCGCAGGGACAACCAAGAACCTCATTTGAGGCAAATTCCTTAGTCTGTTTCAATAAGGATAACTGTGTTGAATCTGTGCTCCCTGATCTAAAAAGGGCCAATTCTATTTACTGCTGAAAGAAAAAGTCACCTAGAATGGATCTAGCCCATTTGCCTTGTGGGTTTTGTTACTGCTGAGCGAGCCAATGGTATTTCAAATTGGCACCGATTTGGCACCCCTAATGTTGGGCTGTTTGCTGTGCTTATTCCCTCAACAACTCAATCATGACTGCAAAAACACGATCAGTATCAGAGATGTACAGCAGTAACTCCCTTTGGCAGTGCTGAACTCACCAACATCCATCATGAGATTTTCTACCATCTTTCACAATTGAATATCTGACTTTTAAAAGTATTTTCATTTGATCTGCGGCATTTCTGCAGCATTCATCTAGAGCAATCGGGTGTTCTTTCTATAGTCAGGATGCAAAAAGAAAAGGCCAATCATTCAAGTGCTTCATGCAAGGCTGCCCACAGAGCAAAATTAATAATGGTTGCATTTGCAGGATGACTCTGTCACATCACATAGGCGAAATCTGACTAATTCAATTCCTCTGCAGTAAATGACCTGAAATATTGTGGCTGAAAACTCAAAACACTGTGAATAGAGTACAACTAAACAGCCCTCCATTTGCCAACCTACTTTAAAAAACTGGCAAAAAATTTTCTTGGCTCAATGGGATTTTTTTCAAATAAATCTAACATAGTTCTGCCCCTCAGATTTATCCATTTTCTTCTTTGGTGGATTCTAATTGGTTCCTACTGTGCCCTGGCAGCTACCAACCCAATCATATGCCAGTTTAATCAGCTCTAGGGATATTTAACAAATGGTTAGTTATTTCACTGTGTACTGATGGGTAGCTATAACTATTCGTTTTTCCTGTCATCCGGCTGGGATCACGGTGACAGCCTGGCATGTGATTTATTTTGTGGCAAGATTTTCTGTACCACACAAATGATGGGCCACCTTCCCTACCATTTCCTTTATCATTCCAATAGAAAAGTTAAAAGATGGACTCCTGGTCATGCCAGCAAAACGCTGAGCACTAAACTGTCAGTTTGCAAAGTGGATTTGTACTTAATTCTTTATGGCACTGGACCCCTATAAAGATGTATTGCAATGGGATAATTGCATGCTAATTCATGCCATCCTTTCTGAATGAGCACTTAATCAGGTAAAAAAAAATGTAATAGGTCTATTCATCAGATGTTTAATGAATGAGCTTTAAATAACAACGCATCATGGAAAATAGCTGGGAAACATATGAATCCCAGCTTTTGTTTGATTTTTTTAAAAAACCACTTTACCCATTAGAAAAATAATTGTACTTCATCCTACTGTTTATGGAACACAAAGATTTAACTTTCTGGCAATAATCTAGGAAGAAACAAAATGAAAATATGCAAATTTTCAAGGAACATTCAATATCAGAGACTTTTCTTATTGGAAAGAGCTTAGCTTCTTTGATCTTTTCAAAGTGAATGGATTGACACCAGAACATGTATGAACAGTGGGTTCAGCATTTGAGCAAAAGTAAAAATTAGTGAGGCAGATGAGAAAGACAAATGATTACAGTCTGGCCTTTGTCTGAAAATAGATGATATTCAGACAGGAGGCTCTTTCTTCTGCTCACCTGAAGAGCACAGTAGCATTGTGATCTTTAAATTATAAGGATGGCCAAAGGCCAATAGGCAAAATTTTCAAGTCAGATAATTAGGCAGATGGGAGAGAGAGAGAGAGAGAGAGAGAGAGAGAGAGAGAGAGAGAGAGAGAGAGAGAGAGAGAGAGAGAGAGAGAGAGAGAGAGAAGGCATCTGGTAATCTTTCTTCCTTATATGAGGAAGAGGTGGAAAGATTTTCTAATGCTATAGAGTCAAGAAGGCTCATATGACTTCACAAGTTCAAATCTGTCCTCAAACACTAGCTATGTGATTGAGCATGTCATTAACCCTGTTTACTGACAACCTAGGGGAAATGGATATTTACAAAAAAATAATTTTTCTAGATTAACAAAAGAAGAAATAGAATACTTAAATAATCCCATCTCTGAAAAAGAAATCAAACAAGTCATCAAGGAACTTCCTAAGAAAAAATCTCCAGGGTCAGATGGATTCACAAGTTAATTCTATCAATCATTTAAAACCACTAATCCCAATACTATACAAATTATTTAACAAAATAAGCAAAGAAGGAGTTTTACCAAACTCCTTTTATGACACAAATATGGTACTTATCCCAAAGCCAGGCAGACCAAAAACAGAGAAAGAAAACTACAGACCAATATCCTAATGAACATAGATGTAAAAATATCAAATAGAATACTAGGAATCCAGGAAGTTATCATGAGGATTATTCATGATAACCAGGTGGGATTTATACCAGAAATGCATGGATGGTTTAATATTAGAAAAACCATCCATATAATTGACCATATCAACAAACAAACCAAAAAGAAATCACATGATTATTTCAATAGATTCAGAAAAAAAGCCTTTGACAAAATATAACACCCATTCCTCTTGAAAACACTAGAAAGTATATGAATAGAATAAATAATAATTTATTCAAAATAATAAACAGTATATATCTAAAACCATCAGCAAGCATCATCTGCAATGGGACAAGTTAGAAGCCTTCCCAAAAAGATGAGGAGTGAAGTAAGGATGCCCATTATCACCTCTATTATTTAATATTGTTCTAGAAATGATAGCAATAGCAATTCAAGAAGAAAAAGAAATTGAAGGGATTAAAGTGGGCAATGAAGAAACTAAACTATCACTCTTTGCAGATGATATGATGCTATACTTCAAGAATCCCAGAAAAACTGTTTACCTCAGTCTCCTCATCTATAAAATGAACTAGAGAAGAATATGACAGATCACTCTAGTGTCTTTGCTAAGAAGATCATAAATGGGGTGAAGAGTTAAGACAGGACTGAAACAACTGAACAACAACAATTTAATACAGTTGGAAGGAAAGAGATATTCCAGGGATATTTATTAGCAATTTTCTTCTTTGCTCATCTCCCCTGAAATGAAGCTAAATTTCTAGTGGGAAAAAATAAGGATTAAACAGTAGTCCAAGAGATAGGAGAGCTACCCCATACACCTAAGCCTTTCTCTTAGGTTCAAAGAAAATATGGAGTAATTTGAGGAGCACTAGGTACGAACTACCAAAAATGCCTCATCACTGGTCCTACTATGATGTCTGTTCCCAGGGGAATCATTCCTTTGGCACTGAAGGCAGTTAAGTTATTGTGAGCCATTAACAACAGTTAGAGAAATTTAGTCTCCCTAGGTAGAATTCTTAGAATCTCAAGGACATACTCTCTAACATGAGTTCAGTTAGCTTAATTGTAATTTGATAGGGAGTCTGGGGTCTTATAAGGACATAGAGTGTATAACCAAGCACAGAAAACTGTTCCACTATATGGTTGAAGTGAGGATCTGTTGTTTACACTGGGTTCTTTATTCCCCACCTAGCTGCATTACTTTGGATTGGCCTTAATCATGTTCCTAACATCCTCATTAGCAGGCAACTCATCTTCATCATCCATACCCTTAGTACCCTTTGCCCCAGAGAGCTGGAGGTTGGAGCAAAGGACTTATCCCAAAGCCTCCATTTAAGAGAGTTCCCAGGCCAGTCCTCTCTTCATTTCCTACTCAGCTGAAGTCCTTTGAAATGGACTCTATTGTGCACCTGAACCAGATATCTTTTCTCTCACATTCTTAGCTTCCCTGTTGTGATCTTTCCTCCATTAGATTGTAAGCTCTTTAACAACAAGGGATGTCTATTTATTTACTTATTTACTTTATTCCCAATGTTTAGCACTTAGTGGAGTGCTTGATGAATGTTTATAAACTGACTATTTAGGGTTCTCAGAGTTGGAAGACCAGGGGAATGTATATGAACAAAGTATTTTATAAATTTTGTTCTACAAGTGGGATTTGTTCTTGTTAGCATTACTGTAGTCCCTCCCTATACCAAGCTGCCATTATTTTAAAATTTAATGAGGTTTGTAAAAAGTTATGTTTATGTTTTTCAAGTTGAGGAAGGTTATAACCAAGCTTGATCTCTAAAGGGCAAAGATTGTATTTTTAATAAACTTTGTATCTCTTGCAACATATTGAATCAATGAGTTTATAAGTCATTCAAGACCAACTCCTAAGTGTAGAGGGACCATAAGGAAATCAAGGATGAAAATAAAGGGATTTGAGCAAATCCTAACCATGTATAGAGGAAAAATATGATGGAAGGAAGGCTGGAATGGAAACCAAGAAATCTGGTTTCTACTCTTTGCTTTGGCACTCATTAGGTCACTAGCTAAGTCATTTCATTTCTCTAGACCTTAAGTCTTTCACTTATAAAGTAAGAGAATGAACTAAATAATTCTTCATTTCTCTTCCAGTTCTAACATTTTATGATTTCTTCTCCAAATACTACCTCCCAGAAGTATAATCACATAGGTACATTTGTTGCCATTTGTCTCCTCCATCTTTATCTTCTTCCCCTCATTTTTCTCCAAGGTGGTCTCATTTCAGGCACATATGGAAGAAGCATGGAAATTCAGGGTGAGAATTCTATTGTCTGTGTGTGTGTTTTCTTTAAAGAATTCAATTGTTCTCATGCTACTCAGTAGCTCTGAACCAGATATTATAGTCAATGAGACCTATTTGATTTTGTGTTTTAAAACTAAATCTTTCCAGCTGTGATGGCTTTGTTCCTTAGTTGGGAAAAAAAGCTTCAACTAGTTATATAATAGTCTAGGGTGGTTTATTCTTATAAGGAATAGTCCTTAAAATTAGAATATTTCCTGTTACTAGACATGTTGTTTATAAGTTGCCTGAGACTCTGAGAGTTCAAGTTACTTAAATAACTAAGAGCCAGTATGTATCTGAAGCATAATTTGAATCCAGGTCTTTTGTACTCCAAGACCAACCAGCTCTCTATGCACTCTGCATGAAGTGGGAAATTCTGCCTACATACACAAATGTACATATTAACATATGTTATTATAGAAACTATATTATATAAAATATTACATGTATTAAAATACTGTTTCAATTATATATCTATTATCACATATAATTATATATTATATCATATAGTTATATAGTATAAAATTATAATTATAACATTATATAATTATAATATACTATAATGTTATATATATATATAGATATTATATATCTATATGCACACACATATATTTATGTATAAAATCTATAGGATGTCCCAACAGTTTTAGTGGTGTTTTAAGCTTTAATAGTTTTTTAAGGTGCATTTCTTGAAACTTTAAAGTTCATTCTTAAATTTTTACAAAGTTTCCCAACAGAAAGTGATTAAACATTGAAAAAAGTTCAAAGATTAATTGGAGGGCACTGTTTCAGAATTGATAGCGTAAGAAAGACTATTATTAGAGTTTCTCTTTTTGATTAGTTTAAAGCTTTTAGACTGGAATACTTTAAAAATATTTTCTTAATATTTCTAAAAAAGTGGGGGGGGGGCCAAAGGGGCCTTAGTTGGCTTCCATAGGAGTCACTGTTGGAGATTTCTAAGCAGAAAAGTGACATGATCATTTTTGTGTATGTTTTGGGAATTGCATTAATTTTCTCCCTTCATCTATTCTTTTGACTCACAGTAAAGGTAGAGAGTTCTTGTCTACCCAACCCTACCCAAAAGGTGGTAGAAAGCAATTCTAGGTCATTTAAATCACCTCCACCCTATTGTGCCTAGGACTTACAAAGTTTCAGACATAATTTGGGGAAAATAGGGGTACATCCAAGCTTTCAGTTTAATGGAGATGCTAACCCAGAAATAAGCAATCAGTAACTGGGGGAAAAAGGGACACTAACCTATAAAGTCATCCTATTCTAACAATGTTGAGAACAGAAACCAGCTCAGAGGTGAGACAAGTAAGGTGCCTACTCTTGGACAAAATTTTGTGTGAAACTAGAAACTATGAGGAGTAATAATGAAAGGAAAGGCAATAAAATGAAGGCATCCAAGTCTGATTCCCCTGTCTGCCATATTGAATAGGGCATCCACAAAAGAAATCTCCATCTCTAGAAAAGAGGAATTCAGTATGTTGGATACCACAGGAAGTTTCTTCTCTGTAAGAGAACATCATCACTTGCTGGACATGAAGAGTAACAATGAGCACTGCCTATTGGGTACCATAGAGAGCCATTCTAAGCAACTGAAAAATGAAAAGAAATATCACTTGCTGGGAGCATTAGCAAGTACATGAGTCTGTACAGGTCCCTGGAGAAGAATTGTTCATTAACAGGTTGACAACCTTCTAAGAGTTTTATGATTCTGTGGCTGGTAAAATATTTCCTTGAGTTTAAACTCTGTGCATATAAGGGGAGTTGATTCATTCAATAATTCGTAGGGTGGTATCATATAGAGAAGTTCTCAGATTTGGGTGGGGAGGAAGCCAGAGAGATGAGAAATTCCACCAAAATGTTCTCTGAGTCTTAAGTGTCACATGAGAATCTCTAATGTAAGGTTTATATCTTTGGGGATTGTGTAGAATTAGAAGAAAACAATAACCTTCTGCGTTTTCAGGGGTCATGGTTGATGTCCTTAGCAAATATCATCACAGATATGATCCCAGTAATGACTGCTTTTTGCAATATTTCATGGAGGTAACCAACCAAAAATGACTATCCAGTTATGGAGGGTTGATATGCAGAGATAAGGACAAAACTATCTAAAAAAACTATCATTTTGAAGAGTCATGAGAAACAAAATATAGGCAAAAGATGTTTCCTAAATAATCTACTCAAATTGTAATAACCATGACTATCATCAAGGAAGACTTAACTGAACAAGTCCAAGCCATACCCACTGCTTTGGAGGCTTCTTTCCATTCATTTTGACCACCTCCTATTTCCAAATAGAGTGAAGAAAAGTCATTTGGGGCACCATCACTGTGGGCAAAATGGAAACATTCATGTCAATATACCCAAGAGGAAGATATATCATTAGTGTCTCAGAAACTGATCTACAAGATAAATTTGGGGGAATAGTGTCAGGGCTAGGGATGACAGCCAACCTTGAGTCCAAAAAAATAATCTCTACCCCTATATCACCAGTTCATTTCATTGGCACTTTTAGCACCATATACAAAGGGAAAGCAAAGTTTGAAGTATACTCGATAGTTATAGTTAAGCCATTTATTGAGGAGGCTTTACAACAGTTGAGCCTTTATGACCTTTGTGAAAAGGACTGACCACCCTCAGGGTTATATCCAAATAGTAACCATTAAAATTATCTCAAGAGACTGATTCAGGGGTAAGAATATATCAGTTCATTGATTATATCAATTTATCAGTAAGGTCAGTGATATGACAAATAAAGTGGCATATAGGTCAATGGCCCTCTGGAATGAGCAGAGACTCCAAATCTTGGTCAGGCAGCTTAATAAATAAAATTTTATTCAGGCCCTTTCTTGAATATCCCAAGACTTCTCTAATTGGCCAATAGCTTATTTAAAAAGTATTCCATTGCCTATTGTTTACAATGCAAGATCCAGGATAATTCTGAGGCACTTAGGACAAAGAATACTATCTACCTCTAGAGAAAGAACTGTGGGAGTCAGAATGCAGATGAAAGCATTAGATTTTTGTATTGCTTACTTGAGTTTATGCTTTGGGGTTTGGGTTTTATAAGATTACTCACTTACAAAAATGAACAATATGGAAATGTGTTTTGTTTGATAACACATGTATAACCCAGATCAAAATCAAATCACCTGCCAGCACTGGGAAGGGGAAGGGAAGGAATGGAGGGAGAGAAGTTTGATGATATCACTTTGGAAAACCTGTGTAGAAATTTATTACATGTAATTGGTAAAAAAAAAAAAAACAAATTAAAATATAACAAAATAAAATGAGGAAGGAATAAAAATAAAAGGGTGGTCTGTATAATTCCATCCCCATGTAATAGGGAACACATCCACAAGAAAAGAATGCTTGTCTCCTTCATTTCTTAACCAAATTCTGTTAAAAGAGAAGGCATTCTTTGGCATTCCTAAAGCAGTAGATGGGATGGAATCTCTAAGATGGAAGTGACAGGGATACACAGTAATTGGATCCTAATATAAAAGGACTGAGCTCTCTCTCCTCCAGGGTGCTGATAAAAGAATTAATATAGTATATGAAAAATAAGTTCTCCCAGAGCACATCTGGAGTTTCCAAAGGGAGGTTCTGGTCATTAGCTAAGAGGGGGATATAGTGGCTTCCTTGTATCCTCATAATATTTCTGGAGTTTCGCTTGTCCTTTACACAGACACCAGCCTCTTCAAGATAACTGCTGAGGACTGTAGGCAGCAAGCGGGGGCTGGGGAGAGAGAATCGGAGTGTTCTAACTATCCATGCATCCCATGCAGAAGCTTATAAGAGGAGAGCAGACAGTGCTGGCAAGGCACAGCAGTTTTCAGAAACCCTGCACTTCCATCTTATTCTCTGAGCCATCAGACTCATAACTGGATCATGAGAGATTGAAATTGTAGGCTTCCCAACAGCCAAGAGATGGAAGAGTCATCTGTGGAAGAAACAGGGCTAAGGCTGGCATATTTTCACTGCATAAGTGGTGTGTAGGGTATGTGGGTAGAGCAACACTCACTATTCACCTCCTTGACTTCCAAGTATTCTGAGAACGTTCCCAGAAACTCCTCTCTTCAATAGAGGACCTAAGGAGCTCTTTAAAATAACTACTAGTCAGTCACATGACAATAGATTCCCTGAGTCCTTATGCATCACCTATAGCAAGACAGGGACAGGTAAGTGGAACAGTGACTAGAGTGCAGGAAGATCTGAGTTCAAATCTGGATATAAACAAATACTATCTGTATGACCCTGGGCAAGTCAATTAAACCCTCAGTTCCTTATCTGTAAGATGAGGACATGCTGGAGAAAGAAACAGAAAGCCACTCTAGTATTTTTGCCAAGAAAATTGCAGGGACTTTTGGGGTCACATAGATGTGAACACAACAGAGCAACAAATAGTATGATGAGATAGGTGTAGGGACTGAATCTTGTGATATCATTTGTAGGGGGAACTTCTAGCTGAATAAACCACCATACCTATGTAGGTTGGCACCTTGCCTGCATCTTATTCTCTTAGATGATTGGTGAAACCACTGGAAAATTACCCCCACTATAAGTGACAGAGAGGCACTGGGCTCTAAGACAAAAAGACCCAGGTTTGAATGCTGCTTTCAGCACTCACTGGCTCTGTGACCCTGGGAAAAACCTCTTAACTTCTATAAGCCTAGAAAATGAGGGATTTGGATTGAATGACCTCTATGGCCCCTTCGAGATCTAAATGTATCATCCTAGATATGCTGAGGGTCACACAATCAGTTTGTGCCAGAGGTCGAAATTGAACCAGTCTTCCTCATTCCAAAGCCTTCTGTGTAATCTTTATGTAACTCTGCCTCTCTGTCATCTATAATAGTAGTATAAAAGACAAAGATTAGAATATGTGCCAACAACTAAACTCTAAAGAACCAAGGTAGATGATACCCATGCTTTCATCAGGAATTTAGGATACCCTTTATCATCAGAGAGTAGTTAATGGTGGTACAGAGGATAGAGTGACAAGCTTGGAGTTAGGAAGATTCATCTTCCTGAGTTCTCATACAGCTTTAGATACTTTCAAGATGTGTAACCCTGGGTAAGTCACTGAAACCTGTTTGCCTCAGTTTCCTCATCTGTAAAATGAACTGGAGAAGGCAATGACAAGCCATTCCAGTATCTGCCCTCCAAAAAAACCCAAATGGAATCATGAAGAGTCAGAGATGACAGAAATGAATGAACATATTGCACATATATTACCATCAGATCCTTTTGGCAAATGAGGGTGAGGAGCAGACTCTTCTCATTTTCCCAAGAGTTTCACCAATCACGACACATGGAATTTTTGAGCACAAGCCATTATTCAGAGGCTCACGGAGAAAGAAAGTGGTAGGCACTGCGAACTCCTGAGAATTACAGGTCTAGCTGGATGACCTCATTGTGTTTAGGGAATCATTGGAAGAACATGAGGAAAGGCTAGCAAAGGTGTGAGATAGGCTGGAGGCTACTGGCCTAAATCTGTCTCTTGTAAAGTGTGATGTTTGCAGACCATCTGTCAAAAAGATGAGTCATGTGGTATCTCCACCAGGAGTAGAGACTCACCCTGAGGAGGAAGAAGTTCTCATTAGCTGATCTTATCCAAAGAACTTTCAGGACATGGGGGTATTGGAGGGGGCTGATTATTATTATCACTCTTGTGGGGAAAACATGCTGTCATTACAAAGCCCCTAAGTGAGCTCACTCATGGAGTGTCCTTTTAGGAGGCACATGCAGAAGGGTTCAGAAATCATCTGAAGGGATGCGAATACTCTATCCCATGGACCCCATGCTCCCAATTCCTATAGTAAAGGGGAAAGCAATGTGAGACTCAAAGATAGCAGGACACCCAATGGAGAAGAATGGCAGAATTACTAAATGGCACTACTAGTATTCTTCTTTCTACATTGTGGCTGTTTTCTGTGGCACCTTGGAACAGCCAGGTGGCACCTGGAATCAGGGAGACTCATCTTTCTAAATACAAATCTGTGTCACTTCATTCTATTTGCCTCAGTTTCTTCATCTGTGAAATGAGCTGGAGAAGAAAATGGTAAACTGCTCAAATTATCTCAAATGGGGTCATAAAGAATCAGGCAGAACTAAAAAACTGATTGAGCAACAACAATGGTCCCTAGCTTTGAAGATCTGTTGGGGATTTTTTGGCTCCTTTGCTTTTATTTGAAGTCTTTTAGATAAAAATAACATTTCCAGAAAAATACATTTTTACCAGTGTTTTCTAAGTGTACTTTGTCCTCAGCCAAGAAGATACATCAAATACATCATTCCTGTATTTTAGGCTGTGGTGCAGAACTATCCACCCCAATTAAACAATGACATGTTTAATTCTTTCTCAGAAACATCTCCCAGGGATTAAGCCACAAATCCAATTGTCCTTTAGCCCACAAACTCTTCCTGGAGTTGGGAAGGTTCCCTTAACTCTTTCCTTATTCTGCCTCTTCTTATTTCTAGGATCCATGGGAAAAAAAATCTGGCAGAGATCTCTTTAGGAGTTGCCTTGGCCACTAATGGGCAGAACTGTCTTGCTGTCCAAACTATGCTGCAACCCCACTTATCTGATCCTTACAGTCAGAGGCATCTATCTTTTTTGCTATTTTCTTACTTACCACACAGACAAAAGAGAAAATCATTCAGAGCCCACTCCTTGGAAGTGAGCCCAAAATAAGGGACTATTCATCTCTACTTGGTCTATATTGCAAATCCCTAATCCCCACCCCTCCCTTACATTTTGAAGACTTTGCAGTAGAGCCTAAGGGCTGGGGTGTGGGAGTGGGGAATAGGAAACAAAGCAAAACCAAAGCCCAACAGGTATATTTCTGATTTTTTTTTTTAAGGAAGAAGGGGTCCATTTGAGGCTACCACTGGAGCAAGATCTGAAATATGGAGGCAGATGCTGTCTTCTCTTACCCAGGAGAGGAAAAGGAATAGAAGTTTATCAAATTAAGCCAGGAAATAGTCCCAAAGCATTAATTCAGTGTGAAGGAGGTCATTTAAAATGCTTTAAGTGAGAAAAGGGATGTTGATATTTTAAGGATATGTTACTTTAATTCTATTTCAAGGAATAGTATGGGGGATGTTCTCTCTATGGACAATATTAAGGGGAATGATTTCCAGGTTCCACCATGGTTTTCTTATACATTCATTGGGCATTTCTAGCCTGAAAGCTAAACTAGGACAAAGTCGGGAGCATGTAGCATGGGAAGAAACCTCAGAAAGTATATATGCCAAACTTCTTATTTTTCAGATGGGGAAAATGAGTCCTCAGGAGGTTGAATGACTTACCTAGAAATGAGTGAGAGTGGGAAGGATTAAGAAAGGGATAATAGTTTGGGATAGCTAGGTGAGGCAGTGAATAGAGTGCTGAGACTGGAGTTAGGAAGACTCACCTTCTTGAGCTCAAATATGGCTACAGATAATTACTAGCTGGGTGACTTTGGGCAAGTCACTGAATCCTGTTTGCCTCTGTTTCTTCAGCTGTAAAATGATCTGGAGAAGAAAATGGCAAACCATACCTGTATCTCTGCTAAGAAAACCTCAAATGGGCTTACAAAGAATAGTACATGATGGAACAATGAAAGTTACTTCTCCTTCTGCCATTGGAGAACAGGAATCCCCAGAACCCACGAGACATATGGGGAAAGTATTAAAAGTTTATTTAATCTGGTTCTTTAATTTTTAAGATATTTTCTTTTCTTTTTTTTTAATTATATATAGAAACAATTTTTTAGAATTGTTTTCTGATATTTTATGATTCAGATTCTCTCCCTGCTCTCCTTTCCCACCTCTCCACAGGCAGTAAATAGCCTATTATAAGTTATACCAGTGCTTTCATTCAATATATATTTCCATATTCTTCATGCCATGACAGAAGACACATATTACACACATAATGAAAAATTCATGAAAGAAATGCAGTGAAAAATGTTATGCTTTGAACTATAATCAGATTCTAATAATTCTTTCCTTGGCTTTGATCGCATTTTTATCACAAGTTCCTTGGGGTTATCTTGATAACTTGTTTTGCAGATAATAATTTAGTCCTTCGCTGTTGGTCATCATACGATATTTCTGTTCCTATGTATACTGGTTTCCTAATTTGACTCACTTCACTTTGCATCAATTTAAATAAATCTTTCCAGGTTTTTCTGAACTTATCCTGCTCATCATTTCTCATGGCAAATAGTATTCTATTACAATCATAAACCCAACTTGTTCGTCCAAAGGCCATTTCCTCTAGATTCATGTCATGAAGAGGATTTCGGTTTTATATTACAGCTAGGACTTCACTCAGTTCAATAATTTTTCAACAGAGCAGAGAGAAAGGAATTATAGGAGCCTAGGATTTGAGGCTGGGAGGAATCTTAGTGTCCATTTTAATACAATCCCTTTATTGTACAAACAAGAAAGCTAAGTCCCAGGAAAATGAAATGATATGCCCAATCAGACAATTCATAAAAGCTAGGATCTGAATTCTGACTCCTGGACTGGTGCCTCAGCACTGTATCCACTTTCACAAGAAGTTTTCAGATGATGGTTTCATAAGCACCTGTTGGAATTGTAGAGCAGATCTTAGCACGGAGTGCATGAATGATTTCAGAGATTCTTTCCTGTTCTAGATCTTTTCTTAGAAAGACATCCAGATTCCCTCTGTAACCTAGCTCTATTTTCCCCACAGAAATTGAAAGCATTAAGGGATAAGTGAGATTTAAATGTGGAAAAGTCATTGCTATTTCCTAGCGAATTTTTGAAATGATCTTTCTCTAAAAAGCTTATTTCTCCTTGGTGGAAATTGAATGAAGAGGAAGAGGGCAATAGATCAATCCCTACCACCATAATGGGGGTTCAAGGTATTCTCCCATTGCCTTGTCCTCCCCATATGCTTCCTTCTTAAAAAGTTCCCCTACCTTCTTAAAGTATAGGGGGGAAATGCTATGGGCTGCTTGGATGCTTTATGGGCCCTGGCATCTCTCCCACCAATAAAAATCATTCATGAAAGGGCGAAGAAGCTATAAGAAGAAATGGTCTGGTGCTGTGATCCCCAGTCCCTGGCAAGGATGGAGCTGTCCTTCCTGTCATTGCTTCAAGGATCTGAAAGAAACATTGCTCTTTGGGAACTCCTTCCTGAGTACCATTCCTCAGACTGGGCAGGCCCCTAGAAAGGGATGTGAGCATCTACCTGGCTCTGACACCCTCCTCTCTTTTTTTTAATCCACTAAATTACTAAATAATATATAGGAGTTCCCTAAGCTGATGAAATCATAGATCCTAATTACTAGCCAATTAACTTCACTCTCCTATTTCTTGACCTTGGCATTAACATCTATTCCTAAATATCAAGGGGATTAGGAAAAAGGACCAAATGCAGAGCAAATCCCTACTACTGGAAATACTCAGAGGATGATGGTAGGTGACATTGTATTGAACAATCACCCACATGATGCAAACTCCAGCTTGGCAACCTCATATATAGCCTGTTTTAGTAGGTGCAAGAGGTTTTCCTGATACGCTATAAAATCACAGAACACCATCTGTCCATAGGTGGTTTCTTCTCTTATTTTCCCATTTTTCTGATATCATAGGGTGTGGAGTTATTAAGGCACTGGGTTTCCTTGGTAATAAGTCAACCTGTATTAAAGGGTTAACAAATACAAGATTTCCAAAGGGGCAAATAAGTGTATAGCAAATAGAAAGGTCTTTGGGTCTCCTTAGGGGTATTTAGATCACTGCAACTTAGTTTTCATAACTAAGCAGCTCAGAGGCACTAGATCTCTATCTGTTCCTTTCCTACCCTTTAGATATAAGGGTTCCTTTAGAGTCATTACTTCTCTCTAAGGCCATATGGCCACAAAGAATAGTCTTGATCCTTGGCCTCCCTGTTAATTTTCCCTTTCAGTAGGAGACTGGAGCTTCTGATCTGGTGAGTTCAACAGTGTTCTAGTTAACTCCATTGTTCTAGAACAGCACTGGCAAAACTTTTAGAGATCACGTGCCCAAAATGTACCTTCAAGCTTCCTGTGAGCCCCTCGATTACCCCAGACAGTAGAGGGAGGAAGTCCTCACATTGGGCTGCTGGGCAGAAGGGTGAGGCATGTGAAAATTGTCCTCAGGTGCAGTGGAGAGGGGGAATGGAGCAGCACCTTCGGGCACACTAGGGCACACATGCCACAGTTTCACCAACATGACTCTAGAGTCTGGGTTCCAGACCACTGATGCCCTGAGGAACAAAGAGAGACCTCGAGGACAAGGATTCATCCAACAGAAAAACGATCTTTGGATGTGAACTTGGTGGGACTCGTCCTATGTAGCAATTGAGCTAAGTGATAAACCTTTTCCCCACAGAGATTGAGGTGGTGGAAGGTAGAGTATGTTCCCAGGAGATAAGTGAAATGCAGGTCCTTGTGTTTCCACTATATCTCTGAAGTAAATTGCCCCATGACTAAGGAAAAACAAAAAATACACAGGTCTGTCCACCTCATTGTTACGCTTGTGGACAAATGTTTCTTGAGTGTTTTGCTGATAAGTAAGCATGTCTTAGCTAATGCTGGCAAATCTTCAGCAATGTTCTGGTTCTACGTAATCTGAATATTGCACAGAGGAGATGTTGGCAAACTAATAAGGAGCACATAACAGAGATCTAATTGAGAATTTACTGTTACATTTAACAACCTTGGGGGCAACTGAAGGTGACAGAACCTAGCAACAGATTTCAATTTATTGCTGTCCGGTGCTAATGCAGTAACACAGTAACTATGGTGCTCCAGAAAGCATTTCCTATGGAAATCAACTTAGAGATGTTAAATGTTTATAGGGGATGATTTGAGCCTGACTAGTGGTTGTGAATTTCCCCCAAGACACATTCATTTAAAAAATGGAATTAATATTTTTAAGAACAAATAATCATATTTGGTAACAGATGGGTAAAGGGCATGCCTAAATCTTTGTGATACATTTAAAACATATTAATAGACCCCACCCATCTACGCATTCATACCCAGAAAGGAATGCTCTATCCTCTAACTACAATGCTGTCCCCCAGGTCCAGACCGTCTGACTGCATCATGGGTTAGCCTTCCTGCTTCTGTAAGGAGGAAAAGTGTCTTAAATGGGGTGTGGGTGAGGGATAGAATGACACCTTTCATTCCTCTCCAGGGACACCTTGACGGATAAAGATTTGGATGCTGATAGAAAGAAAAATCAGGAAGTGCCATGGTACGCAGAAAATGATTTTTTTTTGTTTCACGTATCAGTGTTGCATGCCAATTCCTTTTGCATCTGGTTTTTAAAAGCAAGTATCTCTATCTCGTCAGGTTTTGTGTTATGATGTTCCAGAGAGTTTCCAGTGCACAATAAAAGTGGCTAGCAGAGAGTCCAATAGACATACTGCAAATCAAAAAAGCTAGCGAGGCTTAAATGAACTTATATATTATTTATACCAAGAATGTACCTAAGTCATGTAAAAGTAAAATGGAAATCTGGGCCAACCTTGAAACCAGAGTCTCAGGCAGCATGACCTCAGAGAATTTGGAAATCCCTAAAATTCAGCAGCTTAAGGCAGCTAAATTGTGCATTAGATAAAGCATTGGATCTGGAGTCAGAGAGACTCATCTTCTTGAGTTCAAATCTGACCTCGGACACTTAACCACTGTGTGACCCCAGGCAAATCACTTAATCCTGTTTGCCTCAGTTTCTTCATCTGTAAAATGAGCTGGAGAAGGCAATGCCAAACCAACCAATATCTCTGCCAAGAAAACCCCAAATGGAGTCATAGAGTCAGACACAACTAAAAAAAGACTCAACAACAAAACATCAAAATTCAGCTTCCTATTGGATTTCTTTGAATGTTTTTTACGTTCCCCCAACAACTAGTCTGATGATTTATCACCTATTTGATTTGACCTGATTCAGAGGACAGCAAGTACCATATCACAGTCTTCATAGGACTAAATGGGAGATACTAGTGAACCAAACTAGTTCTCTTAGGTGTGTAAGAGCCTGAAACTTTTGATGACTGAAGAACCATGGAAATCTGTTTGATTCTAGACCTCTGGGAAGACTGTTGGGGTTCCATATTCTAGGACTCCCTGCCATAGCTTGGGACTCTTCTATCTATACCAGCAATCCCTATCAGCTTCTATGTTCCTCAGTTCTAGGTCAGGCAGCCTAAGCACTGTGGTCCCTCCAGAAAGGAAACATGGTTAGAGAACCATATCATACTGTCATCCTGGCCACAGTATCCTCGTCTGGGGGTTATCAATAAGTGATTCTAAGGTGTCATTCTTAGAATTGGGAGAAACTTGAGTTCCAATAAGCAGCTGTGTGACCTGTAGCAAGTGATTTAAGCTTTGTTGGCCTCAGTTTCCTCATCTTAAAAATAAAGATAAAATACTTATATTACATATATTGCAGGACCAATTTGAGGAAAGCACTTTATATATCTTAAAGCACTAATGTAAGGGGGTAGCTGGGTGGCTCAGTGGATTGAAAGCCAGGCCTAGAGACAGGAGGTATTGGGTTCAAATCTGACCTCAGACATTTGTTAGCAATATGACCCTGGACAAGTCACTTAACCACCGTTGCCTAGCCCTTACGGCTCTTCTACCAATACATTGTATTGATTCTAAGATAGAAAGTAAGAGTTTAAAAAAAAACAGTATATAAATATGAGTTGTTATGGTTGCTTTAATTCTAGTTCGATCTATGAAAAATGGGAACTGTTACAAGAAAATAACCAACCTGAATAATTTCTAAGCCAAAAGAAGAAATGAACTATGAATGTCTGATTTTATAATCAAAGAAGTCACATGATGGACTTTTAAAAAAATCTTACCTTCTGTCATAGAATCAATACTAATTACCTATTCCAAGGCAGAAGAATGGTAAGGACTTGGGGTTAGGTAACTTGCTCAGGGTCATACAGCTAGGAAGTATTTAAGGGCAGATTTGAATCCAGATCCTCCCAACTCTAGGTCTAATGCTCAATCCATTGTGCTACCTAGCTGCCCCCCTCACACACACATACATATTTCTAAATAGTTTTGTTCTTATGGATCGGCCTCAAAAGCCCATCATATGGGGCAGCTTGATGCCTCTGTAGATAGAGCACTAGAGCTGGAGTGAGGATGTGGGTTCAGATCTGCCCTCAGACACTTTCTGGCTATGTTACCTTACACAAGTCACTGAACCCCAATTGCTTAGCCCTTACCACTCTTCTGTCTTGGAATGGATACTTAATATTGATTTTAAGACAGAAGGTAAGTGTGTGGGTGTGTGTTTGTGTGTGTACAAAGTAGGGTAAAGAGGGCACATGTCAGCTGGCCACTAATAAAAGAAAGTCAATGACCCACCTTGATTGAGGGAATAAGCAGAAATAGGAGACAAAACAGCCCAGTTATCTGAGGATGGCTGCTACCATTGTCAATGTAACTAATGAAATACCTGACAACTAAAATATCATCTGTTAGTTAAAATACCATTGGTTAAAATAGCTTTAAATACATTCCATGCATTTGAGGAAAGTCAGTTATGGTTTATTATTTCAATTTTTGTGAGAGGATATAAAAGCCGCTGCATCAATTTTGCAAAGATAGCCATAAAAGAAATCAGACCAAGTAAAAATTTTACACTTGGCATAGGTACTATATCAGAATTTATGGATTATACTTATTCGGCACCTCTTCAGCAGCATATAAAACCCTTGGCAATTAACACTCTGTTTCAGGCAAGAAGGTCTATGTACACATTCTCATTTAGGTCTTTGTCCTTTAAAGAAAGGACACAAGATAATTGGAAAGAGCTTTCAAGCCGCAATGCTTTCTCAGTTTTTCTCTGAGAGGGGATGTTGTAATGGGCAACTTTGTCCTTGCAAGTAAAAATGGAGTCCCATAAAAATCAATGCATAGCACAGGCATGTTTAGAAAGAGCTGAGCCCTTGCACACCTCCAATGAGTCAGGAAGAAAAGGAGTTTCAGGCTTGGATTGCTGGAAAGGATCTTGGAACAGAGCAGTGGCTAGCAATTTGTTTATACCTGGAACAATTTGATATGCATCCTCAAACAACTTTTAAAATCAAATTCAAGTAGATTGGGAGAGACCCAAGAACACCGTGAAGCAGCTGTTGGGGAAGCCCTAGAGGGATGAAGGGATGTGTGTGAGGGAACAGGATCCCAGTGGGTCAAGGAGGAGCTCACCTGAAATTGAGCTGCTGAAGACAGAAATGTACCTTCTGGTGGTTTCCCATTTTAAATAATCCAAATGGCTAAGTA
Organism: Monodelphis domestica; assembly: GCF_027887165.1. Classification (NCBI taxonomy): domain Eukaryota; kingdom Metazoa; phylum Chordata; class Mammalia; order Didelphimorphia; family Didelphidae; genus Monodelphis; species Monodelphis domestica. Next base: position 261,998,745 of record NC_077231.1, read on the forward strand.
GGTGCTAAGCTTGGATATTTTTTATGCCACTGAAGTTTACAAGTCCATGCAAGTGCTGACACCACCCTCTAAATTTATGCAATTTGGAGCAAAGCCCCAATTGCTCCACCCTAGTTATGGTTCTCCCTTGGACAGTTCATCTCGTCCTGTTTATTCACTTTATAGGAAATGAAGCTCTAGAATAGTGAAGGGATTTGTGGGACAGGTAGGTGGTTCAGTGGATAAAGAACCAAACCTGGAGATGAGAAATCCTGGGTTCAAATCTGATCTAGACACTTCCTTGCTGTGTGACCCTGGGCAAATCACTTAGCCCCATTTGCCTAGAAATAACCACTTTTCTGCCTTGGAACCAATATCAATTCTAAGACAGAAGGTAAATGTTAAAAAAAAAAAGTTAAGAGATTTGACCAAGGTCCTATAACTAATTAGTGGAAGAACTGAGTCTAGAACATCTTACTCCTGCATCTAGGTCTTATAGATCATCTTTAAATGGAATAAGAATTAGGAGTGAATTAGGAAATAAAGCTACATATATATTATATATATATATATATACACACATATATATGACTTACTATAATAGCTTAGAATTCAAATCACAGAGACATTCTTTCTAAAAATTACAAATAGTTCATTTGTTTAAAGAAAGATGTCAGAATAAAGGCGCTTCCATTCAGTTTTTTGTTGGAGTAAAAGGAGCATCTTACTGTACAAACCCGACACAAGAACAACAGAGACACTCATTTGTGAAGCAAAAGTAAGAGCAGGAAATGAGCATAAGCCTTTTCCAAAGATAATTAGCATACACACAGCAACTGCGCCACCACTTCTCTTAATGGTGTGATTTTTTGAATCCAGTGATTTTTTTGGATACCCTGATTTCTTTAGCTAAGATTTCTGCCCAGTGACCTTTCTTCTTGGTTTAAATCTTTTCAAGAGTGTACTCTGTTAATATCGTGCCAAAAGTTTTCTGTCAAACATCCACACCCACCTGCCCAGTCTGACAGCCTGAATTCATAATCATGAAAGGTAGATACATGTTTTTCTCACTAAATCCATTACTCATAGCTAATCATTTATTATAAGTATAATCTTTGGCGGGGAGGGGTTGGCATAATAAGGTATTTCTTGTTTTGCTTGTTCATTCTGTCTCTAACCATGATTTTTTTTTCTGTTTGTCTCCCCTCTAGTGACAAGACCACTACCAGAATTCAAGCCCTTATCACCTCTCTCCTGAACTATCATAATAGTCTTTTATTTTTTTTTAATCCTTATCTTCTGTCTTAGAATCAATACTAAGTATTGGTTCCAAGGCAGAAGAGTTTAAGGGCTAAGCAAAAAGGGTTAAGTGACTTGCCTAGGAAGTGTCTGAGGTCAGATTTGAACTCAGGATCTCTTATCTCCAGGCTTGGGGCTCTATCCACTGAGCCACCTCACTGTCCCTTTAATAGTTTCTTAGTCTCCAATCCATCTAAAATAATGCTGTCGTGATCTTCTTAGAGTAGCTGTAGTAGATGGTGTGCTGGACCTGGAGTTAGAAGGACTTGAGTTCAAATCTGGCCTCAGATATTTAACTACTCTATGACCAGGCAAATCATTTCACACTATATGCCTCAGTTTCCTCATCTGTCAAATGAGCTGAAGAAGGAAATAACAAACCGCTTCACTGTCTCTGCCAAGAAAACCCCAAATGGGGTCACATAGAAACATGTGGAAAATGCCTGGACAAGTCCTCCTAAAACACAGATTATAATTATGTTTTATGTCTAGGAAGCCCAGACTGCAAACTACACATCAATTCTATCAACCTTACCGCCTTCCTTCCACTTAACCCCACAGAGACCAGATCCTGAAGCATCTAATCCAACCAGCTCTGAACCACACACACCAGTGCTGCACACACTGATCACAGTTGATATACTTATCTGCTCTGAGACCCCTGACTGCCTCCCTACTATCTGTCTGAACACCATTCAGTGGAATACCACTCCCTCCCACTTTTTACCTTTTGTTCTGAAACCAATTACTAAATCAATATCATCATCATTTCTGGAAAGAGCCCTAATCTCCACTTGGCATCTCTGGGATTTCCCAGATGAGAACACCCTTTCCTAGATACTATTTCACTTTATATGCTGTTTCTCTCTATTAACATATAATCCCTCTTCCTGAAATCAGGGTCTCTCTCTTTTCATTCAAAAACCATCACTGGCTCCCTACTTTCCATAGGACAAAACAGGAACTCCTTGGATTTAAGGTCATTCACAGTCTGATTCCCACCATCCTTTTTCTAATTTTCTCAGGATAATAGAATTAGAGATGAAAGAGAACTCAGAGGCTATCTAGCCCGACCTTCTCATTTTACAATTGAGAAAACCTGGACACAAGGAAATTAAGTGACTTTCCTAAGGTCACACAAAGATAAGCATCAAAGGTGGGATTTAAACTCAGGTCCTCTGACTCCATTATACCATACTGTTTCATATATACTTTCACAAATTCTCCATTCTAGTTGAAATGTCTTAGTGTCTATTGTCCCAACTCAACACATTTCTACAAATCATCCTTCCTAGCAGTAAATTCCCTTCTCCCTAATCTCGACTGTTTACAATCATTGTCTTCCTTCAAGGCTTACTTAATTTAAATATTTCCTGCTCACATTTGGCTCTTCTGACCCTTCCTCCTCAATTTTTAATTCTCCCCCCCCCAATTTTCCTTGTATTATAGTATGTAAATATTGTGTCTACCCAAAAGATCTTTAACTCCTTGAAGGCAAGCATGATTTTGTTTTTGTATCCAGTACTTAGCACATGATAAAAACCTAATAAATATTTCCTGAAATTGAATTAAAGTAAAGGATATCTGTAATGAAAAGTAAATAAAACTACAGTGGAAGATACAAAATAAAAGGAACTTCCAAATTATGTATTAACATAAACATGTTTTTCACTCATGGTCCAAGTCCTCTTCTCCATCAATACCCCAAGCTTTGATTGACACACTCTTTGTCTAATCTGAGGCCTGACCTAAAGGAGTCATAATCTCTCTTTAGCTCATTATTCCTTGTCATGAGTTTACTTCGGGAAAAAAATTCAAATATGTTCTTTTCTGAATTTCTATAGATATTGGTAACAAACAGTCCATAGCTCCTTTATGAGAATGCGAGGTAGTAAATGCATACATGATATGGGACGGGCTTTATTTTACCTCTACAACATATATGCAGAAGACATAAATGACATATAAAACCATTAACAGAAGCTGAAATCATATAGATCACTTTTACAGCAATTTCCCTCAGAAAACTGAGCTTGGACTTGCCAATGGGGCAACATTCTAACAGTCTAGTAGATTTGCAGCTGTCCCATGTTGGTTAACATTGATTCTTTCTGAGATTAGTTAGTTATTATCAAATCAAATGAGATAACTGCCCACCCACCAGAATTTCACTATTTGTTCTGCTACAAGTGTTGCAATATGCTTGTCATCCTAGAACTGCTATTCCTCTAGAAATGAGGTGATTTTATAATTCTTTCTCCCTTCATTTCTTCTAGATCTTCTTTTTTTATTATTCTAATTTTTTAAAAACCCTCACCTTCCATCTTAGAATCAATATTGATTCTAAGCCAGAAGAATGGTAAGGGCTACATAAAGGGAGTTAAGTGACTTGTCCAGGATCACACAGTTAGGAAGTGTCTGAGGTTAGATTTGAACCCAGGACCTCTCATCTTTGGGCCTGGCTCTCAATCTGCTGAGCCATCCAGCTGCCCCCTCTTCTAGATCTTCTTTGAACTCTCCTTTTGTAAAATTTCTCCTTCTTTGAGGGACAGTTTTGCCTATTTCTTTAGGCTTAGGGTATAATGGGCTGCCTACCCCCAGAATCCATGATCTTTACCAGGGTCTCAGTCTGTACCACCTCATCATTGCAAACATGATAGACTGCATCATTGGTGTCCTGGTTTTTGAGGTATATTACTGGAGCCTTGAGAGAAGTAACCCACATCTAGGCTCAGTGCCCACTTCAGACTGCATGTATGGGAAGCCTGATCTAGATGTTGGTCAGAAGACAGCCTGATTGCTTTTTGTGTTTCTTATGGTAGAACTGGGGCAGGTAGATAGCATAATAGATAGAGTGGAAGGCCTGGAGTCAGGAAGACCTGACTTCAAATCTTATCTCATATACTAGCTATGTCACCCTGGTCAAGTCACTTAACTCTGTTTACCTCCATTTTCTCATTTGTAAAATGAACTGGAGAAGGAAATAGCAAATGACTGTACTATCTTTATCAGAAAAACCCCCAATGGAGACAGGAAGAGTCAACATGGTAGAATATCCTTTCATCCTTTGTTTTGTGTCTTTGTGCACAAAAACTCACAAAGATAATCGTCATCCTCGGTTCGAGAGACAACCAACAACAAAAAGCCAGTTGTACCAGAAGATACCATGGGCCAACTCAAGATGCAGAAAGGTAGTATAAGTGCTCAAATTTGATCTAGAAAGGGATAAGAATCAGGACTATGTATTTGTCACTTCTGGCCAGTGTGACATTCTCCCCTCACTGAATATAAACTTGTTCATTGCCCCTATAGCACATAGTTGGCACATGGGACAGTTGAGAGTTCAATCAGAGAATCAATCCAAAGGCAAACCATGGAACCTTTTTTCTTTGTATGAGATTATTTTCCCGAGAGCTTCTCAGAATTCTAATCAAGGTAATAAAGAAAAGAATTCTATCTCTATGAAAACAAACCCAAAGTTAGGTATGGAATGAGTCATATTCTCTTCCAATTTCCCATTCTCTCTCCTTTGCTGGCTCAATCAATTATAATTCTCATATATCCCAAAGAGTACATCTGGAAATAGAGGTAGCAAGTAATACCTTGTTTCTAAACCAGTCATCATCCTGGGATCTCTGAAGTGTGAACTAGTAGTCCTATACTAAGAGATAAGAAAGGTTGTTTTTTTTTTCCATATGAAAGAAATCTGGGAAACCATGATATATGGTCCCATATCATCACTTCAAAATCTGTGCAGACTTTGAAATGTCACAAAGTTCTCCTACTTCTTACTCTCCTAAGGCCCTTGTTGGCTCTACATGATATTCTTTAATAATTCTCTTCTGGAAATTTTGTGCAAATTTTCTTTTTCTCTCCTTAGTGTGCACAATGATATTCCTCATTATCGTTCATTTGGAGAGGCATTTACTGCCAAATATAGGATTTGAAATGGGCAGAAGAAACCATCTCCTTAATTGAAAAGTCTTAGAACTCATATAAATAGCCCACATTCAGACTGCTATAGTGAATGGTCCTACATAGCCTAATATAATTGAATTTAGGAGCAGGATTCCTTTAGTGGGGTTAATTCATACTTAGTTGCCAGAATTAAGCAAAAGGCAACAGAGTAAGTGCACGTAATTCATCCCTTTAGCCTACCTCACTCTGGTTGGGTGGTATAACAAAGCTTTCTCTGAAATGCTTAAAAGGTTGATTTCATTCAGTATTGAGTGTATATCAGTTCAGATTTGGAGACTCCACTGTGGTCCACAGTGATACTGGAAACATCAGAATGATGTTAATTTATCCCAGGTCTGCAAAACATTAAAAGATGGTTTGTTCTCCAAATACCTACAGTTCTTAACTAAAACTAAAATAGAAGATTAAGGCAACTCTGGGACAGATATGAACTTTCAAGGTGGTCCTTGGAGATGATCAGATGATCAAGGGCACTCTAACTTGTGACCTCATTTTCTCAGGGCACTCTAATGTGAGACCCCGTCTCCTGAGGGTCTCTTTGTTCCAAGAGACCACCTGGAATCAACTTGGCCTCCAGAAGACTTTCAGCTCACAATTTGCTTAAAATAAGGACTTTGAACTCTGACCCAGGGATTTGGGGCTCTGAGAAGTGAGCTTTTGCCTTTCCTTGCCTGGAATCAAATCACCATCCCACCATTCCTCATGTTGAACTTCACCATTTCTATTTTCCTTTTGGGGGATGGAGTGGCTGAGTGGCACAGTGAATAGAATGCCAAGCCTGGAGTTGGGAGAACTTGGATTCAAATGTGGCCTGAGACATTTCCTAATTGTGTGACACTGGGCAAGTAAGTCACTTAGCCCCAATTGCCTAGCCCTTCCCCTCCTGTCTTAGAGATATTACTAGAAGAGAAAGTAGGGGTTAAAAAAGAGAGAAATTGATTTCCCCTTTAGGTACTATATTTCCCCATTAAATTGTGAGCTTCTTGAGGGCAGGGATAGTTGCTTATTTATTTCTCTAGCACTTTGTACATTGTCTGGCACATAGTAAGCACTGAATAATGTTCTATCATTCAGTCATCAATAAGTGGACTTTCAAAGAGAGAAATATGTTCTTAATGTACCTGAAGGAACTTTTCTAATTAGGCTAAAAGTATCTTTTGAGGGGGCACATAAAGTTGCATGAGGTGTTCCTAATCTTCCCTGACCCTTAGGGCCATGATTAAAAATGGAGATCTGAAAATTACATTTATCAAATTTTGCCAGAGCAGAAATAATAGGAAATTTATAAATATAAAGTGTCACATGCCCTTGGTGTCCAGTCTCACAATAGACCAAAGATTTGCAGGTACCTATTCAAGGTCAAGAAAAAACAATTCTCATTGTTCCTCCTAGACAAACCTTCTGAGTCATTTCCACAAACCTATGAAGCAGGAAAAGACCAGGAATGATCCATTGGCTAATGTTGGTGTGCAATTTCCAATTGTCCTTGTACATTAACAGCTGAGGAAACTATATGGCTCAGTGGATAGAGTTCTGGGTCTGGAGTCAGGAAGATCTGAGTTCAAATCCAGTCTTGAATATTTATTAACTATGAGACCTGAGCATGTCACTTAACCTCTATTTGATTTAATCCACTGTAGTATAGAAATGGAAAACCACTTCAATATCTTTGCTGAGAAAACTACATGGCAGTATTGGTGTGATATGGTCCAAGGGATCATGCCTGAGTAACAACTATAACAATAAATATTCAGTTACTTCTTAACTTTTCTTTGACTGTAGTCTCTCCTTTTTCCAGTCCATCCTCCATAAAGTTTCTAGAGAGATATCCCCGATGCACAAGCCTGAACATATTCTTTTACTCAAGAAGTTGGCTCTTTGGCCCTTCATTACCTTTATACTAAAATACAAATTTCTACCAAGGTAAGACAGAATGAATATGTGATTTAGAAGTAAAGTTATACCATAAACAAGCTAGGGGAACCCAAAATAGTTTGGGAAGGATTCAGGTAAAAACAAGACATAGAGAACATTATGAAATATAAAATAGATAACTTTGACTACATTAAATTAAAAGGTTTCTGCACAAGCAAAAAACAATGTAGCCAAGATTAAAAGTCAAACAACAAACTGAGAAAAACATCTTTATAGCAAGTGTTTCCGACAAAGGCTTCATTTCTCAAATTCATAGAGAACTGAGTCAAATTTTAAAAATTACAAAGCATTCCCTAATTGACAAATGGTCAAAGGACATAAATAGGCATTCCCCAGATGAACAAATTAAAACTATCTTTAATCATATAAAATAACATTCCAAATCACTCTTAATTAGAGAAATGGAAATTAAAGCAACTCTGAGGTCCTGGCTCACACTCATCAGACTATCTAACATGACAACAAAGAAAAATGATAAATGTTGGAGGGGATGTGGGGAAATTGGGACACTAATACAGTGATGGTGGAGCTGTGGACTGATACAATCATTCTGGAACCACGTCCAAAGGGCCATAAAAGGGTGCATAATCTTTGACCTAGCAATAACATTATTAGGTTCATATACCAAAGAGATTAAAGATGGAGAGAAAGAACCTATCTGAACAAAAATATTTATAGCTGCTCTTTTTGTGGTGACAAAGAACTGGAAACTGAAGGGATATTCATTGATTGGGGACTGGCTGAATAAGCTATGATATATGATTGTAATGGAATACTATTGTGCATAAGAAATGACCAATAAGATGATCACAAAAAAAAAAAAAAACTTGGAAAGATATATAAAGTGATGCAAAGTGAAATGAGCAGAACCAGGAAATGCTATACATAGTAACAATAGTAGTATAAGATGATCAGCTGTGAATTACTTAATTATTATCAACAAGACAAGAAGCCAGGACAATTCCAAGGCACTTATGATGAAAAGAGGCTATCTAGTGCCATAGAACGAACAGAATCCAAAAATGCAGATTGAAGCATGCCATTCTCCACTCTATTTCCCCCGTGAGTTTTTGTCTAGTGTAAAGCAATAAATGTCTTGTTTAATAACATGATATACATGGAAATATATGTTATATACAACCTCTGTCAATCATATTAACTGCCTTCTTGGTGAGGGAGAAGAATGGGAGGGAGATAACAAGGATTGCAAAATGTCAGAAAACAAATATTAAAAATGGGGTCATCATTATAATCTCAGAAAAATAAAAATAATTTTAAAATGCAAATTCTTCTCTCAGGAATTTGAAATCATTTTCAATTTGACGTGAGCCTATCTTTCTAAGTTGATTACATTATTTCATTTCCTCTCATATCTTCATAATTAGTATTCATATAGTATCTACTATGTGCCAAGCATGTGCTTTACAAATATCTCATTTGAACTTCACAATAACCTTAGGAGGTAGATGTTGCTACTATCCCCATTTTTACAGATGAAGAAACTGAGGCATCAAAATGTCAAATGACTTGCCTGGGATCACATAGCCAGTAAGTGTCTGCAGCTGGATTTGAACTCTGGTCTACCTGACCCAAAGCCAAGGGCTCTATCCACTGGGTCAATCAAACTGACCTACTTGTTACTCCCTGTTCACATTTGATCTCCCACCTGCATCACTTTGCAAGGGCTGTTTCCCATATCTAGAATATTCTACCTTTATACCTCTGCCTCTTTAAATTCCCTAGTTTCCTTCAAGCATCATTTCCAATCACCTCTAAGTTGTCTGTGCTGACTCTACTAGTGTTACTCTTCTTCATTTTCCCTCTAGTTACTTTTATTTATTTTATATTTACTTGTCTGCACATATGCAACTTCTTTGTAGTTGAATGTAAGCTCCTTGAGGGCCTGAATTGTAGGCTTTTGTTTTGGTAAGGCAGTACCTAGGACAGTGCTTGGCATATAGTAGCTGTTTAAGAAATTCTTCTAGAATTAAGCCAAATAATTACATTTGAACAAAAGAGAAGAGAGACTCCCTGACTTTTAGCCCCATCTTTCTAAGATCTACATTACATCAATAAGACATATCTACTTCACTTTGCAACTTGTCTCCCTTGCTAATGGTCATATTTGAAGAGTCACCAATATTGTATAATTATGATTTTACTTCTGGAACATTAAAATGATTGCTCAAGAAGTATTTGAATCTCCTTTCCTGACTTGGCTATGTGCCGTTGGAAACTTTGCCTTGGATTTGGAAATACTGGAAAAAGAAAGGAGAAAGTATGTTCATAAAAAGCAAAACAGAATTAATCTGACAGTCAAATTTACACTACATTGTGCTTGACATCTGATATATCAAAATGCTGTTGTATGTAGGTGGTAGTTCACTGGGTAGAGCACCAAATCTGGAGTCAGGAAGTCCTGAGTTCAAATCCATTTACAGATACTTACTTAGATTAGACACAAATTCTTTCTGCCTCAGTTTCCACAATTATAAAATGGTGGAAATAATAGCATCTATGTTGTAGAGTTGGTTTGACAATCAAATGATATAATATTTGTAAAAAATATTGGCACATTAGATTTTCTCTAACTCTCCACTTTTTCTCTTTAAGTTGAATAAGTAGAAAATGGTGACCAAAGTCTTCCTTTGAACCAGTGCTTACTGTTTACATAATCCCTAAAATTTCAAGATGGCAAAGAGTTCTATCCACCAAAAAGCTGGGCAGGAAAATGCATCCAGAACATGGTAGTACAGTGATTGGATAAGAGCAGAAGAGAGGAGGAAGAGAATTTGTTTTTTTGCTCTCAACCAGTCTTTAGCCATGCAGAAACATTTATCTTGGAGAAAGGTGCAGAGTGTAGGGTGCATAATTATATACTGAAAAGCTTAATTTAGTGGGGAGGGGGAGAACTACTAATTTCTGGCAGACACACAAAGTACCAATCAAGCTATGAAGTTCTGTGGCACAAGATTAGCCCCATGCACCATGGTGTCAGAGTTCAGATGATTAGGCGTAGATAACAGGACAGATCGACTCAATTATCTGGTAAAGCTTGAATATGGTGAGTAATTAAGAGCTTCATCCTCATTCTATCCTATGTTCCATATTTAGAATTTCAGGAAATCCCTTTGGCTCGATTCCTCATTCAGGGGGCACGGAAGGGAAGGAGAAAGCCTTGACTCCCATTTTCACAGCAGTTTAGCAATGCACACAGGACACACATTTGTAAAACATGTTGATCCTGTAGTAATTAAGAGACTTCACAGAATTGTTGACCTCTAGGCCTGTTTAGCCAATCAGTTGTCATAGTCAGCAGCACTTGTGGGGAAAGAAGCCAGGCATGGGTAAACTGTTTAGGCAGGAGCGTTAATGCTGACTTTGATCAATTTTCAGGAAGTTCTTCACCTGCTTAAAAGCTGCCATTCAAAACCACCAGGTAGCTGAGAAAGCACATCCTGAAGAATCTATTATCCCCAATTAGCAAATTGTTAGAGTAGCTTCCTTGGAGGACTTCACGACTGGCAGAATTGGATAGCATTGGGATGTGTGATGTAGCCATACCTTATAACCAAAAAGTGGGAAGATTTAACGTTCTGTGTCTGTAGGATCATAGATCTAAATCAGCAAATGACATTAGAGATCAACTAATTTATCCTCCATAGTTGCTTGGTTTGGGTTTTTTTTTTTAACTCTTACCTCCTATCTTAGAATCAAAAATTAAATATTGGTTCCAAGGCAAAAGAATAGGAAGGGCTAGGCAGTGGGGGTTAAGTGATTTGCCCAGGGTCACACAGCCTAGGAAATGTCTGAACTCAGGACCTCAGGTCTCCAGCCCTAGAACTCTAGCCACTGAACCACCCCCCACCCCAAAGATTTTTTGAGGAGGAAATTGAGACACAAGGGGGCTAAAGGACTTGCCCTAGGTCACATCAATTAGAAAGTGCAGGATTTGACCGCAAATCCAGGACTGTGTCCATTGCAACACAATGCCTCTTATAGAGACTTAATACCACTATTTTTGTTGAATTGTCTCACTCATGTCTGCGCTTTGGAATCTCATTTGGGCTTTTTGGATAAAGATAATAGAGTAGTATTTTGCCATTTATAAAGCCATGATATGCAGTTCTAGGTTGCAGTGCCTATTGAGCAAACGACTATGTCTCCATCACTTTTTTAAAGTCAAGTTAAGATGACCTTAAAACTGTTGTCAAAAGCAGAACACAGTCATTATTAGCTTCTCAAAGAGAGACTTACAAAAGAACACCACTGACAAGATGTAGGCAATCCAAAGAGAAGAAATGATTTTAATTATGTTGACCTTACCAATAAGCCATAGGCAGAGTCATTAGTGGCGGTACACTATCAATATTAGGTACTTCATTGTGTTATTGTGTTTACCACTCTGTAAAATAAGATCCAGCTAGAATAATTTTATCTCAAGGAACACAATGTCCAACATAACCCTGAGGCTGAGGCATCTAAACTTCTCTCAGACCTGGTTCTCAGGTGGATCTTGGAAATTTGGATTTTCCCCACGGTGATAAAATGTTCAGACATTTACAGAACACTATAATTCCTACAGCGAGGTGATAAAGTAGACAAAGAGTAGGGTCTGGAGTCAGGAAGACTCCTCTTCCTGAGTTCAAAAGTAGCCTCAGACATTTACTACCTATGTTACCCTGGACAAGTCACAACTGCATCTGTCTCAGTTCCCTCATCTGTAAAATGATCTGAAGAGGGAAATAGCTGTCTAGTATCTTTGCCATGAAAACCCTAAATGGGGTCATGAAGAGTTGGACTCAACTGAAATGACGAAACAACATTACCGCTTTTAAATTAAAAACAAAAAACTTTAACAATTCTGATCCGTAACCATTTGTAGGTAGAAATAATCTCCTGAAATATAAACACATTTCTCTTCTGCTTACTAGAGTAGAAGATTTTCAGAGAACCAAAGATTTCGATGTCTTGGCCTTGAAGTTAGGTTGGACATTGTGTTCCTTTTTTAGCTGGATCTTATTCTGCAAGATGAAAACAAGTCAGCCATCTAAATACTTCTCTTGGGTTTTGTTTGTTTGTTTGTTTGTTTGTATTTTAAGTAACGTATTCTAGACTAATATTATCTTCACAGAGTAAATAATTTACTTGGTAAGAGCTGATTTAAGGAAGTCATTTATTTTACATTACCAGATAGCTTTCATGGATGAAAATTGCTTATTTTTTCCCTCAAAAGGAGAGCTGATTCTAAAGCTTTGCCAAATGTGCCCTATAATTGCTTGGAAATTATAAATACATCCCAATTTTACTGGTGTGATCTTTATCCAAAATTATATCAAGTCTGAGTACTATGACAGAATTCTAATTACTAGAGAGAGATAATTATATGCAAAACAAATAGAGTTAATCAAAATCATTAGTAGAATTTGCTAATCAATCATTCAAATCCTATTTGGCTGTCCAGAAGCCTTACAGAACAGAGCATTGGGTGAAATTAATTTTAAAGAGTTCCCATAGTACTCAACTAATTGACAAAGGTGCTCCAACTTCCATGAATCATGTCCATAAAAACTAACTAAAGCTAGTCTTATAAATTGTTTGTATGTAGTTTCTATATTACCATGGAAAAGAACAGTCAGCAGCAACCTACAGTGATGGTTGTTCTCTAAGATGCTTCTAGCAAAATATCTCTATTTTTAACTTTGAATTGCTACCACACCACCCAAGTGGCTGAGGCAGGGAAATGTGATCTAAAATAGTTTTTCACTATTTCCTTTCTTCCTAGGAAATTGGTTTTATACAGGCTCATCAGCTAGTCTGTATTATTGACCCATCTCTAGTCACCTTTGGATGTCCCAAATGGAGGGATGGCTTCAGTCTTACAATTTCAGAACAACTTCCTCCCTTTTTATCTAATTTTAACAGATTAAAAACTGTGAAGAACAAACTCATATTCAAGAGGAATTTTATACAAAAAGGCAAAATACAAAGATGATTAGATGGAATAATTAATAATATATGAAAAAATCATGTCTTTAAGATTTACAAAGCAGTTTTGTCATATTTATCTAATGAATTTTATACTGCTGATATTATATCCATTTTATAGATGGAGAAAGAGACCCAGAGAAGTTAAGAAACTTTCTCAGGGCCACTGAAGCTAAAAAAGCCAGTATCAGGGTTCAAATGTAGGTCTCTCTTTGCTCCAAGTCCCATATCTTTCCATTGCTCCAAGGGAGCTGTTCACTCCTTCTAATGATGCATATGGTAACCTATGCCACCTGTCCGTCCTAACTTGCATCCATATTTTGTCTCACACTTACCATGTGGGGTTCATCTGACATAAAGCAGAGGTAGGGCTGCCTCCCACTATGATGACAAGGTGTGATGCCATCACATTAAAAAAGGAATTGTCAGCCAAAAATTGGAAAATTGGAAAATGAGGGGATGCCCTTCAATTGGGGAATGGCTGAACAAATTGTGGTATATGTTGGTGATGGAATATTATTGTGCAAAAAGGAATAATAAAGTGGAGGAATTCCATGGGGACTGGAACAACCTCCAGGAAGTGATGCAGAGTGAGAGAGAAGAATGAGGAGAACATTGTACACAGAGACTGATACACTGTGGTACAATCGAACGTAATGGACTTATCCATTACTGTCAATGCAATGTCCCTGAACAATCTTCAGGAATCTAGGAGAAAAAACACTATCCACAAGCAGAGGACAAACTGTGGCAGTAAAAACACCGAGGAAAAGCAACTGCTTGACTACAGGGGCTAAGGGGACATGTCTGAGGAGAGACTCTAAATGAACACTCTAATGCAAATACCAACAACATGGAAATGGGTTCAAATCAAGAACACATGTGAAACCCAGTGGAATCATTCATCGGCTATGGGGGGGGGGGGGGAAGAAAATGATCTTTGTCTCCAATGAATAATGTTTTGAAATGACCAAATAAAATATTGTTTAAAAAATAAAATAAATTAAAATTAAAATTAAAAAGGAATTGTCCAGAGAAGTGTGAATTTTAGGGGATAGAAAGAATGTGATTGAAAAGGAAGAGAAGCAAGAGTAGCTGCAGAGATGAAAGTTCTTTAAGGGTGAATGCAAAGACATACCATCAATCAGCATCCAGCACCAAATTATCATAAAAATATCTTAGAAACAAAAGAATCATATAATAAAATATATTGAGAATGAGAGAACTTGACAAGAAAATATATTTGTATTCCTTTTCTTAGAAATTATAGTTATTTGGGTATACCCAAAGATGAACTCCCTTCTAGAGGAAGGAGGAAGATGATACAGGTCAAATATTATATGGGAAAAGACTGCCATGAACTGATTCAGAATGAAATAAGCAGAGCCAAGAAAGTAATACACACAATGACTACAGCAATGGAAAGATGCAAAAATCTAGAAGCCTAAGAGAAAGAAGCATTGGGCAGAATTAATTTTAAAGAATTTTCATATTGAAATTAGTTCCCACTAATTGATAAACCATTGACTAAAGGACAAAAAAAAATCAAAGGTGAACACTGTGTAGTTATAACGAACAATCATGGCCCCAAAGAAGTGATATGGAATTTTATCACCACCTCATCCTTTACAGAAATAGGAGTATAGCTATAGAACATTGCCACATTTTTCTAGATTTTTTTATGTTTTGGTGGGTTTTGCCAATTTTTTCTTTTCTCTTCTTTGAAAAAAAATTCTTTGATATATAGCATGGCTCTCTAGAAGGGAGCGGAGTAAATTAAGGCAATATAAAAACAAGAATATTAAGAAAATGTATTTAAAACAACAAATAAAAATAAAATTCTCAATATAATCCAAAATATTTCAAATCCCCACCAAAATTTCAAATCATATTCAATACAATTAGAGTCTATTCAATATGCTCTAGTGACTTCCTATTTCACCCCACTGTCAAATATGAAATCATTCATTTGGCATTTAGAGCCTTTTATCATATGACTCTTTTCTACCTTTCCAGTCTTCTTAAACCTTATTCCCTTCCACATAGTCCACAATCCAAGTGACACTCAGCTCCCTCCCTTGTCTTCCCCATTAGAATGTGAGTTTCTTGAAAGCAGGCACTCTTTTGATGTTTCTTTGTGTCTTAGCATAGGCACTTAGCATAGAGCCTAGTTCACAGAAAGGGCTAAATAAAGTTTATTGACTAGTCATCAAAGTAATGTGGACAATGTCTAGAGGTTTAATAGAATGGGAGTAAGACAGGCAAGGATAATAATGGAAGTTGATGAGGAGGGTTACAATGGATAGGATGACAATGGCTGATACTGACTGGCAAGTGAAAAGTGAGATTAGTCAGCAGATAGTTATTTGTAGGGAAAAGGACAATTAAAAAGTCAAGGCAGGACAATTATTTTTATTTTCAGCACCCCTTCTACTATTCTCCTTTCTGTATCTCTTTTTTTGCCTTTTTAGCATTTTATCAGTATTTTCCTTGAAGTACCAAGTCTCATGTTGCCCCCAATTTTCTGCAACCCCCTAAATGGTACCCCATTCAGGTCTACCCTCCGGAGGCAGTAACCCAAGCTCTGGGTTTGCTCATTACTCCTCTCTATAAGAAAACTCATTTCCTCCTCTCATTCTCATGAATATTACTCACTGCTAGGTCTATTCTGGTCAATTAATTTAAACTAAAGGGCCAATGACTAATGGATTACTCTATTATTCTCAAAAATCACATCTCTATTCACAAAGACCTTCAATATTTTAACTCAACAGTAGGGATATGTGGGAAGTACTAAAGGAAATATTTGGGGGGCAAAAATTTCCATTATCCTTCAAATCCTATCATGAACTTGACCATATATACAGACAATCAAGATTAGCAATGATTTCCAGGACAAGATGGTTCTGGGTTTGAGGGGTAGTTGCTAAAACAATCCCAATTCATAAGAATAGTATTTATTTCTAAACCTTATTATGTTATCATTAAATGTATTTTAGTTAGGAACCAGTACATAGTATCTTGGCTTGAATTGACTACATGATGTGGTTCCTTAAGCTTTTTGAACCTATCTGTCTAGTGTTAGCCCAATAGCAGTGCTCTTCTGGGTTTCTAAATATTCTTTGTAATTAAACCTCATAGAATCCCATCATGCCAGGATCTTTGACTCTAAAGAACCTCAAATTGCTGATGTCACTGTTACCGAAAACAGCAGGATGAATAAGAGAAATACCACTTGGATTTAATTTTTCTGTACAATTAATTCACACTGCCTGAGCTAAAATGAAATAGAGTAGAAAGTAAATAAAACAACTTCCCTGCATGATAATTTTGTTGAAAGGACATGAGCCGTTCTCTAGGTTTACTGCTGCTAGAACAACAACAGAAATGACAAGGTTTGACAGGAAAGAAGAATGTCCTAAATATATGAATATGACTCCAGTGCTTGGACAGAAAATGTGATATTCCTGGTATAAGAATTCCCTCCAGTGCTATAGATTGTAACCCACCTTTCATGGATTGCCACAGTCAAAGAATTAATCACCAAGTGACCTGCTTATTGATAATGAGACACAGGAATGCATGACCAAAAGATGTCATAGAATGCACTCTATACCTTTAAAAGTATAGATTGGAGAAGTGAGTAGGTTTCCCTCTATCTATATACCCTATTTGTCTTTATAATTTGCTCTGCAATCCCATTTACTCTTCAAGGTGGGATGGAATTTAGTGATCTCCTAGATTCCGTCTAGCACTAACTTTGATATTATAATCCTATGAGGTTAATTCTTTTTAAGAAGTAACATGTTTTGGAAATAGGTTTTGAACAATAATACATGTATAATCCAATAGAATTGTTTGTCAACTCCGGGAGAGGGAAAGGAAAGGGGGTGGGGAAAAGCATAAATCATGTAACCATGGAAAACATTCTAAATAAATAATTTTTAAAAAAGAAGTAACATGTTTGTACGTGAAAATGTACATACACACACATATCTCTGTACCCCAATCAAACCACTCTCAGTCTAAGAAGTGGTGGCACCTATGGCAGACTCAGGGGGCTTCTTCATTTTCCCAGATCCCTCAATATCTCTTTCTTAATCATAGAGCAGAGAATTGTTTCTAATATTGACTTTTGGGCAAGAGGAGGGATTGACCCTGAGGCTCTTTCTCTGTCATTTTCATAAGCAAAACCCTCCAAGCATAGACTAATAAAAGATAAGCTGTCACTTGGGACACAATGGCATTTTCCCCACAAAAATCTTCCATCTCTAATCTCATTTTTCTTCTATTTGGGGGGGGGGGACAAAAATTAAAAATGCAGCCCACATGGTATTTCCCTGTTTTGCTTAAGGGTACACTTTAAAATCCTTTTGTTTTTAAAACAATGTATTGTTGTCACTAAGGAGAAGACAATATTTTTAGTGACAAAAACCATGAGCCCTAAATAGCAATCCCTTTGACAAAATGCCAGTAGGCAACAACAGACCTATTTTAAAGAATGGTTATGAATTATTTCTTTGTAATATCTTGTATGACTTGGTATGACTAGAGAATCTGAGTAAGGGGCATCTAGGTGTCTCAGCAGATGGAACACTAGGTCTTAAATGAATTCTCCCACCCTCTTTTTATATTCCCAGCTAGGTAATAAGTGCCTAGAGAGCAGAAATATTGTGTTATGCTTCTTATTCATTTCCCATAATCCCTTGACCATAGTATTCTTTCTTCAATACTTAGTGATTTAATAAAAAAATTCCCCTATACATAGCATTTTAAGATTTAAAAAGAATTTTTGCCACCCTGCCCTACTCTGAGTAGGGTGCTAAGGGAATATGGATATAAAATGTTGCATATAAAGTCAGAGATGGCCATTTTGTCAATTGATTTTGTGTTACTGTTCTTCTTTGTTTACAAAAGAAGGCTCTTCTGGGTATAGAAAAACATATTAGACAATTAATGAAATACAAAAAGAAAAATCCATCAGGAAAGATTAAAGCTAAACAATGAAAAAATATATATACAAATAAAAATCTGAGTAGTTCTACCTTCTCTATTTTCTAGTATCATCCTCATCCTCATTCTTATTCTATTTATACCTTCTTCATGGGCTCCCTTCCTTGCTTAGCTCATTCTGAGCTTTAAAAACTTTTTTTCTTTTTTGCTTTAGCATATTTTTCCATGGTTAAATGATTGTTTTAAAAACTTTTAACACAGGGACATCTAGGTGGCTCAGTGGATTAAGAGCCAGGCCTATACATAGGAGATCCTGGGTACAAATCTGGCCTCACACACTTTCGAGTTGTGTGACCCTAAGTCAGTCATTTAACTCGCATTGCCCTTGCCCTTACTGTTCTTTTGCATTCTACGAAGATAAAAAAAAATCTAACATTACTCTTTTAAGGAGAATTGCAATGCTTTTTAAATTTACCCTCCTTTACCTTCCCTTAGTTTCATCATATATGTATGTGTATACACGTATGTGTATATATACACATATATGTGTATATTTTAAAATTAAAGATACTTCAATGCATTTAGGGAAAAGTTCCTCCTTTTTTTCTCACCAAAATAGTTTTTTTTTGTTTTGTCTTCACAACTAAATTCTTGGTAGCTTCCCTTGTTAGATTTAAAATAGTTTTGAGTGTTAAATAGTTGTAGATAAGAGAGTGGGAGCCATAAACTGTGATAATTAAAATGTTTGGGAGCAAGGGAAATATATGACAATTATGACCGCTGAAATATGTTTTCTACTGTGTCTTGGTTTTATATAAATATAAGATGGTCACCAGGGAATATATTCCCAATTTATGAATATGCCCAAGCCAAATGGGTTTTATAGAGAAATTTAATTTATAATACACTGATTAATCAATAGAAAAAGAGAGAAAGGAAGAAAGGAATAAGAATGAATAAATCAGTCGGTTTTATCACTCACCCAAGATCTCTCTAGGTAAGGCTTCTCATGCCAACCTCAGGCTCCACCTTCAAGAGAGCCTCCTTTCAAGAAATGTTTCCAGAGAATTCTCCTCCTTCAGAGCCAGCCTTCTCTCCTGGACCTCACTCAGAGCAAAACCTCCTCAGAGCAAAAAACTCTCCTCAGACCCTGCTATCTTTAAGGAAACCATCTAAGTCCCCTGCCCTCAGTTCTCACATCTACCAATCACTGTCGATGTCTCCCCTGTGCCAATGGTGGCTCTAGCTTAACCCAGGACCGCCCAGAGGTCTGCCCCCTTTGCACATGTCTGTTGAAGGTCATATTCTCAAATAATTAAATCTTGATCTATGCTACAGCCCTTCCTAAATCCTGTTAGACTGAGTAGGGTGGAGATTGTAAGTTCCAAGACCTGGTTCTGTCATTCCAAGTATCTCTATTGTATCAATTCTAAAATCAATCATGACTCAAAGAACTTCCTGTTCTATGCTTAAGCATAGGTCAAAGCCCTTTCCATTGTTTAGCAAAAGGTTTCTGTCCTAAAGTAGTCTTAAGTAGGGAGGAGAAGGATCCTCCCATGCCAAGGGGTTTCACATTCCAATAGAGTTCTTACTATCAGTAGGAAATTTTTTCCAAGTATGAAATTTCCCAATGGTGAAATTTCCAACATTCATAAGTCTAAGAAATTTTAAGGTTTACACCCTCCTGGATTGATCTTCTATGTAGAATTTTAGGCCTTAGGATCCTGCTTATCCTTTCTCTGAACCCTTTGAAATCTACTATGAGGGTATGTCAGCCTATACCTATTTTCCTTCTATTTTGTGAATTCTTAGATTGGATAATTCCTTTCCCAGAGGTTTCCAATCATTTCTCCTTGAGCAACTAGTTCTATTTAATCAGAAACAGAAATAGATCAATAATGAGATCTTTTCGGAGGGAAGGGACTTCCGGGTAAGCATGGTGGCAGTCTAGATGCGGGATGCTTCCTCTCCCCAGGACACACCAATATAGACTACCTCAAAAGACAAAAAAAAAAATTCTGATAAGAATGGAGGGACTCTACAGTAGGGTGCAGCATTGAAGGTAAATGGGATTTGGGCACTATAAGGGGGTGAAAAAGCTCCCAGCCAAATGTGAATCTATCTACCCTTCCCCACCCTACCTAAAGAGACAGAGCCAGAGCCAGCATGTGCCAGAATCAGCAAGTGAGCAAGGGGCACCTCTAGAGTGAACAAGGGGCATCTCTAGATCCTTGGGAGCAGACTAAGACCACCAAAGACCTACCCCTGAGAGCAGCTACACCTGAAACCCCAGTGGGTGGGGGAGCACAGACAGTGGGTGCTCCTGAGAAGGTAGCACAGAGAAAAACCCCAAACAGTGGAGGCTGTGGAGATTCAAGAGCTTTCCTCAGGCAAAATCCTTGCTCCTTAACTCCATACACAGAGAACCTGCCCTGCTCACTCAGATTTCTGACTAAAAAGTGAACACTCTACAAGAAAAACAAAAAAAGGCAGTGACCCTGAAAATTTTTTATGGAGGAAAAACCCAGGCTACAGAGAAAATAAAGGAAGAAATTAAAAAAAACATACAAAACTTTCTAAAAATGGAAATTGCCCACAAGCTCTGGAAGAATTTAAATTGGAGCTTATCAAAAAGATGGACGCCTTCTGGCAAGAGAAGTGGGAAATGGTTCAAAGAGAAATTTTAAAAAAATATATAGCTGAAAATCAAAAAATTAAAGCAGAAAACCAGGTCTTAAGGACCAGAATTGAGCAAATGGAAACCAATGATCTGGCAAAACAGCAAGAATTAATAAAGCAAAGTCAAAACATTGACAAAATAGAAGACAACATAAAATATCTCACTGACAAGGTGACAGATCACGAAAACAGAGGAAGGAGAGACAATTTGAGAATCATTGGTCTACCTGAAAAGCCAGAAATAAGCAGAAATCTTGACATCATACTACAAAAATAAATCATCCAAGAAAACTGCACTGATATTCTTGAACAAGGAGGCAAAATAGACATTGAAAGAGTTCACAGAACACCCTCTCCACTAAACCCCCAAAAGACAACTCCCAGGAATGTAATTGCCAAATTCCAGAGCTTTCAAGCTAAGGAGAAAATTCTACAAGAAGCCAAAAAGAGACAATTTAGACACCAAAGAGCACCACTCAGGATCACACAAGACCTGGCAGCTTTCATACTAAAGGACTGCAAGGTATGGAAGATGATATTCAGAAAGTCAAGAGAACTGGGTCTTCAGGCAAGAATCACCTATCCATCAAAACAGATTATATACTTCGAGGGGAAAGTATGGGCATTCAACAAAATAGAAGATTTCTGAGTATTTGTAAAGAAAAGACCAGAACTAAATGGAAAGTTTGATATCCAAACACAAAGATCAAGAGAACATGAAAAGGTAAATAAGAAAGAGAGGGAAAAGGGGGAAATGTTTTTTTTTTTTTAAAACAGAGTTTTTTTTAAAAGAGTTTTTCAAACTCTCTTCTTTAAGGGCTACAATTAGATCAAATTGTGTGTGTATATATATAATATATGGGGGAAATGTTATTTGTAACTCTCAAAAATTGTATTCATTATTATAGTAATTAGAAGAATCACTCATAGGAAAGGATTGGGGCATTAAGGGCTATAAGATGATATGCAAGAAAAGAAAAAGGGTGGGAGGGAATCAAAGATGGTACCAAGAGATACTTGAAGAAATAAAATAAATAGGATAATCTTTTTTTTCACACAAAGATACACATGGGAAGGGGAGGGAAGGAATACTCTTATAAGGAAGAGAAGAAGAGAGTGCTAATAGGTAATATTTAAACTTTACTCTCAGTGAAATCAATTCTGAGAGGGAAGAGCATCTAGATTCTTTGGGGTATTGAATTCTATCTTATAATACAGGAAAAGTGAGAAAGGAAAACTAAGAGGGGGAGTGGGAAGGGAGTACAAAAAGGGAGGGGAAAAGAGGGGGGAGGAAACTTAACAAACCCTATAAAAACAAGAAGGGAACAAAAAGGGTGGGGCCATAAAGGGAAGAAAATCAGGGGAGGAGATTAGGGGGATTGATTAGAAGTAAACCACTGGCTTAAAAGGATATTGCAAAAGGAGGAAGAACAGAACTAGGAGAGGATATCAAAATGCTGGGGAATACACAAGTGACAATCATAACCTTGAATGTGAATGGGATGAACTCACCCATAAAATGAAAAAAATAGGAGAGTGGATTACAATCCAAAATACTACTATATGCTGTCTAAAACAAACACTCCTGATGTGGGTAGATACTCACAAGTTTAGAATCAAAGGTTGGAACAAAACATATTTGGCCTCAACTGACAGAAAGAAGGCAGGAGTTGCAATCATGATATCTGACAAAGCCAAAGTAAAAATAGTAGCTCTGATTAAAAGGGATAGGGAAGGTAAATACATCCTGATAAAAGGCAGTATAGATAATGAGGAAATATCAGTAATCAACATGTATGCACCAAAGGGTATACCACGCAAATTTCTAAAGGAAAAACTAGTAGAATTGAAGGAGGAAATAAATAATAAAACTATACTAGTGGGAGACCTGAACCTACCACTATCAAATTTAGATAAATCAAATCAAAAAATAAATAAGAAAGAGGTAAAAGATGTGAATGAAATCTTAGAAAAATTAGAGTGAATAGATATATGGAGAAAAATAAATAGGTACAAAAAGGAATGCACCTTCTTTTCAGCAGTACATAGTACATTCACAAAGATTGACCATATACTAGGTCATAAAAACATGGTATACAAATGCAGAAAAGTAGAAATAATAAATGCAACCTTTTCAGATCATAAGGCAATAAAAATAATGATCAGTAAGGGCACATGGAGAGCCTAATCAAAAATTAACTGGAAATTAAACAATATGATTCTCCAAAATCAGTTAGTTAGAGAACATATCATAGAAATAATTAATAATTTCACTGAAGAAAATGACAATGATGAGACATTCTTTCAAAATCTATGTGATGCAGCCAAAGCAGTACTCAGGGGAAAATTCATATCCTTGAGTTCATATAGTAACAAATTGAGGGCTGGGGGTGGGGGGGTGGGAGCAGAGGTCAATGAATTGAACATGCAAATAAAAAGACTCGAAAGTGAACAAATTTTAAAAACCCAGAGGAAAACCAAATTCAAGATCCTAAAAATTAAGGGAGAAATTAATAAAATCGAAAGTGATAGAACTATTGAACTAATAAATAAGACTAGAAGCTGGTATTTTGAAAAAACAAACAAAATAGACAAAGTACCAGTCAATCTAATAAAAAAAAAAGAAAAGAAAAAACCAAATTAACAGTATCATAAATGAAAAGGGAGACCTCACCTCCAATGAAGAGGAAATTAAGGCAATCTATAAAAACTATTTTGCCCAATTATATGGCAATAAATATGGAAATCTAGGTGATATGGATGAATAATTACAAAAATATAAACTGCCTACATTAACATAAGAATTAGAATAACAGAAGAAATAAAATTCTTAAATAATCCCATATCAGAAAAAGAAATTGAACAGGCCATCAAAGAACTCCCTAAGAAAAAATCCCCAGGGCCTGATGGATTCACAAGTGAGTTCTATCAAACATTCAAAGAACAAAGAATCCCAATACTATACAAACTATTTGACATAATAAGCAAAGAAGGAATTCTACCAAATTCCTTTTATGACACAAATATTGTACTGATTCTGAAGCCAGACAAGACAAAAACAGAGAAAGGAAACTACAGATCAATCTCCTTAATGAACATAGATGCAAAAATCTTAACTAGGATACTAACAAAAAGACTGCAGCAAGTCATCATAAGGATTATTCACTATGATCACGTGGGATTTATACCAGGAATGCAAGGATGGTTCAATATCAGGAAAACCATCCACATAATTGACCATATCAACAAGCAAACCAACAAAAATCACAT
This sequence comes from Monodelphis domestica, assembly GCF_027887165.1. Lineage (NCBI taxonomy): Eukaryota > Metazoa > Chordata > Mammalia > Didelphimorphia > Didelphidae > Monodelphis > Monodelphis domestica. Next base: position 262,022,826 of record NC_077231.1, read on the forward strand.
GATTATCTCAATAGATGCAGAAAAAGCCTTTGACAAAATACAACATTCATTCCTATTAAAAACACTAGAAAGTACAGGAATAGAATGGTCTTTCCTAAAAATAAGTTTCCTAAAAATAAGAGTATCTATCTAAAATCATCAGCCAACATCATCTGCAATGGAGATAAACTAGATGCATTCCAATAAGATCATGAGTGAAACAAGGATGCCCATTATCACCTATATTATTTAACATTGTACTAGAAACACTAGCAGTAGCAATTAGAGAAGAAAAAGAAATTGAAGGCATTAAAATAGGCAATGAGGAGACCAAGTTATCACTCTTTGTGGATGATATGATGATCTACTTAAAGAATCCTAGAGAATCAACTAAAAAACTAATGGAAATAATCAACAACTTTAGCAAAGTTGCAGGATACAAAATAAACCCACATAAGTCATCAGCATTTCTCTATGTCTCCAACACATCTCAGCAGCAGGAATTAGAAAGAGAAATTGCATTCAAAATCACCCTAGACAATATAAAATATTTAGGAATCTATCTGCCGAGACAAACACAGGAATTATATGAACATAACTACAAAACACTTTCCACACAACTAAAACTAGATCTGAGCAATTGGAAAAACAGTAACTGCTCATGGGTAGGATGAGCTAACAAAATAAAAATGGCCATCCTACTCAAACTTATCTATTTATTTAGTGTCATACCCATCGAACTTCCAAAAAACTTTTTTACTGAATTAGAAAAAAAACATAACAAAGTTCATTTGGAAGAATAAAAGATCAAGGATATCCAGGGAAATAATGAAAAAAATGTGAAGGAAGTGCCCTAGCAGTACCATATCTTAAATTATACTATAAAGCAGTGGTCATCAAAACAATATGGTACTGGCTAAGAGACACAAAGGAGGATCAGTGGAATAGACTTGGGTTAAGTGACCTCAGTAAGACTGTCTATAATAAACCCAAAGATCCCAGCTTTTGGGACAAAAATCCACTATTTGACAAAAACTGTTGGGAAAATTGGAAGACATTATGGGAGAGATTGTGTTTGGATCAATAACAGCTCATACCCTATATCAAGATAAATTCAGAATTGGTGAATGACTTGAATATGAAGAACGAAATTATAAGTAAATGAGGTGAACAAAGAATAGAATACTCATCGGATCTCTGGGTAAGGAAAGATTTCAAGGCCAAGCAAGAGTTAGAAAAAAATGTCAAAATGCAAAATAAATAATTTTGATTAATCAAATTAAAAAGTTTTTGTACAAACAAAACCAATGCAACCAAAATTAGAAGGGAAGCAACAAATTGGGAAACAATCTTCATAACAAAAACCTCTGACAAAAGTCCAATTACTCAAATTTATAAAGAGCTAAATCAATTGTACAAAAAAAAAAAATCAAGCCATTCTCCAATTGGTAAATGGGCAAGGAACATGAATAGACAATTTTCAGTCAAAGAAATCAAAACTATTAATAAGCACATGAAAAAGTGTTCTAAATCTCTTATAATCAGAGAAATGCAAATCAAAACAACTCTGAGGTATCACCTCACACCTAGCAGATTGGCTAACATTACAGCAAAGGAAAGAAATGAATGCTGAAGGGAATGTGGAAAAGTTGGGACATTAGTGCATTGCTGGTGGAGTTATGAATTGATCCAACCTTTCTGGAGGGTAATTTGGAACTATGCCCAAAGGGCGATAAAAGACTGTCTGCCCTTTGATCCAGTCATAGCACTGCTGGGTTTATAACCCAAAGAGATAATAAGGAAAAAGACTTGTACAAGAATATTCATAGCTGTACTCTTTGTGGTGGCAAAAAGTGGAAAATGAGGGAATGCCCTTTGATTGGGGAATGGCTGAACAAATTATGGTATTTGTTGGTGATAGAATACTATTGTGTCCAAAGGAATAATGAAGTGGAAAAATTTCATGTGAACTGAAATGACCTCCAGGAATTGATGCAGAGTGAAAGGAGCAGAACCAGGAGAACATTGTACACAGAGACTGATACACTGTGGTACAACTGAATGTAATGGACTTCTCTACTAGCAGCAATGTGATGATTCAGGAAAATTCTGAGGGACTTATGAGAAAGAACACTATCCACATTCAGAGGAAGAAATGTGGGAGTAGAAACACAGAAGAAAAACAACTGCTTGATCACAGGGGTCTCTGGGGATATGACTGAGGACATAGACTCTAAATGATCACCCTAGTCCAAACATCAACAATATGGAAATAGGTTTTGATTGAGGACACATGTAAAACCCAGTGGAATTGCGTGTCAGCTGCGGGAGGGGGTGGAGAGAGAGGAGGGAAAGAACTTGACTCTTGTAACCAAGGGAAAATATTCTAAATTTAATAATTAAATAAAAATTTCAAAAAAATAAAAAATGAAGAGTCAATTTTAAAAGATGGAGCAGAAGTAGTTGGGGAAATTGGAGAAGAACCATGAAAGTAGAGTGTCTCAGAATATGCTCTATGCTGGACCTGATTCAGAACAGCCCCTGGTTATTTGAATCTGATATTAGAATAAACTATAGGTCATTCAATATTTAACAAAAGGAATTTTGCTGAACCATAGTAGAGGAAGTACATTCAACAAGGATATGCATCAAGAACACCTTATGTTAATTCCAACAATTTCAACTTTTTCCTCTTTTATTCAAGTCCACAACCACATCCATTCCACCAATAGATGCCTAAGCCTTCTACTTCACTTAGAATAGGTAGACCATCTAATATGGGCTCCCCAACTCCTGAAAGTTTTTTAACATCATCAAATATGCTCTTTTCCCCTCACATGAAAATAAGTTTTCTTACATTTCATTAAGACCACCACCTAATCTCATTCCCTTCTATCTTTTCTAGTGATCATCATGTCTCTCTTTTGTATATTGTATCTTCTGCTTTCCTATTGGCTCCTTCCCATATCTATAAATATGCTCAAGTTTCTTCGGTCCTAACTAAAGGGGAGGAGGGCTGTTAAGACATTTTCTTAACAACTTTGCCCTAATTATCTGCAATGACATGTTTCTCCTATTCTTCATAGTCAAACTTTAAAAGTTTTTAACATCTCTACTTCCCAAACATCCATTCATATCTCAGTGTTTCATAATATGGTTCTCCTGAGATGACAATGATTTCATTATCCCTGAGTCTAATGCATTTTTCCTGTCTTTATCCTTTTATATTTCTTTGGAGTATTTGACATTGTTAGGTACTTCCTTCCTGTTGATACACATTCCATTCCTTGGTTTCTGTAGCAGAAGAAATACCCTAGCCCCCTACTCTCAAGCAAGTTAGTCTTGGCACCTTAAGAGTTATAAGGAAACCATTCTTGAGACTTCACTGGCCCAAGAAACTAAAGACTTAGGCTTCTCACATCACTTCCTGATCACTTGAGTAAAATATAGTCCCTGGAAATTCCATAAACTCTGATACTTGGCTACCAGAGCACCATGAATAACTCAGACAAGGGAGCTTCATTCAGTTTTATTCCTTTTGAATTGTCTTTAATTCATAGCTTGTTCAATATTCTTCCCCTGTTATGCTTAAATAAATTCTCTTTAGCTAACTGTTGAGTGACAGATTATGGCTGTCTCATTTCATTCCAATATCAAACTAAAACTACTGTAGTAATGACAAACCTTTTAGAGGCCAAGTGCCCAAACTGCAACCCTCATGCCACATGTGAGCCCCCCCACCTTGCCCCAGACAGAGGAGGGAGGAAGCACTGCCATTGGGATGTTGGGCAAAGATGTGGGTGATGAGAGAAATGTCCTGTGGTGTGCATGGAGAAATTGAGGAGAATAGTCCCCTCTGGCACAAGTGCAATAGGTTCACCAACATGGTACTAGGGTATTGGCCTGAGTCAGGCACAGTTTCCAACACTGTACTTGTGTGGTTGTCCTTCTACTTCCCTAAGTACTTCTGCTTGGTTCCTCATCCCCTTTTTACTCTTGAAATGTAGGTCTCCTCCAAGGTTCTTTTCTTTGTGCTCATCTCTAATATTTTCTAGATTAATGATTTTACTCTAGTCCCATGACTTCAGCTTACAGTTAAATTCCTATGTCTGTACATTGACCCATAGCTTTTTTCCAGAATGCTTGTCATATATCTCCACTTGGATATCTTACCCACACCTCAAACTCAGTATGTCCAAAATTTAAGACTCCTACTTCCCCAAATTATTTTTCAATCACACAAAAATTGGTTACCCGTCTGAATATGTCCTATTTACTATATTCAAAACATGCATGGAATACTTGATTTTTTTCTTCTCTCCTTTCTCATACCCAATGAGTTGTCATTCATTGTCTACCCTGCTTAGAAATAGCTAGACAGTGCAGTGAATAGAACATCACATCTCAAGTCAGGAAGACCTGAGTTCAAATCTAGCTTCAAACTTGCTGGCTAACCCTTACAAGTCATTTAGTCTTCTTCTATCTCACTTTACTCATATGTAAAATGGGTATAACTTTAACACCTAATTCCCAAAGTTGTTATAAGGGTCAAAGAAGATAACATTTGTAAAGCATTTTGCAAAATTCAAAGTGCTATATAAATGCTAGCTATTATCATTCTGCCACCAAATAACTTGTATCTGTTCCTTGTTCTCTATCTCTACTGCTCCTACACTAGTATAGTCTCTCATTCATCTTCCTGGACTATTCCAATGACCTTAGAAGTTGTTTTCTTATCTCATTCTCTTCCCCTTTAAAACTATTCTCAACATCACTGCCATAATTATATCCTTTGTGCATACATTGTGTCACTCCTCTGTTAAACACTGTCCAATGGTTCTATATTTTCTGTCAAATATAGTTCAAGCTCCTTTATTTTGTTGTCAAGGCCCACTGCAATATGGCACCAACCTTACCAGGATTAGCTAATATGATTTCAACTCTGCTTTACTACAGATCCAGCCAAACTGGATTAATGAATGAGCTTTACCAGCTGGTGAGAGAAGCAATATTTCTTAGGGCCCTACCCTACAGGTTAGTATAATTAATTTCCTTAAGAGGTATTAAAACTCATCTTGAGATCTCATTGGCTAAGGGAACTGGCTCAGACTGAATACAAAGGCTAGAAGGCTCTAGGTTCCTTTCCCAGGCTTCTTATCATACACTATACCATGATGGTGAACCTATGACATGCATGTCAGCACTGATATGCATAGCCATTTTGATGACATGTGGACGCATGTGGCTACATATAGAGAACTATGGGGCCTCATGCCAAGAAGGACTTTTTTTTTTTCTCGAAGTAACACACCACTTGAGTAATGCTTGGTTTTTTGGCGAATTTTAATACACCAAGCTCTGTAACTAAAGGAACTAAAGATAAGATGACAGTTTAAATGCAAAAAACTGTGAAGACTGGATTTGGTTCTGGCCTGATTGTAACAATGAAGGTACTTAGCTCTTCCCTGATTGGGAAGATTTAATTTGTAACTCATGTCTATTTTTAGATTTTAATCCCCATAAGTGTAAACACCCTACTTAAGAGTTAAGTATGGAGACCTGCCTATTTTTAGATTCAATCACAAAAAGCGCAAACATGGTACTTAAAAGTTAAATATGAAGATCTGCCCATTTATATCTAATCACCAAAAGTACAAATATCCCACTTAATCATGAAGTGGGAGGTCTGTGACCCACCTGTGCAATAGTGGGTAACGAATCAAAATCGACTAACTGCCTTCTGGGAAGTCCTAGAGCAGAGCGTCAGCTGCAGTTGGTAGTCATGGAATTAGGGGAAGGGGCACAAGAAAAAAAGGTCTTTAAAAGAAAGAGACAAGGGCCTGAATGGGGTTCTTTTGGGAGTTCAACTTTGTAAACCTTAAAATTTCTTAGACTTATAAATGTTGGAAATTTCACCATTGGGAAATTTCATACTTGAAAAATTTCCTACTGATAGTAAGAACTCTATTGGAATGTGAACCCCGTTGGCATGGGAGGGTCCTTCTCCTCCCTACTTAAGATTACTTTAGGACAGAAACCTTTTGCTAAACAATGGAAAGGGCTTTGACCTATGCTTAAGCATAGAACAGGAAGTTCTTTGAGTCATGATTGATTTTAGAATTGATACAATAGATATACTTGGAATGACAGAATCAGGTCTTGGAACTTCCAATCTCCACCCTACTCAGGGTAACAGGATTTAGGAAGGGCTGCAGCAAAGGATCAAGATTTAATTATTTGAGAATATGACCTTCAACAGACATGTGCAAAGCCACAGACCTCTGGGCGGTCCTGGGTTAAGCTAGAGCCACCATTGACACAGGGAAGACATGGACAGTGATTGGTAGATGTGAGAACTGAGGGGAGGGAACTTGGATGGTTTCCTTAAAGATAGCGGGGTCTGAGGACTGAGGGGTGGTTGGAGAGGTTTTGCTCTGAGAGGTTGGGCTCTGAGAAGCTTGCTCTGAAGGAAGCTGGAGGTGGAGGCCCCTGAGACTGTTTTTCCATTTTGGTCACGTGAGTGATAGGGACTGATCTCTTCTCTTTGCCTCAGCTATCTAAGGGCTTGGGCCTTTTGGCCCAGCCTAAACAGAAGGGGTATTTAAGCCCTATTCCCTTCTCTCTCTCTCTCTCTCTCTCTCTCTCTCTCTCTCTCTCTCTCTCTCTCTCTCTCTCTCTCTCTCTCTCTCTCTCTCTCTCTCTCTCTCTCTCTCTCTCTCTCTCTCTCTCTCTCTCTCTCTCTCTCTCTCTCTCTCTCTCTCTCTCTCTTTCTCTCTCTCTCTCTCTCTCTCTCTAATACCTTTCTTCCTCCTGTTTGTAATTAAACTCCATAAAAGGTTGACTGCTGACTTGAGTTTTCATTAAGGAATTACATAGCTGAATTCCTTGGCGACCTTAAATTAATATATATCAGTCTTTTAAAGTGATTTCCTTGTCACAACTTGGAGACACTTGGAATGGAACCTCCTGTGAGAGGGGAGTTCTTCATTTTTGGAAGTGAAGATGGGATTCTTGGAGTGGAACTTTCTGTGAGAATTCAATTCCTCATGCTTTCGAGTTGAGGTTGGTGAAGAGGGGCAGAAAGATCTGCTGTCAGACTGACACGTGGTGAGTGGAAAATTGACCTTTAACTGCTGAATTTTTCTGAAGAAACTTCCCCAGGTCTTGGGCTACAAGACCTATCTAGTTGAGGACTAAACACTCCTGATCCTGGTTTTGAGCCAGGGGCCAGGAGTAAATTACTTAGTGTCTAAAATTGATATGTTACCTTATCCTCTCTCTGCTTTCTTGCTTCACTCTTTCTACATTTTGTAAATAAATTATAAATAAAATCTCTTTGGAATTCGTTAAATTCTTGGTGACCAAACTCTTAAATAATCAAGTCCAACCCTCTAAAAATTAACCTCTTTTCCCCCTTACAAAATATGGATCAGTCTTTTAATGGAGGAGCATAAAAAATGTGGCTAAGTAAACCTCCTTCAGTTGAATGATTTACAGGTGTTTGTATTTTGTTCCTTTATCAGACCTAAATTACCAAAGGATTGATCTGAGTTAGACTCAACCCATGCCTCCTTTGTTCATGCTTTCTGGGTTCTTGAAATGCTCTTACCTCTCCTTGTTGAATTTCTGCCCCTCTTTTAAAATCCAGTTAAAATACTACCTTCCCTAAACAATCATCCTCAGTCCCTTTCTCCTAGGGAATCAAACAGCCCATTTTTTTGCACCCTTTACTTATGCTCATCATATTTTATGTTATAATTATTTGTGTTTGTGTCTTGTCTCTCTTCTAGACTCTTAGCACCACAAGGACAGGAATTATATCTTATTTCATCTTTATACCTCCCTTAGGCTTAGTGCAGTGATCTATACATAGCAGGGGTTTAATATATTTTAATGAGTTTAATTGAAAATCAATACTTGACATGATAATTTTATTTGAAACTATTTTGAAAAAAACATTTTAAACATTATGAACAAAAAATGGCAGCTGGGCAAGTTTGGTGAGTATGATGAGCTGCTCCCTTTAAAGAACTCAGGTTCTGCTGAAATAGTTTTAAAAAATAACTATTTTAAAATCTTCTTCTGGATGTTCCTAACTGATCATTTAAAAGAAATATAATAAGGAGAATTCGTTGAACCATCAGACTTTTTTGTACTTTATTCTGACCTCTTATAAGGGTAAGGTTATGTGTCACCAGCCCTCATTCTGGAGTTGTTTTAGGTCTAGTTTTAAGACCTTTGTGAAATACTCAGTGGCGATTAGAATTTTTTAAAAAAGACAAGATGACAGTATAGTTAGAAACCATAGGACCATGCTCCGACTTATTTCCCTAAGTGTTTTGCAAAGACACATAGTTGTCTTTGTGCACCTAGTATAATATCTGGGACACAATAGTAAGCCTATGAAATAGGGTTTCATTTTCCCATTTTATGGAAACTAAGGCAAGTGAACTTCTGTGACTTGTTCAGGGCCACATAGCTAGCAATTGTCTAAGGTGGGCTTTGAGCACAGGTCTATAGTTCTATCCATTGTGCCATCTAGTTGCCTCTTGGCAGCTCCCTCTGTTAAAGGGAAAGGTTACTTCTGGCTGGGTTAGATAAAGGGAAGACTTCATGGAAAAGAGGATTCTTTACTTGGACTTTGAAGGCTTAGACATGTGGAGCTAGACTAGAAAAGCATATACAAGTATCCCTTTTTTATTTCAGGATTTAGGGGCTCAGTGCCCTTGTGATTTGGAAAATCCAGTAAAATGTTTTAGCTCTCCCTTCATACTAGAGAAGTCTGAATTTTTTTCCTTTTTCTTTTCTGGGGTATTTATAGTATCTTGTGTAAAATTTGGGTTAAGTATTTGATCATAGGCTACAATTCTAGCCTTTGTGTGACATCTGCTGGCTTTTGTATTATTTTCATTAACTTTTTACTTATTTTAACTTCAAAAAAGAAGTTGTGGTATTAAAAGATAAAATGTTGGTATTATATAATATTATAAAGATATTTTTATGCAACTCAGAGTTTCTAAACATTTTCTATGTTGTCTGCTGACTTTCACCTGTTTTCTGTGGCTTCTTCAAAACTCCCCCCAAATTCCCATTGAATTTCTTATGCCAACCTTTGATATATGGAAGCCATGATGGGGAAAGTTGATATGCGAAAAGGACACTTGAACTTCTGTTTACTTAGTAGCTTTTCACCTGAACTCAAGGAATCAGAGATCCCCAGAATCACAGAGTCAATAAGAGTCAGAGGTGGAATTTGAACTCAGGTCTCCATAATTCCAAGGCCAGCTCTCCACCCACTATACAATTCTGCCCCCAAATTAAATAATATCTGCAATTTCTATAAACATTAGATTTGGAGGATGTGAATATACTAGCAGAGGTGAAACTAGCATAAGACAACCTGCCTTTGCCTCAGGGTACTGACATTTAAGGCAAGGGTATACACTGTTTCGAAGGCTCACTTCTTCCCTATGATCATGGACTTTTCTGTGTCTCAACTAAAGGCCTTCAATCATCCTGTATTCTATCCTGTAGCCCCAGGATGCCACTTTCAGATTCTCCTCATCTTGGTGGCCCTGTCCTGGGGCCACTTTCCTGCCCAGTCCCAAACTGGGCAGGGACCAAAGTGCAATATCTCCTAGCACAACTATACCTATCACAAAGCATTCATAGGGCAATCATAATCAAAGCTAGATAGACAGATACTTGGATAGATACAAACATATGTGTGTGTGTGTGTGTGTGTGTGTGTGTGTGTGTGGCTTCCAAAGAAAAACAAGTTATTTTTTCCAAAGGACTGAAATCACTTAAAACTACTGATTAAAGCAGATGACTTTCATTTCAGATTCTAAACTCAGTTCCTCCTTTTGCTGTCATTTTTGTTATTGTTAGTTTAAGCAATCAGGAAATGGGGGGGGGGGAGAATTGTCAATGGGACATACTTTGGTTAAAATGAGTTTCCCAAAAGCCAATAAGAAATAAGCTTCTTTTATGTGGTAAGATGTAAAATTATTATATTTGAGTCTTGTACTATGATGTTTTAAGTATATTATAAATCTCCAATGCTCTTTTCTATCAAGATTCATGGTAGAGGTTGCCCCAGATAATTTCTTAGGCCCCTTACTCTAGGATTCCAATGAAAATTAGCCTTTCCATGATAATCAGGCATTTCCTTGGTGGTAAATCAAGTTTCAAATATTACAATGAGGGTTCAGAGCCTCTAGTGGACAGAACACAAATATATACCTTTTCTGTTGTTTATTGGGCAGAAGGATAGGTTAGCACAACTAAATGCTGTTTACACAGAGGTTGACTTAAATAGTTTAACTATCAAACTAAAAAAAAAAAATTCAACACTCATTGTTGTGAAATCACATTCCCATCACAGAACTAAAAAAATATAATGAAGGAATAGTTAATAAGGGCTCAGTCTTTTCAGTGTATTCAATATGTCCTTCCTAGCTCTAATCCATGTGGAGGACTGGTGGTGAGCCTGCTTCACTATATGCCTAATGTGTTATGGGAGAAACACACCCAAGTTTGTAGTAGGGTCTTGTCTCAAGAATGGGAGACTCAAACTCCATTCAGTCCAGAAGTAAGAAAAGAATTTTATTTGAAGAAGAGATTTATGGTGGTATATAATATCCTAATAGCTGGTAGAATAGTCTGGGAGATAATCAGGTAGCCTTAGGGCTTATAGATAAGCCTAGAGACTAGTAAGACAGCCCCTCTGGAGCTGATGGAGTAGCAACTCTGTCTGATGGAGTAGCCCAATAGGTAAAGGAGTAGCCGCTCTAGCTGGAGAGTGGCAGCTTCATGTGTGGAATAGCAGTTCTAGCTTTAGAGTAGCAGCTCACACTCTGGGAGGCTCAGGGTTGACATATTTATAAGAATCTGGGAGCTAGTTATCTCCATGATAGAGAAATCTTCACCTCCTCTAAAAATCCTGGAAAATGAGCATGGCCAAATTCAGATGGAGGTGTGTTTTGGAGTTTGACATGTACATCATAGAGAGTAAGGAGCATGTGCAAGTTTGGGGGATTCATCTGTAATACCAGAGGCCCCGGTGCATATGTTCTATGTTTCCCATTGTCCCCCTTGTCATCATTTGTCAATCTGGGCAAAGTCTTGCTGCCCTTCTGGAATGAGATTATGGGGGAGGGGGAAAGGATGCCGTACATTGTAGGACCGCTAGGTAATTAATTCTATCTTACAGTTCTGAACTAAAATAAATAAAGAACAATATGAGTAATTAATAAAACAAGTTAGTCACAAAGTCGATGCCCAGGATAGACTATCACAGATCCAGTACACAGAATGGGTAACTGATCAATCTGCCGTTCATGCTTGACTAATGCTGGAACTAAAGGTGTTGCAGACTATGTTTTTAACCAGTGTTAACTGGTGAGAAACAGAAGATTTTAGAGTATGAGAGTCCTATTCCTATTACCACTCCTCACTGTACACTATCTGCCCCCATTAAATGGATCTGTCTTTCCTAACCCTTCAGAGGACATGCAGGTTTCCTCTGAGAATTTCTTGTGAGTTTTCTGCATGGTGATGAAAACGTCTTTTATTTGGTTGCTGAATAGAACTGAGTAAGCATATAAAAGCTTGGCACAGCTGAGCTCTCATTCTCTTCAATGATGGCTTTCAAAGAGGAAGACTTGCTATAAGACTACAGGTGTGGGGATGGGCAGCAAATATAGCTGCTCTTTTTCCACTTGTAGAAAAGGAGAATAACCTGCCTGACCAAGACTGCAAGGAGCTAGCTAAAGTGAACAAGAGAACAACTTGTCCATAAGCTATGTGACATTCAGAAGTGAACTTGGTGAAAGTCAGAGGTGGTGGTTGAGGTTATAAGTGATGTGTGTTCTAGTAAATGCTTTAAGCTTTTGTCCGCTCTCCCTAGGAATCATGTGAGCATGGAGAGGGCAGAGTGAACCTCTGTTTTGGGCTGTACTTTGGTTCTTGCCATGCCTTCTAAGGTCATCCACTGCATCCCAGGCCACGACCACTATTCTGACTTGTTTGAACTCTAGATTTTGATGACCCTGGAAGAGATAGTTAGGCTGATTATTTTGTAGAACTCCGCCTCACTTAAATACAACTCAAGCATGAATCAAGATAGCACTCTTGTGATGTCATTAGTCCCCTTCAAAACGAAGAATAAATAATTCCTTCTAGGCAATGCTGTATAGGAGCCTACCTGAATCAGCTCATGAGAGGCAATTATTGTATTTTCAGTGTGAACATTTTCACCTTAAAAATTGGCAAACACAACAAATTGATGTATTGCTCTGTTGGTTGTCTAGATTTATAAAGTAATGGAAAAATATTAATAATGCAGACTAAACTAAAAAGTGTGTCTTATAGACATTTCCCCCCTAGAGAAACATTTAAAATAAACTTTATAAATGTAGGCAAGTTATCTACCTCCATTGAACTCAGTTTCCTCCTATATATAACAGGGAAGTTGGAATAGATAACTTCCAAGATCCCTTTCATTTCTAAAATATGATCCTATACTTTAACATACATAGAAAAAACTGAATTAAATGAACAATTTGTCTTAGTATAGTAATAATAAGGCTATATCATAATAACTAAGACAAGAATATAATCTTTGGTGGAAATATTAATATAATATTATGATCCTACATACTGCTCTGCATATATTAAATACCTACTCTGTGCCAAGCACTGGAGTTACAAAGAAAGACAACACACACTTTGTACTCTCAAGGAGCTTATAATCTAATGGGAATACAACATTCAATTATGTACATATCATAAACAGAACGAGTTAGAGAATCAATCTCAGCAGACACTAAGTTGACATTACATAGCTATTTGTCATTTGCATTCTCTGCATGATTATTTCATCTGATCCTAAAAAAAACCTAGTAGTTAATTATAGGTAATTTTTTTACTGATGAAGAAAAGGATTTGCAAACAAATGAATAACTTCCCTTTGATCACACAGCTTAAACTCAAGTCTCAAAGACTATGAGTTCCTTTAAAGCAGGGAATTTTGCAGTGGTTTACCTTTCTTTTTTGTAACACAGTGCCTGGAATATAGTAGACACTTCATAAATTCTACCTGATTGATAGCATTGTACATCTCTATCTATAGTACCTTATAATGAAGTTCAAAATCGTGACCACCAAGCAACCACACATGTTCAATCATCAAATTATTAATAGATTAAGGTTACTGTCGTTAAATTAGTTATTTTGTTTAGTTATTAAGGTAGAAAATAAATGGATACATTTTAGAGTTAGATTTTCAACAGTGAATTTTGAAATGAAAAGTCATTTTTCAGTTAAAATATTTGTTAAGCAGTTATTATGTATGAGACACTTGTTAGAGATGCTGGAGATGAGAAGAAAAAAATGAAACAATTCATGTCCTCTAGGACCTTATATTCAACTGATCATTCTAAATCAATTAGAAAATTCAATTAACCCAGAACACCCTATTCCCCTGGACTATATGTAAATGAGTACTTCTAAGCTACCTCAGACTGCCTGTTGATTGGTTTTTAAGGAATACTTCATCTAAATGTTCTGGGAAAATATTGGGTATTATGAAATAACAAAAAACAACAATAAAGAAAGATGGCAAAAAAGGGCATGAAGCTTCTTCAACCTCCTAATACCCCAAGAAACAACTAAAAATTAACTCTACAGAACCAATGCTAAAAGTGGCAGAAAGAAAAGGGAAAAAAAAGCAGAAAGGAGTCAGGAGGAAAGCTGAACAGTCAGAGATAACTACAGAGGAAGGTTTCTGACTTCCCTGACCTTAGTTCCATCACCCCAGGCCCTGGGGGTAGGAATAGAGCAAATACAGTAAAATTAACAAGTTACAGTCTGGGGGTAGGATTAGCAACCTCACCTTATTTGCTGAGCCCCACAGCTTGAATCCCCAATGATACTGCTGGAATACTTAGGTAGAGGGCCTGAGGAGTACCTATATCTCCTGTGGTCTCAGTTCCACACACTCTCCATTGGCCCATAGCTGGGAATTGAAGGAGTGGACACCATAGTGTCTAAAGCAGTGATGTTCCCTGTGTTTAGGGAACACAGATTAGACACTGTGTTCCCTGTCCCTCTCTGTGCCTTCCCAGACCACATATTATGCTCAGCCCCCTTCAACTGAGTGCTGTAGGCACCCCACCCCCACCACACATAGGTGTGACAAGGAAATCACTTTAAAAGACTCATATATATTAATTTAAGGTCGTCAAGGAATTCAGCTATGTAATTCCTAAATGAAAACTCAAGTCAGCAGTCAACCTTTTATGGAGTTTAATTACAAACAGGATGAAGAAAGGTATTAGAGATAGAGAGAGAGAGGGAGAGAGAAAGGGGAGAGAAGGGAATAGGGCTTAAATACCCCTTCTGTTTAGGCTGGGCCAAAAGGCCCAAACCCTTAGATAGCTGGGGCAAAGAAAGGAGATCAGTCCCTATTACTCACATGACCAAAATGGAGAAACAGTCTCAGGGGCCTCCACCTCCAGCTTCCTTCAGAGCAAGCTTCTCAGAGCACTTCTCCAACCACTCCGAGCCAAAACTCTCCAACCAACCACCTCAGTCCTCAGACCCCTCTATCTTTAAGGAAACCATCCAAGTTCCCTCCCCTCAGTTCTCACATCTACCAATCACTGTCCATGTCTTCCCTGTGCCAATGGTGGCTCTAGCTTAACCCAGGACAGCCCAGAGGTCTGTGGCTTTGCACATGTCTGTTGAAGGTCATATTCTCAAATAATTAAATTTTGATCCTTTGCTACAGCCCTTCCTAAATCCTGTTACCCTGAGTAGGGTAGAGATTGGAATAATTAAATTTTGATCTATGCTGCAGCCCTTCCTACATCCTGTTAGGACTGAGTAGGGTGGAGATTGTAATTTCCAAGACCTGGTTCTGTCATTCCAAGTATCTCTATTGTATCAATTCTAAAATCAATCATGACTCAAAGAAATTCCTGTTCTATGCTTAAGCATAGGTCAAAGCCCTTTCCATTATTCAGCAAAAGGTTTCTGTCCTAAAGTAATCTTAAGAAGGGAGGAGGAGGAACCTCCCATGCCAATGGGGTTCACATTCCAATAGAGTTCCCACTATCAATAGGAAATTTTTCAAGTATGAAATTTCCCAATGGTGAAATTTCCAACATTTATAAGTCTAAGAAATTTTAAGGTTTACAATCCCCCCTGATGATCATTGGGAGACTAGTCTCCCCATTGATCATTTAACATAATCATTTTGTAGTTCTAAATTCACTTCTAACTAAAGATATACACAATATTCAATTTTCTAAGAGAAATCAGAATAGTGAGAGAGGAAATAGAAAAGAAAAGAAAGCAAAACCAATGTTTTCTAGGCACTTTGACAGAAAGCCAAATTAGGGGCAGTCCCTTTTGGCATAAATGTGTACAGTTAAAATAAATGTTCAATCAAAAGTTCAGTCCAATCAATCACATCCAAAGTTCATTCTTGATCTTCTTGATGAAGTGTAGGTTTTTGGCATCTTTCTGCAACAGTTCATTCTCTGGATATAAAAGTTTCAAGCTTCTTTCTTGAAGATCTTTTCTCAAACAGAATCAAAATCTTTGAATTTTTTATAACAGTAAAATCTTAAACAAAATCCTTGGATTTTTATAAAAATACAATCTCAAACAACAAAAAATTCAAAAATAAAAAAATTCTTAGATTTTATTCTTAGATTTTAAATTAAAATACATAGGGGAGGGGGAAAGCACTCCCATTGAGCTGCTAGGCAGAAGGGCCTGTGAAGTAAGGAATGACCTCAGCAAGCATAGAGAAGGGGAGTGGCCAAAGTGCTCCCCTCCCCTCCAGCTCTGCTGCCTGTGAGCTGCTCACCCCTGTGTGCTCATATTGGGCTGCTAGGCAGAGAGGTGGGTAATGTGAAAAAATGTCACCAAGCATGGTGGAGAGGGGTGAAGGGAGCAGCTCCACCCAAGTCCCTCTGTTTTTCTAGTAACAAACTCTGGCAGGTGACAGCAAATGTGCCCACAGAGAATACTTTGCATCATGGGTCTATAGGCATCAGGTCCTAAGGCAGGAACTCAAATCATGTTGCTAACAAAGGGCTTTGGCAATCTGAGGAACACCGATTAGATGCCTGCTCTATGCAGCCTGCAGCAATAGAAAATGAGGAATAAGGAAGGAGAGCTCACCTGGGAATGTGGTTGGTGAAAGACTGGGACCTCATCGGCTGTGGTCACTCCCAAGAGAGTAGAGTCCCTGACTGCTACCACAGAGGGAGGTAGATGGTTTGCAATTGCAGTGGCAGAACTGCCCATGGGTTCTGGTTGGAAAACATGAGATCAGTCATTGACTTGGATTTGAGCAGGGACTGGGAGCTCATCCAACCCTGGATTATAACAACTAGGATAACTAAATAGAACCCAGGAAAAAATAAAAACACAAAAACATCCTGAAACCTAAAATAACACACATCAGCACTTTAGGAGCCATGGGACTTGTGAATGTTAAAAAGTGTAAAATGCCAAACTGCAAAGATAATTTTAGTGTTTTGACTTAAAATCTAAATAAAAGGTTGCCATGGGAAATTCCCAAATATGAAAAATACCCAAGTCAGCTGGGATTTATGGAGATTTTAATTAATATTAAGAATGAAGGAATTAAGGGAAGGAGAGAGAGAGAGAGAGAGAGAGAGAGAGAGAGAGAGAGAGAGAGAGAGAGAGAGAGAGAGAGAGAGAGAGAGAATAGCCAAGCAGTAGAAAAGGGCCTAGGCCATTGGCCTAGGCCTAAGCCTAAGGGAAAGCAAGTCATTCTTTATCACTCACCACAAGATCATCTTCAAGCAAACTCCAGTCCTCCACTGAATCTCCTGAACTGAGTTCAGAGTCTAACTCCACACTGAATTCAATTGCAAACTCCATTCAAAATCTCTCACTTCAACTCCGAACTCCAACTTCAACTCCAACTCACTCCGAACTGACTTCCAATCCCCCCTCAATTACCTGAACTGACTTCTCCTTTTAAAGAAATTTTCTCTTATGTCACCTCCCCTAAATTTTCATGTCTACCAATCAAAGTAGATGCTTTTCCCCAGGACTGCCCATTCTTAGTTCTCACCACTCTTTAGTTCTCACCTTCTCTGGGTAGATTAAATCCTCTGAGTACTTCACACCTCTTTTGTTAAGCTTGCCTTTTGTAAGTTGCTTGACCTTTTAGGTACTAATTTAACCTTTATAGGTACTTAGCACCCTTTTGTATTAGATCTAAAAATAGACCTCGCTTAAGGTTCTAGCTTTACTATAAGTATGAGTTAGGGACTTTTCATTGTTCAGTCAGGAGTTTGCAACTTTATCTTCCCCTAAGGCACTGTCTGAGTAGGGTGGAGTAATTTTAAAAGTTCTCAATCCATTCCTGATCAAGTCTCTCCATTGTTAAAAATGGGGAATAGCTTAATCAAATCTTCTGAAGTATAGTCTGAGTAGTTTTAAGATTCACAGACTTTAGAAAAAAAAGCCAATAATTAAGTCTATTGGTCTGGCCACTCAATTAAAAAAAATAGATAAATATAAATAAGAAAGTGAAGGAGAAAGAACCCATATACTGATAGCTATTATGAGGACAGAGAAGACCTTGACTCAAACTCAAAAGACAGTGAAGTAAAAATACCTACTTCAAAAATAGCAAAGAAACACAATAAATGGTCATAAGCTCAAAAGACATTTTTAGAAAAGCTTTACAAATACATTTTAAAACTGAGAGAAGTGGAGGAAAAAAATTTTAATAATAGAAATATAAGAAAAATTAAGAAAACTGTGGGAAAAAAGATCACCCAAATGGAAAAGGAGACCCAGAAAATTCATGGAAGAAAATACCATATTAAGAACTAGAATTGGACAAGGGGAAACTAATGATTTCCAAAGAGAACAAGAAATAATAAAGCAAAATCAAAAGAATGAAATAGTAGAAGAGAATATGAAACATCTTATCACAAAAACAACCTGGAAAATAGATCAAGGAGAGACAATAGAAGAATATCTGGTCTCCTGAAAGTTAGATTAAAGAAAAGAGTTTAGATATGACACTTTAAGAAATCATCAAGGAAAACTGCCCCAAAACTCTAGAATCAGAGGGTAAAATAGAAGTTGAAGGAATCCACTAATTACTACCTCAGAGAGACCCAAAGATGAAAATGCACAGGAACACTATTGCCAAGTTCCTTTGCTCCCAGGTGAAGGAGAAAATAGTACAAGCAACAAGGTGGGGGGGGGGGACCTTAAATACTTTGAAGCTACAGTCAGAATTATACAAGGCTTAACAGCCTTCAACATTAAAAGAATGTAGGAACACAGCATTTCAAAGAGCAGAAAAACCAGGCTTACAACCAAGAATAATATAACAAGAAAAGATAAGCATAATTATAAAAGGTAAAATATAGATATCTAATTAACTTTTCAATAATTTTTTTCTACAAAGAACTCAGAAGAAAACTTGATCTATTAGAAATATACAAACGTAATGAAAGACTAATCATAAACATCTCAAAAAGTCAAAGTGTTTTATTCCTTTATGGGAAAATATCATCTATAACCCCTACAGATTGCATCATTGCCTGGGTATTTTGAAGGGGTGTACATGGATAGAAGACTTGAGGTCAAGGTGAATGGAATGGATGAAAATGGCATTGGAATAGACCAGTAGGAATTAGGGAAGAATAGCTATCTCATAAGGAAAAGGAATGAGTGAAGTAAATACCA
Source organism: Monodelphis domestica (assembly GCF_027887165.1). Classification (NCBI taxonomy): domain Eukaryota; kingdom Metazoa; phylum Chordata; class Mammalia; order Didelphimorphia; family Didelphidae; genus Monodelphis; species Monodelphis domestica. The sequence goes on from NC_077231.1 coordinate 262,041,564, forward strand.
TGGAGAAAGGGAGTAGGAGGTGGAGGGCTGGTACTACTCTCATCAGTCCTGGGATAAAGAGAGAACAACATACACAATTAGAAGGGTAAAAATCTTAATATAGAAAGAATTCAGAGACAAGTGAGATGGGTTAAGGGAAGGACTGGGAGTCACCTTGGAGCCCTGAGGAAGTAAAAGGAAAGGCATTTTGAAGAAAAACAATTGAAGGTGGATACACTGATCTAGTAACATTTAATGTGAATGAAACACTTATTCCAGACAAGGATGCCTTCTCAGAAAAAAAAAAAAATCAACCGACATTTAAAATGTACAAGAATAATTTAATTCACAAGGGTATTTTAAAAGAAAACCAATGCTTGTTTATTGGTCATAAAAGCCTCACATTTTGAAAGACTACAACCATTGATTGTTTCAAGTTCTTGGTGGTCAAATAAGAAACTGTAGGTGACTAATGCGGCTTTCAAAGACTAGTTTGCAAGTTATTTTAGCCTATATGTTGAAAAATATTGCAAGGACAACAATAGCACATTTAAAGCATTATTGATTTTAGATAATGCCCAAGTCATCCAAATATATTTGTGTGAGAATATGAGCATGCAATTTCATGAAAATGTAAATGAATATTTAGAGGAAAATAAGACAGTTGAGTCTACCTGTTTTAAAGAGTCTTAAGCAATGATAGAATTGTCATCATAATATTGTCCTCATAGGCTTATATTTAGCATAATATTCAGTAATTTTAATTTTTTTAAGATTTATCTTCCATAGCTACTCTATTCCTTTGTAATATAGCTAAATCAGAAATATATTTTCTTATTTTTGTTTTGTGTTAATATAAAATCTAACTGTAAAAATTTCATTTAATATTTTACTGGACTGAAACCAATTACTACATTTATATATAACTGAAACTTCAAATAATATAAATTCAAATAATGTGACCACTTCAAAGGATTCATTATTCTCACTAATTAGGACTAGCTATAGACATGAAAATAATAATGTAAAAATTTTAAAACCCACTAAATACTAAAATGCAGCTGAACTCAAATTAAATTATTCCAGAGGAGAGATATTGAAATTCACCTTTCTTATTGGTACAGAATTGGGAGGGAGTGGAGGTTGGAAGCTATAGACAATATATTTTACATACTATCAAATGTGATTGTTATGTCTTTTGGTTTTGTTTAATTATATTCATGTATGTATATATGTGCATACATATCTTTATACATGTACATATATGTATGTGTATGATTATTCATACATATATATATTTACATTAGGGTTTGTGGGGGGTTATAATAGAGGGTTTTATTTGGAGGGAGAAGGGTACATATCCCAAAAATATCGGGTATTTTTTAAAAAGGCATCAATAAGCTTCCGGTCAAGATGGCGGCTTAGAGAAAACTAAAGTCCAGATCTCCTGAAACCCTTCCTTACTGATCTCAAACCGAATGCTCTTAGGGCACCGAAATTCAAAACGATCAACAGCATAGACCCCGAGAGTCCTCCTCCTGGACCTGGACCTGGATCAAAAGGTATGCCCCCCCCCAAAAGCCAGAACCCGAGACCACTCAGACCTAAGGGGTAGGCAGAAGGAAGGTCCTAGGACCCATCCCCCCCAACCCAGAGTGCCGAGTCCGAGTCCGAGGCAGCAGAGGCAACCTCAGAGCCCCACGGCCTGCTATTCTGAAGGCCGATTCCTGAAAACAACCTGACCCAGTCGAGGGGGCACCCAGACAGCAGGGAAACAGAGAGAGATGGGGGAGCTCTTAACCCCCTGGGAGGAGCCCTCAGAGCTCTGGGAAGCCACAGCCCCTCCCCCTCAGAGAACAGGGTCTTCTGAAACAACAGCGACCCTCAGGGCAAGCAAAAGGGCCTCGGGAGCTGGCTATTCTGAAGGCCACATCCTGAAAACAACCTGACCCAGTCGAGAGGGCACCCAGACAGCAGGGAAACAGAGAGAGAGGGGGGAGCTTGTAACCCCCTGGCTGGATCCTCTCACGAAAATACTCCATGCCTCAAGGCATACTAAATTCAACCCAGGGAAAGCTAATCTCATTAGGAGCCCTCAGAGCTCCAGGAAGCCGCGGCCCCTCCCCCTCATAGTGCTGCAGCTGACTGACTAAGGCACAGGAACAAGGGCCAAGCTAGGCTCAGAGTGTGGAAGTAAGGCAACGAAGAAGCATCAGGAGGGTGCCCAGGAGAGGAGGGCAGTAACAGGGACACACCAGCAATTCCTGGCTCCCTGGGAAGACAGAACAACAACTCCATAGAACGGACAATCTGCCTAGAGCTAAAACCTCTGAACGCCAGACAGAGATAAGAAAAGCTAATCCTCCCCACTCAGATAGAGATGGAAAACTACACAGAAGCACAAAAGCCCCAAAATTCCAAAAGAAACAAGAAAAAGGGCGCGACTTTGGACACATTTTATGGTGCAAAAATACAAAACACAGAAGAGATAGAAGAGTAAACACAAGCAAATGCTCCGATATCTTCCAAAGGAAATGGAAACTCTCCACAACCCATGAAGAATTTGAATCTGAAATGAGCAAAAAGATGGAAGCCTTCTGGGAGGAAAAGTGGGAAATAATGCAAAAGAAATTCACGCATCTACAAAACCAGTTTGATCAAACTGTAAAAGAAAACCAAGCTTTAAAGCAAGAACTAATAAAGCAAAGCCAAAATACCAAGAAATTAGAAGAAAACATAAAATATCTCACTGACAAAGTGACAGATTTGGAAAATAGAGGGAGAAGAGATAATTTAAGAATAATTGGAATTCCAGAAAAGCCAGAAATAAACACCAAACTTGACATCGTAATACAAGAGATAATCAAAGAAAATTGCCCAGAGATTCTAGAACAAGGGGGCAATACAGCCACTGACAGAGCTCACAGAACACCCTCTACACTAAACCCCCAAAGACAACTCCCAGGAATGTAATTGCCAAATTCCAAAACTCTCAAACAAAAGAAAAAATCCTACAAGAAGCCAGAAAAAGACAATTTAGATATAAAGGAATGCCAATCAGGGTTACACAAGACCTTGCAAGTTCTACTCTGAATGATCGTAAGGCATGGAACATGATCTTCAGAAAGGCAAGAGAGCTGGGTCTTCAACCAAGAATCAGCTATCCAGCAAAACTGACTATATACTTCCAAGGGAAAGTATGGGCATTCAACAAAATAGAAGATTTCCAACTTTTTGCAATGAAAAGACCAGAGCCCTGTGGAAAGTTTGATATCAAAAATAAAGAGCATGGAATACCTGAAAAGGTAAATATGAAGGAAAGGGAAAAGGAAAAAAATGTTATCTTCTTCTTTTACTCAAACTCTCTTCTATAAGGACTACATTTATATCAACCTATGTATACTAACATGAGGGGAAAATGTAATGTGTAAATAAGGGGAAAAGAAAGACCAAATAGAATAATCTTTCTCACACAAAGATGCACATGGGAAGGGGAAGGAAAGAAAACTCCTATAAGAAGGAGAGGAAGAGAGTTTTTACTTAAACCTTACTCTCAGGGAAATCAACTCTGAGAGGGAAAAACATCCAGATCCATTGGGATCTTGAATTCTATCTTAGCCAACAAGGGTAGGGAGAAGGTAAAACCAAGAGGAGGGAGGGTGAGAGGGAAAACAAAAGGGGAGGGAAAGAGACAGGGGGAAGGGGAGGGAACAAAAAGGGAGGGACTAAAAAGGGAAACATATCAAGGGAGGGGACAAGGGGGACCAATTTAAAGTAAATCACTGGACTAAAAGGTAGAGCCGAAGAAGAAAAGGTTAGAACTAGGGAAGGATATCAAAATGCCAGGGAGTCCACAAATGACAGTCATAACTTTGAACGTGAATGGGATAAACTCACCCATAAAACATAGACGAATAGCAGAATGGATTAGAATCCAAAACCCTACCATATGTTGTCTTCAAGAAACACACATGAGGTGGGTTGACACCCATAAGGTCAGAATTAGAGGATGGAGTAAGACCTTCTGGGCCTCAACTGACAGAAAGAAGGCAGGAGTGGTAATCATGATATCTGATAAAGCCAAAGCAAAAATAGACCTGATCAAAAGGGATAGGGAAGGTAATTATATTTTGTTAAAAGGGACTTTTAATAATGAGGAAATATCACTAATCAACATGTATGCACCAAATAATATAGCACCCAAATTTCTAATGGAGAAACTAGGAGAATTGAAGGAAGAAATAGACAGTAAAACCATATTAGTGGGAGACTTAAACCAACCATTATCAAATTTAGATAAATCAAACCAAAAAATAAATAAGAAAGAGGTGAAAGAAGTGAATGAAATCTTAGAAAAATTAGAATTAATAGACATATGGAGAAAAATAAATAGGGACTAAAAGGAATACACCTTCTTCTCAGCACCACATGGCACATTCACAAAAATTGACCATACATTAGGTCACAGAAACATAGCACACAAATGCAGAAAAGCAGAAATAATAAATGCAGCCTTCTCAGATCACAAGGCAATAAAAATAATGATCACTAAAGGTACATGGAAAACCAAATCAAAAACTAATTGGAAATTAAACAATATGATACTCCAAAATCATTTAGTTAGAGAAGAAATCATAGAAACAATTAATAATTTTATCGAGGAAAATGACAATGGCGAGACATCCTTTCAAACCTTTTGAGATGCAGCCTAAGTGGTAATCAGAAGTAAATTCATATCCCTGAGTGCATATATCAACAAACTAGGGAGAGCAGAGATCAATCAATTGGAAATGCTAATAAAAAAACTCAAAAGCGATCAAATTAAAAACCCCCAGCAGAAAACCAAACTAGAAATCCTAAAAATTAAGAGAGAAATTAATAAAATCAAAAGTGATAGAACTATTGATTTAATAAATAAGACAAGAAGCTGGTACTTTGAAAAAAACAAACAAAATAGACAAAGTACTGGTCAATCTAATTAAAAAAAGGAAGAAAAGCAAATTAACAGCATCAAAGATGAAAAGGGAGACAGCACCTCCGATGAAGAGGAAATTAAGGCAATCATTAGATATTACTTTGCCCAATTATATGGCAATAAATACAACCAACTTATAGATGAATATATACAAAAATACAAACTGCCTAGACTAACAGAAGAGGAAATAGAATTATTAAATAATCCCATATCAGAAAATGAAATCCAACAAGCCATCAAAGAACTTCCTAAGAAAAAATCCCCAGGGCCTGATGGATTCTATCAAACATTCAGAGAACAGTTAATCCCAATCCCAATACTATACAAATTATTTGACATAATAAGCAAAGAGGAAGTTCTACCAAACTCCTTTTATGACACAAACATGGTACTGATTCCAAAACCAGGCAGGTCAAAAACAGAGAAAGAAAACTATAGACCAATCTCCCTAATGAATATAGATGCAAAAATCTTAAATAGGATACTAGCAAAAAGACTCCAGCAAGTGATCACAAGGGTCATCCATCATGATCAAGAAGGATTTATACCAGGGATTCAGGGCTGCTTCAATATTAGGAAAACCATCCACATAATTGACCACATCAACAAACAAACCAACAAGAATCACATGATTATCTCAATAGATGGAGAAAAAGCCTTTGATAAAATACAACACCCATTCTTATTAAAAACACTAGAAAGCATAGGAATACAAGGGTTATTCCTAACAGGAGTGAAACAAGGATGCCCATTATCACCTCTACTATTTGACATTGTACTAGAAACACTAGCAGGAGCAATTAGAGAAGAAAAAGAAATTGAAGGCATCAAAATAGGCAAGGAGGAGACCAAGTTATCACTCTTTGCGGATGACATGATGGTCTACTTAAAGAATCCTAGAGATTCAATCAAAAAGCTAATTGAAATAATCAACAACTTTAGCAAAGTTGCAGGATACAAAATAAACCTACATAAATCATCAGCTTTTCTATATATCTCCAACACAGCTCAGCAGCAAAAACTAGAAAGAGAAATCCCATTCAAAATCACCTTAGACAAAATAAAATACCTAGGAATCTATCTCCCGAGACAAACATAGGAACTTTATGAACACAACTACAAAACACTCTCCACACAACTAAAACTAGACTTGAACAATTGGAAAAACATTAACTGCTCATGGATAGGACGAGCCAATATAATAAAAATGACCATCCTACCCAAACTTATTTATCTATTTAGTGCCATACCCATTGAACTCCCAAAATATTTCGTCACTGATTTAGAAAAAACCATAACAAAATTCATCTGGAATAACAAAAGATCAAGGATATCCAGGGAAATCATGAAAAAAAAAAACATATGATGGGGGCCTTGAAGTCCCAGACCTTAAACTATATTATAAAGCAACAGTCATCAAAACAATTTGGTACTGGCTAAGAGACAGAAAGGAGGATCAGTGGAATAGACTTGGCGTAAATGATCTCAGCAAGACAGTTTATGACAAACCCAAAGACCCCAGCTTTTGGGACAAAAATCCATTATTTGATAAAATCTGCTGGGAAAATTGGAAGACAGTGTGGGAGAGACTAGGTTTGGATCAACACCTCACACCCTACACCAAGATAAATTCAGAATGGGTGAATGACTTGAACATAAAGAAGGAAACTATAAATAAATTAGGTGAACACAGAATAGTATACCTGTTAGACCTTTGGGAAGGGAAAGGTTTTAAAACCAAGCAAGACTTAGAAAGAGTCACAAAATGTAAAATAAATAATTTTGACCACATCAAATTAAAAAGTTTTTGTACAAACAAAACCAATGTAACTAAAATCAGAAGGGTAGCAACAAATTGGGAAACAATCTTCATAAAAACCTCTGACAAAGGTTTAATTACTCAAATTTACAAAGAGCTAAATCAATTGTACAAAAAATCAAGCCATTCTCCAATTGATAAATGGGCAAGGGACATGGATAGGCAGTTCTCAGATAAAGAAATCAAAACTATTAATAAGCACATGAAGAAGTGTTCTAAATCTCTTATAATCAGAGAGATGCAAATCAAAACAACTCTGAGGTATCACCTCACACCAAGCAGACTGGCTAGCATGATAGCAAAGGAAAGGAATGAATGCTGGAGGGGATGTGGCAAAGTAGGGACATTAATTCATTGCTGGTGGAGTTGTGAACTGATCCAACCATTCTGGAGGGCAATTTGGAACTATGCCCAAAGGGCGACAAAAGAATGTCTACCCTTTGATCTAGCCATAGCGCTGCTGGGTCTGTACCCCAAAGAGACAATGGACAAAAAGACTTGTACAAAAATATTCATAGCTGAGCTCTTTGTGGTGGCCAAAAATTGGAAAACGAGGGGATGCCCATCAATTGGGGAATGGCTGAACAAATTGTGGTATATGTTGGTGATGGAATACTATTGTGCTAAAAGGAATAATAAAGTAGAGGAATTCCATGGAGACTGGAACAACCTCCAGGAAGTGATGCAGAGCGAGAGGAGCAGAACCAGGAGAACATTGTACACAGAGACTAATACACTGTGGTATAATCGAATGTAATGGACTTCTCCATTAGTGGCGGTGTAATATCCCTGAACAATCTGCAGGGATCTAGGAGAAAAAACACTATGCATAAGCAAAGGATAAACTATGGGAATAGAAACACCGAGGAAAAGCAACTGCCTGACTACAGCGGTTGAGGGGACATGACAGAGGAGAGACTCTAAACGAAACTCTAATGCAAATATTAACAACATGGAAATGGGTTCGAATTAAGAACACATGTGACACCCAGTGGAATCACGCATTGGCTATGGGGGGGGGGGTGAGGAAAAGAAAATGATCTTTGTCTTTAATGAATAATGCTTGGAAATGATCAACTAAAATATTATTTTTAAAAAGGCATCAATAAAACTTTAAAATTAAAAGGATACTTGCTTAAACTAAGAGTTTCAAAGCTGCATTTCTCTTAAAAAAAAAAAAACAAAGTTGGTCACAAGTAGTTATGCATATTCATCTGCAAAATACAGGGCACTGAAAACTACCAGAATTGAATATGAAATTCAGACCCTCTCTATTATCTCAGTATCAAACCATTAGCCTTACCTCCAATCCATGTGTCCTCTCTCTTTCTCTCTCTGTCTCTGTCTGTCTGTCTGTCTATCTCTCTCTCCCTCTCTCTCTCTCCCTTCCTCCTTCCCTCCCTCCATAGATGCCATCTGTTGCCAACTTGTATACGTTCTACTTTTACAATATTTCTCATATAAGTCCCCTTCTCTCTATTCCCATTGCCCTCTTTCTAAGTCAGGTCTTCATCACCTCTTGTTTACAATATTGCAAAGCCCTAATTGGCTTCCTTGTCCCAAGTCTCTTCCTACTTCAGTCCATCTCTATTCAACCATTGAAATGATTTTCCTAAATCACAGTAATAAACTCTAGTGGTTCTCAATTACTTCTAATGAAGTTCCCATTTGGACATTTAAAGCTTTTCCTCTTCGTGCACTCAACAATGCTATTAAAGTTTTGAGTTCCAAGTTCTTCCTTTTGTTTCCCTCCTTTACACTGGTTATCTCCCATGCTTGGGATGCTCTACTTTTTTCTCTACTTCTTTGAATCTCTAGCTTCCTTCTAGATTCATTTCAAATGTCCCTTCTTCAGGAAGTCTTTCCTCATTCTCCCAGTTGCTAAACTTTTCTCCTATAACTATGATGGCAAACCTATGGCACAGGTGCCAAAGATGACACACAGGGGGCCTGCGAGCCACCCTACTCCCTATCCCCTCCTTGCACAGAATTCATTATTAGAAAGCTAGAGGGAGGGCAGAGCAGCTTCCCTCCCCCTCTCCACCACACCAAGAACATTTTTTCACATCCCCACCTCTCTGTCCAGCACCCCAGTGGGAGCACAGAGGGGTAAGGTGGGTGGCTCACAAGCAGCAGAGCTGTAGGGAAGCAGAGTACTAAAGCCACTCCCCTTCCTCTCTCTCCATGTGCTGAAGACATTCCTCACTTCACCCAATTCTCCACACATCACCCCAATGGAAGCATTTTCTCCTTCCCCTATGCAGGGTAAAGTGGGAGGAGTGGGGAGCACCCAGCATTCATTGGGAGGAGAGCATGGCACTTGGTCTCTAAAAGGTTTGCCATCACTGCCCTATAAAACCACTATCACTTCTAGCTATGTTGTATTTAAATGTTAGTATTTGTTATATGTTGCATTTGTACTTTGTGACATGTATTTACGTGTTTTTGCTACCATTTTAGAACGTAAGTTTCTTGAGGGAAGTTTCCTTGAACCACTAGCACTTAAGCACAGTGCTTGACACATAGTAAGCACTCAAACTCTTAAAAGTTATATCCATTAATCACTTCCATTTCTTTGGTAGTTAAATAAGGAAGTATGACTAGCTTGTAGAATTTTGATTGGCTGTTTCGAACCCAAACAAAATTCTGTCTCCAGCCTCTCAACAGTGTACCCACATCTTGGAAAATTGACCCTAGTCCTGCACTACCAATTCAAGGTCCTTCTTGAAAAGGAACCTAGTCAAAGTTTCTCCTTCCTTGCAGGTCTGGGAAATTTCAGCCTAAGACATAGGAAGGTTGTTTTCAAAATAGTTCAAGATAGTCAACTGCTACCCCAATGTCCACAAATTCCAAATTATTAGACTGAATTAGAGGCAGCTTGGTATAGTGCCAGGAAGACCGAGGTTCAAGGCCAGCTTCTGATATATTCTAGCTTTGTGACCCTTGGAAAATCCCTTTATCTATCAATGTTCCAGACTCATAAACTTTAGAGGACATGCCAATCTGCATTGCCAGTGGGAGATGCCTCATATGAGCATCTCTATACCAGTGAAATCAAAGGTCTCGTCTCTTCTACATTGAATTAAGGAGCTGCCACATAATACAGAAATAACATTGTACTTACTCAGATGGTAGACTTCCCACAACTTTAATAAAGAACATGAGAAGCAGAAATAATCCAGAAAAGCTGCAGAGTTGCCAAAACAGTGGTCACAGTGTCCCTTAACTAAAAGCTTTTGCATTTTGAGCTATGGAAGAGAACCTCAAGCTTTCCTCACAGACCAACCTAAAAACCTTGATTACCTGATTCCTCAGACCACAGTGTGTTAAAGCCTGCAATTTAGAACCAGGAAAGCCAAAAGGCACGTGGACCCACAGTTGAAGTGACAGTGGATGACCTAAAAACAAAAACCACTGCTTTCTGGGCTAGACAATAAGTAATGGCCCTAATGATGATGTTGTAACATTAGCAAAGATTACATTGTGTCCTGTTTAAGGGAGCAAAGATGGGGGTAATGCATTAGGCAAAGATTTCTAAGAAAATGGTTAACATTTTAAAAGGTTTGGCCCTTACATGGACAAGATTCAATTTTCTGGAAAATTTATTCAGGGAATAATGCCAGATAAATTAATGATACTGCTGAAACATGCTGGACTTTGTTAAACCTAATGTTAGCCACACTCTCCCCATCCCTCCTTTTCAGTTGATTGATTAGACACGGTATATACGGAGAGGCAAAGTGATTTGGTGGATAGAGCATTGGACCTGGAATAAGGAAGCCTCTGGTTCAAATCCTACCTCTGACACTAGCTGTGTGACCATAGGCAAGTCATTAAATTTCTTTGAGCTTGAATTTACTCATCTGTAAAATGAAGGAGATTGTATTTGTGGTACTTCTTTCACAGGGATATTGTGAGTCTCATGAGGTTTTATAATCCATATGTGTGTGTATAGTGACTACATACATGTAGTGTGTGTATGTCCATATATAGTGTGTATATATATACATATGTGTAGTAGTATCTATAGTGTATTTTTCTCTCTGTATGTATATAGTGTGTGTATCTGTGTGTGACATATGCCAGTTTGTGTGTGTGAGTATATAAATATATATACATATATATTATGTCCCCAAAGGCTAAGTGTAGTAATATATGTGTATATTTGTGTAATTTATATATGTGTATATTTATATAAAGAACATTACAAGCATCGCTTCCACATTCAGGTGCATTAGGGGCACTATGCCCCCATGAACTGCAAATCCATGTAAAATGCTCTACTCTTCCTTTGTACCAGAGAACATCTGGATTTTTTCTTTTTCTTTTACGGGGTGTGTACAGCACCTTATTGTACAATTTGGGTTGTGTTTGGTCATAAGCTATATGTGTGTGTGTGTATGAATGTTAAGTAAAAATGTTCTTCTGTGTCAGATGTGGGCCTTTGCAAGTCATTTGTGGCTTCCACAAACCCCTCCCCAAGTTCCCACTTAATATCTTATGCCAATCAGAGATATGTCAAAACTGCAGTGGGGAAAGTCACCATGTGGAGGGATGCTTGTATTTACTTTTAAATGCACTAGATGTCATTTATTATGTATGAAACAACTTGAAATGAAAAAAAAATTCAAGCCAGTAAAGTTATAACATTTGGACTTTTTAGAAGAGATGGAAATAACATTGAAGGCAGCAAAGATGGGAAAAGAAGTTTGACTTAAGCAAGGATACACAAAGAGGGGGAAATTCATGCTATAGGAAATGAAACAATTCTGCTAGCACAGAGACGTCTCAAGAAATCTGAAGGAGTGAGAGAAAAGACCTCAGAGTTTATATTATAACTATAAAACAATGAACAAAATAATTGCAACAACAACCAACTAATATGCCTATTTTCCCATCTGTTAAAAATTTTATGAGAATAATCTATAAACATATTAAAAGCATCTTTGTTATGGGCATTAGACTGCAAGAGACAAGGTTTTGCAAGAGATATTCCTCAGTAAACCATATCTGTATCCTCATAATAGTGACTGGAAAATTCAAGACCCTATTGTGCCTATTGTTTGTTGATTACAAAAAAAAAGTATTTTATTCAGAATTGCAAAATGTCATCTAATTATTCTGATCCAACATATGTCAAAATTATGTAATATGCCTTGAAAGAAAAACACAACAGGAAAAATATTGTTCAATGACGTTTTTTTCTTATTTTCAGGCAAATGATAGAATGGGGGGTGGGAACCTCACCAAAGATATACTATTATGGGAGAGAATAAACACAAAACTCAGACTGAGGAAGAATTACCTATAAATTGTGAATTCTTTCAGATGGTTCTGGTTCTGAATGATATTGTACTGACTGAGTTGAGGCCCAAAACATCACAGGTACTTCTAAATGAGATTTATAATCACTTTCAAGAGATTGGCCTAACTAAACACATAAGGAAACACAAGGTGATAAATAATGCCTATGACACTAAAGACGATGGGAGGTGTTTGAATGGATAACCTATGGAACTTAACGTTCGGTCTGTATCTTGGACAGACGCTGTAAATAGGCAGTTAGTTCATACCAGAACTGAAGAATGGACTGGATATCTTTAGTGAAGCTTACAAGCCATTTTAGAGACTCCAAGTTTCTCCCTGAAACAAAAACCCATCTTCTTATTATCAACTTACTTCAAGTGCTGGATCATGTCTGCAAGACAAGAAATAATATAGTCTCCAAAGAACTGTTACTGAGAATCAGCTCAAGGATAACCAGCTGAAGTTCTGCATCTGGTGCAATGGATCACTCAGAGTCCAAGAGTTCAAATAACCTTTCCCTCAAATAAAAACATATTCAAATATCCCCAGAAAAAAGCATTTCCTAATGGGGTTAAAAATCAGTTCGTAAAAAGATTTAAAAAGGAAAGCTAAAAGTTTACAGCAAGGAAGTAAAAAGGAGCAAAGAATTTTTCAAGGAACTTAAGGACTCATTGCCAAGACTAAAGAGCCAAATTTAGATCTTCCTTGCCCAAAGAGCCCACATCTGGGTCTCAGATCAATCCCCCAGGGAACAAAGTTGATTAAACTGCCCCAGGTCTGCTTCATAACTTCTTTGTTTACAACTAGTCCCAAATGGTATTATGGAGCTATAGGTAGGGAGAAGTAGAGAAGTTACTAAAGTCTCTCTAGATCCACCATGGCCTCTGGCTACCAATAACATAAATGGCCAGGATCACAATGTCAGCTTCATAGTAGAACAGCTCATCTACAACATTTTAAGGGGGGAGGAATCAAAACAACAAAAAGGGACTGCTTAGGGCTCTGTTGCTAACCTACCCAGCCAGTTAGCTGATTGAGTCCAGCCTGTAGCTGCTTCTGTCCTGCTCAGCCTATATGTCCTGCAGCTGCTTCTGGTTAACTCTGTCCACATGACTTACTGATGCTTCCAGTCCATAATAAATACAGTGATGCACAGTGGGTGTGAGGAGTCAGACATATATTACAGATAAAGAGAAGTGATATAAGGGATGTCAACAAAGAAATATATGAGCAAAAATAATGATCTGATTAGATGATGAAACCAGTGGAGAACCTATGTGCTCTACTCACATCCTTTCAATGTGCTTAGTAAGTAATGAATTACCCTAGTTTATTGGGTTGGGCTTTAGATAGTTAACTAATGGGAAGGCATGGGCAACAATCCTTGAGAATGGGATGGCATGAATAGGCTGAGACTTGTACCTTTGAAGGAAATGCCTATATTCATGAGACCAAAATTTCATTTGAATATTCAAATATCTACTGATTTTATTTAATTGATTTTAAATTTTTGTTCTTTGAGTTTGAGATTGTTAATTGATTCTCTGAGTTTTTAGTTGTGTTCTCAACTTATTAGTCATCTCTTTCTCTCTTGTTAAAATATATTCTGAGATATATGTGTTCTGATGGGCAGCTAGGTGGTGCAGCAAATATAGTGCCAGACCTGGAGTTGGGAGACTCAATTTCCTGAGTTCAAATCTGGCCTCAGACACTTAACAGCTATGTGACTCGAGGAAAGTCATTAACCCTGTTTGCCTCAGTTTCCTCATCTATAAAATGAGCTAGAGAAAGAAATAAAAACCATTCTTTACCAAGAAAATTCTAAATGGGATCACAAAGAATTGGATATAACTGAACAACAACAATGTGCTCTGAGTATCTCTAGGGTTGTTTTAGCTGCATCTATAAATTTCAACATATTGTACTTCCATTATATCATTTATCAAAAAAAGTAAGTTATCTTTTTCTCTGATTCCTTTTTCTTTGGAAATTCATTATTTAGGATAATATTAATCTCCTTTTAAGTCTTAATCTTTTGTTCTTATTTCCTTTGTTGATAACAGTTTTCTGACTTTATGGCCTATAAGTGTTTCTGCATTTGTTCATAAATTCTTTCCATCAAATTTGACTAGGTGTTTAAGAAGCATAGAAATATCAACTGTAATGATCTTATTCTTTTTACAATTCCATTGGCTTTTTGTATTTGTGTTAATGTATTTAAATGTTGTCATCAGGTACACATATATTTAAACATTAATATTATCATATTAATATTATTTTATAATCTATGGTTTCTTTAAACTTAATGTAGTTTTTTCTCTTAAACTATCTATTTTACTACAGCCTTATGTTAAATCTTTCTGGGTTTTGTTTTAATTTCCAAATATAAGTTCTCCCTAAACCTTTCCTCAATTATTTTTATATGGCTTTACTTTTTAAGTGTGTTCCTATATGCATCAAATTTGAAAGGGTTGCTTTCCAATCCATTCTTCTATACTCCTATTTTTAGTTGAACTCACCTTTACTATTTATGGTTATAATTAAGTTTGTTTCTCCTCAGAGGAGGCATTAATTCAGTTATTTTTTTATTTTAATTTTTATTTGGTCATTTCCAAACATTATTCATTGGAAACAAAGATCATTTTCTTTTCTTTCCTCCCCCCGCCCTCCACCTCTCCCACAGCCGACACGCAATTCCACTGGGTATCACATGTGTTCTTGATTCAAACCCATTTCCATGTTGTTGGTATTTGCATTAGAGTGTTCATTTAGAGTCTCTCCTCAGTCATATCCCCTCCACCCCTGTGGTCAAACAGTTGCTTTTCATCGGTGTTTTTACTCCCACAGATTATCCTCTGCTTATGGATAGTGTTTTTTAGATCCCTGCAGATTGTTCAGGGACATTGCATTGAGACTAATGGAGAAGTCCATTACCTTCGATTGTACCACAATGTATCAGTCTCTGTATACAATGTTTTCCTGGTTCTGCTCCTCTCACTCTGCATCACTTCCTGGAGGTTGTTCCAGTCTCCATGGAATTCCTCCACTTTATTATTCCTTTTGGCACAATA
The DNA here is from genome assembly GCF_027887165.1 of Monodelphis domestica. NCBI lineage: Eukaryota > Metazoa > Chordata > Mammalia > Didelphimorphia > Didelphidae > Monodelphis > Monodelphis domestica. The sequence continues at coordinate 262,056,715 of NC_077231.1, forward strand.
GTATTCCATCACCAACATATACCACAATTTGTTCAGCCATTATCCTATTGAAGGGCATCCCCTCATTTTCCAATTTTTGGCCACCACAAAGAGTGCTGCTATGAATATTCTTGTACAAATCTTTTTCCTTATTATCTCTCTGGGGTACAAGCCCAGTAGTGCTATGGCTGGATCAAAGGCCAGATATCGCCCTTTGGGCATAGTTCCAAATTGCCCTCCAGAATGGTTGGATTAATTCACAACTCCACCAGAAATGAATTAGTGTCCCTACTTTGCCACATCCCCTCCAGCATTCACTACTTTCCATAGCTGTTATGTTAGCCAATCTGCTAGGTGTGAGGTGATACCTCAGAGTTGTTTTGATTTGCATCTCTCTGATTATAAGAGATTTAGAACACTTTTTCATGTGCTTATTCATAGTTTTGATTTCTTTGGCTGAGAACTGCCTGTTCATGTCCCTTGCCCATTTATCAATTGGAGAATGGCTTGATTTTTTGTACAATTGATTTAGCTCTTTGTAAATTTGAGTAATTAAACCTTTGTCAGAGGTTTTTATGAAGATTGTTTCCCAATTTGTTGCTACCCTTCTGATTTTAGTTACATTGGTTTTGTTTGTACAAAAACTTTTTAATTTGATGTGGTCAAAATTATTTATTTTACATTTTGTGACTCTAAGTCTTGCTTGGTTTTAAAACCTTTCCCTTCCCAAAGGTCTAACAGGTGTACTATTCTGTGTTCACCTAATTTATTTATAGTTTCCTTCTTTATGTTCAAGTCATTCACCCATTCTGAATTTATCTTGGTGTAGGGTGTGAGGTGTTGATCCAAACCTAGTCTCTCCCACACTGTCTTCCAATTTTCCCAGCAGTTTTTATCAAATAATGGATTTTTGTCCCAAAAGCTGGGGTCTTTTGGTTTGTCATAAACTGTCTTGCTAGGATCATTTATGCCAAGTCTATTCCACTGATCCTCCTTTCTGTCTCTTAGCCAGTACCAAATTGTTTTGATAACCACTGCTTTATAGTATAGTTTGAGATCTGGAACTGCAAGTTCTCCTTCCTTTGCATTTTTTTTCATGATTTCCCTGGATATCCTTGATCTTTTGTTCTTCCAAATGAACTTAGTTATGGTTTTTTCTAATTCAGTAAAGAAGTTTTTTGGTATTTCAATGGGTATGGCACTAAATAAGTAAATTAATTTGGGTAGGATTGTCATTTTTATTATGTTAGCTCATCCTACCCATGAGCAATCAATGTTTTTCCAATTGTTTAGATCTAGTTTTAGCTGTGTGGAAAGTATTTTATAGTTGTGTTCATATAGTTCCTATGTTTGTTTCAGCAGATAGATTCCTAAGTATTTTATATTGTCTAGGGTGATTTTAAATGGAATTTCTCTGTCTATTTCTTGCTGCTGAGATGTGTTGGAAATATATAGAAATGCTGATGACTTATGCGGGTTTATTTTGTATCCTGCAACTTTGCTAAAGTCATTGATTATTTCGAGTAACTTTTTGTTTGATTCTCTAGGATTCCTTAAGTAAACCATCATATCATCTGCAAAGAGTGATAGCTTGGTCTCCTCATTGCCAATTTTAATACTTTCAATTTCTTTTTCTTCTCTAATTCCTACTGCTAGTGTTTCTAGTACAATATTAAATAATAGAGGTGATAATGGGCGTCCTTGTTTTACTCCTGATCTTATTGGAAAGGCTTCTAGTTTATCCCCATTGCAGATGATGTTTGCTAATGATTTTAGATATATACTGTTTATTATTTTTAGGAAAGGCCCTTCTATTCCTATACTTTCTAGTGTTTTTAGTAGGAATGGGTGTTGTATTTTATCAAAGGCTTTTTCTGCATCTATTGAGCTAATCATGTGATTTTTGTCGGTTTGCTTGTTAATATGGTCAATTATGTGGATGGTTTTCCTAATATTGAACCATCCTTGCATTTCTGGTATGAATCCTGCCTGGTCATAGTGGATAACCCTTGTGATGACTTGCTGGAGTCTTTTTGCTAGTGTCCTATTTAAGATTTTTGCGTCTATATTCATTAGGGAGATTGGTCTATAGTTTTCTTTCTCTGTTTTTGACCTGCCTGGCTTTGGGATCAGTACCATATTTGTGTCGTAGAATGAATTTGGTAGAACTCCTTCGTGGCCTATTCTGTCAAATAGTTTGTTTAATATTGGGATTAGTTGTTCTTTGAATGTTTGATAGAATTCATTTGTGAATCCATCTGGACCTGGGGATTTTTTTTAGGGAGTACTTTGATGGCTTGTTCAATTTCTTTTTCTGAAATGGGGTTGTTAAGGTAATGTATTTCTTCCTCTTTTAGTCTAGGCAATTTATATTTTTGTAAGTATTCATCCATATCACCTAGATTGCCATATTTGTTGCCATATAATTGGGCATAGTAGTTTTTAATTATTACCTTAATTTCCTCTTCATTAGAGGTAAGGTCTCCTTTTTCATCTTGGATACTGTCAATTTGGTTTATTTCGTTCCTTTTTTTAATTAGACTGACTAGTACTTTGTCTATTTTATTTGTTTTTTCAAAGTACCAGCTTCTAGTCTTATTTATTAAATCAATAGTTCTTTGATTTTCGATTTTATTAATTTCTCCTTTGAGTTTTAGGATCTCTAATTTAGTCTTCATCTGAGGATTTTTAATTTGTTCGCTTTCTAGTTTTTTAATTTGCATGCCCAATTCATTGACCTTTGCTCTTCTTAATTTGTTTATATATGAACTCAAGGATATAAATTTCCCCCTGAATAATGCTTTGGCTGCATCCCGTAGGTTTTGAAAGGATGTTTCACCATTGTCATTTTCTTCAATGAAGTTATTAATTGTTTCTATGATTTGTTCTTTAACTAACTGGTTTTGGAGAATCATATTATTTAATTTCCAATTAATTTTTGATTTACCTCTCCATGTTCCCTTACTAATTATTATTTTCATTGCATTGTGATCTGAGAAAGTTGCATTTATTATTTCTGCTCTTTTGCACTTGTTTGCAATGTTTTTATGCCCTAATACATGGTCAATTTTTGTGAACGTACCATGTGCTGCAGAAAAGAAGGTATATTCCTTTTTGTCCCTATTTATTTTTCTCCACATGTCTACTAACTCTAATTTTTCTAAGATTTCATTCACTTCTCTTACCTCTTATTTATTTTTTGGTTTGATTTATCTAGTTTGGATAGGG